>NC_134506.1:30611132-31339465 GCF_027942865.1 Odontesthes bonariensis
TCTGGTACACAGAGGATTTTGGTTCACACCATCCAATAAACTAACACACTCGAGCAGGCATTCAAAATATGAAAATGCAACTAAATGAAGTAAAAACGACTCGGTTGATTACAATCCAACACTGAGATCCGCAGTGATGTTACGCTGCTTTAGTTTTGGCATTTTGTTGCAGCCATGCAACTAGATGGCACTGTATCCTACACTCTGGACCTTTTAAACAGAAATCAAACAAACAGTAATCCACTGTGTTCTGCGACTACGTCTTACATCTCCACCTAGTTCAGTGCTTGCTAAATTTGTTAGAAGTAAGCTTCCTGTTAATATCACGTCCACATGATCTCATGAGAAATGACTGACAGTTATTACACATTGCTATGACAAGGTGGTATCAAGAGATGCGAAACCAGTGTGCCTTTTTTTTTTTTTCTTTCTATCTTGCTTGGTGCTGTTATTGGGATTTATTCATTTAAAGAGCCAAATTTGAGTCCAGTAAATGGACTGGTAGCCAGAGATGTGCAGTTTAATCTAGTTTGTTTTTGTACTGAACTCAGCGGTGTCAGTGATGCATGACATTTGACGGCATGCCATTTAGTATGGCAGCTGAATGTATCCGACTGGACTCGAAACCCAAGCAAGGAGCTTCAGGGAAACCATGTGGAAACTTTCCGTAATAGTTGTACTTCGACCCACTTATATCCTATTGAAATGACAGCGGTGTTATTTTTATGTGAGGCTCAGTGGCTCGTCCAATAGGACTGAGCTTGTTCCCATCTGTGTAACTGTATGGGTACAGTTAGACATTTCCTTTCCAGTTTAGAAATAGTTGTGTATGTGTGTGTGTGTGTGTGTGTGTGTGTGTTTGTGTGTGCTATCCTGACACCAACAGTGACATAAAGTGGGTTATGGCTGTGTGCTTTTGTGTGTTTGTGGGCTGCTGGAATCTGGCCAACAGAGCGGAAGGTGTAGGAGTTGGGAGGAGAGGGGGAGAGCAGGAAGACTGACGACTTATTGATGAAACGAAAAATCTCTAGCTCAGCCTGATAACCTTCCTCCCCCTTAGTTAGTGATGAATTTTGTCCAGGACTGAAACTAAAGCTACTCACACATGACTTTGCACACTTTGGGACTGCACGGTTATCAATATACTTGACATTTTTACGAGACTGCATCTGTGCTTATGAGAGCATAACATTATACATTACTTGTAATTAATATGCGATGCTGCTTCTGTCATGCCTTCCATCTACCCAATATACGCTACAGTTCTTCCCGACTTGTGCATGGAATCTCAAGATTCCGTACGAATTTTATGAAGTTCATGTTTTGAACCCAGCCCTGTTAATTATAAGATGTTTAGGGTTAACAGGTGGAGGTTTAGTATATCTTTGAATCTGCCACATTTAGTCTGAAATGCATTTTAAGACCCGCCTCCTGAAAGGCTCCCTCTGTTTGTCAGCTAATATGTCAAAATGATCGAGTACAAGACTTTACCCTTTTTTTTTTTTAGCCTCGATTTTCCAAACAAGTTACAACGTGTCACACAAAAATTAAGTTTGAACAAACTTGAAATAAACCCCTACTCCAAATGCGTATTTCTTCAGCATGCGCATAGAAAGCTCGCTGTCTTGACGCTGACGGAATTTGTGCTATGTGGTGCGTTCACCTGAGCCGGAAGTAAGCTAGCAGTTGAGTCCGCAGATTTGTTGTTGTTAAGCACAACGGCTGCTTTTTACAAAGCAACAAATGGCCTTACTAGTTTGTTACTCTACCATTTACGGTGAAAAACATAAAGTACATCTAAAGATCGCTTCTCAAGTTATCCGGTGTGGGAAACGACTTTGCGCGCTCGGTTCCTCCGTCCTCGTGGCAGCGTAGCAAAAGCAGCACTATCTTAGTTTTTCGTACCAGGGCATGCATTAAGCCAAGCTGATGCTAAAGCTCTTTCAGGCTGTAATTTGAGTTTTAATGGCGTACTGACATTTGAAGTTCCCCGAACAGTCGTATGAACTTTGTAGAAAAGGTGACAGCCTGACATGGTGACATACAGTAGATGAGTAGCAGAAGAGGTCTTCCTGGCGTTTCAGTTTCAGTGGCTTATTTTGAGGGGAAAAAGGTTACTTTGGTGTGGACTTAACAGAACTTTTACTTCCACAAACATCTGTTAAGGAAAGGGAAACCTCCCAAAAGCACAGTAAGACCAATTAAAAACGGGATCAAAAGGCTCTAATTAATCCAACAGCTAACCGTCCAAAGTTTGTAAGAGCTGGTTGGTGTAGAGCAGGTTTCTATCAAAACCAAAAATGTTTTGCTCTCTCCCTGCATGGAGAAAGCATCGGACACACTGGACGTTGCTTTTACCGCCATAACAGAGCACTGCATTTTCTGCGCACACCTGTAAGGATCTCTTGAATTTTTGTGCTCTCTGTGTGTGTGTGTGTGTGTGTGTGAGACCTGCGTTTGGTCTGCAGTGAAGGATTTGCAACAAGCTAGTTGACTGCTCGCAGATGCACACACAGTCACAAAGATGCCAAGATCCAGCAGCATGTCGGAGCAGAAGTATCGTTTACTGGCAAGAGTGACTGCAGGCCTCTGATACCCTGCTGTGCCAAGCCAAGGATGAACTGCATGGCAGACTCTCTAACCATCAGTTACAGCTGAGTGGGTAGGGAGGGTTGGAGCACAGGGATGAGGGACTGGGCAGCCACTTTGCCGCAGGTCGGAGGTGCTGAAGTCATTCATTTTAAAGGTATGATTAATGACACCATTAATCCACGTCTGGGCCACTGCAGAGGAGGACGGGACAGAATTCATACCTGCTGCTGGCTACCTGGAGCCTGCAGCACATGTGCATTAGCTCTGTTAATCGACACACGTACACACACAACTGCTGTGTGCACACACACTCTTTTCTTTGATACGTCAAGTGCTCATTTGCCCTAAAGTGGGGCGAAACTTCAGGCTGCAGCTCGTGTCTTTGTTGCACGCAGTTACTTGATGGATGCTTGTCGTCTGACTTTTATTGGCTGGTCGGTAAGAGAATGAAACAGAGAATTGGTAGTTGACAGGGAGGTGGCACCAACCTGATTGCAGGCCTGTGTTTTTTGAGGTGACTACTGCCAAGCTGGAGAGGAAATCGAGCCTTTTGACGCTCTGGTGCGATGGAGAGATTTTAGGAGTGTGTTCAAGAGAGCAGCTGCTACTACGGAGCTCTTGACTGACATGACAGGACAGATGGAAAAAAGAAAAAGACTCAAAAGCCTGATATTCTGAAACCTATACAATGAATAAAATAATCTACTGGGTCTCTGTGTTAGTGTTGCTCCACTGACTTAGTTTAGGTTTTCTTGGTAGTGTTATGTGCACAGCTTTTGAGGCTGTATTGACCGAGTACGACACAAATGATCTAATAAAGCTGAAGGCTGAGCCTAGAGGCAGTGTTGGAGAACCTCATCTGTATCCTTACATTTTGGGCCATCTGTTATTTAATTACGCCAGGATCAATAAGACATGGTTCTTCAATCATAACCCTGGAATGATATCCTGTTTCACTGTGAGGTTTACTCGAGACTCTTTGTGTTTGAGATAGAGATGAAAGAACAGGCTGAGAGCACATTTCTTTTCTTTCAGGCTCTTTTTTTGAGTTATGATTTCTTTTTTCTTTTTTTCTTTTTTAATAGTAACAAACAAGCTTGAATGATTCCCACAAAATGAGCAGGGATAATGTGCTGAAACTGGTCATTTCTATGTCAGTGGGAACAAGGCCGTCTCGGTGTGAGTAGGCCTGTTGAGAAAAGGGTTGGATTCATAGAATTTCAAGAGCCAGCGTGCTGTGATGAAGCCGTCATCCTAAACCTGCATCTCTCCTGAGCGTTTTTTTTTCTTTTACTTGCTTGTAGCCTCTTAGCATTTGCAGCTGTGTGTGGCTGTCAAATTTACCCCGTCTCTCCAGTTCCTTTTCTTTGTGTTATCTTCATTTGCCATGAATTGTCTCTCGTGACACATCCACTTCCTACTGTCTCCATCTGTCTTCTATACATTAAATCCATTTCTCTTACTGCCCTCTGTGCCTCATTTTCTACATTGGTCTTTTCCTCATGGCACTCTTAGTCCTCTCTATCAGTCCAGACAGGAGGCAGTTGCCTGGGACATTACTGTTTTCACTATGGACTAAGCTCTTTTTTCTTTTTTTTTTACAGCCTTGTTGTCTTGTAAAATAACATAGGAGTCTTTTTTTCCCCCTCTGGAACACAATTTACTGGTGACATTTATTCAGGAATGACCTTCTCTGGGTTTGTCTTCCAGAGACACACACCATTATCTCTCCTTGCAGAGTTAATTCAGCCATTATTGTTGCTTGATTCTTCTTCTTCTTTTATGTGTGTATGCATCTCCTTGCTTACAACCAACAGATGTGTACTGTATCAGTTCATTTACTCCTCAGCTGTAATTTGGACTGCTGTTCAACTGCTCTGCTCGTACACTCAGAGTTCCCTCGCCTTTCACATTTAAGAAGGAATGTCATGCTTAAACTTGAGGCAGCTAATTAATTAAAATAGGGAAGTAGCACCATGAAGGCACACGGGAGATTATAACCTTATCAGAGCATGTCAAGTGTTGGTTCCAAGATTCGAGATCCAATTAGCTAGATGGATGGCTACAGCATGACGCACTCTCCCATACAAGCGGTGCGTTTTAAGACTCATGATGAAAGACGAGAATTTTCGAATCATTACATTTTTGCGGCAGGTATTTAAAGAGACGAGACACGCATTTGTAGATGACCTGCGAGACTTCATAGAGACCCAGAGAGCCTTTTGCATTTTTCACACAGGCAATCTGTAACCTTTTTCCTGCTCATTACCTATTCCATCAAGAGGTTAATTACAAATATCTGTATCTTTAATTGTGTATTTATTTTTATTTATTTTTTGCTTCTAGTTGTCTTTCTCCCCCTCTGTCTGCTGCATCTTTGTTTGCATCCCATCTTATCAATCGCAGAGTGTGACCGTTGGAGCATTGAGGCGAGGCGCCGGGTCTGCCCGGGGCCTGGCCGCCGGGTGAGGTTTGTAATAGTTTGATGCAGCCTGTTAATTTGATGCAGTATGTGGCCAAGGAGCCTCATCAAGTGGGAGACGTGGCCCTCAATCACCAGTGGGATACCATGAAATGGGATGGAGGTAAGGAGCTGGAGTGAGGGAGGAGACAGATTATTTGAAGAGAGGATGAAGATGAAAGAGAACACAGCACAGGTATGTCAGCGCCAAAGCACCATGGAACGGTGGAGAAGAAGATGAGGTCAAAGAGAGGAAAGACCAACAGAAATTGCACTGTGACTTTGGTTAGAGCAAACTTCTTTAAAATCTTCATAGTTTCACCTTCATTGATTGGAATCTGTGTTTGAGATGACAGTCAGAAAGTATAGCCACTCAGAAAGACTGCCAATTATCCGCTGTTCTTATTGTCAGCTGCATCTTTGTATGGAGAGTGAGCATGGGAGATTGAGAATTTGTGACAGTGAGCGAAAGAAACGGCACAAGATTGCTATCAGCAGTCAACCAGAATGGGTAAGGACAGTGAGGCAGAGAGAAAAGAGAAAAAAAACAATGGAAAAACAAATGGGAGGATAGAAAGAAGCAAAGAAGCAGAGAATGAGGTTGTTGGGTGCGGGAGGTTCATTTCCATTGGAGCATTGCATTTTCTCACCTCCTGTGCGCATCGGCGTGGTCTCACTTTCTGAAGGAGATGAAATGCAGCCACGGACAGAGTGAATTATTAATGTAAAGATCTCCTTCTCCACCAAATCCAATAAGTTGCCTCTGATTTGGCTGTCAAAAAGATTGGTTCCCTGTGAGAGGGGAAAATCCTGGATCACGTGGCGCCCTGAGTTCCCCTCCCTTGGTAATTGTCTCGTGCACAGTATTGGCTTTCGGGTCATGGTGATTAAGGAAGCCAGGGATAGGCTTTCAGTGTGGGATTTCACCGCAAACCTCTCTTGTGCCATCGTTGTCCAGAGCATAAGGCCACGGTTAACCCCCAGCTCAGTGATCTGGAAATACTGATTGCGGTATTGATGTGGAAGAGCGGATGAGAGCCGGATTGGTTTATTTTGCTTCTTTTTCAGTCCGACTCGGTCTTTCTCTCGCACATCTGTCTGCATGTGGTTTTATAGGTTCCCCAGGCTTCAGGATTAATTGGTTGTGACACATCTCGTAAGTTTCGGTATTATAAGTTATGTGGCATCCCAGACACATTTTTGCGGCTTGATTGATTTCCTTCTGCCAAGATCCTCTTTTTATCAGCCATTTCACAGCTTTAATCTCATTTATTGGGAAATCAGTTTTCTTGATAAATGTATTTTTCTCAGTGAATTTACAACCCTTCACTTACGTTTCCTCCCTCTGCCTTCTTCAGGGTGGTTGTTGTCAAGTTGCTCTTTTTGATAAGTATCGTTTCAATAGGAGCGCAAATGCTTCCTTTAGATTGTTATCCGCACTTATGATGCACTTACAGATGGCACCTGTTTTGCTGATATCATCTGGTCGCACCTTCATTTGAGCACTTCTTTGTGGAATGCTCTTCTTCATAAATGGGTTTTATCCTGTTTATCTTTCATGGCTTCTGCAACAATTGGTCTGGAGATGTATCTTCTGTCTTTGTTTCTTGAGCCGCATGTCTGCCTCTTTCTTTGTCAAGCCAGCCGTCTACTGTCTGTCCAAACGTAACAGGGATTAGTCATGGCTGGAATGACGTGTTGGAAGGTCTGATCTTGAAGGTCAGAGGGAAGAGGTGACGTACAGAAAAATACGACCAAAAAATATTATGATAGCGACAATGATTGGAGAATATGAATCAGTAAAGGAAGCTTTGTCACTGAGTGACAGAAACAGAGACGTGTGCTTTCTAGTGGAGAGTGAAGTTAGCTAAGAGAAATCTGGCGGGAATGTGACCTCTGTGCACGTTGGAGGGATCATCACCGGGATGATGCACAGGTTGGCTGACTTGAGCCTTGGGCTTCTGTGTTAGGCTTTTCGAGTGCACTGGTTTATGTCTTCAGAATACAGAACCACTATTGATTTTAACAGAGGATGGACAAACAAACACTGAAACCGAGCCCTCTCCTTTATTAAGTGCCTTATTGGGTATCCAGAAACAGTTTTTACTGTAAGATAATGTTCCCTACATGTGACCGTTTACCTTTTTATGAATTAGATGCAGTTTTTATGAAACGGCGCTTACAGAAAGTAATCTTTTTGGAACACGGTAATGCATAAACTTAAAGCAAGTATTAAAGCTAAACATGACGTTTTTGTTTCTGCCCATGACGGAGAAACTGTTGAAAATGCAGCCCCTTCTACTATCTTTTATGTTACCAGGTCCACATCTTCAAACACCCGGAGTTCAGTTTAGTCACACAAGAAAGTTCCACTGAGCTACAAAGAGTTGGAAAGTGGTTCATTTAGCCTTTGAACAGGTCCACATCTTTTTCCCACCAAGATTATTAATGCTCTGTCAGGTTTCTAGATTAGTATTGGAAACCACACTGCCATCCATTACAGGTGGTGTAATAAATAACATCACTGTACCTATTTGGAAGTATGTGTCCCCGTTGAACCAGTCAGGCATGTCATATGTGGTCTGACTCATGTTGTGAGGAAACATGGCCCCCTTATTATTTCACAGTTGGCCACTGTGTGAGCGTGGGCTAACAGAAGCGCAAACATTTCTGTTAACCGTCTTGGTGTCCAGTTACTGACAACCGTTCCTTGTTAATCAGACCGACTCACGCACACAGGGTGTTATTGGATCCACTGCATCTGTTAATGAGCTAATAAGCTCTTATAACTGCTGTAATCTGTCATATTGGACTATTCTGCGAAAATAAATCAAACCGGGATGTGTTACATTGAACTGATAGCGAGCTGAAGTTTTAACATGCCTTTGTAGCATTACATTGTCTGGACATGGTGATGACAGGCCTTTGGGCATTAATGTGCTCTTCACCCATGCAAATATAATCACCGTTCTCTTCATTTGTATACATAAGAAAAATGAAAGACAATATCTCTGAAGTTTTTATTTTCCAACATCTCTAGATCCTCCAGTCGGGTTGGGTGTCTTGATAGTGGATGTAAAAATGAGAGTCAAAACGGAGACATATCCGACCCTTTGGCAGCACGACTACAGAAACACAAACTATGCAACGCAGAATCTGACATCAGGTCCTGACTTTATGCCAAAACATATTTGCATTAAGCGCTGTCAGCCTGCATTATCTTTGAACTTGTGCATGGCTCACGCAAAGCCCGCTCAGACAGGCACATAAAGCTTCGAGGTTGAAGGAGTGCTAGTGAAAGGACTGGCAATAAATATTGTGAAAAATCTCAAGTAGTGACATTTCCGCTTCTTTCAGGTCACACTGACAGCAGGAAATCCTCCGTCCTGTTAAGAGTGGCCTGACGGTGCGGCGGTCACTGTTGGAGCCTGCGCCAGTCAGCTAAGAGCAAGGGCGCACATTAGGTGTTGCAATGTAGTGATAAGAAACTAATCAAAATAGCTCCTCCAGTGCACCGGTATCAGTTGGCATTGACGCACGCTCACATCAGCATGTGCTGCAGACAAGATGGCTGACAACATGTCTAGGCCTACATGTTCTTATACCCTTTCTTTTCTTTTTTTTCTCCCCCACATGTTCAGGGGCATCAGTGTTGCACACTGAGTACTGACAGCATATGAACGTGTGTTTTTAGTTGTCCCCCTACACAGGCAGGAAACCTCTTCTCAGTTCTGTTTCTCTGCAGGCAGTAATTTCATTATCAGGCCTCAGAGCTCATTAAGCCCAAGCAGATGTGGCAGACGGAGAGATGTGTTGCTTACACAGGGCAGCAGGTGAACTGCAGAGGCGAGATTGTATGTAGCGTGCATGTCTGTCTGCGTGACTGTGGCTGATATAGGTCGAGCGTGGCTCTATGAAGTCCTATACCACCTCTCCCACTGTTGATTCTGTTGGTGGCGGTCTACATATGTACATCCTCTTATATGTCTGCGTGTTTAGTGTTTCTGCTTGCTTGTCTATATCTGTCCAGCAGAACTTGCTGTCATAGGATAATGTCTAACAAATTAATGCTCATTTTGGCTGGATTTTAGCCGTTAGTTGTTATATAATTCAGCAAAATCATATTAACTGTCATAAATTATATATAAATGTTAAATGCAAGTTAATCTCATGGTGTAATGCAAGTGAAAAATGGGTTTTAATGGCTCAAATGTCCATTTTTTTTATATATATTTTATGTTTAAATTCCGGAGCCATTAAAATGAAAAAATCATCTGTCAGGGATTTAATACGTTTATCTCGGTTATTAAACTGTGGCATTTAAATATTCTCTTTTGGATTTGCATGCTAGGCTCAGACAGGAATCCTGTGAGTGGGCGAACAAATGGACAGTTTATCAGTCGTGTGTTCACGCACTGCGCTGTGCAGACACTTTGTAGCACAAATGGGATGAGGAAAATAATCACAAAAAGTGTGTTTGCCGATCTGGTGTCTTTGTTTCAAAGACTGTTGGCAGAACCCTCAATCATATGTAGCTTGGACCTGTTGTAATAACACTGTACATCTAAAAGTGTTTAATAACACTTCTTATGTGCATGTGATGATATGGCATCAGCAGCATGCAATTCCTCTCTAATGAGAAATGAATTCTGCCATGGAGTTCATTTGGAAGTGAGATAACAGAGTAATTACATCTTGACACCCAGTGATTATTGCCTTGTGAATATTATCAATCAGTTTGTTTACTCAGGGCGATTTCTGTACCTCATCTGTTTCTGTTTCTGCTCTGGTTGTGTTAGCTATTCACAGCGATGCCATCATATCTTAGTGATCTAAGACTACGTTCTTTTTATCTCACATCTTTTCAGCGAGATAAGCACCACAGGTTCATTTGGAAACCTTTAAGCTGTCAGGGATGCCACAGGTGGTGCATCAGTTTGAACCTCGTGACTTTTTGTATGCCGCCAGAGTGGATTTATTCCCCCCAGAGTGAAAACATTCAAGGTCTGCCATTCTCAGAAATTGAAGAGTCAGTTGTTGGAGTGAAAGATTAACTGACTGCACTCAATTGGTCCATTAAGTCTTTTTGCACTGTCTGTATGTGCACTTTCTGACAAACAAAGTAGAGGCATCCATTACTCTGCACCCATCCACCTCAAGGTTGACCCTCTGCTGCCCCACACAAGTCCACAGATGTCTGACTACGTTGCTTCTCCTCAGCTCACCCTCAGTGCTCCGTCAGCAGGCCCACATGTCACTGTCAGCAGGCCGCGAGCAGGGCATCCAGGCTTGGACTTGAGGCACATCAACACCTCCCCAGGGGCGCCGAGGCCACCCGCAGACTAGCCGTGCCAGGTCAGCCTGGGCCAGCCGTTGGGTTGAGTAGAGGTGGACTACGTCCTGAGGACAGAGACAAAGAGGGAGCAGAAGCTGTGCCCTGCTTGGAGCATATGGTCTCACCAGTTATCCTGAGGCCTGTTGGTAACCTCTGAATAGAACTCCTCGTAAAAGCGAGCTTTGTCGCTGTGTGCGTTGTAGTGAGGCTGTAGAGAGGCTGTTTCTGTCCTATTTTTTTGGCAGAGCCCGGCTGCTCAGCGGGCACTGGGACACAGGAATGAGCAGAGAACAGCTGGCCCATTCAGAGCAGACTGCTGCCACACAGGAAACCCTCTTTATACCCTCTCCGTCTAACTCATCAGCACCTACAAACACACAGAGAAGACTTGGCTCGATGTCTTTCTCTTCTCTCCTTAATTGTGCTGCCTTTGTGTCCCCTGGCTGCCTTCTCGGTTTAGATTCAGCAAAGGGAATAAATGGGACAGATAAGTGAATAACCTCAGTCAAAATGATTCTCCACAGTTTTCAACAGTCTTAACTGGTAGTGCATAGACATTCTCATTCAAATGCAAATACCAGAAAAAAACATTTATGTGTCTGATTTTTGCCTATGGACATGCTCTTGGCTCTAATTAGTGAGCTTCTGAGAATAACTGAATTAGAGGGTGAAGTTCCAGACAATGCTCTTCATATGTGTTGTTAATTAGACAGTTTGTTTGCTCGGGTGCCTTTCTTAAAATGTGAAGGAATGAAGCAGGCTGATGGGATTAGACTGATCAAACTTGAAAAGTGTTCAGCTCCATCTCGGATGATTCTTGGAAACTCAATTAAAGCATTTAGACAAGGAATGCTGACCTCTTGCAGTACAGAACTCTGTACGTCAAAACAACAAGACACAGGAACAGTTTCTTCCCTCAGGCTGTCTCTGTGTTAAACAGCTAAAACCGGACTTCAGTGTTTCATCCTTGCACCATGCACCAATTTGCACTTCTGATTTAATCTTGTTCTATGTCTATTTTTTGTCTATTTTTTTGTAATTGTTGCACTAAAGAGAGTGAGGTGTAACCAGAGTCAAATTCCTCGTGTGTGTCCACATACCTGGCAATAAAAAGCGATTCTGATTCTGATTCTGATTGCAGTACTCTTTTCCCGAAAGTTTTTGTTTGCATATCTGCTTGTGCAACCAGTCAGCATCCGCATGCATTCATTGTATGATGTAGAAAATACCGAATCCTGTTCTTTTTCCTTTTCATTTTCAACCTCGTTTCTACCCACCTGAGTACTATCCTGTGCTCCTGAAGCTGTGCTGGTGCACTGATGTATAGTAATGATGAAATCTCTGGAGAGGAAACGTACCAAAGCTCCTCTGGGGGTTATATGGAGAGACCCCTACCCTCTTCAGCCACAGCTTTGCGGCCAGTGCTTCCCCTGTGTTAAGAAGCAGTATTCAGCACAACAAAGCACTTGAGCAGTAAAGCCCCTATACTTGGATTGCACCAGGTGGGTCATTTCCTGACCACACAAAGGCACAATGTGGGGACTCTAGGACTATCAGAATAACAATAGAAAACTTCTCATCCTGCATTACGCTTTTGCCCAGAGCAGACTCCAACTGATTAGAAACACCAAAGCCATCTCAAGGGGCATCACATAAACACGGTAGCGCTGGGCAACGGTGTTGAGGGAAGTAAACAACAGGCAAGATTTGATTTAGGAGATTCCGACTGCTTTTAGGAAAATGGTGAAGGTAAAACAGATTTTTAATTTTGAATTAATGATGGCCGCGCAAAACTGAAACAGTTGAGACCAAAGCCAAGTTGCTGTTTCCTGGATTGAAATTTTAGGATTCCATCAATGGTTTCATTAACCTTTTGGCCTTCAGCATGCTCTTTGAGCAGTTTGTATCCAAGTGTGAAGTAGCCAGGAAGAGTAACGGCGGCCTCCAAGTGTTAAGCCATGGCGTGCTGCCAGGAAATTGAGCTCTCAGAAATTTTAGGGCATACGTCTGCCTCAGAGAACAAGTTCAGACATCGTGGAGTACTAATCATTGACAAGAACATGTAATAAATGGCTTTGTTCTTAGACATTATGTATCCATATTCTGTATTTTACTAAATAATCTATGTTCCTAGTTTGTACTTTTCCACTCTGCTCATACAAACTCAATGTATGTTCAAGGGTTTAAGATGACATAGCCGGACAAAATAACTGGGTCAGATAAAGTGTCTCTATCAGGATAGGTCTGGTACAGTAGAAACACACCTAAAACTCACACACACACTTTGTTATCCCATCCAAAACACATGACGAGGGTGGTGGTTGGCTTGCTCATGTCACTAAAAATGGTCAATTATACTCTTTTGAGTGTAAGTACAACCTCTGTGAGAAAAGGGTGAACATGAATAAGAAAGGTTTCTGGATATCAGGGCTTGGGCTGACAGATTTCCTGCGGGAGCTCTGTCACTCCGAGTAAATGAATACTTTGTTTAACTTAAGATTTCTCCAGCTTGTTCTTGGGCTTCCAATGAAAGTATCGGGCTAACAAACAGTTTTCCCCTGAATTGACTCAAGTGAACGGCTCAGCTCCTCGCCGTCACTCTCTGCATAATCCCAAGGAGAAATGAAGATGGCAACTAAGAAAAGATTTAGGAAAGATTTAGAAATATGTTTGTCACAATCCAAGGCTAAAGAAGGTAAATACAAAAAAATAACAAAGCAAGAAAAAATACCAATAGTGGAAAAGTATACACAAAAATAACAAAATGAGAACACAGAAAAATCAAAGAATTGTATCTACAAATGGTTTGATTTTTACCTTACCTAGAAATTATTGTCCAAATGATCAGGGCAAAAACAGAAGGTATAAATAACTATATTAACAAGGTACTGACACGCTGAACAGATGTGCAGAACTGGAGAGCAGAAACTGGGATCATCTGTTGCACAGAGATGAGCTGTTGTATAGAGAGATGGCGAAAGGCAGGACTGTATTTCTGAAACGTTCATTGTGACTGCAGAGCTGGATCCATCTGTTGGAAAAAGAGCTCTCTGCAGTCTTTCATGGAGGGGATGTGAATCTCCATGACAGGAGCAGTTTGATCAGAGATCTCATGTCCCTCACTGACTCACACGTCTCCAGTTTCTGTTCGGTTATTTTGCCAGCCTTCTGGATCAGTTTCTTGATTCTGTTGGCATCTCTGCCAGTAATGCTGCTCCCCCAGCAGACCACAGCACAGTAAATGGCACTCGCCACCACAGACTGATAAAAGATCGACAACATCTGGCTGCAAACATTGAAAGACCTGAGCTTTCTCGGGAAGTAAAGTCTGCTCATTCCCTTCTTGTAAACACTTTTTGGTCATCCAGTGCAGTCTGCTGTTCAGGTGCACACCTAGGAATGTGTTAGGTCTCCACATGTTTGACCTCCTCATCCATGATGTTAATGGGATTAATCCGAGATTTGTCTCTTATGATTTTTATCATAGCTGTCCACCTGTACTCTGATTCGCGTCCCTCTCTGATACACCCTACCACTGCAGATTCATCAGAGAACCTCTGCAGGTGACATGACTCGGAGTTGTCCCGAAAGTCAGAGGTGTACAGAGTGAACAGGAATAGAGACAGAACAGTCTCCTGTGGTGCTCTTTTGTCACCAACCACCACATCAGACAGAATATTCCCCTGCCGAACAAACTGAGGTCTGTCCAGCAGGTAGATGACAGCTTCGTCCACACCCACATGAGGCTGGTAGGCAAGTGGAGGAGGGTCCAAGGAAGGTCTCACCTGAGGTCCAAGGTGGGCCAGGACCAGTCTCTGAAAAACCTTCATAAGGTGTGACATAAGGGCAAGTTAGCCATTAGCTTTCTGTTGACAAAAATGTGGATTGTGGCAGTTCTCATGCAGAGGCTTTCTTCAAAACGTGTCGTTCATCTCCTGCTCATAGTTTTTGTCGTCTTGTTTGTATTTTTCAATGGGAGATTGATCCACGTGCATGCATAATGCGTTGGAACTGTTTACCCGATTGCAAGTTTTTGGGCTGCGTCCAGTTGGCAGTGGAGGGACTCAGTGGATCCCCATGGACTGGTGCAGATCACAAAATATACATCACAAGCCTTGTACACAAGCTGATGTGGTTACCATGAATTTAGCTTTAGGATCATTTGCACCATGAGTTTAAAAAAAAAGCAAACTCATTCAGCATCAATAGTGGTTGCAAGCAATATTTAAGGAAAATATATGCATAAATGAAAGATCGTTAATTAGTAATGAATCCAACTGTCACTTAAATATGCCTTGTCTTCATCTTAAGAGGTACGGTAAAAGCCAATGCATCTGAAATGATTTTGCTGAGTTTGTTTGGATATCTATTAGGAGTCTCCCCTGTGTAGCTCACTGTCAGGATATTTTGCTGGTACCTGCAACTGGGAGGGGATCCAGGAGCAGATCCTGTATATCATACAGTCTCTCTCCAAATGAGTCATGCAGGGCAACTGCAACACTTTCAGTACTCTGGTTAGTGCAAGTTCACATTATGGAAAATCTGTAGTTTAAGTCACCTGATCTTTTCCTAAGCATGCCTATGTAGTTTTGTGCCTAATAACCAAACAGTGGGTTAATGTTGCCTAGTCCAGGATGAATGGCAAAGGATGAGTTGATGCAAGGATAAATGGATGCATGCATTTAAAAACTAATGTCCCACTTTGTTTAATTCACATTGTGCTCTTATTGAAAGTTTTGTATCTTTGCAAAGTACAAGTTATAGGTTTGGCTTCTCATTCCTTGCTGCATACCAGCTCCACCCAGTGTGCATACACTATCCTAAAGCAAAATGCGGCAGGCTTTCTCCCCCATTATTTTAAAGATGCCTCCCCTTCCTTGGAGCATCTCCTCATCTTTGACTTGGAAGTCCATTGGGAGTGTTTGCTGTGAATAATACATTTATACGTACAGGTAGTGATTATGCAAACTACTGCAGGCAATCCGTAAAAGTGACTGTGTATGCGCTTCTGTTTATGTGTGAGCAGTTCTTGGACGATGTTTTGTATTTTGAACCCATGTAAATCTCAGTCTGTGTTGACACTTCAGAGTGTAACGCTGGTCAGCATTCTGCAGTTTCATGTTGTCTAATTGGACCCTTTTTTACATTTTTTTTATTCTTGAAGCAGTGAAGTTCCATGCAGACAGTCCCAGCATGAGCAGCCCTCAGCCTTTGGTAGTCACAGTCTGACCTAGTATTTCCAGCAGCGGCAGTGCGCTGTGAGGATGCAGACAGGGGGCCGGTGGGGGCGGTGGGAGTGAGTTGGAAACGGAGGAGGGGATTTTATGTACAGCCACCGCAGCACTTTTCCAAACTCTTGCGGCTTGCCTTTTGTTCTCCATCTCTCATTCTAGCTTCCCCCTGCTCTCTGGGGAGTTTTGTTATCACCCCCTGTATTTATCAAAATTTCTCTGCAGTCCCTGCAAGGCCCCATTTTTCTTTACATCTCCGCCAGCCCCGCAGAGCTTCTCAAAGGAAACGTCTGATACGGAGCAGTTTGGGTCCTGGTTAGAGACGGGGGTCCATGACATCAGGTAGGCTGACTGACTGACTGACTGTCTGTCTGCTGCCTGGTTTGATTACAAGAGCTGTGCGCAGGCGTGCGACAACAGTGGCCGAGTCTGTGAAGTAAGCCTGTGAATGAAGACGGAAGCCCCCAGCTTCCCTCCCACTCAGGCTCTCCATATCCTGACAAAGGAAAGCCACTCACTGGGTCAGACGGTGACAGACACTTGTGACAATCGCACTCCATTCATTCTCCTCTGTGTTTCCTCCCTCTTTTCACTCTGCGCCGCTCTCTTCCCTCTCCCATTTAGCCTCTGTTTTTGGAGGAAGATTGCATAAGAGCTGGACTGCTTTTCCTCCTGGCTAAACGAGGGAGTTTAATTGAAAAGGAGATCCGGAATGAAAACTCCCATTCCTTTTCAGGCCTCTGTTCTGTGAAAGCACGGAAATGTACCAGGGGAAAGAAGACAAAATGTTACATGGGAGTCGGTGAAAGAAATGGGTCATATTCTTAAAACAAAAATGAAAGAGAAAAGGTCTGACATCCCAGCCCTCTCCGCACTACCTATAATGATCCTGAAGTCTGTTTTTTTTTTTTTACTTAAGTCTAACAAACTGATCACATAAAACATACTTTTTTGTCTTGAGTAAAGCTACGACGTCTCTGCAATAAAATACAACAGAAACCTCCAGAAGTCTCTGGTGTACAGAATAATATTAAAGATGTATTGTTCCAATGTTTTTTGTAATGAAATCATATTGCATTAAACCCTCTGGGATGTGGGCTGAGAATTGCGTGATTGTGTATCACATCTATGTGATGCACTTGCAGCTTGTCTCACAGTAATAGATGGGTGGTAAATGTGAGTTTTTTTTCTCTCCAGCTATGCTGTTGTTGCTGTTATAATGTTTTAAACTAAACTAGAGCTTGCTCCTTTATTAACTTCAGACAAACTCCAGTTTTAATGGTTTCGGTCAAATTTAATCTTCAAATAAGACCGCGACTTCTGTGAGGTCGTCACTGTTTATTCAGCATTATAAACACCGAGTGCACCAGCAGGTTCGTTACTGGTTTGAATGTAAAACAAGGTTATGCTGGCAGAGGGCTCGTGTGTTTTCTTTCTTTCTCGTAAAAAGAGACAAAACATCTGTTTCTCCAGCTGTTTCTCCTCTGAGAATGCCAACCTGTTTGTCTGAGGCTTCTTGTCCTTAAAATCACACTCCCTGTTGTTGAGCCCCAGTGCCCTGATACCTCTGTCAGCATACTGATGGTGTTGACTAATGGGACTGTCTGTCCACCGTCAGAGGTGGGACTGGATAAGCCGATGGTTATAAGTGTTTTTTTTTTTTGTTTTTTTTAAGAGAGGCATTGCAAAGGCTGCAGATGTACTAAATCTTGCAGATCCCGGGAGACCCGTGTAAGTCTAAACTGATGATTGTGCACTGCTGCCCACACAGCAGACCTTTCAATCTACAAACTACTCACATGATCTCTTTAGCTGATCATTTATTCAACAGAACTGTAGGCCTTACAAGGTTAAGAGCTGGAGAGTCACAAGGGCTGCGTATTTAATTGGCTTTGATCTCGGACGATGCATAATTAAAATAACTTAAACGAGTTAAGGCGGGCCTTGGAAAGTGTTGAATCAGGAGATGAGGTTGCAAAGAGGGAAGACATGACTGCTTGCAGTTGCTGAATTTTTGGCTGTGCACATGGAAGGTAGGAGAGTGTGTTGCACTCTGAAACAGTGGTGGGTCTGGAGGCATTTATCCCTTATTTATTTATAAAGTGATCTTTGCCTGTGTTTGAGAATAGTTCTCCTCAAATTAATACTCCATTAAAGCCCTACTGTTTCAAAGGCACAGACTGAATACGATATGGGCCCCACGAATGATTTATCCTCACTTGAGAGCAGGTTTTCAAACTGGCCTTTCAGATGCAGGGTCTGTGTGCTGATGAGAAAAAGACTCGAATTATTAAAGTTTTTAGTAGCTTGGACTCATTGCCATATAAGTAGACATTTTGTAGATGCTTTCCATGTGGGCTAATCTGTAATAATAAAGTATTCCCTTTATATAGGCTGTCCAAGTAACCTGAATGTTTATCTGTAAGGACACTTTCTTAGTTTTCCCAGTTTCGCTGTTCATATGGCAAAGTTATCTTACCATTAAGTTTGAATCTCTCTTTATTGCCCAAACCTGAGGCTTATTGTTTTCTAAATAAAGCCTGCATTTGCTCTATGATGCACGTGCACATCCTTTATACTGTATGATGATACTGTAAATGGATAACCGTTGCGATTTAGTGCTGCAGAGACTGTCATAATATTGAAGTTGCAGCAGCAGTCCAGCTATTTTTGGACCACTCAGTCTGTTTTCCAGCTCAGCTTTCTTATAATAAAACAAATGATAGATGGCAACAAATCCATCCATCTCCTCCGAGCCATTAGGACCGGATGCAACATGAGCTCACCTGTCCACACAGGGCCTCAGGTATTAATGTGCTAAGTGCTTGGACGTTTTCCCATAGAATGTGTTTCACGGTGTATTTTTAGAAACGGGCCCTTTAGATATTCTCTTATGAACCAAAAGTGATACTGAAAATGAAAAATGTGTTTTATTACTACTTATTGTATGGCATATTGTGCTGTTTAAAGGGGCCACATGCACGCTACAACAGGTTAACTGGTTTTTGTTTTCATATTACTATCATATAAGATTATAAGACTTTTAGATTTTGATGAAGAATTTGTTCCCCAGAGAAACCAATTTTTTTCTGTAAAAATTTTCAGGATTTTTTTGTAGCCGAATGGTAGGTGTCATTTCTATTGATATTATAAAAAGAATTCACATATTTTTCAGTTTCTTTTATCAGACGGCTAAACATGTCAGAACATGTCAGCTCATGAACGCAACAAGTAAACTTATTCCCACTTAAAGCATTTCCAGACTGTCGCTCTGCTCTAATAAAATCCTGATTTTTGTCAGACAGACGGAGTCTGACAAAGTCACTATTCAAGTCTTTTCTTGGTCAACAGAGCTCAAGCGCATGTTAAAAAAAAAAGAAAAAAAAGAAGAAAAAAAGGACGCCGGTTAATGTAATAAAAGTGCAGCCCTGATGTTGAATGGGCTGAAGATGACCCAGCTAGACCGCATTGACTTTTACGTGTTCGTTCCGCCTTACACACAAATAATGTCAACCACAATTGACATGTTCAGATCAAGAGGGATCACTATTTGTACTTTGCAAGACAGATTACTATCACCAAAGAATCTGTCTTACAATGTCAACAATGGCAGGTCCCACAGAGGTTAGCTTATATGCTGATATAACATCAGTTATTCCTGAGCTGGAGAGTATATCTTCATGAAAAGAAAAGAAAGGAGCGAAACTGAAGACTTCCCTTGGCTAAAATTATTTATTTGTCCTTCGAACAGCTCTTGCAAGAGTTTGATCTACCAACTAGCCCCTCTGGTTGTATACAGAGGTACACAGATGGTTCATCCAATCACCTGCCAAGCATTTCGTGGAAGTGCCAGTCCTTTTCAAACACTTTACATGGACAACTTCCCAGTTCTCTGTGAGAAACCATCTGGCATGTAAGGTTATGAACTTCTAAAGTAAGGATTTCTGTCGCTTCTTCAACTCATCCCTCTCCCTCAGTGAAGCCATGCCTGTTCAACTTTGTTTTCTTACTTACCTTTCAAACAGCAAAGCCAGATTTTACACTTAAAATTCCCTGAGTTCTTGCTTTCACTCAGCGTTTGCCAGAAAAAGCTACCGCTGTAGCCAAAGACGACTTGGCTACGTAAAATGACAGATGCAGCTAGCTGTCTCATCACTGTGAACCCAGCGAGTTTGCCGAGATGGCTGTCTATAGGTTGTCTGACCCATTTTTAATACAATAACAGTGTTACATGATACTCTAAGATCTTTATAGCTATATTAAAACAACTAAGCTAAAATGTTGGAAAAGCCTTTAAATGTTTTTTCATAATAGAAAAGGCCTTTGCGTGACAAGTGTTTGAGTTTGATAACATCGTGATGGATAACATTTCTGGCTGGCGTGCTCTTTAGTGATTCACATCCAGTGAAGCATAGTACGGACAAGCCAATATTATTATACGATACAATTGAGCTTTCAGAACAGGCATATTGCTCTGTGAAATATACAGACAGACGTTGCCCTTGAGTACAACTTCAGCATGTGGAGAAATCCCAAAGCTTGGTCTGTAGCTCTGGTTGCTAAGCTGCGTCTGGATAATTGCTGTTTAAAGGAAGGGTTTAACAAAAAGTCAGTGGTCTTCCTTAAACAGGGTCTCTCCTACCTGTACTCATTCCATTCCCTACATGTGCTTATTCAGACTCGTCTTCAGTTTATCGCTGGTGCGGAGGGAGGCTTATTGCAAAGAGCAAGAACACATCTTCATTTTGCTGCCAAGAATCTTCAGTTACCCTCAGTGCTTCCAGCCTTCCTAGTCTGCCACTTTAGATCCCAATAGCACATGCCTTTTTCAGTCAAGACACAATTAACTGAAATATCCCCAATTTTCAAGTGTAGCAGAGGTATTTCAATTTGCTCATGCTACGAACAATAGAATGCTAAAGAAATGGAGGAAGCAAAATGAGATTGTTCTGCTCTCTTGAACCTCAATTCGTGTGCGATCGGATGATTGGCTGTGACAGCTAATGGCAATACAAAGAATTAAAGGCATTAACATCATCGGGGGGAGAGCAGGTGTAATTGAGACACGGCATTTGGACAGCAAACTGACCGAAAGCCGTGTTTAAACGGCAGGAAAATGAGAGATGGAGCAGGCTCGGTCAATGCTAATTTTGTGAATCTGGTAACTGTTAGACCTCAGAAGGATGTGTTGTGGATTAAGCCCACGTGCTTCCTTCTATTTTAGAGGCCTGCAAAGAAGAATATTTATTTTCTGTTTCATTTTGCTCAACCTGAGATGAGAACGCGCACATTGCAGGTGCAAAGCAGACAAACAAACTTACTTTGCCAGTGTTCTCCTCTCCTTTGGGTTTTTTGGCACCAGAGGCTCAGATTAAATGTGTACTTATTTTAGAAAACATATGGCTTATAACATTTTTTTTTTTACAAGTACTGTTTTGAATGCAGGATAACTACCTGACTTTTATTTTCAGCTCTGTTAAAGGTGGCGGAATCTGTGTTTTCGGTAGCCAGTCTGCCCCCATGACCTTCGGGTCATTTGGCAAAAATATTAAGATAGCAGAGCAACAGTGGAACAAGACACAGCATACCGCTGGTTAGGTGGCTAACAGGCCTCCATCACTGTCACAGGAATGACAGCAAAAGTGAGACCAGCTGCCCCAACCCATTACTGCTCTCAACAGTGCTGGGAATGCTCAGAGTTGTGCACACACACACACACACACTTGTCATTCTCCGACACATTTAGCTGTCTGGCTTTTGTTCTAATGGAAGAATGGGCTTGGCTTTTAAAAGCGGTCAATTAAGCACAATTGAGGAAGGGAGGGAAATCTGCATGTTACTTAATGAATGTCAGGAGACAAGTAATTATGACGTCTGTAGAATGTGATTCTGACATGAAAATGAGCTTATCCGGACTGATGCATTACTGAGGATAGCGATTTATGTGATGTGGATGCATTTGTCTTTAGCATGTACCAATCTATGGAGCACGGTATGAATATAAATGGACTCATTTACGGTTTTTGTTACAGCAGAGGAGGATGATAATTACTGGGCACCTTTCAAGCGGAAAGTCACAACCTTGACCGCTGCGAGCGTTAACTCTCTTTTCATCAGACATCGTGTTATACTTGTTCGATGAATACTTTGTAGTCGCAGAAACGATGTCAATAGAAAACGCTGAATTTAGGATGCTAAAGTCAAACAGCATCTACTGTGTAGTTTTTGATCCGTCTCACGCACTACCATAGTCGTGGGTTTCCTGAATTCAAAAAACAGCATTATATAGTGCTGCAACAGTTGATATAGATGTATATTTGATAGTGAGACCATAGAATGCAAACCTCACTCAGAGCTTGTGGAGTAGAATTTTTTTTCCTATGCTTTTTTTGTTTCTTTAAACTCCCTCTCCCTCCATCTTTGTCATTCTTCTGCTCTGACTGTATGTAAAACATTCAGAATTGTCTTCTACACTCTCTAAATTCAGCAGAGCTACTGATTATTTATTTATTTATTTTTTTTTTTCCAGCTATACCTTGTAACTTGTCACACCATTCTAAAAGAGTGAAGAACTTTTAAACAAAAATTTCATTGTCAAAGCACACCTGCTGGAGAATGGCTTCTAGATCTGTTATGGTTTTAGTTTTTATGAATATGTTATTGTATTGTTATGTTTGACCTTATCAGTCTTCGTGAGGTTTCTTGCAGTTGATTCTATCACAAAGAGACAAATATATGTTATTTAAAGAGGTACTATATGTTTTTTGAGCTGGAAACTGCATCATATGACTGTATTTTGACAAGATACATCGGTGCTGGTGGTACCGTTGACATATTAACCAAATATTTAATTTAGTAAAAAATCCTTTCACAGCTTGAAAAGAATTTTAAATCAACCTGAACCGGAACCTGGCAAAGCCAACACTGACTTGGGGTAATCTATTCAGGACTTCTCCACAACATGACGTTTTCTTTAAAAGATCTCTTTCATGCAGGAGCTATACGTTTTGGATAACCATCCACTAAATGTTTCAGTTTTAATAGTATGTGTTGGACCTTTGCGGCACAGTCGCACTGCATTTTTCTTCACGCGCAACATCCATTCAAAATCCGGAAGAAGAAGACAACACAACAAGGACAGACAGCGATCATCATGGACCTCACAACATTGATAGCAGACACTGCTAACTACAGCGGCGTTGTTGAAGGAACAACGTGAGCTTCGCGCTGGTAGAAGTAGGGGCGTACACACATGCGCATTGCTTCTTCTATTGTTCTGGTGTAACCGGTGGGGGTGGCTTACAGCGCACATAGAGGTGTGGCGTGTGTACTGCATCGTTTTCAGCAAGCGTGGCGTTGCCATGTGGACACAGAAGCTTTCCTGTTTGGTCGCAATAATTTTCGTACTCGGTTTAAGAAAAACCCTCGTTTCATTTTCGTGTAGCGTTAGCCTAACAAGGTTTTAGCTGAATCTTAATGACCTCGGTTATGTGTGCTCCTTTACAGCTGTCATCACTCTCCTGCTGGGGATTAGTTGTACTTCTAGATCACTGAAAGATGGAGATGACTGTTGTTCCACTTAGCTGGAAGTCATCTTTGTCCTCCCGCCAGCCACCATCATTGTAAACACAACAGCGCTTTGCCAAAGTACTTCCACAGATGGCTCAATGAAGCACTCTGCCTTGTTGTTCTTGTTTATTCAGCACTGCTCATCCCCATAATGAAATGGCTTCATTACAGCAATTTGCACTCATTCAGCATTCTGCGAGAGCATGCAGATGTCTCAAGTTGCACCGGCAAGCGTTGAGAAAATGAACTGGTCCCACTTTAAGAAAAATGACATGGAGAACTTTGTGTAATGTCTTTCAACACACATCAACACACATCCGCCATTACACACGAGCCTTTCCAATCCTTTTACCAAAGACACAGCAACGACCTCAATTTTTGAAAAACAGCCCCGATCCAAAAAGAGCCAAAGAACAGACGCATCTCATTCAAAATAGACCTGAAGATGGTTACAACCAATTCGCAGTGATAACAACCCAAACACCGTGACGAAATCCAGATACCAGCAGCAGACAGTGCTGTGGATTCATACAAAACATCCAAAAGCACCCGCAGTGAGGAAAAGCAGATTTTTGGAGGTAAATGCTCGTGTTTTAAGAGCATTTATGTGCTTCAAAGGCAATTGAAAGCTCAATTTCCTTCCTCTGCACTGATAAAATAAGCTATTCTACATGAAAGAATATGATACCATGTATGTTTGATTTCATCCAGATACACTCCACACCTAGACTTGTGTGGATTTTGGACTGAGTCAAACTCAGGTACTGTGTTTAGTCGGTGAAGAAGCCTGTGAACAGCTGACATTCACACGGTATCTTCTTTAAAATGTTTTCTTCATTCTTCATGTCACGTTGTCCCAGCCATGCTGGAGTGTCTGATAAGGGATGAAGTCTGCATGAGCACAATCTGCGTTTGGGAGACATTCATCAACATGAGATGTATCTCACCAGAAGGGAATGCTTGTGCAGCCTCAAACAGGGACTGGTGGATTCCTGAAGATTAGGAACTAACATGAATTTCTTGATCATTCAAAGCATCTCTGAGGTTCCCTTGTTTTTTTTTCCTCCTCATGATTTCTTTCTACGTTCATATCCACGTCAGTGGAAGTGTTAAAAACTGATTAAAATCACCAGTGAAACCCCTTTTTGTTTAGCATTTTAGAACCTGGATGACAGAAAATCAACTGAAACACGAGCTGACGTGAAAGGGTTTTTCTGTTTCCTTTTCATTTAGTTCAAATAATATTCTGATAGATTGAGACTGGAGCGTTTGCAAATGTATCAAGAATACACCTGCGGCACATTATATTAAAGATACTTAATTGTGTATAATGTAGATTGTCAGATCCGCTTGTGCTGTGTAATGTGGTTGTAATTGATAGGCTTATTAACTTGTGCGTTTACTGTCCTTCCTGCTTTACAGCAGCAAGCAGCCGTGTTGATTTTCAGCCTGATAGACATGTACATACTTTTTTATGATTCTGCTGCCAACTGCACTCTTTGTACATGAACGCATCCATATCCAGAGTCCAAAAACTTGGGTTGATTTAGAGAGTTGAAAACCGCTCGGGGGGGGGGGGGGAATCTTCATTGTTGGGGTTAGCTAAGCCGGATAGCCAAAAAGGTACCCTGGAAGGGTTGAACGCTTGTTCGTATTGTCACACCGTCACCTTTAACATCACCCAATTCTCAAAAAAGAGGTACACGCACTATTTAGTGTTTTTACGAGGAAGCAACTCATAAGCTTGCAAGACCCTTTTTCTACATTTGCTCTCAAAAGCCACCGAGCGTGCATGTCGTCCACCATGACGGTTTTAACATTCCTTTCTTGCAGATCTCACGTCCTCTTTTTTTTTTTTCCCCCCTCACTATTGTGAGTTGCAGCATTACAATACAACGCGCTGTAACAATATTAGGTTTAAGGTCCTTAAAGTGTTTGATTTTCAACAGATGGTGTCCACCACATTCAAACACATTCATATTTGCCTGGGAATATCATTATCGTCGGCAGTCAGTCCTTGCTTGAATTCCCCTGAGATTCTGAAAAGTAATTTTCCTCCTTCTCAGAGGTCATTTGAAAAGCCAGTTGTGGAAAAGGTAAAGCTTCGTGTTTTCCTCTCAGTTTCCTGTCCTTTATAAATAGGCAGGAAATTGAAAGCAGTAATTCTTGATAGGACCGCAAACCTTTCAGAGATGGATCTTCCATGACATTTCCGTATCTTTTGCTCTGCTTCTTTTACTCCATCACATTTCCCTTCTCTCGTAACCATGTGGGTGGTGCACGCTTGTTTTTTGAATCTGTATTTGAGTGTGATGAATTTATTTTTCGAATGTGCTCCATTTCTCGTCGGAGAGAGCAGAGCATCGGACTGTTTTACATCATCAGAGGATCAGGGTGGTCTTTGATGGGTGCAGTGCAGAGGGTGTCTGTCTGTTAATTGCTCACCGCTGGAGAAACTGATGCGCACAGCGACAGAAACGACAGTAGTAATGAAAAAGATGCGAGTCAAAAGATAGTCACGTCCGTCTGGTATGATGTCTGTTCATCATTTCTGTGCTAAAATCCCACTTATAATGTTTGTGGGGGGGTTCTGATATCAGTGTATTGGCCTTAAATAAATAGGTCAGCTAACAGATATTGTGCCATTTTTTCTTTTAGCTCTGGTGCTTCAACATCCTAAAATGTGCTTTCACGCTGGCAAAGATCCTCATTGGCTTAGCAAGTGCTTCTCTGACTTTAGCAATCAGTCTCATTCATGCATGCTAGAATGGCACCAGGTCAGATGGAGACGGATAAGTGAGCATGTGCTAAGTGAGACTCAAGGTGACACTGATATTGATGAGAGCTGCTTTAGAGCAAAAGACAGTGACCATAAGGCTGATAACAGTTCTCTCTGGGGCGAGAAATATGATTACTATCAGACGTCTGCTGTCTAACTGCTAAGAACTTGTCATACTGCACACTTTTAATCAGTGTCAGTTGACTGGGAGATTAACAGTGCTGGAATAAATGACTGCTAGGAAGGAAGATAACTTCTCTTGAAGAAACTGTTTTTGTTCTCGAGCTCATTTTTATGCATTACAAACAAACAAGACAACTGATTTTCACTTGGCTACAAACACCAGGATGTAACATCAGTTGATCCTGCTGTTGGTTCTTTTTGCCTTCTTCATACCGTTTTCAGTTTTGATTAAAACACAGTTGTCTGTTTTGGTTTTTTTTTTCCTGCCGGAATTGACCCGTTACGTGATTCTGGTTGGTGCTTGGCTTAATGTACTTTACCCGACCACTTAATCACAACAAGTGGAAGTGGTTGACATTTACAATTACTACCCTTCACGTTCTAACGTTCTACAGCGAGGTGGATCACAGAAAGCCTCTCATACGCATGGTTGTGATGTTAAACAGAAAGATAGTCCATTTCATTAATCTCTTCAGAGAAAATATGTAAGATGTTGTTAACAAAAAAAAAAAGATTGCACACATGAACACACCCTAAATTGCTTAGTAAGAATTTGTTTGGGGGAGATTTACAGCCTCCTCCATAGAGTTTGTTTCCCCAGTTTTCGTCATCCCAGAGAAAACTGGACTTTAGTTGTGCTTGCTCCCATATGTTTAGCATTTTGGTCCAACACAAAGCCTTGTGAATGATGGGCCTGGGGCCTTTACCAATGTGGCAGATGGTGGATTATCCAAACAAGTGGACAAATTACCTTGGGTTCCCCCCTGCGCCTGGCCACTGTTGAGAGTAGCAGAGGGCCCAGCGACCAGGCCTGCCAACAGTGGGTCAGCTGGCTCTGAGGGCTGCCCACACACTGCTCTGCCTCACTTCCAGGCATCTTCATCTTCCCGCCTTTCCCTTTCGTTCCTATTTTTCACTGTCACCTCTGACTCATTCTTCTTCCTCTTGGCACAGTCTCAGTCAGCACCAACAGATTTAGTTTCAACACAATCCCTCTTCTTGGTTTTGGTAGAAATCGTTCATGATTCAAAGTGAAACTCTTCTGCAGATGGGATTTCTTTTTGAGTGATTACATTTCCCTCTGCTGCTTTCTAAAGTAAAGAGTGTAATTATGATGAGAGGTCCAGCAAATGGCTGTTCGGTTACAATGTATTGTAGGTAAAACAATAAAAAACAAGCGAGGCTGTGTCATTAATTCTGCTGGGCCTCATTTATAGCAGAGAGGCATACAAGCTAATCTCATTTACCTCTAACAGTTCTAAGAAGTCATGTGTCACCTTCCAGAAAATGTCTAGGACATCTAATCTACCAGTGCCATACAGTAGGCTTGATGGTGATGAATTACGCTTTTAGGATGTGAATCTTAAGTCTTAATGGTGATCAAATGCCTCTTTCTTAATTGAATTGTCCTGCAAGCATCCATGTTAGTGGCTTCAAGACTCTCTGTGTCCTGTACAGATAGACCCTGAATGGCTAATGAACATTATTAATGAAGCCTACTAATGCAAGCAGGCAGCCTTTCAAACGTTACCATTTCAAGGGAGCTAAACTGCCATGATAGAATAAAAAGTCTCATCTACGACAACCACATCATCCGTCGCATCCGTTCATGTTTTTATTTCTGAGTTCTTGGAGTTGTCAATGTTTTTCAGCCTCATCCGCCGCTCCTCATCTGTCCTATCAGGACTCGGATCGAGCTCTCCCGTTTCGCAGGCTGCCAGTGGAAAGGTCATTCAGCCAGCAGAGAATGTGTTTGCTGCTGCTACATCATCCGCCGTGTGTCCACAAGAATTTGCGCAACAGCAGTGGAAAATGTCAGTACACAGGGTGCATAATTATAATACTTTTCTGACATTATTTTTGTCTATCTTCTCAGAATTGAGCATAGTGAGTGGTGAATCATGTTTTTTTTTCTTGTGGAATGATCACACAGTGAGCACAGAAGCAGGGCGATAATGTTACTTCTATGTCCTGTTTTTTTTTTTTCTTTGTTTTTTTTTTTTGGCCGTGATGTGGAAAGGAAAGACTGACAAGCTCTTGAGAATCTGAGCCAGAAGAAGTCGGCCCCTCCTGTTCCTGACAGGATTCTGGTTGCTTCCTATGTCTCAGCAGGAAGTGCAAGAAGTCAGACTTCTTAGTCTTTCATCTCCACACCCACATGACTGGAGCCTCTGTCTCCCCCATATGTTTAGTAGGCAGTCTCATACACTGCTCGAACACTCTGCCTCCATGTTTGACTCTATGCCGGCGTCCAAATGCTCGTTTCACACTCCCAACACACATACACGTAAATAGCCAAGTAGACACACATTAGAGTTTCCAAACTGCATAAATCAAAAGTCTCTCACTCTCTAACAAGTCGTCGGAGATCGCTTCTCCCATTCCTTCATCTGCCTGATATCCCGTCAGCCCCTCAGAGACTCCTACTCAACAAAACTATGTTTTATTCATTGGAGAAAACAGAGAAGCCGAGTTAGAATCACACTTGTCAGAGGTTAACAGCACAACTGTGCATAGCGGAGAGATTAAGACTGCTCGACATTCAGCCACCTCACAAGTGTGGAATCCGGTGTGTGCGTGCTCCCAGAAGAGAGCGGATGAGCAACAGTCGGGAGGGAGGCAGCAGGTGCAAGAATGTGTTAGCAGCTCTGAGCGGGATGGGTCTTGTCAGCCCACCCTTGGCACACTGTAGGGAGGTGGGGGAGGGTGTATTATCGTCTTTGCGTGACATGTCCGTGGGTGTGCGTGTGGTTGTCAGCCCATGGTAATGTGCCTTGTGTACTACTGTACATGCATTTGTCCAAGTCATCTGCGCCCCTCGACGCGCACATGTAACTACAGGTCCCGTATTTGTGTGTGGACTGGCTGACTTTTCTTTATTATGGACTTGTGTAACAGTCGTGTTCCACTCATCTGGAGGAAAGTTGGAGTCGAGCAGCTCTCTACTTGCTGGCTCTCTGAGCAGCTGTATACCAGGATAAGAGCAGATATGCAGCCTCGTGAGGCCCCAACGTGGTATTTTAGACCACGGTAATGGATGGTTTTGCCCTCCAAGGTGGAGTTTTTCAGTGTTTGTGCGTATGAATGATTATTGTGGAAAACGGGGCAGTGTGGTATTTCTTTTACACAGCATGACGTGTCTAGGAAGACGGTCTAAGTCAACACTGGCATTCCTTTACAAAACATGTTTGGCAGCTGTTGTTAACCCTGTGATAACACGCTCCCTGCCCCAGTGACAGAATTGGCTTCATCCATCAGCGGTTGGGCCCTTTTGTTTTTTTTTTGTTTTTTTTTCTCGCTTGCGTCAACATTTCGGGAAAGGGGTTTTGGAGACGTAGTACACATTCCTGCTGAGGCTGAAGAAGGCAGCCAAACCTCATGGAGGATGATTACACTCCTAAGGGAAACGGTGGATGCAGTGGTAGCCGGGCTAACCTTTACTGCATGTTTACCTCCTACAATGGCTTCCTTACCTCCTTTAAACCTTATTCAAAAAAATTTAACCGTCCTGTAATTTGATCACTCCCACAAGAAGGTTTTTCTTTTTTTGGTTTTCCTTTAAAAGTTATAAAAGATCCCATTCCCTTCATTTGGCACCTGCGTAGTCATGAGATGGTGTCAGTTAGACAAACAGCTCCTTTGTTTAGTCACCTCAACCTCTGCTGCTCAGTCAGTGGTATGAGGCATACCTTGGCAGTCTTATCAACCCCTTTTTCCACAATGGCAACAGCACGTTACTGGATCTGGGAAGTGGATGAGGCAAAAATTACTCACTCAGCATCATCCAGTTTTTAATTGGCATGAGTGTTTTTACGGGATTACCATTGACTTTTAACTGCAGGGTACAAAGATACTCTATGGGGAAACTTGCTGTGCAGCTTCCAGTTAGATGTTAATAACTGCTCTGCAATAGTGACACTGCCTTTCCCAAAACATTGTGCTGGCAGAGCTCAGCCGCAAAGCCGTAGTTTCATTAGTGGTGTTTTTTTGAGACTTGGGCTATAAAAATCTGTGGCATGCTGACGGATGTTTGGCAGAAGTTCCTGAGCGACTGGTGGTGCTTTTGTTGCCGCTGGCGAAACAGGCGAAGAAGCCCACGTGGCACGATGCAGCCACATGTCTGGGGTCCAGCCAGCAGACAGGCATCATAAAACTCAGGCATGGGGCCTTGCACAGCGGACCCTGATTATTATTAAGCAATACAGCTATGAGCTTTTAATGAAGATAAGTAATGCAATAAAGTCATTTAATTTTTTTTATGACAGTTTTATGTTTTTATACCATCTGTACTTTGATTAGGTCTGTGATTGTTATTCTTTTAGTTGTCTTAATGATACGAGATTGAGAGCATCATGAATCCAGTGGCTTATCATCAGCAAGGCCACTTCACCATTAGTGATGTTTTTCTTAAGACTAGTGTAAGACGCAGATCAGTAGCATTGATTTCAACATTAAACCCCATGAGCACAAGTGAGTCATCCCAGAACAAATTCTCGAGAAAAAAACAAAACCGAAAGGGGGAAAAAAAAACACAACTAAAATTGGAGTTCTCTTTCAGATGGATCATGGAGATCCAGCCTTCAAAATTAGATATGCTAACGCCCGAGACTTCTTCATTACAAGCCACGACTGGAACTGCAGCACTTCAACCTGAGGTCACGGAGGAATAAGCCGGAAATCTTTAACACTAATGCCCACACATCATCAATCACAGGCCCATGAACCAGTCCCGCTCCTGCAGTTTATGAACTAGTGTGTAATCTAAGGGTGGCGGTATACTAATTAGTTAGTGATGGAGCTAACTTAGTCAAGGTTTACATTACAACTTTTTCTTTCTTTCTTTTTCTTTTTCCTTTGGTGTGCAGTTTTCTCTTATGGACCCTTTGGGCCAATTTGCATTCATTGTTCAGTCTTCTGCTGTTTTTGCTGTTTGTTTGAGTCATTAGACAAAATGCTCTCGCTTCCATTGGGACCGTTCCTAAATGAGTGTGATCACAGCATATTTGTAGATTTGAATTAAGAAGAAGCTGATTTGTCTCGACACTCGGCTAATGTTTGAGTGTGGCCACATGCTAACGTGATGCATATTGTTGGCAGGAAGTGTGTTTGTTCACTTCTTCATAGCAAGAAGTGTTTGTTCGCTTCATTGACTTAGTTTCTGTATTTCATCTGACTTCATATCACTGTTAACACCTCACATTAAAGTGGATTACCCACACGAACAGCCTCAGTTGCCCAAACGACATAAACGAAGGGCAGTGCTATAATGCATTCTTATCCTTTCAGTCGAAGTGACATCCCCGGGCTCCTTTTTTCCTGTCCTTCTTTCTTGTGTTTGCGGTTGTATTGTCTTGTTTACTCCTCAGGGGCAGGTACTCAGCGGTATTGATGTGTTAGCTCTCCTCATGAATTTCAAAGCCCTTTGATTAATAGTGAGCTGCCTGAAAGCTGATGAAATTTTAAAAACACATCCCATAGAAAATTTATGCATCACCCCCATGCAGTGTTGTCAAATATTGACTTAAATACCAGCGAGGGATCTGAAATTTTGATTGTGATGCAGTGTGACATATCAATCAAGTACCTTATGGGAAAAATTAAATGTCATGACCAAAACAATGTTGTAAAATAATGCAACTGACAGACAAGGTTTAATAAAACCATGAATTCAATACGTGACTGGCTGCTGTCATGTCTATGGCAGTTTATAGCAGATGAACGTTGAGGATAAATGGGCAAGAATTCCTTGAAAAACAATATGAAATCTATGGTTGCTTCCCTGTTTGATGATGTATTTTATTGTAGGGGGAAAAAGAAAGCATCTTCACAGAAAGCGGAAAGATCTCACGGAGCATGTGTCGTGTGTTCACACGAGTTAATTTCAGCTCTCGGCGCTTCTCGCAGTCAATCAGGATGACTTGTATGGATTATTTTTGCATTATTTTTTATTGTTTTTGCTTTTTCAGAGACCAAATGCCCTCATGTTGCATATCTCCCGTGTACTCAGAGCCAGTGTGGCGCGGAAGGACAACGATGCAAATGACCATCTGTTGTGCTACCGCTCTGTTCGTTCTTCCAATGTCTGCTGTGTTTGGGCCGGTCTGCACTCAGCTGCACCTGCGAGGAGCTCGGTTAGCATTTTTACGCCAACCAGTCGGCATGTGGGTAAAACGTAAAAAAAATGCCACCATATGAGGACTTGGGAACGCATCTCTAATAGATGAATGTGGTTTGGTCGTATACACAAAATGAAATGCACGTATATGTTTGTTTGTGTATAAAAGGGCTTGTATATGTGTTACATCACATCCTCTCATCTTAGTTTTGTTGTAACATTTATTTATTTCACGCTCCTCCCCTGCTCTGGTCTGTCTGCCCTGTCAGAATGAATCAGGTTGGACACAGCTGAAAGATCTGACTGGACTTTATCAGAAGTTTCTCTCCGGGCTGTCTCATGTCTGATGTAATGAAAGCTGAAGAGAGCAGACAACACACACACACACACACACACACACACACACAGAGGGACTAGTACAGTAGACTTTTAGTCTCATTTGGTACAGATGCACATGGACAGTAATCAGAGAGGGCATACATTGTTTAGACAGAGCAGGGGTGGGATAAGGTCTATTACAATCATGATTTTTTTTTTTAGGAGTAAGGTTCTCATTTCGCGCTTTACTTTAGTTGCAGAAAAATTAATGCCTGTCAGTTACATTACATTACATTACATTTTTGTCATTTTGCAGACGCTTTTATCCAAAGCGACTTACAATAAGTGTGTTCCACATCAGTAGGCAAAAGAACTTGAGGTCACAAGAAATCATAAGTGCATTTCCTTCCAAAACCAAACAGCTAAGAGCATAACTAGTGCTAGGGTAAGTGTGGTAAGTTAGGTACCAAGACAAATGGGAAGACAATTTAGGAAACAAATAAGTGCGTAAGGAGCTAGGACGAAACAGGTGATGTCCTAAGAGTTAAGTTAAGATTGAGCTTGAGTAAACATTACAGCTTTAAGCTGTAGCCAGACACTTGAACCATGGATTTAAGGTAGGTAGTCGTCTTGTTTTTGATAGTTGGATTTCATTTATTGTATCTCAGGCCTTTGTGTGTGCGTGTGTGACTGGAAGGAACATCGGGCACGAAAACAAATGAACCAGTCGGAGAATATGAATCCGGAGTCTTTTCATTGAGACTCCAGTCAAATAGAACTGTGCACTAAGTTGGATGATGTGTCACAGCAAAAGATTGTTTTCTGGAATATATTCATTGAGGTCCATTACGCTTCAGTTGTTCCAGTTATTTTCTCAACCGAGAACTCATGGTGCATTAAGTAGCTTTCTTAGTTTTCTAGCATATTTTAGCCAAGTTAAAAACTTGACTGTTCTTTTTCAAATTTGATCTCATCTGCTGCAGCTACTCATAGAAGTCTGTGAATTCCTTTAAACATTCACGACCTGTCGTCCTCTATGAAAAGCTGTTCAGGGCTTCTTTTTGTTTAATCCGCCGTTGGTCATCTTGTTCCATTTGCTCAGAAGAGGGGTGACTTGGATTAGATCGCACACAGTCGTGTAAACGCTGTTAGCAGCTTACCGTTGTAATCCACCCTTACTGTATTTACTCTCTGCATGTGTAATCACACAGGGAACACCGACCAAGAGGCAGCACTCATCTGAAGGTCAAAGCAGCCCCACATGTCAAAAGACCGTGGTCACCGCTTGTGCAACTGTTTGCACTGCCAAAGCCTTTCTAATGCGCGTCTCCCAGAGGACATGCGCGTCCTCTGGACCGGACGGATTGGTGAAGAGGTCACAGTGGTGCTCCAGCAGAAGTAGCCCTCTCGGATAAACAGAACAAATCAATACCAAGCTTTCTGGCGTCTCTCTGTCTCTCGCTCTCTCTCTTTTACTCTGAATGTCCAACATTTTCTGAAATTAAATTTCTTTCCACATACCTGTAATAAATATCAATGCCTTTCTATTGATCTACTTTTACAGTTTTTTCCTATTTTGCTGGCGTTTCATTCTCATATCTGCCATAAAACGAGCCTTAGACTTTGATGGAAAGGAATACTACGAGTGGCTTTTTTTTTCTTCTTCTTTTTGTGCCGTGTGCGCGATGCATTTGAAGTTTAAACGTGCTTGCATATAAGTAAAACTGAGGTCATACACAGTTCACGTTGTGTAATGTTGCCACAAGAAACAATTTGCTGGCGTCCTTTGTTTGTAAACGAGTTTGTGAGTAAAAACGTCAGCGTCTTGCCGTTCATCCGTCTGCACTAATGAGAGACATCCAAGAAGAGCAAAGTGACTGTCAGCTCCGCTCAGAGCGGAGGAGATGGTACTTAATTTTCCCCCAGATTTCTCCGCTCTCGTTTCTGTCTGCATTGTTGTGCTGCAGGGAGGGATTATTGGATTATCGCACAAATGGGAAAAGGAGCGGAAAAAAAGACTTAAAAGTATGAGGCTCTTGTAGCAGGTGCCCACAGTTTTTAACTTGTCAGGTGTGCTTTGGCTTTTTGGGCTTTTACAAATTGTTGTTAGGCACCAGGATAATGTTGCACTTAAACTCGTGCTGAAAGATTACTAGCTCAGTTTCCCAGCAGCATCTCCTGAGAACATATCCAGTCACACAATGAAGCAGAGATCTCTCTCACTCGGCAGGTAAAACCGGAATTTAAGTTGATATACATGACCCCTGTCTGACCCGCATCATCATACTTTTTTGGGAAAGGGCTTCCCTTGTGCCATAGATGGGATTTTCTCACTGTCATCTCCTTTTCATTTTTCTTTCCTGCAGAAGAGAGAGGACTGAACAGTCTGGACATCCCCTGGGGGAATGTGGGCTGGCTGAAGGTTGAGGCAGGAAGGGGTATGAGTGGGTCTTTGCTGACTGTTGCTGTAGGGCTTTCACCATTAATGGGCTATTGACTCCCATTGGGTTGGAGGCATGAAGCGGCTATTCATCATAGCCATGTCCACGTGTCATCAGACTCCCCTGTCCCCCCTCCTCTAGGACCACCCAAGCAGATCATGCATCACGACAATAAGCACCCACTGACTCAACTGTCCCATCATTTCCTTTTTGTCCCTTTCTTTTCCCTTCTCTTGTGCTCAGTATATCTCCTCTTCTCTTTCCGTTTCCCCTTCTGAGAACCAATCATACTCCAGCCACTTTTCCTCAGCGATACACAACCTGAACTCTGGGTGCACTCTCCTCTAATCCACCACCAGTCTTATCTCAGCACAAGAACAATAGCTACAGAGCGAACACGGCTCAGAGCTGCAGCCTGCAGGAAAATACATCTGCTCCCACAAGGCTGTGGGACTCTGCATCCAGCAGCAGCATCCAAGCAGCCTGCCTCCGCATCACATTAAGTCATTCTCTGTGTGAGGAGAAGAAGATGCCAGCTTATTTGTGTTTGGCTGTCGACCAAATGGAATTTGTGTTGCTGCAGTGCAATTGACGGCTGCGCCAGAGGACTAATCGTGTCTGCTCTCGCTGTCACTGTGTCACCGTGCTGATCTACAGCTAGTCTTTTGTTAGTTTGCCGCGAGGACTATTGCGTGATTCATGTAGGTAAACAGGCACCTTTTCAATTTGCTGTCCCAATTCATCTTCTATTAATGAGCGTTCACCTCAGTCCTAAGGAGCTGTAATTGCAGTTGGGCTCTGCGAAAGATCAATGCCATCCTCCATGCGGTGGCCCTGCAGTGAACAGGCATTTACATAGGTGAGGCATTGCTAATGTTACACAGCAAGGCGGGATCAAATCACAGGGAGCCACTCTACACTGTCACATTCTCTCATCCTAAACAGCAAATCCAGTTAATCACTCATTACTGCCAGCCTTTGTCAGTTAGTAATCCTTGTAATGATAATAAGAATCTCAGCGTAGACTTCAGTTTGTCCGTGTTTAGTACTTGACCTCTTGCTCTTCTAATTCGGCTTATGTTTTAAGCTTTGCCGTTAGGGGTATGGATCTCAAGAGTAGTTTTCAACAGCCGGAGAAGTCCAACACCTCAGCCCAAAGTGAAATATCTCCACAACAGTGGGTGCATTGTATGCGAGACGAGTTGTGTTCAGGTTGATATCAATGAAATCCACCACCATTGAACTTAAAAAAAAGTAAATTTGCTGGAGCATAAATAGGCATCAGCAGCTTTACCCTGACTGGTTTAGTACAGATATTCATGGCTCTGTGAGAAAGACAGCAGATTGACATTCTCGTTTTTAATTTAAGCCGATGACCAACTGATGGGTGGATTTCTGTCACATGTGGCGCAGTATGTAGGCTACAGGTTGATGATTATATGACGGAGTATGGCAAACCAGCGACGATTACAGAAGGATATGTTTGGATGAAAATAATTTGATTTCAGTTACAGGAGGACTTTAGCTGATTTAATCCAAGTTTACTTCCCTTTGAAGCTGTGTCTGTTAACACTGAACCTCACAAGTCTTCGATGGTTATTTTCATCTGCGTTGAGCCTTGGGGTGATGTGTGTTGATTAGTATTCCCTGTGTCTGTGGTTTCCACTTTCTTCTCCCATCACCCTCCTCCACTTCCTGTCACAGTCTCTGTGTTTATTTCTCTTGTTTATTGCTTTGTTTCGGCTGTCTCTTTAGCATTACTCTCTGCCCCAGTAAGGGAATGAATCCTTATATATGTCACCGTGTTGTGGAATACTTTTCAGCTCCTGTTCCTTACGGCCACCTGTATACACAAGCTCACCCACCAACACATCACTATTTAAAAGATTGCATGCGCAATTCGTTGCCCGTTCTTTCATTCCTACGATGTGCAGCTGTGTACCAAATTATCGCATGTTTGAAATGCCATTATAATAACGTCCTCCATTAGTTCACAAAGGTGATTTAGCTCCATGGGTCTGCCTTCAAGTGCCTCTCACTCTATGCCAACTGCCATCAGTCATTTCTAAAAAAGCTCAAACCAAAAATAGCACAAGACCTAAAGTACTTTTCTCTTGTGGGCCAAAGCATGAATAGACTTGGTCTGAGAATTGGCTTGCAGGCGTCCTATAAATGTATATATATATGCATACATGTGTGACAGGCAGAGGCTTCAGTGTGTACCACCACAAGCTTGGAACAGTATGAGCCAGGAGGAAGGAGGAGTCGGGCTGCTTCTGTTTGGTCTGCAGGAGGGGGATGAAGACGCAGCAGCCCATAAACACGCATCTTCCTAGCGGGCAGACAAACGTGTTATGCTGAGAGAAAAGCAGGCGCATGGCTGGAAATGCTCAAAGCTGACAGCAGACGCAAATTGTTTCTAAATAAATCAAGTGAGAAATGTTCATCGCGAGCAGGCCAGGAACGGCACACGTGCTAATTTATTCTTTTTGTCTCTGCGGCGTTTGATCCTTCGAGACACACTGAGACACAAAAAGTTAATTTAAATTGGAGCGAGATGTGAGGACAAAACAGACGGGGCTGTTTTGTCTGTGCTTATCGTAACTTTTCTCCCAGAGGTTTGTGGGGAGCAGCCAGTGACAAGAGCCTATACTCAGCTTGACTCCAACAGTGGGCCACTACGGATCAGGGAGCAAACACCTTCCCTTGTCAGCCAGCTTCCTGACTGCCAAGCACTATCTGTGGATGACCCCTGACCAAGCTCAAATCCCCGGCCACCGCCACAAGATCAACTCTGCTCACTCATCACAGACGCGGGCGGGTAATCAAACAGAATGAAATCAAAGGTGCAGAAAAGCCTCGCTACCACACAGGCTCGTTGCAGTTGTTCTGTCACGAAACAAGCTTCGCAGGCCCAGTTTCTCACAGAGATACAGTTGCAAAAATACATTTTAGTATTGGCGTTCACTGTAGTGTTTTAGTAATGAATCCTTGTAAGTCAGTAAGTGTATGCACTGGTAATTATTTCAAGACTGTGAAGAGTGTTTTATCGCTGGAACATTCTGTGTATCGAGTTACCCATTTCTTTCTTTATCATATTCCTTTAACGTATACTGTCAGCCGATATTCACGTTGGGTATCCTTTAGCAAACTGAAATGTTAGCAATTCATTTCTTTAAGAAGGATTATGCTCCCTGCACTCCTGCAAGCGCTACGCAGCAGCCAGTTCTCTCCAACCCGAGGCGTAGGGGGATAGCAGTCAACCAGAGCAGCAGAGAAACACATATTTGCGTTACATGTTAGCACATTTATGCAGTTGTTATCTTCTTTCTTGTAACTGGTTTGCAAAAATGGTAAATTAAGCTTGAGAAAGACTGGAGTGGTCTGGATGACGAGAAGTAGATAGCTTAGGCAGTCATTTACATGCAGCAGGATGCGGCTGCCAGGTTGGTTGCAGTAAATATTTTTTGATTTAATCCAGAGCTCTCTGCCTGCCCATGCTCAGCTATGATAATATGCCCAGAGGGCTCCTGCTGCGGAAGGTGGAACACAAGCATCGCCAATTTCATTGCAAGAACTATCTTCTTTTGTCTTTACTAGTAATCTTTAGCTCATGAACTCAGCATGATGTGCAACACACTTACTATTCAATTTAATTATTTCTTTGAGACCTTTAAGCAGCAACGTATGTTTTGTTGCTGTGGGTGTGACACTGAATTTCATTCTTTCCTCCTGGCCACCATATATACATTAAGATATACTACAGGAGTGACAATGAGGAAAGAAATCAGATTTCCGCATGCTGTTTGGCTACCATGACCTCATAAGTTGTAAAAAGTCAAAAAGGGGAAGTGCAGCATCTGGAGAGGAACTCTGCAACATCCGGGGAGGGGAAGGTAAATCCAGGGAGGGTGTGGTACTTGACCTCTGATCCCCAAGTGGGGAAGACAGAAGATGGACTGCAGCTGTGGTCCAACATATACCACTGCCACCATCTCAATCACTGTAATTTGCCTGGACAGATGTGTCCCCACCAAGTTTACGAAGCATACCTGAATAGAAATACAAAAAAAGATGGTCGGAGGAAGGCTGGAAGAAAGAATAAGATAAGAGGGTACAGAAGTAGAATAAGGTCAACAGAGCTGTTGTCTCCAAGTCCTTGTTATAGCCACCTTTTTTGGCCCCTTACCTTTTCTCCCATTATCAGCCTCTCTCAGCTTCTTTAACCCTCTTCTAAAGCTATTTGTTCACCTGGAGGGATTGTACCGCCTAATCATGCCACGATCTTATAATACGAAGTCTTTTAACTGCTTAGATCAAAGAGTGTAAATTTGCCTCATGTAGGATTACACTGAGATACGGGCCCTGGCAGCCTCACCTCACTCTGCCCCACCACCAGCAGCGGGTAGCTCCATTAGGCTCAACGCATTGCTCATTTTTCCGCAAGAGCTCCCTTGGGCTAAGAGGCAATTATGCAGTAGTGTGGCATAATATTTCATTCTCATCACATTGCTTTGCTCTGTGGTGTTGCTGGTGGCTAACAGCTTCATGTGGCCCAGGAGGAAGGGTGTGGGCTGCTAACAACTTCATGTGAGTAGGGAAAGACTGGCGAGGGGAGGAGGAGTTGAGAGAGGAGGGGAGTTCTCAAGGGCACAAAGCTTCATTAGCAGTCAGGTCTTTTTCACCTGCTTGCATGGACGGTTAAAGGGTGTGCATACATCTCAGTGTTGGTCTGTTGTTTACATTTTCATAGTGAATGAAAAATGAAAAAACGAATTCCCGCTGTAATCATTTCTCCGGTCTATATCGGCAACACGTTTGTTTATGTTCTACCACCCCCCCCCCCTCCCTTTTTTTTTCATAATTGTGCTTTTTTACTTCTCAGGAAAGAACCTTTTACTCTATCTTTGAAGTTTTGGAGATAAGCCCGGCTGCTGCTGCATGCGTGTAAATATCTCATAGGGTGCAGGTGCAAGGCAGCCTTCAAGGGAGTGTCTATCTTACCGGTGACTTAATATGTTCACAGTAGAAAGTATGGACGCTTCAAAGCCCTCATCCTCAGATAAGCCAAAGGTCTTGAAATGGTCCAGAAAGTGTTCACTGTTCCATGTTCTTAGGCGCTGCAGCAATGTTCAAAATATGTGGGTTCCTTCTGATCTGTGTGAAGATTGCTCAGGGTGAAAAGCCAGTAGGCCTGAATTTGTTTTTGTGCAACCGCCATGATGGATAAAAAAAAATCCCCTCGCGTTGAGAGACTGGTAGCTTTTTAGGTGGATGGGTGGGCTGCACCTTAAACTGTTGATCACTGCATTAGGCGATAGGTATCAGTTGGCGGTCAGGTCTCTGTCAGTCACTTTAGATATGAGGAAAAGTAGGTTGCCATGAAATGTGAAATGATGAAATTTTTGCTCCTCGTGCACCTATTTTGTGACAAGTTTCTACATGTTGTTGGTCTAAAATAGAAATTAGGCTTTGATGAGAAAAAGGAAATGAATACTCTTCACCTCCTTTTTCTGACAGCACATGCATTTGCAGCCTACGGCAAAAGCTGTTTGATCTCTGCCGCTTCTTCCTCTCGTCCTCTTAGTTCAGCTCTTACGCTTTTCTCTTCCTGCCATGGTGAAAACTTTCACCACCTATCCATAATGAAGGCCCTCGCCTTGCCTGAGTATTTTAACACTGACACTGAAATTATATTCGCCATCATGAAGTGCACAACTCACAGTCAATGTTGATTATATTTGTTTTAGGTGTTTTCCTGTTTGATTTTGAAAGATGCAGGTTGTTAACAATAAGTCAGTACATTCATAGCAATAATAGGATTATTGGCAATAATAAATGTACAGTTAGTCATAGTGTTAAAGAAAGCTTCCCCAATACGCAAGTTTGTGATGTCTTTGACTGTTAGTTTTTAAAGATACAGTATTAAATCAGTTCTTCACTTCCTTAAGTACTCCTCCTTAGCGGTGGTCTGCCCTCTATTGAATGTATTTTATGGTGAGTGTATCTTCAATAAGATATGGATTATTATTACCAATATTATTGGTGTATTATGACTGGGTTTTGAGTTATCATTAGAAATGTGAACAATATTTTGCACATTGATAAGTTAGTCAGTCAGATTAAACTGAGTGAAGCTGTTATCACTGCATTTAAATTCCTTGTCAGAACAGGAGGGATGATGGAAAGTTAATCACACGATTATATTTTAAGTCAGGGCAAAATTACATTTTGTCATCGAATACATTTATTCACCTGCCACTCTCCGAATTCATTGGATAAGATGGTGACCCGGCAGTGTAAGATGTTTAGTTTGACAACATTCTTCAAAAGTGGCCTTCGTGGTGCGTCTGAGGGTAACATAAGCAAAACGTTTCTATGCTTTCCTTTTGTGTCCCCTGCTTTATCTACGCGATGTGGCAGGTCAACAACATCACTTGGATGTTCATAGACCGTCTGTCACTGTGAGTGTGAAAGCTGCAGCGAGCAGAGGGGAGAGAGACACGCCCACTGTGCCTGCAGGGCGGTGAAAGCAAAGTAGTGTGTACACACACACACACACACACACACAGTGTCCCGTTGTGGCACATTGGCATGAATCATCGACATTGTCAGTCTGAAAGCAAGAGTATTAATAAAACGGGGAATGGCATTGTTTTTAATGCCAAGTAATCCAGTACATGTCAAGTGTCAGTATATTAGTATATTAGTTTTTTGCTTCCTGTCTATTGCTTGTGGGGGGTTTAAAAATTGAAAACAACTGGGATTCCAGCCCAGCATCTCTATCACCTGCAGCCATCTTACATCGTCAGTATTGATTCTTCAAATGCCCGGATTTGCTTGCTGCTGGTATTTTGTATTGTAGCTCCAGTTTGAGTGAGAGGCACCTCGCCTCTACATCAAAATACTACTTTCATGTGCTATATTAAGCACATATTTTTATGTTAAGATATGCACATGATGGTGCAACTGTTAATCACCAAGACGGAGACTTGCTGAGAGTCTGGGTCTGCAGCTGCCTTTGTATTTTAATATAAACAAAATCCAAATCTTCACCCTAACAGGTATCATGGTACTCTTTTGCTTGCAAATTGAGGCCACTGCCTTCAGTTTTAGCCTCATTATAAGAGTACATGTCTCTAAAGCTTTGAATACGAGGCTATCACTAGCGGAATGAGCTGCAATATCTTCTCGCCTTCAGCCTGCTGTTTGCTGTATAAGAAATGAAAGTTTAGTTTTAGAAACCGTAACGGTAACGATCATTGTTTCTTCTTCATTGCAGAGATCAGGTCTGGTGGGCGAGGCCCTAAGGAAGGACATGTGAGGCAGCTGCCCCTGTACGACACACCATATGAGCCAGCTGAGAACGGTGGAGACTCGGACCCCGAGCGCCTGCGGTGCCCCAGAGAGAGCCGACTGCCCCAGGATGACGAGCGGCCCCCTGAGGAGTACGACCAGCCATGGGAGTGGAAGAAGGAGAGGATTTCCAAAGCCTTTGCAGGTACTAGACTGAATTTTTACTATGTCCCATCAAGCTTTATTGAAATGAACTTCTTATGCTGAGAAGGAGAAGATGAAGCAGTTAAAAATAGACTGTAGCATACTACAGAGGCCATAAAGATACGTGTCCTCTGTTGTCTGAACACTCTTTTTCCAATTTGATTCAGACTTAAAGACGTAATCCCTCAGCTCTGCCTGTCGAGCACTATTTTAATTTCGAATGTTCAGACGATGAATCTAACAATCACCACATCTAGTCGGCTGCTTTATAAACGAGTCAAGGTTTTAACGCAGTTAAATGGGAATCTGTTTCTCTTTTGCTTTACTAACCTGTTTTTCCAGCTCTAATATATTTCATTACGGTCTCTGCCAGGTTATGGTAGCTCTCCTGCAGCTGCTACAAACGCTCTGTTTACGCTTCTTCTTTTTTTTCCTCCTTCTTATTGCACCTGCTACATTCATTTCGCAGGTGTCCGGGCTACTGTTTGCTGTTTTGATCCAATTCCTGCTAGTTTAAGCTAAGTTGAAACCAAAGCTGCTCGGGGAGGGGGCATGATGGGTTGTGCATTTGCATGTCGGTGCAGGTAGTCGCTCTGGTTTGAGAGCTTGAGCTTGGCTAACACAGCCATAACATCAAACGGGGCTGTTCCAGGACAGATTGCGGCTTTGGAATACATATAGGTGCTCAAAATGGAAAAAAAAAAAATTACAAAAAGTATGCCAAGCCTATTAAGTGAGAAAAGAAAATCAAAACCTTGACTCTTTTTTTTCATCGACCCTTTTCTCTTTATACATTTTTTCTTTTTTATCCTTGAACAGCTCTGCTTTGTTATGACTGCATTAGCTACGACGGTTCTGTAAGTGGCACTGGATCAGATCCCCACAGAAGAAAGGACTCCACTCCTAAATCCCTCACAGGTACCATTGGAGACGGGGCTGGGGAGTGTCTCTTTCTTTCTTTCTCTCTTTCTTTCTGTGTATACTCTAGTTACAACTTCAACACTGATGCCCTAATTTGTGGATAATTACTGTTTCTCTAGAAATGCTGTGAAAAGATGACATGTACAAGTCTTTCTTACATTTTCTTAGTCATTTCGGGATTTTTTTTTTGACATTTGAGTCCTAAATATAATTTTATTAAAACTACGTCCACGGTCACCTGATCAAATGCTTTGAAATCTGTCCTCTTATTCGAATGACATTAATAGGATGCTACTTGCATGATTTCCCTGAGCTTGAAGTGGACTCAAACAGGCAAAGTCATGGTGGAAATACTTAAAAATAGCTTTGCAGCAAGTGCAATTAACACTTGTTCGTGCTCAGAAGAAGAAGGGGGTGATGGGTGTACGGGGTGATGCACTCCTCCAGCTGAAGGAGAATAGCTTGCACCGCAGTTAAAGAAACCCTCACATGCTGCATGACCTTTTACACAGACATCCTACATGCAAACGGAGAGTACAGCAAAGTGATTCCTATTATAGCTCATCGGTTGTTCAAGCTTAGACAGTTGTGCCTAAGAAGACGCAGAAAAAAAAAGGTGAAGGGATTTGTTTGAATCGAACACCACGATGACAGAAAAGTCATCTTACATATCTGAACTGTAAATAGTTTTGATATGTTATGTATGTTTCAGAGAGTGAGAACTGTCCATTATATGATGGCACCAACGTGGCTGAATCATTCATAAGCGGGCTCTTCATTTTTTTAGATTACAGCTTAACTAAAGAAGAAAAAAACCACACATCAAGAATATGAATGGCCTGAAGATTTGTTAAGACTGGCTGTAAAATGGAATCTCTACACATATGAAAAGACGCACATGCGCACATTTATAGTTTACTGCTATTTAGTTCCTTTGTTATCTCTGGAAATATCCTCCCAATTTCCCATCTACTTGCTTAGGCATTTTGATAAAGCCAAACGATTACAATACAGAAGATACGGGAGGCAAAAATCCCTCCGTGTTGGGTGAGATGGACTCGCTGCAGACTTTTAGAGCAGTCGAGAGGTGGATAATAGCATCGTGCAGTTAAAGAAAAGTGCACCCTGAATCGTAATTTATATGTATGATAGCATTTTTATGTTCCAACATTAAAACATTCTATTAACGCCAAATCCTTAAGCCTCTTTCATCTGACTCTAATGGTGAATTTAATTTCAGTGAGCCCACAGATTCAGCCAGTATTACCACATTCATAAGACAAGCCATAATAAATCACCCCACATGATATTATTTATTCATATACTCACGCTCTAATTTCTAGCTGGAGTTATGGTGGAGTTGCTGTCCAAAATCACTGGGAGAGCTCCATAAAAGTTTGTCCATCAGGAGTGAAAGAGAAAGTTTTTGCTGCAATGTGTGTCAGCTTTAAGTGCGTGCATTGTTTTTTATGTGGCATTAGAATGGTAGAAAGCTCATGAACCTCTTTTGTGGACAGAGAATAAGAGGCAGAAGGGAGTATTTGGTGCATACCTGTTACTGTTGAGAGCACCACTCTGTACCAACCGGCAGTTTTTGAGGATGGTATCACTCATCGCTCTTTGCAGGACAAGAACAGGAGGGGGAGAGGCTCAGTTTGCTCCAAGATGTTTTAAGATGTGTCTGCCTATTAATTAATCCTCTCTCTTTGTCCAAATCTTTTCTGTCGCCTCACTCCTGTCTCCTTCTGTGAGGTCTTCACGCTGCTGTGCCTCTGCCAGTGATTAGTTAAGTAAGGGCTGCTGCATTGTTGATCACTTTCCTTCTCTCCCTCATCATTTTTCTGTCCAGCAGCACTGCTTACTAACATATTCCTCTTTCAACTCTCCCCTTTCTGACAGCTACCTGCTTTTGATGCTGATTCATTCGATTTCCACAGAGGAGAGATGAGTCTTGTCCTGTTGTCTTTTAAAATGGGAATTGTGATCTTTCAAAAAAAGAATTTAGATTTATTGCACGTCTTCATAATTGGCTCTTGAATTCAGGTGAAAATAATTCCCCACCGTTTGAAAGATAAAAGATGTTATAATATAAGAATATATTTTAAAAAAGCTTTGTCAACATAGGCTTGTTGCTCTCGCAGGTATCAGCGTGCAAGAACCTTGAACCCAGACAGTTTCCCACCTTTTGAGGTGTGAGCTTGTGTTCATGAGTTTTGCAACCAGCCTAGCTTCTGTGTAAAGAAATGATCCTTTACCAGTTATCCTCCTCTTATTGTTCAGAGCACTATTTTAAAAGTCATCTTTATGGCTGGTTACCCTACTTTTGTCCCAAAAGTCTTCTTCTTCTGTATAGAATGTATTAAAGTGGTGAGAGGGCATGGGGTCACTGGAAGTTTTCTGGTTGGACTGTTTCTCTTTTCTTTATATTTCACTTACTTAAGTAAGTCAACAGCATTATTTGAGATGTTTTGTGATACAACAGATGTGAGTACAGCCTTGTGCAATATAGCTTAGATATCCAGTGATTTAAAAATTGCGAACCTGTCCGTAAATCAATGAATATTAAGTTGAACATTAAGTTGAACTGTAGGACTTTGATTTAATGTAAAACTGAAAATTTACAGTTTAGATTTATTGGATTAAAACAGTGCGCTTTTTTTCAGGTGACCTAATCTGCAGGTGTTTTAGTATATCCACACAAATTCATGGTAATATCATTCAAAGACATATCCCTAACAGTGACGCAGTCCCATATCACCACTCTCCCGCCTCCGTGCCCCATTGTCGGGACCGTGGTTTTACACCAAACAGGCTTTACTTCTTCTGAGCCAGACAATTTTAACTCTGTCATCTGATCAAAGAATATGCTTTCGTTGCTCGGCAGGTTTATTTCCAGGTTCTTCGGCAACATTTAATCTCCAGTTTTGTGGCGAAGAGCGTGCTAGTTTTTTTTTTTCTTTGCTCATAATTTCCTCAACTACGACAGAGCCTCAGATAGTCTGAAGCACGCGTCTGTTTTCAGCGCTTCGTTTTGCAATTAGTGGCACTCATTCTATACGTCCTAATCACTTATTTTCCTTTGTCCTTTCTTGATTGTTTTTCTTTTTTCTTTTTAAAAACACTCGCAGTCAGTTTTTCTCAGGTTCCTCAGTTGAATGTTTCTCATGTAGAACCATATCGTAGACTTGCAGATAGACGAAACTGAAAGTCCTGTTGTTCAGCTGTGCAGTTAATTACAGATCACAGGTGTCCAAAATTCGCATTGTTTTGACCCCACGAACCAAAGCTGTAACTGCAAAATAAACCAAAACAATCAAAACAGTTTCCACAGAACAAATATATGTCCCTCCATCCATTTTCTATACCCGCGTTACCCAATTGAGGATTCATCATTCTGCTATTGTACCGATGATGGTGAAGCTATTTACTGCTTTAGTTGTTTGAACTGGATGTTTTGTTAAAATCCTGTGTGATTGACAGCTTGTTCGACTCCCTACTTAACTTCAGTGTTGTTTTGTTGCCCTCAGCGGTTACCTAAAAGGAATGCACAACAAAGCTTGATTCAAGCATCTCTGTGGGTAGTTGCTAAAGTCGGTCTTTTTTTTTATTTTTTTATCTCTACGTGCTTTTCGGTTTCCAGAGGGCAATTTTCCTCAGTTACATTCCTTGAGTTGCTTAAGCACTTTACAGCGTTTCTAATATCAATGATTAATGATGCGGTTCACCTTTTTTTTTTTTTTTTCTTTTTAAGACATTCTTTCCTCCACACATTGAAACCTTTACAGTTTATACTCCAAAAATTATGAGGGAAATGAAAATGTCTCAAAAAAAAACAAAACTGCTGGCAGATGAGGAAAAAAGATGCACAACCTTACTAAATATTGGAGTGGGTGTTCAAAAAGAAATGGATTAAATAACAACCTCCCACTACCTACACCCTCCCACCATGCTATAACACAATAACGCAATCAGTATAAAAGACCATTTGTCTTCATTAACAATAGGAGAGGGGAGCAGAGTAATGCGCCGTGCTGCAGCCGTTTTTCCATAGCAGTGCCCATCACTGCCTGAATGCTCGCCTCTCCACAACTCTTGGTCTGCTGTTATTACTCACTGCTGGACTATCCTCTGACAGGTATGCAGTGGAATGTAAATTCCCTGCCTTGTTAGGCTGTTGGGAGGCTGTGTACTTGTGGTTTGGCTAATCACTCATCCTCGCTCCCCTCCACCCCCACCGAACAAACGCTCTCGCCACAACCTCTTTCCTGCCTCCCTTCAGGCTACTCAGAAGGTGATGGATGAGCCTCGAGGTGAAGAGTGAGGACAATGTATAAGAATTTGACCATGTATAAAGAGCCTGCATGATGGGGCAAGAGAAGATGTACTCACGTTCATCAGCCTGTATATTTTGGCTCTTTGTACACAGACAAGGACCCCCCGCCATCAGAAATCTGAGCCATGTCAAAGAAGGAATGGGACCAAGAACCACTGTTACCTAATCTTGTTGCCCTCTGCTACCAACTAGGAACTCCTTTCACTTTGCTCCTGGCCAGAGTACCATGCATTTAACATCGCCTTCTTCCCCAGGTTTTAGAGAGCTTCGTTTTTTTTTTAATGAGCTTAATGACCCTGAAATTTGAGACTTGAGTTTAATGTCCTAAAATAAATAATTGATTCAGTTACAGTCCTGCACTGGTGGCTTGCACCGTGATTAAAGCCAGCTGTTTTGTTGGTGCCATATATCTGTGTCTCACTTTCTTGCCGGTCCGATTTCCCCCTACACTGTCTGTTAGTGTGCAGCTCTGTCTGGTTCTCCCAGCCTGTGCTGCAACATGCTGCTGATAACCTTCCTGACAGCCCTCTTTCATGAGCCTCAAATGTGTCCTGCCGTCTTCCACAGGGCTCTGCCACAGGTCTTATCTTAACTGACACACACTGGCCCCACACAACAGCACTGCAAACCTCCCTGCTCCTACTGGCCAGCTGTCAGTAACTCATCTCTCCCTGCTCTATATAGAAAGGCAGGGGGGAAAAAAGGCTTTGCTGTCATTTCATCGCCATCATCCATCCTCTGTGGTGCCATCCTTTTTTTTTTTTTCTTTTTTTTTAATACAACTTTTCAAAACAGATCTGCTCTTTGAAAAAAAGAGCCGGACCATATAATGTGACGGATGCAGTATGCAGAGAATTCTGAGGTGGCATTTCGATTCCCCTAGAGCATTACACCATTGTTATCTGTAATAATAATGAGTGGCCACGAGCCTGGTTTTGTGGTTCGAGCTTCTCCGCTCACAATAAGCAGCATAACAACACAATCTTCCAGCTTGTTGTGAATATGCATGCAATTAGCCAACCGATTTAAGTAGAGCTAAATTAAATGCCGTTGGTGGAAACGAGCATAGCCGTTGATTTATGGTGCTGCGCTGTTTGATAGTGATGAAATGCCACGAGCAAATGAAATGCTCATACAAACAAATACCTGGCCTTGAAAATAAATACTCCTCAAAGAGTAAAGACAATATAATCATAGATTAAAAGAAGATTTTTCTCCATTGTTGAAGTATTCTATACTTTTTATTTTGATTTAGTTTTCTGGTTGAACAGCTCTGTGAAGATAGCGGTGAAGCAAAAATAAACCACATGTATAAGACACGCAGTGCACAGAGTGATGTTTTCAGATTTTCCCATTTCCTATTAAAATTCCTCACGTGGCGTATTTGGTGCCGGACAATTTTGTGAGCGATAGGTTCTTTGTTGATCCAGGATCATTCACAGCCTCATTTCCTATGTCAACAAGAGGAGTTGCTCACTAATATGGATTGGGGATTATGCAGATGAGAAATGACATATTGATCCAGATGCAATCAGGTTAGGCGACAAAGAAGGCTGGACGTTCTTATGTCGCCCCTCACAAATAGCTATTTGGCTCTGCATTATTTCTCAAAAGAGGAAGAATACAAACACTTCAAACCAAGTTATGACCAAGGGGCTGGCAATACTTTTACATGCATTGAAAAGTGAGGCACCCAACTGGGCTCAACTTAAGTTTTTCTTAATTTTCACATTGCTGAATGCCATTATTCAGCCATGCAACCAAGCGAGTCTGAGCCACGTTCATCCAAACCAAATCATCTCCTCGTCCCCACAGTGAGGCTGCAGAGTGCAGGCAGCCTTCTGCTCCCCAAACAATTACACGCTAATCGGCAATGTGAAATGAGTGTTGGGCTTTTAATCTCATTGGAAGAGACTCCCATACTTCACCACAAAGTAGAGCAAGTTATATCTTGCAGAGTTTTTAACCTTGTGATTCCATTTCACCACCGCCCTACAACTCTCCCATCACGATCGACGGCGTGCAGCTCCTCCCTCTAGCCACCTTTATTGAGATTAGCCCCCTGACACCACCAGCCCAGCTATTTAATTGCATGTCGGATTGAATATTCTCCAGTTTCCCCCTTCATCTAGCTCGGATATATTGCTTCTAATTATAATGCACCTTGTTGTAATTCCTTGCAGGGTGGAGGACACAAATCTATAACATCATTTTAATGCTTCCATTGAAAACCAGCCTGTATACCAACACACCGTTACACATGAATGTTTATGAAGTCAGTTGTATTCATCTCATGTTAGCCTGCAGCAGTAGCACTTAGTCAACTCTTTTTAACAAGGTGTGTTACTTATTGAAAATCTTACCATACAGTTACTAAATAATTACTGTCCTTCAAGGCGTATTCGATTTACTAACTTTACTTAACTCAAAGCTTGCTTCGTGTTCCGCTGCAGTTAATGATTGTACAATAAACATTGCTCTAACCAATGCAACACTGGCCAAAACTACATGTGTAATAGTTCTGAAAAAAAAAAAAATCATCAACACAAAAATAGGATGTATATTGTACATCAAACAATTTTATTTTACCTCTTTTCATTCACATCCTTAGTTAGATAAAGCTGTCATCACCCCTTACATGACTAGGACAAGACAAAGGATTCACAGTATAACTGTCATGTTGGTTATGTTCACGTTCCCCCCATAGACCCCAAATATGCCTGATATGTGGCTCTGCAACAGGAGTGAGGATGCACAAAAACGCATGCACTGGGCATTGTTGTCGTAAACCTGCAAAACTGCCACAGCGCTGCTAGCAGTAGCTGCTCAAAGCAAGCTGGATGAATGCTCGCTGTCTTTCAGAGCTAAATGCCCTCCACAAATGTGCTGCGATAACTCCCATTTGCATGTCTCAGGCTGCGGCTACACGGAAACGTTTTTCACTGTAAACGATACTTTTTCTTATCGTTTCGCTGTCGCGGCCACACGGAGCCGGCGTTCCCACTACCCCAAAACGATAGTTTTTGAAAACGGGTTCCAGAGTGGGAAAGTTTGAAAACGGCCTCGTTTCGTTTCCATTGTTACAGCTAAAACGTTTTTGCGTCAGTCACACGTTGACGCTGGGAGCCAATTTTAACACTTCTCTATTGTCTCACAGCGTGGCGTGACACAGTGGCGTGTGTACTGCATCGTTTCATCGTTTTCGTCTGGACAGCAGCGCGTTTCCGTGTGGTCGCAAGAATTTTCGAACCCGTTTTCAAAAAAAACCTCGTTTCGTTTTCGTGTAGCCGTAGCCTCAGTCTTATCTTGCAAGTGGTCTCAAAAATACGATGGCGTCTGTTGTTGTTGTTGCTTCGAATAATGCATGGGGGGGTATCCGGTACTCATGGTTGCTGTTTCAGTAGGCAGTCGCGTTCGCATTAAAGTCAGATGCCTGACTCTTACAATTGTGAACTGTCATATCTGACCTCACTCTCAAAAACCTAACCAACCTTTTTTTGTTTTTTTTGGTTATTTTGCCTCCCATTCAGGAGCTTAAAACAACCACTAAATTGTTATGATGCCTCTGGATTTGTTAAAAATGCACAAACTGCCATAAGTAGCAGCTGACCTGATGTCACCATACTAATTTTTTTACTCCATTTCCTCTCCTTTCACGTACTGGAGTAACATCTCTAGCACCATGGACAGTGACACGACATTCGTAATAGCGCTTGCATTGCTGGAAGGTTTGTTTTGAAATCTATTTAGATAACCGTCATAAAACCGTGAATAACACAGCCTCTAAAGAAACTTGCAGCACTGTAGTTTTCTGAAGCTGTTACTGTTGGACTACATTTATTTATTAGTCTTGGCTTGTGACGCAGGCTATCTTGGATGAAGGAGAAAAAAAAACCTTTCCCTCTCCATCTCATTCATTAGGTATTCTCTGCTATTTAACAAGTGGCCCTACGTTAGAAACAGATGTGCTGCTGTGAGAGTGCTCGATTTAGCCTGCTAATGTCTCGGCTGGACATGAGGCATACATTATCTCAGGGGCAAAGCCCGGGTAATGTCCACTGGCTGGATGGATTATCATGAGGTACGTGTCAGTGACAGATATTATCTACTTTGCCGTTTGTCTTAATATATAGTCCTAAGGTCAGAATCACAGCAGAGTGTATGCTGCTGCACTGCAGTGTGCACTTTTAAAGCACAGCAATGCATTATTTGGGTGCCATGCCATGTTTAAGTGTGTCATGCACCCTATGAATTAGACCTTGGAAGAATATGATATTCAGACTTTTGAATTGCCATGTTTCTATTGTATCCACAGATACACTAGAAGTTCAAAGTGTCCATCTTACAGCTGGGGCTGGGCTTCAATAGCCTTCTGCTGATTTTGAGCGAAGCAATAAATCATTTTGTTGAATAAGGAAACTTTCAGTTCTGTTCTGTAGCTTTCAGGCCCTCAGCAGTCTTTGTATTTTGCTCAGAACTTGATTCAAAGTTGAAGCAATAAAAGCCAGCCCTGTTTTTAAATCTAACTCAACTTCCTTTTCAGTCCTGTTGTGATCCTTCGCTCTCTAGTCCACAGGTGCTGCTGATTCTTTGATCACAGCATAAACCTGCGGTCAAGGCAGGCATCTTTTGCTCTGAACTAAAGGATTTCCCATTTACTCCTTGTTCCTTTTTCTCTTTTTCTTCTGCTTTCCTCTGTCATTACTTCCCTTTCCTCACTCCTTTTACCGTTGTTCTCTTGTTGCTGTCCTCTCTTTCCCTCCACATCTCCTCTGGGGACACTTGCAGTAGAGATTAAAGTGATCAAGGACCTACCGTGGCCCCCTCCTGTCGGCCAACTCAACACCAGCCCTCCCCTGGCGGAGGAGCTGGAGTCTCCTTCCCAGACAGCTCAGCCGTCACCAGGACAGACGAGCTGTGACCAGCACCACCATGGTGGGTGTTGGTGTTCATACTGTCCAGCCCCTTTTCCTTCCATCCATCCATCCATCCATCCATCCATCCATCCATCCATCCGTCTGTCCATCCATTCGTCTAGCCATCTGTCTATCTGTTCAATTATCCACCCTTCCATTTGTCTGCTTTCACTTATAAAGTAAAAAGTGTATTTATTACTTAAGTGATAAATCCCATATTTGTTTTTTTTGTGAGTTCCTTTTCATGTTTGGTGCCTGATCTGTTAAGAGGACAGTTTAAAAAAAATACAAATCTAGCCAAGCACGTATAAGTGCAGACATGCTGCTTTAATCTGGACGGTTTGTCTTGAATTTTTTCAGCTAATGATGATTTAATGAAAGAGTTCTCATTTTTGAGATGCACTGAATAATATGACTTTGGGCATTAGCTCGGTAATGACTGCACTTTTCCATCTGGATTACATGTGGCAGAAAATCACTAACTCCTGTGCAGGTTTTAGGCTGAAGCCTCATTAGTTTTAATTGTGCTGAACTGCCTTCTGCATGCGTAATTGCCTTTCGCTGTGACCCCCATTTCCTCTTGTCAACATACTCATAACCATCCCAGATGTCCCTCGACCCGCTGTTCTCTACAAGTGGCTTACCTGAAGTAAGAAAAATCAAGCTCATTTGAGGCAATTTCAGCTGTTGACTTATTGCCACATTTATCATCATAACGGGCACAATGGATAAGTAATTCCCCTACTTTTAACCAAGAGAACCTTTAGTTGCATTTTGAAGCCCTCGCACTCACTCACACTCTCACTGCTGTAATTGCCGAGGGAAAAGAAGGACCTGTACCAGAACTAATGCCAGGAATGGGATTTCCCCAGGCACAGCATGAAGACTTAGAGCGAAGCCATGTAAGAGGACACCGCTGTGTGCTATAGGCAAGGACAGGGCAAGAAGTTGATTTATGTCCATAAATCCATGGGAAACGTTCTGGTTCCCGGTGTGATGTGAGTGGGTTTAAGATTGGCGTCCAGCTGTAAAGTGATCCTCCCTCTGTCTTGGCTTTTATAGACCCACTCTGCAACTTTCAGGTCAAAGGTCCACGGGGCAGACGCACGTGGGGGGGTTGATGCCCTCTACGACCCTTCTGAATACAGTTACAATGAACTCTGTTGACCTCAGAGTGCAGGCTTACCCACACTTACATACCAAGACATTAGTCATCCATCATACACAGGGTTACTTACAGACTCTAGACTTGCTCAGACAGGGTACGGAGCTAAGCCTCAGTGTTTATAAAGGCAATTTATTATGGTTTGTTCCAATATAGATGAGATTGAATTTCATAATCACAGCCGAAATGCAGATTAGCAGAGCTGGTTTTACATCTAAATATAAACAGGGCTATTCGTCTGAGTGTAATAAAGAGCTGCCCTCCTTTTGAAATGAATGAATTGTCCATGCTTTTAAGCATCTCCCTCACCTTCTCTTTCCTTTGATGTTCCAAGGCTGAAAAAAAAGAGACATTTGAAAGATATAAAGATCTAGTTTTAAACGGATTCACTGCCAGGCTCTTTGGAGGCTAATTCCTTTGTCTTGGAAAACCTAATTAGAATTTCATTTTGAAATCTTCATAAAAGAGGGAACAGTATTTCAAGATGGGAGGGATCTTCAGAGACTCAACTTATAGATTCAGCAGCGGGTGCAGAGCTCTAAAACTATTATTAACACCCATCCAACCAATCATCATTTGAGATCTCTCTGCACATAATTGATATCAACAAAAGTGGAACCAGAACTTTTCTTTTTCATTATTATTATTATTTTCTCCTTTTTAAAGCTATTAATTGTTGTGGTGCCCGACCTCTCTGAGCAGCAATTTCAGTGCGCAGTGCATTTTTAATTAGATGCAGACCTGTTAATCATTCCACAAAACCTTGCTGGAAAACTTCATTTTCACCTCACAACACAGCAGTCGACGACACACTTCGCCCCTCAGAGTAGTCATCCTTTTTGATAGGAGTATCATTAGCAAATGAGAATTAATTAGCCAGCTTAATTAGAGACATTTGCGCAGGAGTGTGCGTGCAGCTGGGGATGAGGAGTAGTCGGGTTGCTCAGAATCCTCAGTGATGAATGTTACTTTCTCTTTTGTGTGGGTCTTGCTTGAAGTTTGCCATTCCATTTTTGTAGTAGTTCCTTTGTTGTTTATGTGTGATTAGATGTCTGCTGAAGGACACGCTCTCGTGTTCTTCATGCTATGTATGTTTCTGTTGTGCTGTTACATTGCAGCTCTTTGTCATGTGGGTCGGGTGTGCTTTAATTGCAGAAATGTCCTTTTGACATTTATTTTTACCCAGTGTCCACGGCAGTCAGCCCGCTCTGTCACTCTCCTGTTTTTTTCTATTCATTTGCAGCATCCTCTGAAGGAAGTTGCGTGCTCGAAGGGGACAGGTCTTTCAGCCATCAGTCACCATCTGACTGACAGTTCAATCTGATACACAGTTTCCATTTGCAGTGCTTTACAAGCAACAGCACTGATAACACACCAAGATGTCCCAGCAAATTTCTGTATGTGTCTTTGTGTGTTTATGGGTAGACGCGCACACGTGCCTGTGCGTATGTGTGTGTTTTCAACGTCCCGGCCCCCTTGAGCTGCCTCTCAGGGCTTTTGTTCTCCTCTGAGCCAATCCTCTCGTCAATCTCCTGTCAGCCATGTCTCGGACTGTGCACTTCGAAGAATGAAAGGCGAATTGGTTTGCCTCACTCCCACTTAAATTCAACCTTAAAACATCATTCTGCAACAGTTTGTAGCTAGAGTAGCTTAGATGGCTTTCAAACAAAGCGGACATGAGTGTTTTCACACTTGAGGACATAAATTGAAAGCTTTTGTTTCATTTGGGGGAATACTTCTCTTTTGGAACTGTATGCTCTCCCTACAGAAAGCTTTGCTCTGACAGGTAAGGTTGACGGGGTGAGCTCCTCTGAGAGCAGCCATTCAACCCATTATTGGTGGTGAGGGAAAAAAGGAAAGTATAAGCAAGGTCAGAAAAGCCATGATTGTTGCAATTTACAGTAGCGTCTAGAGAATTGAGGAAATGTGAAGACATGAGGTCAGGTTGATGGCTCTGTGGGCTGTAGATGTACAATACGCACATTCTTCTTTGGGCCACAAAACAAAAATATTTTCCAGCTTCTGTTCTGTAGATCATAGGCACACAGGAAATCAGATTATGGGATGTTCGAAGTGCAGTCTACATCGGGGCATAAGATGTAAGGAGAAAGATTTTTCTGTGTACAAGTAATCATTTTGACCCACAGAAACAGCTGAGGTAGGAGAACATTGCTCTGCCTTTTCCTCCTCTGGAGACATTCCTGCAGATCATTTCCTCGTATCTCTTACTATCAGTGACAAGCATGAGAGAAAAGCGAAAAAGACGGAGAGTTCAAGAGTGGAGGTTGGAGTGTGTGAGATGAAGAGATCAGAGGAGAGTGTGACGGAGAGACGTTGAGGAAGAGGCCGGGCAGGACATATGCAAAATGAACGAGGGAAAGCTGAAAGCGAAGGAGGGTGAGCAATTGGCTGCATCTCCATGTTGTGATCTGTCAGCGTTGACAGGGCTGAGTGGAGCAAACATGCATCTCCTGCGTCCCCTCGGCCAGTTTCCATGGAAACGCTTTTTCTCACCCCAACACATATACAGTATGTTCATCTGTCTCTCTTTGTTACCCCAGCAGTCAGCCTACGGATCAGATGGGCTGTATGAATGAGCACACAACGTATGTCTTTTGAATGCACTTACTTGCAACGCAGGAGCATCATTTGATTGTCTGCAGTCCACGCAGCGGGCTGGAAGAAATTGGGCTGCAGCTCATACTTATCCACGAGTCTGAGGTCAGAACCACAATTTACCCAGCTGTCATGCAGCAGTACAATTTGGCCGTCATTTTAGAAGTCAGACGTAGCCCCTATAACGAACAGAAGTGCAGAGGCCAAGATAACAATCAGTCAGTTGGAATAATCATTTCCATGAGTTTATGTTGAGTGCAACGCATTGGTGAGCTTAAGGCCAACGAGTTCAACCCGGGGTTTAGTATGGAGGTTAAGGGGAGCCCCTGGTGGTTGGACGCGAGCTAACAGCAATCCATAGTACATGTTTGATCATGTCCAATCACGGACCAGTGTTCAACAGGCATTACTGGAAGAACAAAAAGAGTTCAGCCACCACAAAAAACACTAGATAAATACTCCATTACAAGCATCTGTTGAAATGGAAAGTGATGTAAAGTAAGGCCTGCCCTGTTTTTTGTATATCATCACACTATATTCAGTTACTGAGGTGGAGCTAGTTCTAATAAGTTTATATACATTTACATGTGTTATCCTGTAGCTCCCTACCTAAAGACGGGGGACTCTTCAAAGAGTCCGATGAGATTTTCAGGTGTTTTAGAAGAAACAAAATTCTGCTCCAGGCATGCCATCATTTTTAAGACCTATTTTTGCATAACGTGCACGTGGCCGTTTTCCCTTGGTCTCGGTCAGCTTAAAAGTAGATAAAATATATAATAAAATATTCCTCACTGAAATGAATTGGTAAGACATAAAGTTGTTACCACATAAAATTTAAATATTTAGGAAAATTACTTGTGAGGAGTACTTCAAGACAAATTAACAGTAGGCACTTAGATACCCCCCCCCCCCCGGATTGAAAGGTCACATCAATGCCTGTTTGCACTTAAAGGTGGGGTATGAGATGTTTTCTGGAGCATTTTTTATCATATTGTCTGAAAACCTCCTCACGACCCCATTGCACCCACTAAAATAAAATGTTTGGAAAAAAAAAATAATATTTTAGCCCATTGTAGAGGGTGTAGCAAGAGGAAATGTCTGACCAATAGAAGTAATGATGAGAGTTACTTCTATTGGATTCTGACATGCCAATCAACCGTCAGCCCCCCTCACCCCTCCCCCCTGCGCATTCACAGACTCGTGACTCGTTCATGTGTTTTGAAGGCGTGGTTTCGAGGGGTGGGCTGAAGGGAGAGGCAAGGTTGTGTATTTTCAAAAAATATAGCTTGCAGGAACCGTTTTTTCCAAGATCTCATACCCCACCTTTAAGAGTGGCTGAATTTTACCATTTGCACATATTGTGCCTCCTACCGCAAGAGAAGATCGCTTGTTATCCTGTTTGGACCCACTTAGCTGTTTTCTCAAGCTTGCTGTACTGTCTCGTGCAGGCTGAATTGACTGTTTAAAAACGGCCGGGCCTTCCTCTCAGTGTGATACAGGAGCACTTGGCAAGCTCACAGACTGTACAGTGTAATGCAATTCTCTGAGTGGAATGCAGAGTCTAGACAGATGTAGGTCCGTCTCCATCGACATGCCATGAACATCACAGTGCCTGCCTGTCTGTACAGTGCCTGCCTTCCTCAGCTGGGGTGATTAAACAGGGGAATCGAGACTGGCCATAAGTGACTTAGGCCGGCAAAACAGAGACTGTCTACTTTCATCCTGTTTTTCCCTTGCATGTGTCTTCAGCCTGAAAGTGGTCAGCGGTCTCCAGCTAAAGCTTGTCATACAGCTGACGTTGGAAGCCGCCCCTCTGTTACTGCTTGAGAAGCGTGTCAGTGGCTCTAAATAGTTTTCTTTCTCCAAAGCTGGGGGGGGGGTTTGACGTCAATTATAGTGATGGATGGCTGAGGAAAAATGGCTGAACCCAACACACACACACACACACACGACCAGCTCTGACGGGCACGACTCGAATCTCCACTGTCCAGGCTTTCAGTCTTTCAGCATGTGTAACTCTTTGCCTTAGGTGCAGATTCACTCCTATTTGTCCTTGTGAATATTACCCTCTCTGTTTGTCTCCCGTTAGCATCTGTAAATAAATGTTCGTGCCTTTTTCTGTGTCGTGATTTGGCTGAGATTTAGCTCGATGACCTTCGGCAGCCATGCCGTGAGTACAGGTCACCTCGAGCCTGCACATACCACCAAACACTTCCCTGTGAGGTTTGCCAAGAGAGCTTGTCATGTCCTCAGTGGACCGTGGAAGCTTGAAAAGCCAGATGAATGTTTAACTTGCTGGGCTTGTATGTGGAATTTCTTTTCTGTGTGTGTGTGTGTGTGTGTGTGTGTGTGTGTGTGTGTGTGTGTGTGTGTGTGTGTGTGTGTCCTAATGTTGGCACTTTCTCACATTAAGTTTTCAGATCCGCTTGTTTGCACATGTGTGTGTGTATAAAGAGTGAACATGCTCACACATACTGTAGCAGATATGATTGTATTTACAGACACATGGTTTGAACGTTTTAGGGGAAGTTTGTGTGTGTTTTCTTTCGCTTGAATGTGTACACAGTGGGGAAGGATTGATTTATGCCTCTTCCACTGTGTGTACATGCCCTTCAGTTGGATGAGTTGCACAAAGTGATTCTGTGGGTGTGTGAATGAAAAAGCAAAACCTGGATTTCGGTTCTCACACATTTGCACTGATCTAGTTCAACAAATAAATACACAAATTTATGTCCTAAGCTTTACAAATAACTACTGCCTATTCAGGACACAAGTGACCTGAAACCAACTTTCAGCTGAAGTTCACACACAGGATGTGTATTATTATTATTATTATTATTGTGATCAGAGTTGTAAAATGTTTCAGAATTTCAACCCGTCTTTTCAAGCTGCATTTCCCTTTATTACAGTCCAGTTTGACGGGGTGGAAAAGTCTCGAATGTCGCCCACCAAGGACGGCAAAACTCGCCCACTGCAGCGGCATTCCAGTGGCTGTCTGGTCAACACCAAAATGACCTCTGTCGACCACTGCAGCTCCTCTCTCGGTGAACGTATCGACCCTACGATGCCTCTAGAAAGCCAGTTGTGAGTCGGATTATTTTTTCTTTTTTTATATATATATATATATTTTGTGTTCAGGAGCAAGTCTCCCCTCTTTGTTCTAACATATACAGTCTTACCATTTTATTGTTCGTCTCTATTTCTTGCCGTTGACTGTAGTTGGTACCACGGAGCCATCAGCCGAACAGATGCAGAGTCTCTGCTCAGGCTGTGCAAGGAGGCCAGCTACCTTGTGAGAAACAGCGAGACCAGCAAGAACGACTACTCCCTCTCCCTTAAGTAAGGGCAAAACACTAATCACCTAAACGGCTAACAGGATTATCAGATGCAGAGCTGCACGTGACGTGCCTCTGTGAAAATGTAACCTGAAAAATGCTCGACATGGTCTTGCCCGTTTGGCCGATACAGATTTTGAGATTAAAGTGTATTTTGAATGATTTGTTCACCGTGAACAAGTTGTGTACCTGTTCTCTGTTGGTCTGCTGACTGCGTCTTTTCTGTATGGTAATACTTTTCACCCCTCAGACCTCTGTCTACCTCCTACTGTACAACCTGCCCCTGCTTTGTCCTCCATCTCTCCTTGGTAACCCCCCTCTGACAGCATCGGCTTCTTCATTTGCTGATGTGCCGGCAACTTGGTTAAAGACGCCCTTTTTTGGCGACCCCCTGCTCACGCTGCTTCCAGCAGAGGGTTCAAAGGAGCAAGTTTGATTGCTTTAGTCTGCAGTGTGACATTTGGAAGAGGTTACTTCAGCTTCAAGGCCCGCAATGCAGTCACATCCCATCCTTTTGAAGAGAATGTGCAGCTTCAGTGTTTTTTTTTTGGGGGGGGGGGGGGGGGGGTTTCAAGGTTTTTCGCTACCGGGTGTCAGATCCAGGTACTATGGCAACAGTGTGAGAAACAAAAGCAGAAATTTGTAACTATACACCAAAATCAGGTGTAGTTAAGTCGCTAGTAGCTATGAAACCTTAGTATCTTTGTTAGCATATTATATTTGAACAATTACGTCAGACACTCATGGCATTTAGAAAAATCTCACCAACAGTTTGTCAACCTTAAGATGGGATTTGCCTTTGTTACAGCAGATATCCTCTTGCTGGAGGCTTGTATGTCTTGGAGAATAAATACAAATCTGTTCACTGCTCATGCAGTTTTCTCCATGCCACTGTCACTGCTTCCCTCATTTGGATGATCACGTGATTATGCTCATGTCGTTGCTTATCTTTTTTGGTGAGATGAAAAGATTTACTAAATGATGACAGCTACCCAGGGTGTGTGACAGGTTAAGTAATAACTAAACACGTGCTTGGGATATTTTTTCTTAATTATGGCTCTGTAAGTCACCATAGTATATTTCCTGTAGGATGAAAAGATTGAAGAGCATTTGAAGTTGGGACGTTGACTTTCAAGTCAAAAATATTGCATTTAAGGTTTAGGAATTTGAATTATTTGAGATATTTGTGCAACATAACAGGAGGAGAAGTTGAACAAATCCGCACAACTTAAAAAGAAAAAGTTCATCTTCTACATTTTTGTGGTCTCTTTGTGTTATATTCCCCATCTTCGCCCTTTAATATCAGTTGTGTTGATTGTTAAAGATGCTTTTGGTGTGCTGCAGTGGTCTGAATCTCCGCTGACGGCGTGTCACTGCACAGCTCTGTCACGTATTCGAAACGAACACTGTGACCGAGTGGCAGCATAAGCCATGCGTGCCAACTCCAGTACAACGATTCCACTCGTCTTACACAAGATGTTGTATTTCTTCAGATCACGAGTCTTTTTTTTTTTTTTTTCCATCATTCTTTTGCAAACCGATCTTAGACTCATCTCTCTAAAGAACACTTTTAAAGAAATGCTCTGGCTTTTTAAGTAGTTTCCTGGAAAAGTCTGATATCGCCTTTGTGATTTGTACCTCGTGGCGAGCCCCCTGTATTTGCTCCGGTAAATTCTTTTCTTTGTGGTGGACGTAATCAGGTGTCCACCTCCTGGGGAGTGCTCTTCAGCTGGCCAGATGTCGTGGAGGGTAGTTTTTTCTTTAACACGGAAAGGACCTTGTGATGATCCATCAGCGTTGTCTTCTGTACATATTCAGCCCTTTTAATGTTGTCACGCATTCCTCCTCTGGAAAGTCATTTTAAATAACTGAATATGGCCCACAGTCTTTGGAACTAGAGGGGATATAGATTTATTATCATCAATATAGATTCTGGGTAGAAATACATTACTTAACACTCAAATAGATACATACCAGTAGCACACATACATTCCGTATCATTAGGAGTCAAATGGTAAGTTATGAAGCATACATGTAATAAATAGTAGGGATTTTTTTTCTTGTTGGTCTAGTTGTGCCAACACATTTTAAGTATAATAGTGAAAAAGAGCCAAGCTAACGCTGAGGGCTTTACCGCCCCAAATATGTCTCTTTTTTTTTTCCCCAGACTGAACTCAACCAGGGATATGACATGAATTAGACAAATTTTTTTTCTTTATTCTGGAGTTCCAGCATTCCAGCAACAGAGATGTCCAAATGACCCTTACTAATGGTCGGCACAATTAGAGCTAATATGTGAAGTATAGTTAGCTAGCTAGCTTTACTGATGGGCAGTAGTTGGCCTGTGCCTCTATGGTAGCTACTGTATTGAGCATCTTTAACCAAGTCATCGGATGACTTCTGTATTGTTGATGTTGATGATCTGTTTCTATCTGTGCGCTGAAATGATTTAACCCGTGACTCTACGAAGAACTATAGAATATTACAGAACATGACCTACGCGTTCCTTCAACAGACCTGTCGGTGGTTTGCCTGAAAGATTTCTGTCCTTTTAGGGATGAAACAAGTTGACATTTATAAGGCAAGTTTTAACGACAGCAGATGTTGAAAGTATAGCGAAAAGAACAACTTATCCACGATAATTTATTCTCTTCATTGGGGTTAGTGCATTCTTTTGCTGGGCACGTTTTAAAGTTGCATATTTTCTCATTATGTGTTTTGGTGACATATGTCATGTGATACCTGCGTCGCAATTCCTGCTGGCTGAATAGATGCATTGAAAACACCTGCTGCACAATTACAAAACAGGCGTATCATCTGCAAAGAATGAAGGTTTCTGCCGTTGAACCTTCAGGTGCAAATTTGATTTTGATAGAGAGACTGTATGTGACATCGTCAGAGATGTCTCAGTACTCGCAGTATGCCACAGGAGACACGATGTCTGGCCAGACATTAATGTCCTTTTTCAACCGACCAGATCACAGAGTTCCCTGTCGAGACCGGTCGTCTTTCGTTTAAGATGATATTCACTCTTTATACTCCAAATCCCACGTCTGTCAGAGAAAGCCATGTAGACTGTTTTCCTGTCGAGAGAGCCGGATGTGTGTCTTTGTGGAACAGTGACGTGGATGCATTCCCTCCATTGTGTAAGGCACTTCATAGATTTCCCAGGACATCATGTTGTGGCTGCGGCATCAATCACGTTAAGCCCGTAGAACCATCTCATTCATGGAATGACGGGTGCCGCCCCCTAACAGGCTCCGAGTTCAGCATTCACCCACAAGTGCTCCCCCACTGCTGCCATGGAAAATGAGCTGAAACCCAAGGTGAAGGTACTCCATGTCTGAGGCCGCTGAAAAATGTATGAGGCCATGAGGTGGCCCAAATGTGTATTGCATTATTGATAAAGACAGGCATCCCTGAGACCACCCGCTTCTCGAGTCCTCTGGCTGGAATGGACAGCTTTTTCCATCCGTTTTGCCATACACGCCCTTTTTTCTCTGTTTCTGTTCCCTGCACCTCCTCGTCTCCTTCCTTTCTTCTCCCTTTCAGGTGGAACATATCCAACCCCTCGTGAGTTTCTCAGACGGAGCTGTCATCCTGTTTCTCTTCTCGCGAGGGACCTCTGCACAGCTTGTTTCCGCTGTCTGAGGGGAGACACGGTTAGAGAAATAAGAAAAGGGATTCAGTTTAACACAAGAGTGCAAATAAACTGAAAAGTAAAATCGAAAGCACTCTGCAAAAAGTATTTCCCCATATTTATGGGTATGCTCATCATCCTGATTGGACTTAATTGTGCTGTTTTTAATCAGCTATGACCCACAAGTTGATAGGGATCGTCCCAGAAAGGCTCATTGAATTTGTCCTCATATAAGATTATAGGACACGAACAGTATCTGATGTCCAGTGACGCTTAAAAAGATTGCGCGTTCTGCAAAGGGTTATTATCATTTTGGCCTCCAGTTGCAGTGAATTCATAACACTGAGAGCATCATTCACAAAGCAATATGTTGGAGGTGGAGATAAGCTGTCAGGCTCTTCCTGCTATGAGTGCTATTTGGTTCAAATCAAAGTCATAAACCTCAATAAACACGACAGCAGACCTCCCCGGTGAGATTCATCCTGATTACGCAAATGCAGGTCCACAAACACAGGGACACGAAAACACCACAAAGGCCTGTCAACTCAAAAACAGCCTCATATTCATTTTATCAACAACAGTGCTGCGTTGCTCCGTTGTCCTGGTTTCCGTCTCCGCGGGACTGTAACACGATAAGCAGCTCCGAACACTGACTGGAAAACCTGCTGGGAATCTAAAAATGATGGTATTGATGTGTTTGCCTTTTTAAGCGTGGCTCCGTGTAACCTAACATCTCTTGCTCCCAGCGCTCCTGGTGAAGATTCATCAAATTCACTTTGCAGGGAAGAAATTTATTTATTTATTTCTCAAATAAGCTTTGATGGGCGCCGCTTGCAGAATCATCAAACCAGAAAAGACCTGCAGCAGGAGAAATTCGTCCTGCGTTCCTCAAATCATGATGAACTTTTTAACGACGTGCTGGGATATCGCATCCTGCGGCGCAGTAATGGAGAAGTCTGATAGTTTGTTTACATCAGTTTTATGGCTCAGCAGCACTCTACCTCATTTCGTCTATAAAAAAAAGCTTTTAAGCTTTGAAATACTTCAGCCATCCCCACCCGTTTCCATACAAAGTGCATAGTCATCATGAATTTCTTTCTCTGTTATCTCTAAATGAACTATCACAGTTCTTAAAGCGGGATTGGGCTCAGTTGATGAAATCAGTTTTATTATATCCTTATTTTTGATGGGTCTTTTTTAATTGAGCCTTGTAGATTTGTAAGTTTTGTTTATCGCTGTTTTATCCTTTCTCTCTTTGCATCAGAGAGTGAACACCATCGCTGGCTTTAAACACGCAGTGAAGTGAGGAGTTAAGAGTGGCCGCACACTTACGGTGCCTGAAGCCAAATCCGCGCTCCTGCTCATCACAGATAAGGCGCTACAACTACGTGCACCAATTTGCAGTAGGAATACGTTCGTTAACTGTAAAAAGTGGGAGTTCTGCGTTTCGTAATCCTGGAATAGAAACAAAGGCACGTGACCAAGGTTGTAAATCTCTGCGTCTGCATCTTCCGAGGAACAGAAATGTGTGCTCGTGTCTGCTGCTGACACGATAACATCTCCCCATCCTCTGGTTTTGTTGATGGTAAAATGAATATTTCTGCTACTTCAAACCTCATGTCCACTTACCCACTGCCTGCCCTTGGTCATAAGAGTCATATTCCATGAGTTTGACACACACATGATGCAAAATGCTCAAAATTACCAGCTTACCAACCCAGCTGGGTCAGTAAAAAATAGGCTTAGATATGAAGTTTTCCTTCATTTTTCCTTTTCCTTGGTAAAAACATCATAGCAGAAACAGGGTTTCCATTTGCTTTTAATGCTTTTCCATGAGCTTTTAAAAAAAAAAATAAAATAAAATAAAAAAAACTGAAACGATGCAGAACAGGTGGAAGTGTAATGAGCTGGAAACAAGCGCTGCATGTTATGTACAGGACATGCCATCGTGTCTGAGGCTAGTGCTTGAGCCAACAGCAATCATAACGTCTTAGAGGCATTAGCTGCTGATTGAAGGAGCAATTATGCTAATGTTTTGGGGATTTTTTGGAGGGAAAATGTATCCTAAGTGTATATTTGCAGGCCGTGGGGGAACATTTGTTTTGTATCGGGCCCCCTCGCTAAAGCTTACTGTCGCGTCACTTAACGTCTAAAAAGTCATTTTCTATTTTAAAGCAGAAGATTACTGGCAAGCTGTAAAATGCATCGATCGAAGGCTCAGAGAAACACACGGGGGGCTTTTAATTTGCTGTGCATTTATTGGCGTGGCTTAAGTGATTTATCTGGAGGGTTCATTAGCCTCATCCTTACACTCTGCTTGAGAAAGGCAGCAACCTTAAGAAACTTTCCTTTTAGCCTTTTAGACTCCTTTTAGGCCCCCCCCCCCCCCCCCCCCCCCCGGGCGGCTTCAGAGTTATCAGTCGTTGGAGAACCCAGTAGGAACTACTTTTAGCTTTCAGCATTATTAATAAGTGTCCAAGGACAGATATTAATATTTAATCAAATTATGAATGAAGATTATTAATGACAAATCGCCAACTGTTAAATCAAGAACTAATGACCAAAACAAGTACCGGCGTCATGAACTTGTTAAACTGATGCAGAAATGATGGAGCAGACAGTAAAAGTTTGACTCTGAGCTTTGACCGTTGCATCCGGCAGTTATTAGAATACATACACAATGATCACATGTCATATCTCCTTCAAATAGCACTGTAATAAATATCAAAACTTAGCTACAAGAAATGAAAATCAATTATACCGCCGGCAATAAACACTCGGGCCTTTTCTAATCCGAAATGACAATGCATTAGAGAGCTGGACAGCCAGCGTGATGAGTGTGGGCGAGTGTGTGTTTTTACAGCACGTTGCCTTTGATCGTGGTCTTAAATGATTGTGTAATCCAGACTTGATACCATTCCGGAAGTGATGAAGTAATTGAGACTCACTTCGAACATGAGACCAGTGAAATGTTATTGCCGAAATTAAAAGATACGACACAGCGCCATCATGAGGTTGGAGGTATTTAAACATCTGATGGATTATCTGCGCACTTTAAATGTGAGGTCACCATGATCATCAAATGCTTTGCCTGTTTTTTTTTTTTTTTGCTTAACGATGGGCAGCACACCAAAACTCTACAGGCAGGTGGCTGTGGTTTGAGCCACATCGAAGTGGCTCAAAGCCAGCCTTATAGCCATTCAGTGGTTGTGCTTCTCTCAAACACTTTCATGGGTTAAAAGGAGGTTAATTCTCCATGATGAGTGATGTACTTGAAATGCGAGGCGTCTTCAGGTTATTGTTTCAAAACTGAGAGGATCTTAAAACTAGATAAATCGAGCAACAATAACTGTAATATTTCAACATCCATTCAGTGGGCTGCAATGAGTTTGGTTTCCAATAGGAGTGTTGATATGGGCATTAGTCTCCAATTAGGACTTTGGTGCTTCCTCCTTGGCATATTTTTCATTTTTCCTCTAAAATATCCCAGCATTTAGCAGATAAATTAGCACTACCATGAGGTTGGAATTTGCATTTTTGAGTAAACTGTCTGTACATCAGTTGTGCGTATTACCATGACAACCACTACAGGACCAGCTGAATAAACTTTCGTGATCCCCTGACTGATTCCTGATTAGCAAATGTTGGCATGCTAACAGCCTGCCATGGTAAGCAGTGTATCTGCCAATCATCAGCGTATCATTTTTAATCTCGTTTTAATTGAGCTAACTATATTCTCTGTCCTTCTCTCTTGCCCTACTCTGTTTCCAGGAGCAGCCAGGGCTTCATGCACATGAAGCTGTCGCGGACGAAGGAGAACAAGTACATCCTGGGCCAGAACAGCTGCCCTTTGGACAGCGTACCCGAGATCATCCATTTCTACTCCAGCCGCAAGCTGCCCATCAAGGGCGCCGAACACATGTCCCTGCTCTACCCTGTAGCCATCAGGACACTATAGTGCTCTCGGTCACTTGCAGGCGTCTGCCCCTTCAGAACTCTTTGGGCCACCCTGCGGCTCCACGCTTCCCCGTCCCTCCGGACAGAACCAGTAAGGCTCACGTCAACGGGAAGATGAAGAGTGGCATCTGAAAACTGCTGATCCTGACTCACCTCACTGGCCAACAGCTTCCAGACCCTGTGTCAAAGGCCTCCTGCATCTCATACAGAGTCAACACGGCAAACATATTTCATTATTTTATTGTATTTTATTTTATTTATGACGGACATCCATTCATCACATCAGAGACTATCTGAGGAAGATCATTTCAGTGATTGTTGAGCTGATTACCCATAGCACTTAACACTCAAAGAAAAGAGAGGTACAACATATCACATGTCGCTGGGTTCAACTTTTGATCAACTATTGTACCTTTTTCCTAAGTGCACAGCCTGACAGCTGTACGAGCTTCTCATTTGGACATGTTCTGTTCTTCTTGTAGTCGTATTTTCTAAAGGGGACTTGAAGATTGTGAGGGAAGCATCATTTACGACACGTGTAGAGCGATTATCGTCCTCGTGGGCCCCGTACCGCGGCCAGCATATTGAATAAAGTGACCGAACATGAATGGTGCGTCCCCAGCTGTGAGGACACACCGGGCCTGTGCGCGCTGCAGACTGATCTCTCTATGTTGTCATAGTGCATGTTGTCTGCTATCCATCACCGAGTGGGTGTATCACACCAGTGACAGTGTAAGTACCACACTGGTGAGACAGGCAGGAAAGCATGATGGATGGGTCGAGCCATCTGACACAGTACAATTGGCAGAGGCTGGAGACCAGAGCCTGTCCAAATGGACCAAATTACCCCACCCCCCACCCCGTAGAATGGCTTTACATTGGGAGAATGAAATATGCCTGCATTGTCTACCTCAGAAAATCAATTTCATTCGCCCATCTCCAGATCAATAGGTACAATGGGATTGCAGACATCGATCTGTTCTCCCTGCGACATTCCCAATTCCCTTAAAACTGTGCTGTTGGTTTCAGGAATATGTTTTTTTTTTTTTTTTTTAAATACAGTTAATCAGAGTGATGAAATTGAGCAGATTTTTTTTTTTTTTTTTTTCCAGATCAGCAATTGTCTGTATAGTCACTGTTATAATACTGTGTGATGTCAGTAACAAATGTTTGTTTAATGCCTTATAATGCATGGGTCAGTTCAGTCCGCTAGATCAGCTTGTTTCCAGTTCTGCTTTTAACGATTGTTCTGTGACTGTAATTTATTCTGGGGTAATTATTACTGGCGTGCTCCTGCTTTGTGATTGACCCATCAGCCCGCTCGCCCTCATCGCCCTGTGCCGATGTGATCGTGTTTTTTGGGACTTTCCCTCCAGTCACTTTTGCGGTGGCGCTTTGAATTTAAGTTTGTTTCCTGTTCTGCTAAGTGCTCGCTTGCCTCGGCCGCCCCACTCTTGACTCTGCGACCATTAACTGCCAAGCCTCGTGCGAGAGATGATGGCGTACCCTCCCTCCCTCTAACCCCCCCACATCGATCACAGTGCTGTCTGTCCAACCAGATAAACACCTTCCTTCAACCCGTCACCCTTCCGCTTCGCAGCAAAACCTCCAGATGTCCATGCACGTGTGAATGTGAGTGTGTCCTACGCGATGATCACGTGGGCGCCTGAATGCATACGAGAATGTGCGCACAGTGAGAGTTCCAGTGTGTTTCTAACCCTGCTGTTACCTGCGGACAGCTTGTGCTCAAAGCTCTTTGGTTCTAAACTTTCTGTCTTCATTCTTCAATCCCACTTTGGGAGCAACGCTCAGAGATTTTTGTCCTTTTAGCCCCCCCCCCTGCAGTTTACTATCGAGTCAATGATATTTCTATCGATCAGTTGGAGCCACAAGCAGCTGATACGCTCATAGTATAGCATCATGACATCATCCTAATGAGACGGCCTAATGCATGTCTTATGAGTTGCATGATTCACTGATTTCTAGCGAGTAAGTAAACGTGAAAATGTAGTGCGTGGGAGGCCATGGCAGAAAATGACACTATCAATCAGAAACGGACCTTTTAGCAAGCACGACACACTCTATATATATATATAAGTCCAATGCATATTGGACTTTGATCATTTATCTGCTGTGTGCTATGCAACTATACTATTCTAACTGCAGGCACTGAAGGGAAGATGATAGGAGTGTGTGCCTCTGCCTCGGAGAGATGTTCATGACTAATGTGATGGTACAACATGTCCACCAGGAGGAGATGGAATCAGCAGCGTGGCATGATCAGCGGTGCAGCAAGTGAGCAGACGGACGGCGCTGTCAACAGATCAGTGTGTCTAATGAGCGTGCCTCTTCAGGTTTTTACCGAGGAACAGTATGTTGTCAAAGTTGGACCTATGTATTCCCTTGAGGGAAGTCATCCTGGGAAGGAATGCAAATTAGAAAACTAAACTATGTGTGATTATATATCCCTTTATGTTGCAAATGTTCACTGTTTGGTAGATCAAATACTGACTGTAGAGTCTTTATTTAGTTACCGCTGCTGATGAGCATTAAGGGCCTGCGTGTGATGGCCGCACTGCCTGGAGAGAAGCCTTAGCTTTGGAGAAAGGGGAACTGGAGAAATGTAGGGGACGAATAAGGGAGCCACAGAGGGAAGGGTGTTCTGACAGGGGGGAGGGATTTGCTGCAGTAAGCAGGCACACTCTCGACATCCCGGTATTTCTAAAACCTGACGGGGCCCTTCTCCTCCCTCAGAAGTGTCTTAAAGCTTGTGCGTGAACGTGTGTATCAACACACAGTTGTGCATGCGTGAAGCAGTGTTTGTTAAGGGTGCAATTGCGTGTGTGCGTGCGTGCGTGTGTGCGTGTGTTCTGGTGTGAGCAGCCATCAGCCATTGACTTGCCCCGAGTGTATCTTGTGTCTAGCTTTACTGTGGTAAAGTGGCATGTATGAGTTTTCTTTGTGTTCATTTTCGTGCCACGTATGTATGCACTACTATAACACATCTCTGTATAGTCCCTCATGGCCAAATGTATATACTGAATGTATTGTATGGGGACGTAGAGGCACCACGGTGCAAAAATAAAGTTGGGTTTATGAGTTTAAGGTGCGAGGTGCTAGTTTGATTTCCCCCTTTCTTTTCTGTCTGTTCACACAAACTCACCACAGTAAAGCACAGACATCATTACAAGATTCATTACCCTTCCAGTACCTCCACCATCATCAGTTACCATGGTGAAGCACTCGATAAGTAGGGAATAGCGACCATTGTTTGAGTCAAGGACAGAATGCCGGAGCTATTATCAAGCCAGTCATTCAACACTTGCTCTCTATTGATCCACTTTGTTGCTCAGTCTTGTGATATATTTTTTCCAGCAGCATGTGCTTGATATGTCTGTGACTTATTTCATAATTCGTATATATTTCGCTGTCACACCTTTTATTTTCTAGTTACGTTTAAAGCAAATGAGCAGTGTCTCTCCATGCTGTACACCTATTGAAAATTGCTCTTCAAGAGCTTAGCACAAGACGGATGACCCGATTCTTTTTTTTTTTTTTTTTTTTTTTTTTTTTTTTTTTTTCTTTTTTCAAAAGGCATCAAGCTAAAGATGACATATTTCTGTCACAGGAGCAAAACAGGATCTTTCTGTTCTTTGGGGGCATTTTTCACCCATTTTTCCTGTAAATGGCTTCGATCTCAGAGATTCACGAATGCCCTACGCTTTTTTTTTTTTGTAGGTCTACGGATTTTTATTGAAACTGAGGGACTGCGGTCTCAGCGCAGGATATTTTGGCCACAAAGTAACTGGCAGACGTTCTGAAGGAGCATCGGCGGGAGGCTGATGAAAAGAATTGAACGCTCAGCCTCTCCAGTTGTGTGATAGCAGACAGAATCTGTCTTGCACTCACCTCAAGGATGGCTTTTACAATAACAGATAGGCCATATATGCAGCAGTGAGAACATGTGACGGTGTGGAAAAATGGATATTTTTTATGTTGTGACCATGGAAGAAGCCAAATATGATACTTTATGTGTCTTAAAAACATGAGAGTTCACTATTGGGAAGAAAAAAAATCTGAAGGGGAGGGGAGGTGGTGGGGGGGTGAGTAAAAGCTTTTTAGATTTTGTATCCGATTTCCATACAGTAGCTCACACTCTATTAGATTTCAGTCAAAAAAAAAAGGTAAAGGTGCTATTTCAAGTTTCAAGTCTAACTTCCTCTGTTTTAAGTGTGTGATCATTGGCCCCTCGCTCTACTGCAGCTCTGTTCCCTTTCCACAGAAGCTCCATCAGGGGTTAAAGCGCCTGGGATGGATTGCATCAAAGAAGCTTTTGCGGACAAAGGGAGTGCTGAAAAAGAGGGGAGAAAGAATAAAAAGCATGGCTTGAAAGCAATGAATGGGCAACAAGGGTATAAAATGGCCTTGCGGCCATCAAAAGCTCATTTCATATTCCACTCAGTCACGCCAGGCAGAAAGCAATCTCAGGTAACAGACCTTATGTTAATAACACCTGAGTTGCCTCCTTTCAGAAAGACAAAAGCATTATGGAGGCCATTATACCAACTCCAGCCTTTCTTCCTGCTCTGGGATATTGAGGATTGTATCTGGGGAGAAGAGTGTTTCTATTGTTCTTTATGTCTGTGAAGGCTTGATTAGACAAGCTCCTCCACAGTAACAACAGGTCTGGCCCTTATGATTTCTATCGACTTAATATATAGCCAGCAATGACATGGTTCAGGACCTTGCTCGTTACCCGAATCCCAGGTGCTGTGGGAGTAATTGGGCAGATTTGTGCCAGTTCCAAAGTTGTTGTTTTGAATCATTACGGAGGCCTTGTTATAGTTGTTTATGCCATTTCCTGCCTGTGCTCAGAAGTGACCTTTCACAGTTCTGACTCTGCTGGCACTGTTGCAACATCTGAGAAATGACAAGAAATCATAAAGAAAGATAACTTCGGTATAACATTGTGACTCCCCATCGCTCTTCCAAACCCATTGCAGGATGGACTCCACCAATCAACTACTATCAGGCATAATGTGAACAAACGGAGGACCAAAACAACTTTTTCTCCAAAGGAGTGGTCCAACAACAAAGATCACTCGTTGGAAAGGACGTGCAACCGTCTGCATGGTCATAAAGCAGACTAGGAAAAACAAGAAAAAGTCCCCAAAAGCCTTTCTCACACGGGCTAATGCTAATGTTCAAGAGTCCATTATCAGAACACTGAACAACGTTGGTGTGCAAGGTACTGCTCACCTAAAAGAACACTGCTGTCTGTCTGCAGTTTCCTACAAATCCCAAAGCTGTTGGAAGAAGTTTAGTTGACAGATGTGGATTAAGTTTGAGGGGCAAACACTGCATTCCAGCACAAGAACCTTAATCCATCAGTGAAACACGGCAGTGGCAGTATCATGGTTTGGCGGTTGAGTGTGGCTTATCATTGTTTTCGTTTCGATTAACCTGTGCTTCTGTTCAGGTAAGATTTACTAGAACCAACTAACTTATGTTCAGAGAAGTTACCCACCGTCAAGCAGCAAAACCTTCCCTAAATATTTCAGAACTAAAATCTTCAATGCTACATGCACTCTATCTTCTACATGTAGCTCTTTTTTTTCCCCCCTCACGATTGGGGACAATGTGGGATTGAGTGTGTTGCCAAAGGACACGAGGATGGAACTATGCCTCCAATCGGATGGTGACTATCAGCTGATCCACAGACGCCGATTTATTTAAGTTTCTTTTTTTAGGGGTTGCAGGAACGTTCCCTGAAAGTTTTGGTTGTCGTTTTTGTTAACCAGGACAGTTTCTTCCGGGTCTGTTTAGCTCCAACTGAAACAATAAATCCGAGCAAATTCTGAAGCATGATTCCTCCTGAAAGTGTTCAACTGAAGCTCCCGTTGCATAAGAGGGTGAAAAAAAAAAAGATCTGGAGGAAAACACTGTTTACATTCTTTCGGAACAGCCCGGACATATTTCAATAGAGATGTGAAGACAGAGTTGACAGGTGCCAACGGTCTATTGCAGTGTTTTGTGATTTCACTTATCAGGTAGCCTCAGATTACGCAGGCAGTAGATGAGAACAAAAGGGGCCTTAGTGTGGCCTGCAAAAACGTCTTTACTAAGCCCAATGTTTGGTGATGTTTCACACACGCCACAGAGTGTCTCCACGACAACTTCACTTGGTAATTTGCCACAGTAAATTGTTTACAATTTTATGAGAGCTGCGCTTATAGGGTTTGAATTACAGTAACAGGCTGTGCATTCAAAGAAAGGCAAATGTCTGAACGCACACTTAATTTGATAGTACATCTCCTTTAACAGCTTAGTAGCAACTGAAGCGTTGAGAAAAACAAGTCTACATTGCTGCTTAGTTTCAAATGTCACCCTCTCTCTCTCTCTCTCTCTCTCTCTCTCTCTCTCTCTCTCTGAGCAGCCACAACTGTCTCCTCTTTAATTTGCAGCCAATGCCACTTCTTTTCAGGACTGTTCTGTCAGTGTGGCGTTTCCCTCAGCACAATGAAAATGCTTTATATTGAAAATACCCTTGGAGGCTGTCGGAGGTGGAAATTGCCCGCAGGTGTGCATGCATATAAAATGGTAACGAGGACAGAAGGACACAAAGCGCTGTTTGGGTGCTGTGCTCATGAAAGGCCAATCCGCTGATTGAGCTGTCACATTCACAGATGCAGCAATAAAACTGCACAGGGCAATTACAGTAGATGGGGGATGCTAAGCAGAGGAAAGAGAAGAGGGGGGTGCGCAATATGTCCTCCCCACAAACACCCCCGATGGGAGACAACGAGTCAAAGCAAATGTCTCTGCCTGTAATAAACCTGGGAATGGGGGGAGAAGAGGGTTCAGCTAATGGTTACAATTCTCTAACAAGCATAGCAACATCTCAGTGGATGCTAATAAAGCTATCACTGTAACCGTGCAACTTCCTCATCCTCTTCTTTGGTAAATTTAAAAATGATTTATCTGGAAGCGTTCAGCTAAGTGTGTCAAGAGGGTGATTTGGGAAAACAAACCCACAAGCACTACCTGGGACGGGACAATGTTCTGCCGTGTCAGTTTATATCAAGTACTGCATTACCATCTAGTGTCCAAATAGGGGAACTACAATAGTTGAGGACAGCATGAACGCTTGAAATTGTTTGTTTATTTTTTGTTTGTTTATTTCAAGGATAGCCCCTTGAGATGCATCATCTCAATTTTGAGGGGATCCTTACAAAAACACATATATAATCATCAGTAGTATAAAATCATAATTAAAGGTAAGTCCAAAACAAGATACAAAACATTTAAACACAAAAATACACACACACACACACACACACACACACACACACACACACACACACACACACACACACACACACACACACACACACACACACACACACACACATTCACTTAATGCTCCCCCACGCCTAGCCATCCACCAACCAGTACCTCTAGTGTGCACACATGTACATAAATATTCTTACATACAATACAGTACATACACACATTGTGTACACAACATCAGGGCATAAAGTAAAGCACAGTAGAAAAATCTAAATATGAAGGTACTCTACCACAAGGAACAGGCGAGTAGGTCCAGACAGACAGACAGAGTCCAACAGAAAAACAAAATCAAAAACAAGAGCAGGATGTTTGACAATGTGTAAATAAAGAGGATTTAAAGATATGAAAATAAGTGATAGATCTGAGTGATTGCGGTAGTTTATTCCAGTCTGATGGAGCTTAAAACTTAAATGTGCGGCAACCAATTTCTTTCCTGATTCTTGGTGTATAGAAAAATAAATGATCAGTATGCCTTAGGCTGTACTGTGAACGGAAAGGTATAAGATACTGTTTTAAATACTGAGGGAAATTAAAATAGATACTCTTAAAAGTAAATAAAGACCAATGAAATTTCCTTTTTGCCTTCGGAGCCGGCCAATTCAAGGACAGTGGTGGGTCCTGTATGGGCACCTCAGAACAAATCTACAAAGACTGTTATATAAAGTGTTAAAATAATGAAGATTTATATCTGGGATGTTGCTATAAATAACATCAGCATAATCAAGAATTGGCAGCACCAGTTGTGTCACAAATTCTTCTTCGAACTTGTAAAGAAAAACATTCAACAGAACGGTAAAGTGACTTAAGACGACCATAGATTTTCTTTGTCATTAGGTTGATGTGAGGTTTGAAAGATAGTTGAGAGTCTAGCCAAAGACCTAAATATTTGAATTCATCAACTTTTTCTAGCGCTGTACCATCCAGGTAGTTAATATTCCAGTTGTTTGATAAAAGCAAAGGATTTTGTCTAGTGCAAAACAACATAAGAAATGATTTATTCTTATTCAAAAGCAGCTTATTGCCAGAGAGCAATTTTTGGACTAGATTAAAATCAGACTGTATTGAATATTGAATTTGTGAAATGTCTAAACTGGAGGAGTATATTACTGTGTCATCTGCATCTAGGTGAATTTGACAGTCAGAACAGATTTGTGGGAGATCATTGATTAAAAATAGAAAATAATTAAGGGCCTAAAGATGAACCTTGCGGTACACCTTTGTCAATAATCAATAGTCAATAATAATAGTCTGACTGGCTGCCCTGAAAGAAAACACATTGACTTCTATGATGAAGAAAGGAGTTGAAAAATAGCAAGGAGTCTGTAGAGAGACCAATAGCGTGTAGTTCGTCTAAAAGGAGATAGTGATCAACCATTTCAAATGACATCATAAGCACGAAAAGGGCCCTTTCAGTGTTGACAAGGTTAAATTTAAGACTTTATAAACAAGTTTTATGACGAAATACTATAAGATTCGAGACTGTAATCCGCAAGAAAAACTTCTTTAGCTCGAGCCTATGTAGGAAATATGAACAAGTCCAGGAGCCTATTGTCTCCTCGATAAAACCATTTTGGAGCAAGTCATTGAGAGAAAATTGATGCAACACATGACTAATAAAAAAAAAAAAAAATATTAAACTTTATCAGCGCTTGTTAGCTCAAAGCAGTTTCTAAACTAAGGCTCATCTCTTAAAACTGTTGCCTCTTAGCAGCTAATAAACTGCTCAGAAACTCTCTTTGCAAATCTTAACTAATGTTTTGTCTTTGGTGGGTTTCTTGTACACAAACCTTAGTGGGTGCACATGTATCCTGGGAGGCGAAACCAGTCAGAATTGTAATGAACCTCTATGAGAAATATACAATATATTATAATATATTCATCATTTGTAAAGTGATCTAAGACTGACTCCATAAAAAAAAAAAGTCTCAGACTATAATCAAGCTGTCATATTTCTCAGTGAATAACTGCATAGCCTGATCCACGTCACTATTAATGTCATTAAACGAGTGTTTTTACAAAATTCTGCGTGAGCATGAATTCTCGTGGTAATATTCATCATGTCTCGCTTTGAGTCTTAAGACACAGGATCAGTTTGTATTTTAAGACTTTACAGAGAATTGACTGCCTTTGGGACTCAGGAGACATCAGTTTACTCTTTCACCGTCGTCTTCTGCTCTTGTGAAAGAGCGGGGTGTGATCCCTTCGAAATTCTGTACTTCCATCCGTTTTTAGGCAACTGGTACGGTTTTACCGGCTTACAATCTCTATTTAGGGCTGAGTGCTGCCATCTGCCACCTAGTTGCATGCGCACCTCTGTGAAAATGCTGCACAGAAACGGGTCTACAGCATCAAAGAAGATACATTTAAGACCTTCAACGATAAATTCTGGATGTTTTAGTGCTACGGCCAAAAATAGAAATGTACGAAATCCGCAATGACAAAACAAACAAATGGGACATTTGAAATTTAAGGAGGCACATATGATGTCGATGTTGTAAACATTAAGTTTATTAGAAAGTTTATGATACTGGAAAAAAAGCTGTAACCTTTGCTATGACCACTGGAGCTCAGCTGAAACAGTTCTGTCTGTATATTTAAAGGTGTACGAGGCAACAATACAACTAAGACTTCATTTCCTTTTTGTTTGGGGGAAGAAAATAGGCCAGCTTTTTTTACTCCTCTCTCCTCGACAGGAGGCTTTGTCCGTGGAGTATGGGCTCAGAGTCCTGCTCCTCCAGCAAATATGAGCTCGAGGGCAGCCTGGATGTCACCATCTGTGGCCTGCAGGGCCCTCAGCATCAGGTCCTCATCCTGGATCCCCATGTCCCTGAGCTGCTGCATCTGGGACTGCCAGCGGCCCTGGCAAAGCAGACACACATTCGAAGAACTATCTTTAATCCAAACACCGCCCGGTTAGCCCATCATTATCTGCTCAAAGAATTGAATATGTGGATTTTTGTGCAGTTAGTTTACCTGTAGAGAAGACATGTTGGTGGCTTGCAGAGCCTGTTGTAGAGCCTGGCTGAAGAGATCATTACTGACTGGTGTCCCAGCGGGCATGGGGGCTACACCACTGGAGGGGTCCGACTTAATCAAAGACAGAATGATTGGAAAGAAGTAACAAAAAAAAAAAAGAGTGGTGATTTAGCCAGACACTGCAGCAGGGGTCATGTTTATAACCGTCATACCTGATTTAAAACACAACTTAATTTCTGAAAAGGGACATTTTTGTCCCCTTTTAAAATGACCTAAAAACATCATATGTTAATATTTTTTTCTGCTTTTTTTTCTTCGTAGATCTTTTATTCCACTTCAGTTATGATCATAACTACCAAGTTTTCAATGATTTTCAAAAATTTAACCCTTTAAATCCCGGTTTATATGATGTAAACGCCAATTTCTGTAAAAAAAAACCAAAAAAAACCCACAAAAACTGCTATATTTTCAATATATAGAATGCAAAGTGGAATTGTTGAGCGGGGATAATTATGGTCTGGGCAACAACATTGATTTTAAGGGATTTTTTTTCATTTTTTTGTTATGTCTGATTTAAGAAGAAAACTCCTTAATTTCTGAAAATAATTGAAAACTTGGTAGTTATGATCAGAACTGAAGTGGAATAAAAGATTTATGAAAAAAAAGGGGAAAAAAATATTAAGATATGATGTTTTTAGGTCGTTTTAAAATGGGACAAAAATGTCCCTTTTCAGAAATTAAGGAGTTTTTTTTTCTACACAATGAAAAATTGCATTGTATATGATGTGTGTTTGAAATTAAAAAAAAATAGTCAAAAATGCACAACTGGACCAAATATGATGAGTATCACTATCTACAGTGTGAAATTAGAGGAGAAAGTACACCCCAAGTGGACAAAAATGTCCCCTATCAGGGATTAGGGTTAAACCAAAAAGAAAATAATTAATGAACGATATTCCACTCCCAATAAATTACACAACAGCTCAGTTTGTGGTTGGAAGAACTATTCCCTGCATGTGCAGTCTCACCTGACTAGCTGTTGTAGGAGTGACGGCACTGCTGTCAGGAGTGCTAGCGAGGGCCAGAGCAGTTGCCAGCTCGCTCTGTGTAATAGGTCGCGGGCCGGTCGCTCCACTGTGGCCCAAAGACACTGGTCGCATTCCTGCTGAGAGCCCGCCTCTGTTGGAGGGGCCTGCAGGGCTTCCCTGTCACACACATTCACACACACACACCACATACTGTTTTTACGGCCACTAGCTGCATCAGTTTTGCAGCACATGCTGTCTGATGTTGAGCTCAGACTTACAGACTGAAAGTCTTCCTCATCGTCCGACATGCCTTCAAACATGAAGCCTCCTGACGGAAAACGCATCAAAAACCAGGGGAGATTTTATGAGTGAATCTGTTAATATTTGGTCTAAATGTTGCTGCATCAGTTCCTTGCAGCTACCTGCGGCTGTTACCGATGCCCCCTTACCTTCCATAAATTCTGCCTGCCGTCACCAAACCGTACTTCTTGCTTACCTGGCATATCGCTGTAAGAACTGGCAGAGACATTGCGAGAGGAGCTGGCGCTGGCCTGAGAGGGCATACTACCCGCCACAGAGTGCAGGACCAGGATGATGGCGTTGACGAGCGCTGGGTGTGAACTGATTAATCTGTCAGAAAGAAAAAGGAAACAGGAATTTGAATGTCCGCCCATTCCACCGTACTCAAACGTAATCTGACAAAAGAGAGCTAATAAAAATCCATACTCACACGTCTAGCATGTTCGGGTCTGTGAACTGCACAAAGAGGTCTTTATCTTGGAGCACTCCTGAATGTTTAAGGGAGAAATGTTACAATTAGCGTAAACTGTCATGGTGCAAAGGCAATGAGTGGCAAAAAGGTGTTTGTAGAACTCAGCACGGCCTTACCTAAGGCTACTGGGTCTGACTTGAGGCCTGGTGTGGCGACAATGATCTGATCCAGAGACTCTTTGTTAGTCAGCATTTTATATACCTGAGTGCAGGGAAAAGAAAGTTAATGCAGCAACAGAAGGAACCGCAGCTGCAGAGAAAGCAGAAGTAGACATCCATGCTAGTATGACACAGCTATGCAGGAACTCTACATGTTCGCTGTTACAACAGTCTGTCTCTATCTCATCAGTCGAGCCAACATGTTGGCATGTTTCTGCCGAGGAAAGAAGCCAAGCTTTAACAGCTGAACGTGTTCCTGTTGAGGGCTTTACTTTGAGCAGCCTCTTGTTGGTCCTGGTTTCTGTTCACCCTGAGCTCTGAAAGGCAATAGGGAAATGGCGAGGCCACGGGTGTGCCGGTGCCACCCAAAGAGGCAGCTGGCACACCCAAAAAATTACCATCAGACGATGCGTTGCGACACCTGCACCTGCCAACCTGGCGTAGTGTTATTTCTGATGAAATAATAAATGCGTTCAATCGTCAAGCCACGCCGTCTTCCCCATTAAATTGAGAGCTGCGCAGTGCACGCAGGTAAGCAGCAACATTGTTGTGTCCTTTACTCTGCTGCTGAGCCCAATAGTTGTGTTCAGATTTAAATAGCTTTGTTGATCATGCGTAATGTGGATACGTTATGGCTCTGTGAGAGTGCATGAGTACGCGCATGAGTGTGTTATATTTCACTATGTTCATCTCATTGGGCACGCAATGTCTGTGTGTGTGTGTGTGTGTGTTGCATTTTTTTTTTTTTAAACACAAAGTGAGCTTTTTGTATTACTTTGTTATTGATTGATTTGAGAGCACGTCACGTGCGTGAATGTTTAGACCTGCTGTGAACTACTGTTGACTATGACTGATGAGAACGCACACAACGTGTGGATATGTTTTGTGTTAATGTTGTATTCGAGAGATACATTCTTTTGAATATTTGTGAAGGTGTAACACTCAGTTGAAAATAAATTTGGCACACCCAATATAGTTTTTCTGGCTACGCCAGTGCAATAGGGTGATCCGACCAGAAGTAAACAGCTGTGAACACAGGTGTGACACGAACTGCCAATAAATAGAACATATCTAAACTAGGTCTGGCCAAGAATGAATGTTTTTCCATCTTATTACATGGAGAATTTAAGATTTTAGAGGCTTCTCTGACTCCGATTGACTGATTTTGAACCAGCGGAGTTCTCACAAAGAATTTTCCTGAAATCTATAAAGTCTAAATAGCTCGAGGAGATCCTGTATTGAACACACAAATGAAGATAGACTGCAGCAAACTGAACTGTAATGAGCAACACAGCTCCTATGATTAGAAGAATGAGGTACAGCTTAAGATGAAAAATGAATTACTAAATGTTTGGTCAGCAAGTCCATTCATATTTCAATCAAACCACACCAGAGTTTGTTGGGAAACAAACACCCACATGTCTCAGTCTGCTTGTTTGATGCGGACCAAGATTCATGTGCCAGACTTCGCAATTCCTCAAATGATCTGCACTAACGGAACAATGACACAAAGGTTCATTTAAATCGAACCTAACCTCTAAGATGCTAGAACAGCTTCATTCTGCTGCGACTCTTTTACTTCAGAGGTTTTTTTTTTTTTTTTTTTTACTTTCAGTGTCTCTTGCTGCAACTACAAAGAGGAATTTCTCTCTGTTAAACTGTATCGGGACAGCAGGAACTCTCCCTAGGGACTAGGAACCTTTGGAGGGTCCAACTCCCTGACCCCCAGCGTTTCCACTGCAAAGTACAGAGTAGGGTTAGAGGGAATTCAAACTTTTCATAAACTTCAACTTTAAATTCATATAAAAAGATTTTTGAGATTTGAAATTAGACAAATCCTTACAGACTCTCCCTACCCTACCCCACCCCACTGCTATTTATAAAGCAACAGAATGCCTGTCAGCTGCTGTGTGGTCCTTGTTCATTCTGCCAAACACTGAAGAGACTGCGATCGAATCGACAGGCACCACATCAAAGTCTGTAATTTTACTGGTAATGCGCCGATATGAGGTCTCCCTCTAGGTATGAAGCAGAGAAAAGCAGCACGAGGGACAGATAGTCTCGCACAGAAAGTATTTAAACTTTCTTCCATATTTTTCTCAAAAAGGTGCTGAAAGATTCCAAAAGGAGGTCTTCTGTGCAACATTAGCGAGCGATTTTTGCGTTTACTGTGTAAGCTAGAAGATTTCATGACTGAAGTTCTTGAATGAAAGAAGTCCCTGAGAGTAAAAGTAACAATAATGTTTGGTCAAACCACAGCTGTAATGTTTTTACTGACAACAGAGGAAGTACCTTACTAAATGTATGCGTTTTTTTTCACAATGTGAATAACAGCATATGAATTTATCCAATTCATTCGTCAAAGCACTCAGCCTGAGCGTAAATCTATGTCCTTCCGTTGATAGAAATGAATCAGATACCTTCCATCGTGTCAAAAATGTTGACAGGGAGAGAAATCTGATAGCATTTGTATGGGTCCTCTACTCACCGAGTCTCTGTAGGCAGAGTTGAGAGAATGAAGAGCAGCATGAAACACCCTAAACTCTCTGGCTGCAGTTGCTCTGTTTACCGGCTCTACAAAAAAAAAAAAAAAAAACAGGAGAAAACGCACACAAACACATATTTAAACAATTTACAGAATTCAGATTAGGTCAAACATTTACAAAACAGCTTAGACAGCTTCATTGCTTAAATGACAGACAGACCTGAATTGCTCTCTGGCTCTGGCCACGTCTTTTTCAGAATGTGCAAGGTGGCTCCTGACTGAACCCCACAGGCATCCAACGTCAGGTCATCTTTGAGCTTCCGCCCACAGTGAACCAACTCTGGAAAAAACATGGACACAGACAGAAAATTTAAAAAAAACAACAAAAAAACCTGCAACATGTAAAACATGAACACAGTTGAGGAATGACTACAGTACATTGCGGTTCAATTCATTGAGCGTCTGTAAAAAAACAAAAACAAACATTTTTTCCACTGTTTATTCAAAGAGACATAAAAACAAACCTATCAGCTCAGGGTCAGGGATGGCGTCAGCGAGTTGAGCTGCAACGAGCTGTTTTAAGGTGGCGACTCTGTACCCTCCAGGTGAGACGTCCCCTGGCATCATCTCTGGGAAGTGAAAGATGGACTTCGGCTGATCCACCAGTTTCAGTGACAGCTGCCAGTCTGAGGAGGCCATCTCTAGCTTTTAACACTAGAAAACACACGGTATAGAACATTTACAAGGGGTCACGGAAAACAGCAACTCAATCGAAGTCCGATCTTTGAAATGAGTCTGGGGTCCCTGGTAGCTAAAAGCTTAATGTTGCAATCGAGCCTTCAGTTCAAGATACGTCTATTAGTCCAGTAACACAAACAATAAGAAATGGCATCAAGACAAAACACACTTCCACGTTGATACATACCTTTTGTGGGGAGTTTGAATAGATGCTTACCGTTTGCTAATAAATAAACGTGCAATTTGCTCACTTAAACTTGAACGTATAATGTACTGTAACTACACTGGAGCAGTTTCCTAGTCATGCAAATAAACATAAATAACATTACAATAAATGCCATTTAAAAAAACAAACAAAAAAACTACGACAAATGAGGAGTTGAACAACTGCACACTCACCGTTTTTACTGTTGACGCTCAGTCCACTTCCTGGTTTTAGTCACGTGGTCTATGTGACGTTTACTTCTTCTCTCTGAAAAAAGGATATTGTACTATCCGTTATCATACACTGTACTCAAACAATATACCGACTCTTTTTTTTCTGTCAATAGCCGCTTTCGGACAGACCGTTCTAAGAAAATAGTTATCAGAACTACCCTCCTCGAATTTCGTTCTGATAACTATTCTTCCCCAGCGGAACTGTTTCAGTCTGCATTCGCACATGAGTCGGGACCAGGTCGGGACTGATGCGCCGCGCGCAGACGTCTGCTTCAGTGACGTGTTAGCCGTTAGCCGTTTAGCGCTACATTCAAACACAAAACAAAACGGTAAAAGTAAGGAGAGTAGAAAAAACACCACCAAGAAGCTAATATGGAGAGCGGGGAGGCCACTGTGTTTATGATCTGCATGATGGTGATATTAATCATGGACAATCACAGGCGTCTAATATCGAGGCTGGAAAAGCTCACAGAGAGAGTCAGGAGACGATACTTTTTTATTTCATGAAGGAAGAGAGGAGAGCAGAGCGCTGCAGACAAAGGAGACAAAGTGTAAGTTTAACTTATTAAACACCCGCAGGTTCTGTCTGTGTCATATGAGGAAACATTTCAGCCGTGATAGCATGACATGGGGCGTAGCTACCGACCACCACACACCTCCGTTAGATTAGTTCTATAGAACTATGAAAAGACCCGACCTCGGAGAAGGAGCTAAATAGTTATAGGAACTAAGGGAGAAAGCCCCGAGTTCCTGTATGTCCGAACACGGGAGAAAACGGCCCCGCGGATTAAAAGGTTATTAGAACTGCCAAAGGTTCCTACAGTCCGAAAGCGGCTTATTATGTACCCGCTATCAGTATCACAGGGCATATGTTTATTATAGTGACTTTAGGCAACTGTCTATACTCACTATGTACTGGAACACTGATATTCATATCACTGCACTAATCTCCACACATATAACCGCTAAAATAAAAAAAAACAAATATTCAGAAAGGACATGAAAAGCAGCCATACAAAACGCAAGTGGACTATAATATGAACGTGCGATACATTTATATTAGTCAAGACTAAATTACAATAAAGGTGAATGTCTTTAATAAACCTAAGTTAAATAGGTAATTTATGAACTATCATAAACTAGTGTAATATCAGAGAACATTACCAAAACGACAACAAATTACAAATTAGTAGTTGAAACAAATGAGTAATAGATTAAATGACTAGATCGATGTGCAATGACTTCATGGTGACTTGAAGAACTTATCTTAATCAGATACTTTCTATTGACCCGTTTCTTATAGACTTGGTCAAGAATTAGTTTATTTTACAGAAAGTCCTCCATCTCAGGGGCTCCCAAACTTTTCAGCCTGCGACCAACACAAAAGTAGTGGCAGAGACCTCAGGCCCCCCACTATCGCTGGTTGAAGCATATAAACATAGTTAATAAACCAAAGGGAGAACACAAGCAAAAAAAATTCAATGGAAAAAAATTCAACTTCAAAATTTTCAGTGGAAAAAGAACCAGACTTAACATCCGGGTAAACAGGGAGAAGCAATCGATCCCTTTCCACTGAATTTTTTTAAGTTGATTTTTTTTCCACTGAATTTTTTTTTTTTTCCACTGTTGGTTTTTCAAATTCAGAGTCTGATTTTGATGCTGTAAAAATTCGATATTAGAAATTCGTATTCAAACTCTGATGGCACAGAAAAACTTCCATAGGGAACCTCTTTATTAAAAACTCTGACAGCAGAGGAAGCCCAAACTTATTGAAGCTGTTACAGTGCACGGTGTTCACTAAATGGTTAAACGGAGTGGGGGTCGGTACAGTGGAGTGACATCACTGCTGGACAAAAGCAGCAAGGAGTGGTTTCTTTGAGGAGAACCGTGTCAAATCAATGGAATAACCCAGGCATCCACAGCTAAACTCATTGTAGTTACACCCTCCCGTCCAAACAAAGTGTGTCAGTCGCAGTTTTCAAGCAGCGCTTTGTTGTCAGAGAGGAATGAACTGCGCTGGAAAATAAACGTCTCGACAGAGGAAAAAAGAAAAGTCACCACTGCTGGACGGTCGGTGGGTTTTTAAGTTTCGACCTCTTATCATGGTAAGCATGACAAATCTACACGTGAAGCTAATGGAAAATGAGCGAACAATAAGTGGGTTATCAAGTGTCGGAAAAAAAAAAAAAAAAAAGATAACAATGAACTTCAGTGACTCGCGAGGACTAGCAACAGCTGGGGAGCCGAGGAACCCCATGAACTCAGAGAAGGGATAACCGCTTCATTTTACAAGCTAAAAAAAAAAAGAAGCTGTACTGTTGGTTTGAAGGCAAAGTCTGCTGTAGTTTAACACCATTAGGTCACCCGCTCTGCCACGCAGAATGCTGTTTAAGAGATGGAGCTAAGAAGCTAACGGATTAATCAAATAAACAGCGCCCCCTTTTGACAAAAAGTACGTCCTACATTTAAAGACAACATCCCATTATGTGGAGCATGATAGCTGTTAATCCTCTTCTTCAGCCAGGTATAGATGCATTTTAGAGAACTAATTGCTCAGGAGAAGTGGGAAAGTTAACTGGTAAAAAACAAACAAACAAACAAACAAAACAAAAACATAAACATTGAGGGGTTAGTTTTGAGGAGGCCTGTGGGGAAACTACTGTCCTGCCCTGAAGATTTTAGCAGTCCTCATCCTGTACTTATGACGTGATGGTGCAGCTGCGTCTTGCTGGCAGCACTCGGTCTTCCTTCAGGATTTAGGAGGATATAGCATTTACAACCCTTGACAACTTTTCACAGGAAATGATCAATTGTCCAACATCTATCAGGATTCTGTTGGACTCTGCTCGACTGCCTCCACATGTTATTGTACCTACAGTCAGTGGGGTTACATGGCACTAGATACAGTGTTCTGTATCTAAAGAAATGCAGAAGACCTTTTTACTGCAGCCATTATGGCATAAATCAGGGTGGAGGGGGTGCGTAACCGGAAGCTTCTCCTCTTTAGGTACAAGCCCCTACTTAATGTGATTAGTAACACCTGTATTTACCGTCTGCCTCATGGAAAAATGGCTTCTGTGAGAATGGTGTGGATGCAGTCAACTACTTTTATCCCATTTTTGGATTGCTGTAAGACTGTAAGAGATAAAAAAAAAAATGCATATGAAACTCACAGTGATTTGATCAGTACCTTTTTGATGCTGCTTTTCAGACATAAAACTTGAAATTTATGAAGCGCTCCTCTACTCAGTTTTACGAAGTGATAAAGTTTTGTATTAAATGTCTTGACTAAAGGGAATCCAAGTCATTCTTAAGAGGGCTCCATAAATTCTAGTTACTGCCACTATCTGGACTCAAAAGGCTCACTTTGGGGCCAGAAATGCTCCCATCCTCAAAGGGTGAATGGTTTCAAGTGGTTTTAGGACTTTTGCTACGAGGCTAGCAATATGCCAGTGAGACATGTGAGCCCAGGGGGTCAGCCAGACCCATTACATTAATAGTGAGGAGTGGACTCAAGGGAAGTTGTGGCAGTAAAAAAAAAAAAAAAAAAGGCTAACTGTTGGAGAGTTACTCTGACCGAAATTTCCGTTAGAATGGAGAATGGATGGTGCTATGAACGCGGCCCTCCTGTAAATTTTAATGATCTGTAATACTTTGAGAATCGTTTCTCTTTTCTCTGACCTCGGTAAGAACTTCAATAATCCCGAGCAGAGCGACAGAAATGAAATACACGGGTGATTATGACTCATAAGCTGACACCCATTCACCAAAAGAAATCCAAGACTTTCAGACAGTCTTTCAGGGGCCGCTTCTCCTCTCTTTTAATGCTCCTTAAACGGCCCCCTTATAAAGGCGCGCCATGAACAGCACTGAGATCTGAAAGTCTGAATGAAGACTCGGCAGTGTTTTGACACGTTGTTGTAATCTAGTGACAGTTTAAAAAAAAGCATTTAGAGTTTGGTCAGCTTGTTTTTGCCACTGCCGTCGAAGTGAATCGTAAACTGAGGAGAAGAGAAAAGCACGCGTGCTGGTAAGGGGTCAGTAAAGTGCTTGAGTCATTTGGTTAAAAAAAAAAAAAAAACTTTTGATGGCTTCCTGGTGTCTGGACAGTGCAGCCTGAGTCAGCCCGTGGTTTGCTGTGTTGGCAGAGTTCAGTTCATGCTATCCTTGGGAATCTACTTAGGGAAATCTTGCCCTCTAGGAGAGGATGGCTGTGGTATGTGTCTGGTCTTTTCTTCATTGAATATTTATTCCCCACTTTGGAATCTCTGCGCAGTCAGTGAATAACATATTCTCCGTCTGCGAGGTTAGATATCTAGGGAGATTAATGGAGTGCTACAGACTTCTTGACTTGTTCTACTTCTGTAAGTTTGTAGAGCAAGTGGTGAGCGGGGCTGTGATGGAAACTGTGCTGAACTCAAACTCCTGTCCACATCCTCTCTGCCGAAGCCATGAAAGGAGGCTATCGGAAAAAAAAAGTTTCGGTGATCCTAAGAGGTGGAGCTGCTGTGCTGAAATGACTCACCGCCCCCGAACCATAGCAACAGATCGGTCACATGCTACCACCCGATTTGAGATTACGTGTCCATATACTCAAGATGCACAAAGACAAAGTTTAACGCCCCATTTGTGGTTTAAAATTGGAGAACAACAGGAGAGAGATAGAAAGGAGATTAAAACCAAAGCCGAACTCTGAGCCATTTGTCTTGATATGCAAAGAAAATGAAACGAGTTGAAATCAGTCACTGCTGTAAAACAAGATGTATGAGTGCATTTAGATTGTTGCTGCTGGGGATCCAAAGATCTTTTTTATGTCTTGATCTGGAAAACCTTAAAGTTATAAGGGGTTGCTCTTCTTTTTCTTACACGACTGTAGCTCTGGTTTTTCATGTTTGAGTTAGGAAGGTCATTAAAGTAAAGTTTCCTCACAGACTGGCTACGTAGCTGGAAAATACAAACTCACGTTTCAAACTTAACTGACACGGACACAGAAATCTTAAAGTCACCTTGCATACACACAAAAGTGCTGCTTGTCGACCGTCAGGATCTGTTACTCTGTCACATTCAGTTGTATTCGTATTCAGTGGCCTGGAACAGTGACATCTTAAAACTGGAAAAATCAAGACTCTCTTTAGTGTTATCTAAAATGCAAAGTCAAGTTCTTGTCTCCGCCAATATGGAGACAAATATTGACCGCTACCAATCTAGCAGAGATAAATATCGCACGCACGGGAGAGTGTGGGAGTGGGGAGATAGTTTTGTCTGTCTCTGCTTCCTCTTGAATTAGTGTTTTCACCCTGGAAAGCAAAGAGAATGACTCGGCCGCTTCCAGCCAACTTTGGAAGTCCCCATTCGTCATCGCAGCCCAATGAAAGAGAAAAGCCTTGAGGAAACCAGAGAAAAGACTGGAGTAGTCACCTTCAGGCAAACCTTCAGATAAGTTTGTTAGTTAGAAAAGTTATTTGAGTCTTTTGAATGGTCTCTTCTGGATGTCACGAAACTTCGGGTTGCTGTGGCCTCTCAAATATCACCCACGAACTCACCAACTGGCACCCATGTAAAACTGAGCAAACGGAAACTATTACAGAGGACACCCCTCCCCGTTTTAATTACCCGTCAGTCCACACATTTTCTTCTGCTACTGTACTACTTTTATGTCCTCTTTAATTATGTTCAGTCTCCTCACTCGTCTGTTTTTTCTCCCCCCACAGCTCTGTGTCTGAAGACGTTGACCTGCTGTTTGAATCCACGCCGAAAGACCATGTTATCCCTCCTGCTGCCTGCAATGCTGGCCGTCCAAGCAATGGGTGGGTGTCGCCCCCTGTCCAAGGTTTGCCATTAAATCCGAGTCACCACAGGGGAAAAAATGCATTTGCCTGTTAGACAATACACCCTGCAGGGTTTATTATTCTTCTCCCTTCAAAGGCTTCATTGGGAAAAACAACAGTTTAAATGAGGCTACTCCCAAAATAATGTGCCAGGAGTTGGAAAGTCATAAAGCGCCCTGCTTAAACTCTATCAATCTATCCAGACAAGTCTGCAGAGAGCATCCTCCTATTCATATGAATGTCCTGCCTGTGGGAGGAAAGGGACATTTTTCATGATAATTCCTTTCGAGTCTAATCTTCACAGGGTTTTATAGTGTGATATGAAGGTGGTGGTGGTGGTGGGGGTGGGGTGTGTGTGTGTGTGGGGGGGGGTTCTATTTTCTCTATAGTTCAGCTTGCAAGACACAATAGCTTTGACCTTTTTTCATACAAGGGGGAGCACGGAGAGCTTAGGGCTCTTGGCGAGGCCATCTGTAAAAACAAAAAATGCTGGAAGTGCAGTTTTTCTGCTGTGACTCAGATTGTCATGAGGAAGTCATCCTCTCATATTTCTAACACCGGGAAGGAGCGTGTTGGCGGGTGATGTTGCAACTGAGAATTCATAGCTAAAAAAGCTCAAAAGTTTTACTTCAGTAGAAGCGGCGCTCCAAGAAGAAATTGTGTCATCGTAAAAAGGGAACAAATCGCCTGGGTTGGTTTGGCAGCATCTCTTGACACAGTGTATAAAAGAAAGGAAATGAGCGTGTCAACACAGGAATGAACAATGTATATATTTGAACACCAATCTTTTCCTTGCTGGCACGCGGCGCTAATCTAAATGTCATCCTATAGCTTTAGGAAGAGAAAATGAGTTTAAGTTTAAAAGGTATGACATTAAAACATCACCGTGATTTAGCAGACATACAAAGTCCACGATGAACTTTCATCTTCTGAAATACTGTACTGCAATGTAAGTAAGGTTTTTTGCTTTTGGCTTTTCTGCTCTCTGGTTGAACTGGCACAACCCCCTTTTGGCCATCAGTGGCAAATTTCAGGCCTGACTCAGTGGACCTAAGCGTCTTCAGCGGTTCATTAGGGACCTATTCTCTCCCAGCACAAATGGGCTTTCGGCCTGCTCATTACTTGCTGTGAAGCGTCCACTGTCTAACTCCCTCCCTTCACAGGGAGGGAAGACAGGTAGGAGGTGTCGGGGACTGATGGAGCTCTTTAACTCGCGGGTAATGGGCTATTGTAGCTCACACAATGATTCACTTTCTCTCTGCTAACTGGACCACTCAGTGAATTAGTTGGAGTCTAGTTGGATACTATTGTCTACCCCTGTAACACAGTGTGATGATTAAAAAAACTCACATGCATGGTGGTACATTCTTTTATTTAGTGGAATATAGGTAACTGGGAGAGATCATCTGCTTTTGTGTGTGTGTGTGTAGTTATCTATAAAAGCAAACTGGACCTTTGACCGCTGACCCCACTGGCTATATATAATAACCATCCATCCTTTTTTCCATACCAGCTTAATCCTATTCATAGTTCAAGTTTATACTCATCACATTCGTTGTAGTCATCGTGGTAATGAGTGTCAGCAGAACGCACAAAATGTCTTTGTATGTACAGTAACAGCTGAGCCACATCTGTTCGCTGAGTACAGTAACATCCTTGGCTCATTTCAGCATAACACACAGCAGTGTCAGCCAGTGGCAGAGCTAACAGGAGGCTGTCTAGCTAATTGCTTGTTGTTGTCATACTGTGTGTTCAGTTAACACAGCCACAAATCTGGCCGAGCATGCGGCGTGCAGCTCTTCGTACCCAAACAATAAAGGAGAAAAGTATTCATGCAAATGCAGAAGTGGAAACCTGACCCGACGAAGGGAGCTGTAAGGTAATTCAAATTACCTAGCATAATTGGATAGATTGGATCTAGTGTAGGTAGTCGGCAGGCGCGCCTTATGGTGGGGAGTCGGAGCGTGAAAATAGCCCACTCATGCCTTCATCTCTGGCGTACTTTTTAAAGGTCTGCTAACTATGAATGCCCTCTCCCTGCCCTCCTTTTCTCTTCACAGCAATTGATTCTGCAGAGAGGGAACACTTTAGCCTGTGCAGAAATTCAATTTAGGGTTATTACCCCGTATCAGTGATGTTCTTGCTAATTTGATTGCGTCCAGTAAAGTATCCTTTAAAAACAATCGAGGACAGGCTCAACAAAGATTGGTTTCGCTGTAGTGAATACATAATGACCAGTCTCTGACGGCTTGCCTGTGTGTCGCTGTTCCCCAGCTCTTCTTTTCTCACCACGCACTCATCCAAGCAGAGTGCATTACCCAACAAGCACCTCATAATTATTTCAACCAGTCCTAAAAATGACTGCCTTGTGGGGATCGTTAAAAAATTGATACTGGTGATATGCCGAGATTGCAGTTCTGGAGGGGATGAGGGGCCCGCAGCCATATGTTGGCTCGCTGTGTCCAGTGGGCTGTGATGAATTAGTGGAACGAATGCTGATCTGTGCTTGGAAAGTATCTCACCTTCTTACCTGCGGCTGAGCCATGACAGCAGCCACAGGGAGACTCCTACTTGCAGGGGGATGCATCTGTGTCATGGTGGTGGTGCTGTCAGGGCTCTGTCATTGAGACGCACAACTGGCAACAAATTGACCCTTACGTTCCTCGTATCACTCGCATCAGTCAGAAAAGGATGTAAGTTTCACGAGGCAGGAGGGGTAAAGCACATGATAGTCGGGGGGGGGGCTTTTGGATTATTTCGTGTTCAGAGATATCTAGGCTGCCTTGCAAAAGAATTGCTGACACATTTTCAATGTCACTCAAGTCATCTGACTGTGACGTTACTTCAAAAGCCTCAGCTTTCTTTTGCTGAGATGCTTCACGTTGGATGTTGACGTCTGCTTTAGGTCTGAAGCCAGTATTTTCTGACATTTAGTTGAATTAAGTCCAGGCAATAGTTTCCTTTGTCATCTTGACTGCCTAGAAACTCCCAAACAGAATATTTCCAAGTAAGTGTCAAGATTTAATTTATTTTTTTTTCTTAATTTCTGCTTGCAAGTTCTTTCTCTGTGAGTTTGAACTCCACAGTTCCCAATAACTGTCGTTTTTAATGGCATTTCAGACAGAAAAGAATTGAAAGCTGATAAAACTTTAAAGATATTTCTATAAAACCGTCTCCTCCATGACAGGTTTCACTTAGCGCCATTTTTCTTGCTTTATCAGAGGAGCTCTTGATTGTTGAGCATTAGCACAAGCTCTAAAGATTCAGGATCTGTCACATTTGGAACCATCGTCAGCTGACAGTTACTGACGGGTCTCAATCAATAAAAGAAGTTCTCAAATTTTACAAATATAACCCAACATTTTCACTCACCACATTTGAATTTAATTACGAATGGCTTGTCATTCATAGAAATTAGTTGTGCTCAATTCAAATCTGACTCCATGACCCCCCTGTGTACACTGGCCTCTCATTCTTTCTTTAGCCTCCTGTTCATCAAAAGCTCTCTGTCCCTCGGGCTTGTGAGCCAGAGACTTGCCTTTATCCGCCCTCTTTCCTTCAGACACCACTATCTGACTGCCAGAGTCCATTAACAGGTTATCTACAGGATATGAGATGGCATATATCCATGAAAGATGTGTGACAGAAGAAGCAGCAATAGGGAGCAAGAAAAGTAAAAGAGAGACCGGGGGGGCAGAAAAATGGTGAGTTCCTCTGTGATTTATGAGATTGCTGAGAATGAGCCAGTCAAAATTCTCATCCCCCCTATCTGTGATCGCCTGTATCTCTCGCTGAGTGGCGGAAGCTTACAGTCCATGATGGGTTCCTGGATGGGAAGAGATCATCTTCAGAGCTCGATGTTTAATGTGATCCCTTTACACTGCAGAAGGCTCGCTCACCGCCACCCATATTGTGCCTCTTTCACTGAGGGGTCATTTGAAAAAGGCCGCATAAGACGCAGAAATCGTTTTACTTTTCTGATTTTTAACCATCACGCTCCCTCGGCATGCTCGGACCACTCCATGTTTTCTGGATGCAGTTTTCCTTTTTTTTTTTTTTTGTCTTCAATGTGAGCCTGTTGGACATCTGCTCCTTACAGGAAGAAATCAAAAGCTGGCTTTTCCTTGAGACTTTACAGGCATTGGTTATATGATGAGGATTATGAGTATGAAAGTGCTCGCAAGACCCTTTGAGCAAACTCCTCTGATGTTAACGTGGAGCAAAAATGTCCAGAATGAAATTGTGTTGAGCTGCAGTTTCATGGATCAGCAGGTGGGGGCAGTGTTGTAAAAGCATATTTCTCCCGCTGGTCTTTTTGCCCGACTCAAACCTACCTAATTGCAGCCTGGTTGTAGTGCACCCTAAATATCTATTTACTTTTCTCTGTCCCCCTGTAATTTACTCTCCAGCACTGATGTTTGATTTTGCTTATGTATAAAATCATGTGAACATTTCTTCCCATCTTGTATGTTATATCAAACCTTTGCCTCCTCTAATCTGAGTGCTTACTATGTTGAACAAATGGTTTGACTGTCTAAATGGCTCCGCTCGATATCTGTTATTAAACTGTAGCAATTATGAGATTTATGAGGGGAGGCTGCAACGTGATCTACTTTGTGTGGTTGAATGGTATCGAACCGGTTCAAGTTGGGGTGAAGTTGTGTTGTTTATTGAGCTGGAAGAATTTGGTATTGAATTTCATGCAAAAGATGTATGTGTGCCAGTAGATATGGAGCGTATGAGCTGAGTAAGTTGGCGAACGATGAAAGTGATCCGTGCACATAGAGCTGCAGACAAAACATACTCAAACAATGTTAGGTTGTTGTCTGTTGTGTGTGTGTATTTGTGCGTCAAGGACAGTGCAAGGGCTCAGGCATGCATATACCACTGTGAATACGTGTGTGTATGTGGTTGGGATGATGGGAACCTCCCTGCTCCAGAGCAGCTTTGTAGCAGCTTCTCCATTGTAGTGTCAGGGTACCTCGTGTCCGATTCCTGAGACAGTGTGATGCCATGGAGCTGTCAGCAGTCATACAAGTGCAGAATATCAATGTGTTCTCTGGCCTTTGGGTGTCTCTTCTGCATGAAATTCACTTGTTTATGCATCTTTGGAGTATTTATACAAAACCACACCTCTCCACTCAACGAGTCAAGACGTGAAATACGGGAAAGAAAAGAAACAGCTGTCATTTGAAAGTCGTGAACGAGTTATACAGAACTGATCAGCTTGGTCAGTTTTTGGAATCAATTTTTTTTTCTTCTTTCCCCAAGAAGAAATAAGATGGCTGGATTTTGCAGAGCTCCACAGTTTGATTAAACTCTGCACGTCTGGAGCAAACTGTGACCGGGTAGTTTTACATGAATAGAATTCAGGGGCTAAATGTACTAAGTCAGGCAAATTGACATGAGGCCAAAAATACAGAGCAAGTGCAGATGTGAATCCCCAGCTCTGTGGTGAGCTAGCAGTTCTTCTCAGTAATGATCTCCACAGTCCACCAAGAGCATCGCTAATTAGCATTGGGTTGGAAAGTAATAGACCTAAAATTTGTAAAGACACAGGTGCGGCTTGCTTCTTGTGCTATGACAAATGCAATAGGCTAAAGTAACCACTTAAATATATTTGAGCTGTTTTTTTCAGCCTATGTCATTGAATAAACTCTTCTCACATAAGTTTCACAATGTTTTCATCTGTTGCTGAGTTACATTCACATTTCTGACTGTTTTCCACTTTTAGGATCATGGACACAGCACTAGAATTAGATGAAAATGTGGACACATTTTTAACTCTCTCAGGAGGCACGAGATCTGTAGAGAGCAGGGAATCTTTGGAGAACCTTGTGGCCGTTTTAGGAACATTATGTACACCCGCTTTCAGCAAGGACCACAGGACCAGGGACAGGTTGAGGTCCATGAAACTCCAGCTAAAGAAGCCACAGTGCTACAGCACCTGAGAACAAAGAAGGAAGAAGTTTTCGTCCGTATTATTTATTTGTATTATTGCAGTTGTGAGTCCAAGGTCATTTCAAGTTCACTGCAGTGCGCTAAGCATAAGAAAACCTCAGTATTTTCTGACGGCATGTTTCTCTGGCATTCCAAATGAATTAACACAAGTGTAGAAATTTGTTCCCGTCTACCACGCACCCATTGTTCCAATGGTATTTCCAGCTCACAGCAACAAATGCAGTTACATCAAGTGTGAAATCTATGACAAAGTTTTTCTCCCAGCAGTAGATGTTAACAACATCAGCAGTAAATCTGCCGCACGGTCTATTTTGAATCTAAAATACAGGTCGAATGTGTCGCTTGATAAGTCAATAGCTCAAAATTTCACATAACAGATCGCAAGACATGAAACTGTTTTACAGTATCATAACATCTGAAGTGATTTTTTTTTTTTTTTTTAAATGTTTTATTTCTAATCAACTTGTTTTCATTGAAAAAGTGTTTGTTTTTATGCCTTTCCAATACAAAACCCCACCATAGCACATTCGTGCTTTTGTCCTCATGATATGTAAACACAACTACATCACTGTACATTAAAAACATACCTAAAATAATGGATATTCCAGGTTTGACTGATATCCCAGTTTCCCGGTGTGCTAGTGCCCTGAAACTAATACAGTTAAAGAGAGCATTACAATTATTAATGTTATTAATTTCAACAGAACATAGCTTCGTATTAAATGTTAAAGTATCTGCAATGAGAAAAGCTTGCGTGTGTTAATAGGGCTTGCTTGGAAGGCATTAAATCCTATCTTTGAAATGTGGCTTGCTTCGTGTAGTGGCCACAGCTGTTTAGTTAATTTAAACATGAGAATCCTTTCAAACTCATGCTGTTCTTATAGTACTAATATACAGAGAATTTGAAGAGTACGGCTTCAACAATCAGCACTTTAAGGCTTCATGAACTCCGAAACGGGGTCTGGTTATTTGTCTTAGTTTCGACATAAAACCTTGAATTAACTAATAACTGAATTGACGGAGCCCGATCCATCTATTTGATGTACCAACACTGTATAAATGCGCAAGGGTGCAGACGTGCCCTTACCTGTCTGAATCTCCCAGGTTAATGTGAGGTGTCTCTGGATTTAATGAACAGTCTGGTACATTACTCTGCAAGCACCCTGCCCATAATAGCCCAGATTCACATATTTGCTCCCTCCTTGTGTCTCCCTGCCAGCCTTCACGCTCGGTCTCGCGTGCCTAGTTAGAATGCCGTTTACTGTAGGAAAAACCCTGCGTAGATGCAAATCCAGCCAGGTCTTGCAGATTTGAGGGAAGCTGGTTGGAGGGAGGTGTTGATATTGATAAGGTGGTGGGTAGTCTTGAAAGTAGAGTGGAGTGCAATGTAAAGATCACTCAGTCTTTTCCAGCCAGCCCTGTGTCTGGCTGGTAAGCGGGGCCCGTTGCCAGCACTCACAAAGGGTGTAATGAGTTTATTTCATGTCGGCTGTGAAAGTGCCTGTCTCTGTCTCACCGGCACTCAAACAGAGCTGAAGCCCATAAACACAAAGTGCAGTGTGTAAATCCCCACGGCCTGACGTCTCCCAGCCCACCCTCTATGCCTTCTGAGCATCTCTTTATCGAGAGGGAGACATCAGATCCTCACTTGCCCCCAGAGAAGACCGCCGTGCCGACCACACGTGTTATAGTCTTCAATCTCTCAGAGTTGTGCTTGTATCGTAGCAGAAAACATGCAGACCTCTGGAGAGAGCGTCATTTAGATTCTCCATACAACATGGTTGCCGTAAATAGCAGCATATCAAAAACAGCCAAGTGTGCAGTGATTTGCTTGGCACCTCGATGTTTCACCACTGATGAATAGGACATCACGTGTGCTTTTCCATGACGTCAGCTGGCATAGCTTTTCCCACTCTCCTGTCCAGTCCCTTCCCCGCAACGCAATGCAAAATGCTCCCCTTGTTTTCTCTTTCCAAGTGCAGGTCAGTACCTCTGCTGAGGGTGAGGGTGGGTGGCAGGTCACTGGTTAAAGAAACTATGTGGGAAAGAGGGAGGAGGAGGAGGAGGATAGTAGAGAGAGGAGTTTCTATCTCTGTCTCTGACATGGCTTTGGTCTGGGTTGAGGGATTAGTGTGTGAGGCTCCACCACAGTCTCTTCCCTGGCTTGTTTCCAGATATTATCTTTAAGTGTGAGCCCAACGCCGGCCCCTCTTTCTGTCTCCCTCTTCCCTTCCCCCTTCGTGTATGAACTCAGTGGTGTGAGTCATCCCAGGCTGCTCAGGGAGTGATTTAATTGCTCTGTCTTTCTCCTTCAACACGTACGTCTCGTAGAGAGCTGTCACTGACCCTCCACTCCTACAAATAACACCAGCGCCGCAAAGGTTGGGCCACCTCCAAAGACAGTGCAAATACACACTCCAGAAATTTCAGTTATCCCCACTGCTAGCGCAACAATACCGCCATGCTTTGCTGTGATAACTCTTCCATATTCTGTAGCCCTGCTGAGTGAATGTGGGCACAAAATGGGGGAGATGGAACCCCCACCCCCCCACCACACACACAGCAGCAGAAGCGTGTTGGGCTTTTGTAATCACAGTTTAGAAAAAAAAGTCTTCCCTGTCATCCCTGTCAAGGTTGGAGAATTGTTTTGTGAGTGGCACATGGTTGGAATTGATGATTTGTTCCAGGTCAAAATGGTGGAGCAAAAATCTCATTTGAAATGAAGTCATACCAATCTATTAATCAGGGACTCAGGTATGCTGGACTATGATTGAAAAAATAGACAATTTTCTTTTCCAGTGTTGTTTTTATTTTTGTTCTTTACGTTTCAGACAAGGAAAACATGTTATCTTGCGGTGCCCAATACTTAACCTTTTTACACTCGTCTCTCTCTCTGAAAGGCTTCTCCTAAGACATCTGAACTACAGCACCCACACCGAGAGCTCTGCACACACCATGCTGTCCATTTTTCCTTCTCTTTTCTGCACTTGTGAGGTGAGACATAAGGTGGCACTGTTCCTGCAGATGATTGGGTTGGTGGGGGTGTGATGTAGAGAAGACACCTTGCGGGGATTGGATGAAAGTGATTGAAAATGGGGCTGCCTTGACTTAGCAATACCCATCCGTATGAACCCTCTCAGATGAAAGACTTGTTTGTTGTTAATGGGGGAAGTCATTATAGCATCTCTGCAGCAGTCAGATCTCCTTCACAGCAAAGTGATTCAGCACTGACATTGGCTGTGTTATAGACGGAGCTCAAAAAGGGGTGAAGAGGCTAAAATGCCAATGTGATTACAACAATTAGAGAGGCTGAGCATACAGCAGAATGTATTGCCCGGGGACCGAGTGGCTTTTTTCTCCCCTGTGATGCTGATGAGTGTCTCAGAGCTGTATAACAGCAGACGGGGATCAATGGAGAATGCTGACTCTTGAGGAAACTATGGATGTACTCTGGACCGCCTGAGATGGCTACTAATCCAAAATGATTATGCACCGTACTCTTTGCTCTGGGCCAAGTCTAGACAAAACAACACACACACACACACACACATACATATATACACAGATGCAAAAGAAAAAAAAAGACAGCCTTTGAGCAAGAAACACAGTCACTTTTCATTTCCACGAAATCACACTCAAGAGTTTCGCTGCAGTTATCTCCAACCGCCATCACCTCCTCCAGATTTTTTCAGATTTAACTAAAGATTAAACCAAAGCTGTACAGATGTTGTTGCCTCCGTCACTGAGTTTTACTGCGCTGAGCCATCGCCAGGAGGCAAAGCCTATAGGAACACAAACAAAGTCCTAATGCCTACCTAGAGAACCCCTCTTCTTCCTCGCTCCAACATTCATCCCACTAAGCTGGGATGAATGTGAGAGGATAGGTGCATCTGAAGCAGCCACAGAATATTTTTCAAAAATGTTACTTCAATTTTATTTTCAAAGACATTCCAGTTTGAGTAGGTGCATGTCTGTTTCACTTGAAGACGCCACACGGAATTATTGCTGTGATTCAACGAATACTGTGTATTTATACTTGACCTGGGCCAAGTAGTATTAGCCAATAGTGTTTACTGTATATTTAAGACTACCTAGGTGACAAAGAGGTGTTGTCTGGCATAGTGAAGGCTCCCGTAAGCAGCTGTTTTCCAGAAAGAATGTATAAAAGCACTTTTGATCACACCCATTTTTAGGTGACGGCTTAGCTGAGATTCTTTTGCATACAGCAAAAACGTGGTGTTTTCTGATAAATGACATTAGTTTGGTATTCCACATCCTCTCTTGCAGCTGTGCTGGAACTCCAAGTCCCGGAGCAACCAGTGGTCGCGCTACACGGAAGGGATGTCACACTCAACTGCTCCTTCAGCCACGTCGGCCCCTTCAACTTGTCTGATCTGAGTGTCTTCTGGCAGCTGACGGACACCAAAAGCAATGTTCATGGGTACTGGGGGGGACGCGACCAGCTGGTGGACCAGGTTGAGACCTTCGCCAACCGCACCAGCTTGTTCCCCACCGAGCTGGGCCTGGGCAACGCTTCGCTCCTGCTGAGCAGGGTGGTGGTGGCTGATGAAGGCAGCTACACCTGCTTTGTCAGGGTGCAGGACTATGGAAGCGCTGCTTTGTTTCTGCAGGTGGCTGGTGAGTCAGGCTGCGATGTCTATGACACTAATGAACCCAGCAGACGATGGTGTACATGTAATGTTAAGACCACAGATGTCGCAGGTAGTAGGCAGGCACAAACAAAAACACAGTCTACATAGAATATATCTGTATTTCCTCTCTTAGCTATGTACAGTGCTGTGCAAATGTTATAGGTAGCAGTGTTTGCAAACGTAATTTCAGATATAGTTTGTATTAATTTATTTATTACACAGTGCCCAAAACTTAAATCTGATCAACACCTGAGGTGAGTACCATTTTACCTTTAAAACATCACCAGTTCTCCCTTTAAAAAAATTTTCATCCATACTAGAATGGTTAGTGTTGTTAGCATCTTTTATATTGCAAGTTGTTAGCTTTGTAGAACTGTGTTAGACTGAAATCAGCATTCTTGGTTAGCTTCTCAGCTTCTAACCAACAGTGACGGGTGCAGTTTCACTTTGTCTGCTTCATAGAACCTTCACACATTCTTGCAGTCAGTCATTGGCTTGTGATATACTGCCTTTGTTTAAATGCACAGACACCCGTGTAAACGAAAATCAAAACAACAACAACTGTAAGCTCAGAAATGAATAATCATAGTTCGTCATATTGCAGTGCATAATGGCCAATCTGTTAGAGGAATATATTGTGAAGCACTTATTTTGTACCTTGTCTTCAGGACATCAACACACTGACCACGTACACACCAGTAGATATAGGTAATTCAGAATAATTTCCTCTCACAAGATGTAAACAGGAGATAAACGGCTTATTTGGTGTTGCTGAGCATTGTTTTTTTGTTAGTTTTTTTTGTCAATGAGCACTGATTATGTTCCCCTTCATAATCAATATCTGCTGACTTTGATTATTAGCTGTTGTCATGGTCAATCAGTCATCACTAACATCTTGTCTCCCGTGTGGCCCTTTTTTTTAAATGAACAATGATGCTGTGCCTCCCCCTCCTTCTCACATTTCTATATCTGTGATGAGATTGCTCCACTCTTCTCTCAGGAAGGATGTGCATTAGGCGTTGTTGATGAATAACAATTTTTTTCTTGTCTGAGTGGTAAAAGGAAAACAGTGTGTCAAACAGTGTGTCCAACAGTGACAAATTGGCTCTATTTCACGCCGTGGATTTTTAGAAATTCTATTTTTAGCCAATATTTACTCTTAGTATCGCAAGCCTCCTTCATGCTGCACTGGAAGAAAATGAAAGGAGCCCTTGATGGAAATCTGTAAGTCAAATGCACAGTTGGAGGAGTTGATGTGGCCCATGCTAAATCAGTCTTTTTACCTCTATAAAAAAAAAAAAAAAAGCTCAAGCAAACTTATTTTATCACATCTTTGTTTGATGTATCGTGATTGGCTGTGGGAATAGAGCATCCTTCCCCCTTTCCACATCTCTCTCTCTACATGTCTGTTATTTGTCTCGAGGAATTGGAAGAGCGCAATTCCAATCGAGGCTGACGACCCCCCCCCCCACTTCCATTTCTGGCTTTGGGCTGAGTCGTCCCAAATCTTTATGCCTGTTGGTGTTTTCCCCGGCCACCCAACCTCTTCCCTCCACTTGTGCCTTTTTTTTTCTTTTTTAATTTCTGGATGTGGCTCAGTGCTTTGGGTCTCTAGATGAAGCAGCATTGAAGTGAAGGGGTGCAGCATCACTGTTAGCTGCAGATGCTGTCTATGGCTGAGGATCTTAAGCGCTGTTTTATGCTGAGCTGCTAAATATAATTAAGATTTTAATGGGAATCATGTCAAGCACTTCCCAGGGTGACACTCACTGGAGATAATGTAAAATTAGTAAATCGAGTTTGTCGCTGTTGCATTGTCATCATCTCTATATCCTCACCCAGCCATCCACTTCCTTACATCTTGTCCCTCCTTCCCTGAGTCCTCGCACATTTCGTGTCCTAATTTCTCTTCTTATTTTCCCAGCTCCCTACACCAAGCCTGTGTTGACTTTAAAGCCTGAATCCAACCTGCGGCCAGGCGATGAGGTCGCCCTGACTTGCTTGGCGTATGGAGGATACCCAGAAGGCAGTGTTATATGGCAGGACGAGAGTGGCCGCAACCTGACAGACAATATCACCACGTCAGTGGTGGCTAACGAAGAAGGGCTGTTCACTATGACCAGCGTCCTGACGGTAGTGCTGGAGCCCAACAGCACCTACAGCTGCCGTCTGATCAACCCGCTACTTGGCGAGGAGGGCTTTGCCTTTGTCACAATCACAGGTGGGAGTGGTTCTTCTTCTCTAATTCTTCATGAGATGCTTTCAGTCAACATTGACGCCTTCATTCTCGTGCAAAGTAAACAACCTAATTTTAGTGACTTCATGCAGTGATTAAGTGTTAGCAGCTCAGACTAATCATTTTTTTCACTCATGCATATTCAGAGTTTCCTTTTTTTCCTTTTTTAAAAAAAATTATCATTGTATGCTTTTGTTAATCAATCTGTCAGACAAATTTCCTCCTGTGGAGGCTTAACTTATCTCTGTGTCTTCCTAAGTCAAAGCAAAGCTACAATGAAATGAATAGGAAGTAATGAAATGTCCAATTACAGTGCAATAAGCAAAACCTATCAGTTCTTCTGCATCGTTAAATTAGATCAGTGGGTGATTATATCCCTGAGGATAGTCAAATAAGTATTCATCACACATTTCAAAAGATAAAACAGTAATAAAGTAATATGCAAGAACAAAGCGATTAGTTTCCTAGCAGCTGTATGCAGAAAATGTTTTTTTTTATTTTTTACTGACAGGCCTGCCTTTGTCTGGTTGTTGATGCAGTTTTAAGCTCAATGTATCACCATACTTATAAGATGCCCCCCCTCACTCACACACACCCTTCCACAACACTATCCACTGCTCGACCATGTCCCCCTGGCCCTGCTGGTGTACTCCATGTGTTGAATGCAATAAGGATGCCGTGTAAGGTGGGCAATGGCTGGGTCTCTAATGGGAGCAGCACTGTGTGAAATGGCTCATAAATAAGTAGAGGTGGCCCGAGCCAGCTCTCTGGACTGTAGCTGGTGCTGATGCTCGGGCTGTTGAGACAGAGGTCGAGGCAGAGGTCAGGGAGTGCTGCTCCACTGGGCTGGGAAATGACTGTGCTGTCTGGAAACAGGATGGCCGATTGGCAGGACTGGACGGCTGAGTGAAGGTGGCCTTTCTAACAGTTTGGTTGGCCTTTTTCAAAACAGAGCAGATAACCAGTCGGAGGGACCATTGGGGGAGTGGGAAGGTATAAAACGTATTGCGAGAATAGAATACAACTGTAAAGTAACTGCTAGAATAATTTGTGGCTGCTATTATCCTTCTCTTTTTGCTGGATTCGTGTACCATTACGTCATAACCCTTCATGTCAGTTTCCTCAGTTTGTCTCGTTCCCTTTTACAGACCGTTTTTTTTTTTTAGTTTTCACATTTTTTGAGAGAGCTATCTGGATTGGTGCTTTTAGACTTTGTTTTTTTCAAGGGCAGCCGAGTCAGTGTTTTAGCACCACAGAGAGTTAAAAGCTCACCTGTTAAGCCAAACCTTTTAACTCTACAGTTTGATTCCCTGACATGAATGTGGAAAAACATCAGTGGCACAGCCAGAAATATTCTACTAGATGCACTTTGATAACATAAAATCATGAGATTATATGCCATATAGATAATCAAGTGTGGATATGTTGTCATTTGATGTCATCACAACCAAAAGACATACTGTAGTAGATGGTGATGGATGCACTTACGATCAAATACTGCATTACAGCTGTTTTTATGCGATTTTCCATTTCATACTTTTCAGACAAACAACTGTGAATGCTGTGATCCAACAAATCGCCTCCTCAGTTATTGGGCTGTCCGTCCTTTTTATTTGGCTTAGAAGCCATAATGTCTCCATTTTGTATTTGGCTTTACAATTAAATCCATAATCTTAATGTCGATAGATGCTCAGTGAACAGCTGTCTGTAGAAGTTGGGCATAGAGGCTTTAAACCTCTGCAGAGGAAATGTGTGCAAGCAGCGGAAACAAATGTACACATGATGATGGCTGTATGACATTTGTGCTAGTATCGATACACAATTGAATGGCAACAACTCAACAGTTATGGTCACTTGAGGTAATCGCAATTAAATAGTAGTATTGGCAGGCTGAGAAAAAGTAAAGAAACTAGGAATTAACAGACCCAATTAAAGAAAACAACCAAGAGAAGGGTGAAAAAAAAGATGGTCGGTTTAAGAGCACTGGAGTTGTTGAAGTGTGATGTAGCAAAGATGCAAGAGGGACACCAGAAGAAGCAATTCCCCAAATAAACCTTGGGAAAACCTGTAATTAAAACAGTGTTGACTGGGATTTCCTGCAACTGGGTGCACATGAATAAGAGTAATTTTTCAGTCGGAGCGCCTGCACAGCTTGATGATGGCCCGAGTTACTTGTTAATACACAGAAGATTTATAGCATTTTATGTGGCAAGATGCGGGAGGACTTGTTTGAAATGGAAATGCGTTTGCATTTGTTTACAACAGCTGGTGTGTGCTTAACAGTTTCTGTAATTAATTTTGACCCAGCAGAGCACTTCTTTTTGGAATAGCAGAATGTGCCGAAGTCGAGTTGATATAGCGAATATGCTTTCTGTAGACACTGTAAACACAAACCCGATCACCACACTCAGGCAGTGGTTGATCTGATGAGAATGTTTGAAATGGGTTGGACATTCTAAAAGATCTATGCAAGTGGGGAAAAAATAGAGATAAATGTGGGAGGTAAGAAAAACAGAGTGAGGTGGGGGAAGGTAGAGAGGGAACGAGCGTGTGATAATTTCACACTCTCTCCAATCTCTGATTGAAAAATTACAATAGTAATACAAATCTCCCCAAGCAGAACAGGAGTTTGACAAGGTTAATTTTGAGAAAATGAACCCTTTACCCACACTGAGGAGAGCGCCGTGTGATCTGTCATGAGCTGCAAGTGGAGTCTGTGTTGAGTCAGCCATGCTAAGCTCACCTCTCTCATAGTTACCACCAGTTAGGCTTCCCCACGACAAACAAAGTCCTCACGCAGCACCTGCACACTTTCAAACATCTCAGAGACGGTTGTTCTTGTTAACACGGCCTGCAGAGGGTTGGTCAGTTTTTAAGACTTTGTTTTCTATGGGGAGTGTTTTTGTGTTGCTGTGATATTGGTAGATTTGCAGAAGGAAGCCAGGCTGAGATTCAGACAAGCCTACAGCAACAGCTGCTATTAATGAACAGCCGGATGATGGAAAGGAGCAGCTTCAGTCCCCAAATGAACCGTGGCCTGTCTGCTGGCATGGACACTGTGCCTGTGTGCTAACCCCCTCCCTTTTTCCTCCCTCCTGTCTTGGTGCCATGCACCGTCTCACACTCCGAGCATTTTCTGACCACTTTGTTCTGTTCTACTCAAAAAGAATAATGTTTTTGAAGGTTTTCAAGATCAAGAGTGTATCCTCACTTTTTTCTTTTTTTCTTTTTACCTTGATCCTTTTCTCTATGTGAAACTTCGGAGATGTATTCCATCTACTGGAGCTGTGTGATTTCTGCAGTGTGCTGTCTGACGGTTGAGTTTCAGGGCCCGTCACTGAACACCCCCTCCAGCACCACCCCCACTCCATCTGCTTGCTTTCTCAATGAGGATGGCGCCATTTGCCCAGCATCACTTTGCTGGCACAGCATTTACAGTGAAAAGTCTGCGGATGGAGATGGAGTGTGTGAATGAAATAGATGGAGAGATGAGCCTGGGAGATGGAGAGGGGGGGCCACGGAGGCAGGGTGAGGAGAGGGGGGAGAAGTGGATGACAGAAAGTAAGATGGAGACAACAACGTTTGCTGAGCTCAGAGTTGTGGCCTGATGGGCTGGAGATGGGCTCGGTGACAAAGAGGCAGACCCCCCCCCCCCCCCCCCTCCTCAGCCACCACCATCACCACCGTCTCTACTTGATTTTCTATTGAATTTGACCCTTTAGCTGCCATTCTTTGGTTCTCTGTGCAGCACTGTGGCTTTGTGGTTAGGTTCATAGTACAAGCATCACAGATTTGTTTGTCTTTGTGCTTTTCTCAAGTATGTGACGGTTTAATTCCTCTTATATCCAGAAAGTACAGTAAATATACACACACTAAAATAGGAACGATACAGAGAAGATTGGCATGGCCCCTGCGCAAGGATGACACGCAAATTCATGAAGCGTTCCTCATTTTTTCTCTCAACAGCAGTCACTAGATGGTTGTTTTTTATCAGTCGTTAAAAAGAACATTTGACTATTTCAAATCAAGGCTTTCTGTAGTCCCAAGTCCGAAAGACGAAAGAAACATCTGGACTTCTCTTTCTCTGTAAAAGATCAAGAAAGACAAACATATACATGAAAAAGCTTTAGCTTACTCTTCCCACCATTTAGCAGAAAATGTGGTTTGAATGTTTTTCATTCAAATACACACAAAAAAAATTTCTGAAAAATTGAGCTAATATATACCTGCAGACCTAACTGCACAGAGTATGTAAGGTTAGACTCTGTTGTGCCGTTTCTTGGTAAAACTGTATGGGATTGATTGGACCGAGTGTTTCTTTTGCTGCACATCAGTCATGCTTGTTGGCTTTGCACTTTATAAGTTGTGACTTTGCTTGACTACACAGGGTTTTAGGAACTGATTGCACACTCAAGAGTAGGTCCTATTACCAAAACTAAACAATGACCTGAGTCACACATCTGCTCAATTCCTTGTTCTCAGTAGTGAGAAATCTTATAGAAATCAGGGGGCACAGTTTATAAATCTGTCAGCGTAGATGGTGAAACATCTGAACGTCTCGTGTGTTCGCATAGAGGGCAACAGCGAGCACATGAAATACGAAGCCAAGAGCGCAATTTTAAACCAAGAATAAAGATTTACACATGGCTCTATTTTTCTCTGCTGACCAGGTCACTGTGGCAAACTTTTGCTCTGCTGTCTTTTAGACCACACGCTAAGAGTTTTACTTGCAGTTTCCCTCAGATAATCTTTTCCAAGCTGTGTTTTTTTCCTGCTTGAGGTACCTTTTTTCTTTTTGTCTGGTTTATTTCCCCAAGGAGATTGTTTATTACATGTGATTGTGAGGCAAATGGATTCTAAATCAACCTTCACTGAGTAAACCAAGGTTAAAAAACAACTTTAATTGCTATATAAACATTGACCTTTGTCATGAAGACAGATTCTAACATTATGTGAGCAACATTCATCTATCAAGTTTTTTTTTTTTTTCTTCCCCTCACCATCAGATATTTTCCAGATTGCTTCTTGCTCCTTTTGACTGACTATGTAATTATGTCTTTAGAGTTTAATCCTGACGTTACATTGCCATCTAAATAGCTACCCGTCATCCTCTCTTGACCCATAAAGTGCTCAGACCTCTGTTGTTTACGAGAAATCTTCTATGAGTGTTTTCAGGTTGTTGTTCATTTCCATTATTTCTTCCACTTAGAATCTCTGAAGGTATTGTGCAGAAGTTTATTTTCTGAAGTCTGAAATTGCAGTGAAAGTATTGCTCTCTCAGTACGGGACTGCCAAAGGGCCAAACAGAATGATGCATTGATCTACTTGTTCAAAGGTTCTCTCATAAAAGTAAATGTTGTGGTGAAATCGCAGTGATTGCAACTACTCGTTAAATATTTTACCATATGTGTCACGTTGGTGTGGGGATGGTAAAGGTAGGACACGGATGCGGACTTTTTTCAAAAAAGGAAACTGGATTTATTCACAGAAAAACAAAGTACAAACAAAAAGCGCGGCTGAGCCGGATTCAAAAGACTAACTGTACGAAACAAACGAAAGGACTAATAAATACTTAGCTTGGGTAACGACGAATATCGTGGACAGTACAGGTATCATGGGAAACAATGAAGTAAGGTGTGAAACGAAGGCAAAGAGCCGACACACTGAGAGGGGAGACTGGAAAATAAATAGGGAGTGAGTGATTGGTGACAAGGTGCAGCTGGTGAAACTGGACAGGTGAGGGGAATGAACTAATTAACAAGCATGGGAAGTGAGGGGAAAACCAATGGCAAGACTAAAACTCAAAACCAAGACATGAACTGAAAATCAAAACGTAACCTAAAACTAAAAACATAGTCCCATGGCGTGACAATATGATAGGCATTTGTGCTTTTCTCTGCCAATATGTCCTGTCAAAACCTTGTTCGGTTTACTATGTTATTTAGTATTGTGTTTTTTAACTTCAGGCTTCCATAACAAACACAGCGGTTTGTTATGGAAGCCTGAAGTCCTCCTCGCTGAATAAGGACTGATTTAAATGCAATTAACAGAGCCTTCAGAGAAACAGAAAACGGCAATATAAATGGATCTGTTGTCAGTAGAGCAGCAAGCGGGCAACTTTCTCTACCAAGCACTGTATTAATTACTGCCCAGTGTACAAATTGGGCCTTTTTCGCTTGCTGAATGTATACTCTGTCTTATCAGAAGCTCAGCTAGAGAGAACAACCACATTGGTGAATTAAGTAATGTAGACCATCTAAAATCAATCCAGGTAGGCGGCAGCGGTACCATTGTAAGCACATTAATTCCTATCAGGATTATTAACTGGGGCCGCTTGTCGCTGTCACCACTCCTAAAACATTTGAACGTCCTCTTCTGGGCCTTCATTAAAGGAAATTTTATCCCTGTATTATGGCCACGGTAAGGTTATTTATGATGCTTTTGGTCGTACTGTGCATCTCTAAGGGATTGTTGGGTAAGTTTCACTTAGTGTTCAGTTGTTGGTCTGTGCAGCTCTTTTACAGCGGCACAGTCAGGAGGGTAAAACATGCTTCTCTTCTTTGTGCTGGGATTTATTCTCCATTTATTCCATGGCCGCGCTTCCATTTCCACCTTTAGCCTTAAAGGCTTTTGCCACTGTCTTGATGTCAGAGTGATCTTTTTTTTTTTTTTTTTTTCCTTACATTAAAAGCGATATTGATATAGTGCAGCACATTGAGTGTGTCTTCCTCTTCACTGTGTGTTTGGTATATGCTCTCAAAGAAAAGCTCAGCTGTGTGTGTAACTGCAGAGCACATTTATGAGGACAAGAAGATCTTGTTTGTCTACATGAGTACACCTTGCAGGGTTTATTCCTGCCTTTTGTGGGTTCAGCACATGTGGGATGGATCCTGCTTTTGATTAAACAAACAGCAGTCTGACATCTTAATGTCTGCTCACTGGCTGGTAAAAACCTGCCTCTCTGTCCTCCATGGCTTTCCTTTTCAGAACACCGTATTTATGATGGCAGTAAACGCACAAAAGCTATCTTTTGTCACTGATCGGGTTAATTTTGATTTTGACTTTGATTTTGATTTTGAGTGTACATTCCACATAGCTCCCTCTAAATCCTGTAAGAGGGATTGGTTTCAGAAGGTCTGCCATCGGTCTTGGCTTAACAATATGAAATTATATTAGCTTCTGCTTTTCAGAGTTACTGGGAGGTTATCCAGCAACAAACAGCTGCGCACACCTTCAGAGTTTGGTCATTCAATTATTCAGCTCATTCATTTGATGTTTAAAGTCTACACCTGATAACACTATGAGTTATTGTCCTGCAAAGGATGTTTGCAAACTCAGTAAATTGCCTCTGTGCATCCAAAGAGTCCAAACTAGTGGCTGACTACACAGGAGACCATTGTCGAAAGCTTTAAAGTTGTTTCAGTTCGGAGGTGTTGACAGATTTATCTTATCTGCAGTATAGGTGACTCTTTTCTTCGAAAACTGGAGATCAGTAATTGATTACCAAGTGTGAAATGGAAGTTAAGAATGGACTGAGTGTGCCTCTCCCAGATGAGAAGGTTTGAGCAGCTCCCTCTGTAATGACAGCTTAACTTGAATATACATAAGCACCCGCCGACACTCATTGTGTTAGGAAAAGCACCTATGGTACGGCCCTTAATTTCAATCCCTGGTGTCAAGTATCACAGTAATGACAGTGATTAAAACCGTGCTGTGGTCGTGCTCCGTATGATACCAGTCTGAATGGACAGCGGCTTGAGATGACTCACATACCCTTCAAGATGCATTAATATCCTACCGCTGGCTTGGACTTTGTAGCCACGCCTGTCTCCCCAGAGCCTGACAGCTTGCAGCTCGTTACAGACAAACTGTCCAGAAGGAAACAAACTCGCTCCTCTTACCTTATTAATATTGTCAACTGTGTTTAATTGAATCACCCCCCCCCCCCCCCCCCCCCATGTGTGTTGCTGCAGTAAGTGCAACTCTGTCAGTGGCAGAGACAGCTCAGTGACCCACGCCACATCAGTCTGTCATATCTGTAATGTATCTGTCTCCATACTTTCACCCACGTACTCGCCCAGACAAAGAGTGATGCTGTTTGTAATGTGAGGTCATATTGCCTATGTGGCTGTTGAAGGGGTTAAGGATTGTAAATGGAGTTGCACTAATATCTGTTGTACCACGCATTGTTTTGGGAATCCAGTCTTTGGACAGACACAGGGAAGGTCTCTGTGCTTATTTAAGCTAATTTGTCGATGTATGCTAACTGTAAATTTACCTATTTTCCTACTCTTCAGATACAAGAGTAGTTTAAGAGCTAAAAGTCTAAAAATTTCAAGTCGTCCATTTATTATATCCATCTCTTAACACTCATTCAGTAAAAACGTGCTTAAACATTTGGGATACCTTTTTGTATATAACGTGATGCTGCTGGGAAAGGAGGATAAGAAGTTTGATCAAAGAGCTGATTTAACAATGGAAACTTTACCTGTTAAAGAACACTTCAGGGCAGCCTAACGTCTAATGTCCTTGGATCTCAGTTCTTGCATAATGTGATAACAGTGTGGACTCGATGGCTTCACCAGTTAATGGTTTGAAAAAAAATGCTGCTTCAACAAAGTTGGGACTAATACCCAAAGATGAAAAGAAGTGTTTCCTGTTGTGTGTTGTGCAACACGGGAAGAATTAGTGTCGGCACCCCAAAGCAAGGAGAGAAGCTGTCGAGGTTACAGAGTAGAATAGGATCAAGTTATAATCCTGCACATTATAAATCTGCCTTTGATTCTAAAAGAAGGTTTTTTTTTTAAAATCCTGGTATTTTTCTTATTTTTCATCAATTTTAAAACAAGGAGTGGAGAGCTTCACTGAAAGCACCAGCGAAGGTTGTAATCATCTCTCAATATAGCAAAGGGGTAAGAAGAGAGGACTAACTCAAAGGAAAACTCAAGGTTTGTTTGTTTTTTGTTTTTTTGTTGTTTTGTAATTTAAGGTTTACAATCAAGAACACACTGCTGAGGAAAGTAAAGTTCACTTACTGTTTCACCAAAGTTGTCCAGAGCCGCTCTCTTGTATAAAGAACAACTGGCTCACAACCAAAGTGAGAGAGTCAGTTTTGCTCTTATTTTATTTCTGAAAATGCTTGCTTAGCATAAACACTGCTTATAGCAGTGGCCTGGTTCACATTATTACACCTGGAAACAACCCCGGTCTCAATGTGCCAGCCTCAGAAAAGACTTTTGTGGCCTAATGCACTGCTTAAAGACAGCAAAACTGCAGGTCTAGCTAAAGAGTCTTTAAGGTTTTCTTATAGCAAGTTTTCAAGAAGTTTGACTGATCCTTATTTCACTCTAACGTGTCCATCTTGCTTTTGCCTATTTGGCATTTTATATGTTGAGGGTTTGCGACTAAAGGGGAGGTTTCTATGTGAGATTTGATATTTGGAATAGTCTCCTCCTTACTTGATGCACTATTATTTTCGCTTTCTTAATAAATGTCCTTCCTCTGTGCATAAGCAAACCCTCTTTTAGAGTCTTTTGGTTTTGTGGAACATTTCTACCCATGTGGAGCTTTGGTGTGATCATACTGTCCCTGGCTTTTTTTCTTTTTCCTCGGCCCGAGGCAGAGAATTTTCTCGAGTTAAATAACTTAGCTGCACACAAGTTGTAAGTCTGCGATTAGCCATGTTCCACTGAGAGAGATTTACAGAGCAATTTTTCAGTCTGTCCAAAATATCCTGCTTTAAAAGGGCCAGAAGGAAACAAAGTATGTTCAAGCAGTAACCCACGAGAAACTGTATCTGACTGAGTTTTGGAACAGCTTTGTGGCATTGTCAGAGGCTTCACAGCACCGGATCGAATCGCTTTTAGCTTTTGTAAAATTATCTCAGAAACCGAAGAATGTAAATGTGCTATAAATGTTGCTTTTACATAAAATATTGGCACTCTTTCCAATGTGACTGGTGAGTTTTGATTAATAAGGTATTTCACAAGACCTTCAAACATGGTCAAAGAAGGAATTCATTTTTAGAATTGACACTCAGTAAATGTCTAAGCTTCAGAGGAGCTGTAGGGATCAATTCAACAGAGCCTTTTGATTGACTCAAAGCTGTTTTAGTGTTTCATGATTAAAGATCTTCGTTATCTCTACTTTCATCTTTTCATGTGTCAGTGGAACACACTGCTTGTACCTAATTGCCGTATTTGTTTGAGATAGGAGTGACAGCATTTGGAAAAAAATGAAAAATAAAAAAATTGTTTTATCCACAGAGCTAAATATGGCACAGGGCTACTCATTAGCGCGATGAAAATGAAGGTCTGAAATAACAAGAGTATAAGAAAACGTGGCATATGGCTTGTCTGCATGTAGTCATTATGCAAATCTTGAGGTAGTTAGTTACATATTGTAACTATCTAAAATGTTCTTGGAAATTGACTTGCTGATTTTCTTCAGGGTAAAAAAACCCAGGGAAATATGCCATTGGGGATTCTATCTTAGATCAGAGCATTCTGAACAGACAGTTACAGATGACTTACAAAATAAACGTCACGGCTAGGTGTCGACAAAAACGCACCCAAGAGCAGAGACGGGACTAAGGGAGAATCAGAGTTGGAACAGAGTTTATTTACAAGGGGTGGGTGTTGAAAGCCAAAGGGAAGATCCGGGTAGACGTGGAACTCGGAGCAGGCAGATATGTGGAACAGGCTGGCGGGAGGAGGGTAACAATCGATGCCAGTCTGGGCATAGAAATCCAAGGCTTGGAGAGTGGACCAAGGAAACGGCGCTGAAGGAAACAAGAAGGCAAGGTCAGAGCTAGGAGTTTAACTTGCAATACAAGACAGGAGTCGGCCAAATTACCACTAAGAGTAGTGAGATCATCTGGCGAAGATTGGTTGCTCCTGCAACTCCTAAAAGAGTGTCCTGATGAGGGCAGATGAGAAACCGGTGGGGAAGCAGGAGCAATCCAAAATCCTCCCCCAGGAAACCTGCCCAGCCCCACCTTAGACTCAGAAACCACAGCAAAACAACACAGCCAAGCACGATCGCGACAATATAGTCAATAATGTACGGCACATTATCTGTCATTGAATATTCAGCATGAAGCGAAACCTTCCTGCAGAATATTAGTTATATTTTTCCACAGAACTAAACTTGTAATTGTGTCACAATCAAGTCTAATAAGTTGGCAGGTAGCAACATCTGAAGTTACCTTTTGTTCGTATAGGGCAGTGCTCATGTCAGCACTCTTTGTTATATAACCAGAACCATGTTTTTCTAACACCTAAAGGGGAAAGAAATGTGAGGTTTGGTTATGTTCAAGAGATGGACGAATAGGGAGGCTCTGACCTGCACCAGAGTGTGAGCCCTGCCCAGCTCGGTTGCTTTGAGAATATTCATCTGTCTCTCCCGTGTCCACCAAAGACTGCAGCAGAGGAAAATGAGAAATGCTGTTTTATAATGAGAGCCTTAGGCAGAGACATGTATTTTAAAAGAAAAAAAAATCTGTCATTATATATTCTCCTAGTAATACTGCAGTGGGAGAAGCATACTAAGAACTTGCTCTCTTTGAAGAAGTCCAGGATGTTCTTTAATGTTTTGGATAGAGCGTACTTTGGTTTGTGATACGGGGTTGAGCAGGGTTGTTATATTTTATTCAGAGATGTTATCACGTGAACAGTAACCCTTCCTGTGGATTTAAACTCTTCTTGTAACAATACACATTGATAGCTGTGCTTTTTGCTTTCAGAGACGAATCAGAGGTGTTTCTTTTTAAACATATTGTCAACAACAATGTAAGTAAGTTTGCAAGAAGTACAGCAGAAAAACCTCCCCATAAAAAGATTCAGGGACTAAATGCTGCTGTCGGCTTCAGCTTCATAGCAATCTGAAGAGCGTCTAAAAAAACGCCAACAGCTAATACAAACTGCAGATTTACAACACTTGAACTGATGGTTCAGTAAGTGTCTCGTTGAAGTTTAAATTGTCAGTGATATTTCACACCCACTTTGCACTATTCTGATGCAACACATGGCTTGTTTCAGCAATAAGGTGTGCACTTTACAGAGTGTCTGCAGAGAATTTCATGCTGCACTGTGTTCTTAGAGCAATGAGCCCTCTGAGTAAGCACAGTGAAGTTATTGCTCGTCCACAGTGTTAGATTAAAACTGAACATTATTTGAAGTTTCTTTCTGTATCTGTCAGTTATTCTACGTGTAATGAGCCCATCTCTAAACTGTGTCACTTGAACGTTTGTTCCACCAGCAGCCTGCACGTACCCAAGACAGAATGATGCTACATGCAGGTGCTCGATGGCATTTGAACACTGCACTGATACATCTGTTGATATATATGAATGATTCAAAACTAAACGGTTTGCTTGTTGTTATAAGCGCTCAAAAAGCTGGTTGTTTTCTCATTTGAACTGTTTCCAGCCACGGCTGAATGCTTTGATAAATCTATTGCATGTGTTATATATAGCAACAGGTATAGGCTGGTGGAAAAGAAAAGGCACGAAAAGAAAAGTGCAAAAGTGACTGTGAATGATTACAACTGGAAACTGGTTTGAATTTCACCACTAAAGACTGTAAGATGACATTATATCAGAGTTTGCAGCCTGTTGTTCTACCCAAAGTGTCCTAAACAATGAATAATACTGCTGTAGGAGAGAGCAGACGCGGTAAAGGCATCTCTTTAATCCATTCATACCCATTTGTGTTTGTCACTCCTGTGTCAGCACCTCTAGTTGGCAGTATCAACCAGCCAGCTAGTCTGCCTTGGCACTGATTGCTGTCACTAATTATTGTCTCCTACACATCTTCAGTGACATCCGTACAGGCATTTCTTGTTTTAGAGCTAATTAAACATTTATGCAACACAAAGTTGTAAAGTGATTATCGCACCAGAGTTCACCCTGGACTGCGAGGTTTCTTTGTAAAAATGAAGCACACTTCCCCACCCTTCTAACGAAAAAAAAAAAAATCAATAGTCCACTCTGAGTCCAACATCTTAATGCCACTCTCGGTGGAGAAGGATGTGCCGACGTGATGGACTCTCTGTCAGTTACTAGACATCAGACGAGTTTTTAATTGAGGCCCCAGTGGGGCAGGGAGGGACGCAGAAAATGCTGAGAGACAGTTAGCTTGTTCGGTGTTGGATGAGCCAGCCAGGGCATTCATGAGACAATAGAGTCTCACACTTTCATTCCCCTGCCAGGCACAGGGTGGACAGTACGGCACGAAATTTAGATTTGAAAGTGGACGGTAATGACGTACATCAAGGTGCACTTTCTTTATATTTTTTGAAAGGACGCACTTGAAATGCCGAACACACTCTGCTTGCAGACTCCGACTGTATCAGTTCATTACCTGAAGTTACAATCAGTTAACTGTTAATGTAGTTCACAGCTAACACGGAGGAGAGCGTCATGCCTTGTGAAAATTAAAAGCTTATCACACTGTGCAGCTGACACTCTGTGTGTGTGCACGCATGTGTGTCATTTGCCCCTTTTTCTCACCGCTGCTGCACTACAAATTTGGGATTTTGTTATGGGTGGAATGCTTCCAAGTCTGTTTCATGTATCATGAATCTCTTTTTCTTGCTTCACGATGTCCTTTCACAGCCGACTTGTCTTATCATCAGGACAAGGCCAATGTTGTCTGCTTTGTAGTTTTGCTTTTTGCTTTGTTTTCAAGCAGTACTGCTTTGGGTGAAAGCTCGAGCACGGTCTCGGATAGTCTTCACTCGCGAGGACGCATTTCCTTGCGGTTTGCTCCTCTGTTGAGCTGTGTCCCCCTGCCCTTTCCTTAGCATGCAAATGTGTGTTTGTTTAACAGTAAAACAGAAGCATATGCTCATGGTTTCAAATCCAGAAAGCTGATGCTTGTGGTGCACTTTGACGTGACATTTAAAATCCATTCTGTATCAGAACAAATAGTGTTTTGAAATCCACATCAGGGCATGTATCTCTACCAGTGTGTTTATTCTGCCTATTATGCCCAACTCCACCTCGGCCAATATTAATACATAGAGCATATTCTCACACCCCTCTGCCTGTAATGTACTCTTTACCCTGCTAACACGACAGCCCTGCAGTTGGCTCTGAGCTGTAAATTCAGTTAATTAGCCATTCTGCTGGGTATAGGATTACCTTTAGCTGCAAAGATGAGAAAAATTCTCTCTAACCTTGCCCCGGGCATAGTGAAGTCTTGACTTGAAATCATTCTTTTGAAACTAACTGTGACTTAACTTTTGCCTACCTTCCTTTCAGACACATCGCTGACTGTCATGGTAGATAGGGTTGTATGTGCTGTGGTAATACACAGTTCTGACAGTATCTGTCAGAAATGACACAAGCTTCTGACAGATTTTGGGAATACATGGGTGTGAACCGTTTGTTTATATCACTGCGTGACACTGCGTTTTTTATATTTGTAGAATAAAAATGTAGAAACGCGCATATAATGTGTTTGTTCATATAAAAAGTAGATTAACATACAAATGTAAGACAAAAGCCAGTATATTCTTCTTATGAATCCCACTGAAATTCTAAATTCTGTAGCCAAACTCTTATGCTGGTTAAAGTGGATGCTCCCACTAAAGCTGTTTCCCAGGTGTGGCGATGTTTCAGTTAACCTCAGTACTGTTTTGGAGCCTTATCTGGATTTTTTTTTTCTGTTTGTAGTTACTAGCACTTGTGATGAATAGAACGTTTGCGACAGCTAGCTTGGTCTTTGATCTGTAGCTCGTAGGGTATTTGTGTCTTTTTTTTTCTATAAAACAGCTTGACATGGTTCTAGTTTACAATGTGATTCGGGGACGGTACATTTTCTTTTCTTTTCTTTTTTTTTGCACAATTCACTTCCATTAGAAATGATTTGTTTTGATGTTGTCTGATACGGTCCTTAACATTTGTTTATATAAATATAAATTTATAGGTCATATAAATTTCCCATTGCAGACAAAAGCAAGCCATTTCTATAAATGGCTTTTATTAAAAACATCAACTGGGATATATTTGATTTAAAAAAAAAAAAAAAAGGGAATCACAAGTATTTTTGTTGCTTTATATTATTTTTTACTTCATTCTTTACCTTGATACACAAGTCAGTCTCAAGCAATAAATCAGGCAGAAGGTGCTGTAATTACCTTTGGCCTCACAGAGTTCTGGCTATGTTGTTGCTGGGAAACGTCTTGAGCGTCCATGTGTTTTTGTCCTTGCTGTGGTGACATCCATGGATTCACCGTGACGTCTCACCTGGTGAGTGTTCAGATTTGTAGTGCTACTGCTATACTCCATAGATGTTAAACAGGCCTCAGACTTACAGTATGTTCCTTCCTTCTCATAAATTCCAAATTAATCCAGATTTTGGATTTGATGTCACAGTAAACTGTTTTTAGCTTTTGAGCAACATCTTTGCATATAGGCGCCTTTAAATCTGAGCAGGGCATTTAGCAGGAAGCAGAGTAATGATGCGGACCCACTCTGATGTTTTACTCCAACATTGTTGCGAGAAACACAAACTTACTCTGTGGGATCTGAGGCAAAAACTTTTTGATGTACATTTAAAATGGTTCAAATCTGCTCAATTCAGTCCAGTTTTATTTACATAGTGCCAAATCACAACAAATGCATCTTCAAAGATACTGTCCAAGTCAAGCCAATTACAATCCAGTTTGTTGTTTTGCAATCTAATCAATATCTAATTCATATTGATCTTTACACCCTTCCTCGCTCACAAGTTTGTTGCTCAGATTTTTCAACCCAAGTTAAAGGATCTTTCCTGAAACTGAATGCACCCACAAAACTCATATATGTTCTAGTAATGCTTTTTTAAAATCTTTTTTTCATGGAATGAAAAAAGATTTTCCTTATATGACAACATTTTTACATGTGTGTGGATCTGAATGTGCAGCTTGGCTTTGTCTCTTTGCCCACAGCTCATCTGTTCATTTCATAACGTAACGCTATTTATATAAGAATATCTACAACCAACAGGCTCTTGCCAATTACAGTGCTGCCATTTTAAGTTGAACATGCTTTTTTTTTAATTGCATTCAGCTGTTCCAATTTTACACCATTAATTTTCTTCTTTCTATTTCTCCTTTCAGCATCATACTGCCACATTTTCTTGTTTTGTTTTCACACAACACAGTCATCTAATACATATCTGGATCTGGCTTGCCTATTGTAACTCAAGTGCGTCCAATCTCCTTGTCTCATTTCAGTGTGTGAGTGTTGTGTGGCTGCTGGACAGTGGGAAATGTTTACATGTGGATCAATCGGATTAAAGTCTGACTCATTTTATAGGTGAGATAACCTTACCACTCCAGCTCACAATTCTAAATCCGTAGCACCGCACATAGGCAGACTACCTTTGGACTGTTAGGCCAGCCATCCAGTGGAGAAAGGTCAACAGCAGCCTGACGTGTCTCTGAGAGACGGCTTACAAGGTGAAAGTGGACTGATACCACAAAACCTTGTTGTGATTCAGTTGCAGTCCAGCATTCACGCAGTCACCAGTTCAGTGCGAGCTTGCTTGCAGACCAGAAACTCCCTCATCAACTCGTTTTTTCCCCCTGCTCAGGTGGCTTTAGTCCTTCAGCCCTTTTGCCTCTCCCTGCAACCTTCACTGACACATTAACTCACCCTCTTACCCTCCATCACATCCCCCACCACCTCCAGATGGCTTTAATGATTCTCCTGCTGAGGAGAAAAAGAGGGCTGTTAGAAACTTTATTCCTATAAATGCGGAGCCATTACTCTGCTTTAATGTGCAAGTCTGCACATCATACCCTCGTGTTTGCCACGAGCACATAGCATCAAGGGAAGGGTAATAATGTCAAAGAAATTGTGTAAGTAAATGGGCGCTAGGTTGTCGTAGAGATGAGCACATTAGCTCTGCATGCCAATAAGACACTGAGGTAGCATCTCCGTGAAAAGCTATTTATTGCAATGCAAAAAAGGGAGAAGCCTCTGAGCAGAGATGCTGACAGGACGGAAACCCGTCGCCATCCATCTCAGTTTGCCAAGTTTTCCCTTTACAAGTCAGCTCCTTGTCCTCTCCTAGCGAGGAGAGATGTATCTAGAAATATTGTATAAACAGCTGGTGTGCCTGTGTTTTCACAAGCTTTTCATGCTGATGTCAAATTGGGAGGGTTCTGGGGTTTTGATGGACACCTCCGAGGTTAATAATAAAGGCTCATAATTGAAAGTGAAGCTGAGACAAATTCAAAGTCATTCGTTCAATGTAATCCTAATATTCATGCTCATGTTTTTCATTCTGGCTAATCCGTGTCCTCTGACACAGAGGCATCCTCTTTCCATTAGCCTTGTTGTTATTGTTTCTCCCAGTCTCTTTGCTGTGAGATCAGCTGTGCTATGCAGGAACCGAATAAAGACATTTAAATCACCAATGTCGGAGAGTCTATTTGCACTTGCCAAGGTAATATGCATCAATCAGCTCCCAAGTGTCGGCTGAATGTGATTTAAGTACAGCTGCCTGCTTTGTCTCACTGAGTTTTACATCTAATTCCCTTTACAATTGCTTCCCCGTCTTACAGTATTGTCTGAATGAATCTTTGAATGAATCTCTGGCATGTGACCTGTTATTAGAGAGATATAAGCCGATTTTGAGTCTTGGCCTTGGCCATGTCTCTGTGGTTTTGAGGGCTGTATAGGTGCCAGTAAAGTTGGGCCCCACTCAACCCTCAGGCTAGCCAGTAGTCCAACTCACTCCTCTGTGATCTACACTTCTCCACTAAGATCTCCCTCCCTTTCTCTTTTTTCACAGCCAGGCAGGATAACCCCAGGTTGTTCATCCTGACAATGTAAAAAGAAATTCTAATTGACTTTTCCTCTTCTCTTTCTCATCTTTTCAGCTGGTCTTTAATGACCCTTAAGGCTCTTCTTTGCCAGAAGCCATCCCTCTGACGAGAGACATTATTCTCCTTTGGTCCCAGCTTAAGAGGCTAGGTTTCTTCTCGACAGGCAAAACTGGGGTGACAGTTGGAGAGAAAGCAGCTTTGATCTCCTCTGTCTTCTCGTTGCAGAAGCAAGATGACAGGCAAGGGAGTCTTAGGAGCACTCTGTTTCACCAAAGGTGCAGGACAGAAAAAACACTCAGGCTTGTAAAAATGCCTACAAATCTTGGCTCTTGCGTTCAATGAAGCCCAAACAATACCTAAGCTGGCCTCTTGTGAGTCCCCTATAGTGTCTTCCAGAGACTAAGGGAGCTTCATTTCTCACTGGCGATGCGCCGTGTGTTAGAGGCTTCACACGGAGGTGGTGTTTTATCATTTTCCTGCTTGCCCCCATTAAGTCTCTATTTTTACCTTTGGAGTCTTCTGTGGCCTCCTATGGAACACAAAGCAGTCCCACCTTGTATAAGGAGTGATCCTCAAGGACACACTACAGGTGTGGTAAATAATATTGCATGATGTCGCAGACATTGAGGTGTTACAGTCCGGTTTTATTTTTTCTTTAAATAAATTTGACAGTGTTCAGCAAAAGACTGCAAGAAATGGACGCAACAGCAAATCCGTCAGTATTTACGTAGTTTGTACAGGTCCGAATCACATTCACATGTTTGTCCGGATCCACATTTTTCCCTTTGAGCGCTGCAACAAGTACTGCAACAAGTTGAGCAATTATTCACTTCATCTTTCAGTGGTTTTATTGTTTTGTCTGATTGAAATATATTATGCTGATGCTTCTGCAATTATGGGAGCATATTGCATTTATTATTAATGTATGAGACACATGTTTGGGACAGCTGTGGATAGTTTAAAACAGACGTCTTATAAATAAACATCAAGAATGTCTGTTGGTTGTTGTGTCATGTGGCAAACTGCTGTATTTCAAGTAAGGATGCAGAAGAAACTCGCCACCCGCTATATTTTGCTTGCTCTCATTTTTGATGTGTGCAGAATAGATATTTTGAATTCTTATGGAACGGAAAGTTATTGCAAAATCATGATTGTAGAGAGATGATGTCAAAATAAAGCAGCGGGAGTGAAGTCATGGAAGATTATTGCACTGCCGAAGGTACGGTCGCACTGGCACATATCAACCACACAGAGTTAAGCTTAAAGCCTTAAACTTCCATCATAAGTCCAGACCCTCGTGTACTGAAGGACCGAAAACATCTGTTGTGCGGATGGTACCGTTTTATGGTCACTGGAAGTGTGCATTGTGTCCTGTCCATTTTCTTTTTTTCGTGGTAACCTGACATTGTGTGCTATGAACACAGGGTTACTGTGCACTCTTGTAAAGTATTTGTAAAAATCCTGTTGGAAAGTACAAAAGGGGAATGAGTGCATGAAAAGTTATTAGAGTTTCCAGATGATTCTGTTTTCTAAAGTAAATATGTTTGAGCGTGAAGAGCAGGCAGCCACTGTGTGCGAGACCGGAACAGAAAAAAATTCTGCACATCACAGCCAGCAAGAGCCTGATACTGTAACTGCACCAAATCTGCAATCAAATTGGTTTGAAACTAAATGTTTGAATTGTATATATACAGTGCACAGTGAAAATGAGTACACCCCTGTTGAAAAGTAACATTTTGAACAATATTTTAATACACACACAAGTTATTCCCAAAACGTGCATAGAGTAAGTTTAATACAACATCTGTTGAGCTTACAACAGAAAAGAAAGATCAATAATATAACTTAAATGACTTATACATGCTTGACACCATCGAAAGCAAATTTTTTTATCATTGTCTCATCAGAGACAAACAAACTAAGGATATGGATTGCTGGAACCATGTCCTGTGATCTGATGACACCAAGATGAACAAATTTGCTTTAGATGGTGTCAAGCCTGTGTGGTGGTAAAAAGTGATTTGTACAAAGAAAAGTGCCCCATGCTTAAAGTCAAGCATAGTAGTGGGAGTGACATGGTTTGGGGCTGTATGGATGCCATCAACAGTAGGAAGCTGAATTTCACCAAAAGAAACATGCTTGTCAACATGTACTGTGACTACTGAAGCAGATCATGATACTCTCCATAGGATTTCAGTCAAATCTCACACACGTCTCTTTTAGCCTGGTGCAGACTCAAAATGTAAAATTTCAATGTAAGGCAAGAATGAAACGCACAACGATGACCTCCCTTTTAATGCCTTTTCATTTCATGACATTTCGGGCCAACACCGCCCATTCTCAGGGAGTTTAACATAGGGGTGTACTCACTTTTGCACCAGCATAATTTCACAAAAATGGACAAATATGTCATTTAAGTTATATTATTGATCTTTCTTTTCTGTTGTAAGCTGAACAGATGTTGTATTAAACTTACTCTATGCACGTTTTGGGAATAACTTGTGTGTGTATTAAAATATTGTTCAAAATGTTACTTTTCAACAGGGGTGTACTCATTTTCACTGTGCACTTTACATAACACTTATGGCCAAATAGTTGCGTTGTTGACACTTTGGTGGCTTATGTTTGCTATTCATAAATGCTGCTTTGGACGGTGCAAACAAACTTGGAGAGAACCTGAAAATGAAACGATTTGGCTGTTTTGTTCTGTTGTTCTGTTTTCCATTTATGAAAGAGACGAAACATACGGAGAGAACAAAACTATGATAGCAACACCTGATTTACCTCTATGTTTTGGGCAGATGTTCTTGCTATTCTTTTAGCTCAGTGTTTTAGGTTTGTAGCCTCTGTATTTAACCTCCGTGCTTTCAGGTGGGAAGTAATTCAAATGATGAAGAAATAATCTGTAAGACCCAGAGCTGCAGCCCCCCCCCGATGATTTAACAACTTAGCAGCTTGCCTATTCAGGATGTAACATACAGTACATGTTAATAGTTGAATTTTGCTATTTATTTATGTAATAAACACAGCGTCTAGTAGTCGGGTATAGAAAAAAAAAAAGTGTGTCAGAGTAATCAGGAAAAGTCTTACATCTTTAACCTTATTGGCAAATTTTTTTTTTTAGCATGTTTTGTTTTTTTTGATGATGATACCTGATTCTTCTGATTTGCAATTTTTTAATCGTGTGTTCTGATAAATGCTTCACACTCACTGTGAACAGAAAACACGGAGTGCATAACATGAAGTTGTCCAGTTTGGTGCAGCTCTCTAGTCTGCACACTGTGACAGTGAAGCCCAAAGCACTCCATCCTTGCCCTGCACAGAGGGAATAAGAAAAAGAGGGAAGAGAAGATAGGTAAACAGAACCATTAGAGACAAATCTATTTTTGAAGAAAACAAAATCACATCATCAAACAAGAGAAAAAGAAAAATATGATCCTGCAGCCCTCCGGGCCTTGGCGTTGCAATGATAGCAGACTATGGCATTTGTCTTGATCAGTCTGCCTCGAGGGAGGGAGGGAGGGAGGGAGGGAGGGGGGTGGTGGGAAGGTGTGAGAGTAAAGAGAATGAGAAAGACCAATGAAACGGACCCAACTACGTCTTTACTTGACACAAAAGTCAGACATATTTGTTACGTTTTGGACTTGACGAGACATGAGCAGCTCTAATGTGATTATTCTTCTTCAATACGCGCTTTGTGGTTTTGCTGCTAGTGGTTCGCAGTTGGTCATTCTTTAAATATAGCAGAATGCAGCGCTGGTGGACAGAGAGCCACAGAAACATCAGTCAAGACTAGCCTGGGGAGTCTTGGGCAGCTCCATCAAAATGACAAGATTGACTTTCCAGATTTTATCCTTTCTCTGTGACATTTGGTTGTTTATCCTGCTTTGCTATCGCAGCACCAACAAGTCTTTATTGTACCTTGTTTGATGACAGACGCTTGTAATACATATATACAGCTAAAGCATATTACAGTGACCTTTAAACTGCAATAATGTAGTTAAATTGTGTGTAATTGTTCTCAGTCCTGGTGACAGTTGCATACAAATAGGCATTCTGTTTCACCTGTCATTGAAATTGATCTTAAAGATGTCCCTAAGGATAGCTATCAAGACTAAAAGTCAGGATAGCAAAACAATGAGTCTGCAGCCATGCTGACAGCTCTGTGAGCACTGAATATGTGTGTCAGGATGCACATAGGGTAACAATGCACGTGCTAAAGTTAAGCAGGTGTGGAGATTGCCAGGTTCACCATTTTATTTGAGCATTTTAGCATGTTAATATTTGCTCCTGAGTTCAAAGTTTTTTTACAGGTCTTCGTTGAAGTTGAAGATTTTATTTGAAAATGGCATTTGAGGAAAAGTTAAGAGATGAATGTGTACAGTTTCATAGCACTCCCCTCAATAGTTTCTGAGAAAAGTCTAGAGCAATTCACCTAGTCCCCAAAGTCATTAGGATTCATTGTTAGGGAATCAGAAATGTCATGGCAGTTCATTTAATAGGTGCTGAATGGTGGTCTGATGGACTGACCAAATGATATTGTCACCCCCCAAAAGTCTTAGCATTTAATGTTCGTTTTTTTTGTTGTTTTTTTTAATTTGCTTTATGGCAAAATTGGATGCATTTCCATCTGAGATTGGAAAAGCCTCTATTTACCCTCCATCTTGGCTGGGTTGTATTTTTGTGTGTCCGTCTTCATCTCCAATTCCAAGTCCTTACAGATGCTTCATCATTACGTCTCTCCAGTGCCAGTCATTTTCCTTTTTTTTTGTGCTTTTACTGCCCAGATTGGGCATTCTCTGAAGAGGATTGTTTGTGCTACAGCCAGGCTCACAGCCATTTAATGGGTCTTCTGTTTTTTTTTTCCCTTTCTTCTCCCTCTGCTCGGTTTGAATACCCCAGGGAAATTTGGCTGTGTCTGATATAGTTTTTTTTTTTGTCCTGCTGACCAGGTTTTATTTCTTTTCATCAGTTTCCACTTTGCCAAAACACTCTTACTAACTTGGACGGCTAATTGTCTGCAAAGTGATTTCAGTGTAGTGCGGCGGGCTGTCTTAAACTTGCATGCTTGGGAACACTGTCAGAATAGTAACAGTGTTGGGGATATTAAGAAGTTGGAGAATATTAAAGCAAAACCGTCAGAGCTTCTGACATCGGAGCAATATGTCGCAGAAGGCAGGGGGTGTGATAGTTTTGTGCCAACGTGTCTTAAAGCCATGCCAGTGCTTTCTGAGTGAAATGACAACAGAGTCTTGTGCAACTGGTAAACTCTCTGCCATCTGGACATAATTGAAGGACTCAAGTGCTTAATTGGTAACTAGTAAAGAAGCTCTGTCCCTGTTCACATTAAAGAAAGGTTTGTGCTCATTACTTTTTTTCTCCAGCAGCCCACTGTCTGTGAAGTCTAGCCTGATTCCTAATGAATATAACCCTGACAATAAGAGCAGTAGTCCTTATCAGTGCCATGATGTCGCGCTTTACTAGTTTTGCCGTCTGGATTATTTATAATTGTCATGACAAGAAACTCAAACAGTTAAGTTGCCAAATGGTAGAATAATGGTGATGGATGCTGCGGTGACAGTTGCATGCTTATTTTAGCTCCGCAGGAGTGAATAATGAGGTTCTCTATTCTGGACCCATCTCTCTCTCTCCCTCTGCCCTCTCTGCTTCAGGTCAGAACATCGCATTCCCCCCGGTGGCTCTCTGGGTAACTGTTGGCCTGGCCGTGTGTCTGCTGGTGCTGCTCGTTGCTCTGGCTGCTGTTTGCCGCAGGAAGATCAAGGAGAGCTGTGAGGTGGCCAGGAGAGAAGGTATGGGAGAAAAGAGGAGCCCATTCAACCCTTGAAATTTAATATGAAATGGATAAAAGACTGTTTTGAGAGTGTCTTGCCTTCATTTGGAGCAACATGAACGGTGGCTTTGTTGGCAGTGGCAAATTTGGAGCGGATGTTTTTTTCTCGGTTCGAATGCATACAAAGTTCAAGGACTTGCTGAATAATAGATTTTAGCGTATAATGCTCTAAAGCTCTTTCGACCCCTCACAAGGCTTTCATTGAAATGCAGAAGGATTCCTTAAACTCCTCACATATCAGCTCAGCAGATGAAATCCAACGTGATGCCAACATCATGTGGGAGGCACAATGAGAGCAAGAAAGATGGAGCAGAAAGCAGTGATGAGATGTGAACTGCTCAAGGAGCTTTGAGAATCCAGAGGGAGTTTTGCTTAATGCGTATGTGCTGGATCTTGGATGGTGGGACACATATCTTCGGCAGAGAGGAGCATCATTACTTGGGTCCAGTAATTAGTGTTGCGGAATAGCTGAGTATCGCCGCAAGTGCAACAAGAAAAAGTTTTGAAATGAGATGGATAGTGCAGAGCCACCAGCTCTGCTGTAATGAGATCTACTCAGAGTGGAGGAGACATTTAAATAAAGGTCAGCTTGAGTCTGCACCAGGGCCCAGAGGTTTAAAAATAAATATGGAAGTGACACAGACTCAGAGGGAAGAGTAAATAGCTGCATGGAACATATGAAATGAAATGAAATGGAAAGAGAGGAATATAATGCTGGTCCTCCCACGGGCAAAGGGCTCTGAGGGTTGTGGGCTTTTCTACTGTGGGTTCGAAGAGGAGTTGCTTGTCTCGCCTGCAGCGCTAACACCGAAGGGGGGATTCATTATGTGGTCATCCACTGTCTGCCTTATTGAAATGTTAAATCTTATTTTGTGCCCTGCCAGCACCGCTTCTGGACTCCTTTCTAAAGGTTTTCTAAGCACAAACTTGAGGACTCTGAATGCTGACTTTTTCACATATCATGCAGACTATTATACTGTCGATGGAGTGATAACATATGAATATAGAAGTAGAGGGGCTCAAAATGGGGTTGCTATGCACATATCTGCGACTGTTGGAGATGCAGGAAGCAGAGATGTGCAACGTAATTGTGGTTGTCTTATCTTTTAATGGTGTTCTTGGGTATGGCCAGATTGAAGTTGACTCTCTTCACTGTGTCTGGGTAGTAAGGGTACAAGGGTCAGAAAAAGTTAAGAAGTGAGTAAGTCATTTTTCTTCCCTGTCATAATGTGTATGTGGAGCGCTGGAATGTGCATCACAACAGAGCAGCTTGTGGAGTTGCTGTTGGAAGTGAAAGCTTAGTCCCAGACCCAAAATTGTATCTCAACACCAGCCTGGATTTGTTTTCTCAAACATAGCTTTTTCTCAGTCTTTTGTCTCTTTTGCCATCTTTACATAATGATTATGGCTATGATTTTCATATAATCTCTCAATGACCTATCCAGAACCAACGATCCATTCCTACAAACTCTCCTTTTACGTTTAGACGAGCATGTGATCTAATCAAACCTTCTCTCGGGATCATGTGTAATCAACGTGGGACAGATTTCCTCTGTGTGAGCGAATGAAGCCATAAGGGAGCCATTGTGTCCCCCAGAGTACTTTTACCACTGTGCTCCCCATGTTTCACAGAGGTTAACCTTCAGGTATAAAAAGGTTCACCCCCAGCCAAAAGCAATTTTTGATCTGCTCTGTGTACATGTCAGTCACAAATAACCACCACATGCTGGATAGATTTAATTCCAGCTCTGTGTACAGATCATGCTTGAAATTTGCTGAATGCCTGGCCAAAATGCTAGCAAAAGAAAGCCGTTTAGGTAGTGAACAATATGATTTCATCTTTATTATGAATATTTAATATCTAAAAACAAAGAAAATTCATTAAAACCTTCACAGCACAAAAATCAGAAGTCATAAAGACTTTTTTCCCAACATGCACAAAGGTCTTAGAAAGGGTGCTACATCAGTCAGTTAGCTCACAAATCAGTCTGTTTATAGCACTAAGGTGGACTAACGGAGGCTTTTTTTGTATTCCTTACATTTGAATGATGTCACAGCTGTGTTTGAAGAGGTGTAGCAACGCTGCTCCACTGTGCAATAAAATAAAAAAACAAAGGGGCAGAAAGGAGGATGACATGGAACAGTAGCATTATCCTGGCTTCACTGAGCAGCTGTTTCTGTATTCTGACCCTCCCGCCTTTTGTGTTTTGTCCAGCTTTAGCTCTTAAGCCGTAACAACCCCCCCCCCCCCCCCCCACCCCCCCCCCCACCCCCCACACACACACACTGTGAATGCAGCCTGTAGAGGTATAGGATGGTAAGTACAAGGGAGGCAGCTCTCACTCCTCTGTGGATCCCCTCATCTTCACCCTGACTTTAAGGTGCCTTTAAATGAGCCTTACACTCTTTCAAAGCCTCGTCCCCAAGGTATTTCTAGCGATGCCACATTGGCAGAGCAGTTGGTCGAGTGGGAAAAAGGCTCCCACATCTGTGTTGATTTCACACAACCAATCTGAGGATGTAAAGAAGTATATATTCTTAATTTTTCATGGTGCTTTCTTGGATTTTTTTTTACACATTATTATCAACTTAACTTGATGTTAGGCTCAAAGTTGCCAACAGATTATCTTCTTGGCATCAGGGTGCAGAGGAACTCAATCTGCCCAAATTCTGAAAACTTTGTGCCCAAAGCCATTTCTCACTGATCTCATTAATGATAAAGTGGAGCAATAATTTGCAGTAATGTTGTTTAATGAGCATAATACAGTAAAATGTATTTTTCATATTTCATGTATGCTGTTTGGATGAAGAAATGCAGCACATTTAGTATTTATTTTTCCTTAATTTCCCCTGAGGATTACAGTCTCCGCTGTCAGAGTCAAAGAAAATTGCGCTAACATGGTGGAATATAAACATATGAATTGGGAAGCCTCGACATTTATTGTTTGTTATTAGTTTAATCTCATCTAACAGACAATAAACTGCAGATTCTGATTAAGATGAGACTCATTTCACAGAATACCTTGGATACACTTGGATACTCTGTCGCAGGCTATTTATAGCCTGTATATGTGTGTGCACATATGCACATGCATGAGCTGTGTGTATGAATGTGTGACAGCCATCACTGTGTTGCCTCCCTAACTCTGTTGACAGTGGGTTTTCAGAAAGCCCGCAGCTAAAGCCTAATGTGATTACCGTCTTTGTGAAAGGGCTGGATAGGAGGTTAAAGGGTGGTTATGGTTGTGTGTATGTGTGCGATGTGGTGGGGGGTACCATTTTGTGCGGAGCTTCATCGTCATATAGCTCTCTCATCAAAGCTTGTGAAAGATTTGTGATGAAGTGACGACATTGGGCGCCTGCCTTTGTACTGTGGCCCCTGCTGATAATGGCTCCTCTGTCTTCCCACAGCTGAAGAGGCCAAGGTTCTGGAAGAAGAGGAGTCAAAGACAGGTCAGTCAATCCACACCTGGTCAAGTCTTATCCTCTCATGTGGTCAGGAAACGGTTATAGTGGAAAATTCAGCTGCGAAAGTTCCACATCCTGTTTAACCCTCCGTCCATCCATCCATACGTGCCATACGAGAGTTGTGTTCTGTGGGACTGTTAGGATCAGGCTACTAAAAGATATTGTGTTTATTAAAGCGGACGGCCCAAATGAAGGATTTTTTCCCCTGATTTAGTGTCTTGAAATCCATGGAAGCTCAACCTCAGAGTATGTTTTTTTGTACTCTGCAACATATAGGTTATTGCTCAAAAATTCAAAGTCACAAAAAAAATCTAATAATGCCAAATTACCCACATTTTAGTGTAGTCAACAGCCGCTTTCGGACTGTAGGAACCTTTGGCAGTTCTAATAACCTTTTAATCCGCGGGGCCGTTTTCTCCCGTGTTCGGACATACAGGAACTCGGGGCTTTCTCCCTTAGTTCCTATAACTATTTAGCTCCTTCTCCGAGGTCGGGTCTTTTCGTGGTTCTATAGAACGAATCTAACGGAGGTGTGTGGTGGTCGGTAGCTACGCCCCATGTCATGCTATCACAGCTGAAATGTCTCCTCATATGACACAGACAGAACCGGCGGGTGTTCAATAAGTTAAACTTACACTGGTCTCATTTGTCTGCAGCGCTGCTCTCCTTTCTTCCTTCATGAAATGAAAAAGTATCGTCTCCTGACTCTCTCTGTGAGCTTTTCCAGGCTCGATATTAGACGCCTGATGTGATTGTCCATGATTAATATCACCATCATGCAGACCATAAACACAGTGGCCTCCCCACTCTCCATATTAGCTTCTTGGTGGTGTTTTTTCTACTCTCATTACTTTTACCGTTTTGTTTTGTGTTTGAATGTAGCGCTAAACGGCTAACGGCTAACACGTCACTGAAGCAGACGGCTGCGCGCGGCGCATCAGTCCCTATCAGGTCCCAACTCATGTGCGAATGCAGACTGAAACAGTTCCGCTGGGAAATATAGTTATCAGAACGAAATTTGAGGAGGGTAGTTCTGATAACTACTTTCTTAGAACGGTCTGTCCGAAAGCGGCTAACAAGAAGTGTTTGTGTCAAAATGGTAAGACCTAACTCGGCAAACAACTGAGCATTAACTTGGTTAACTAAGGTGCTGTTTACACATACCCGGGTATTTTGATAAACGAAGACCTTTCCCTTCGTTTGTGCCTTTCGTTTATACACAAACTGAGTTTTTTCCTCCGAAAACGAAGCTAAAAAAAAACTCCGGCTAAAGTGGAGATTTTTTAAAAACTCCGTTTAGCGTTTGTGTATAAACTGGTTGAAAGAGACAAAAACGGAGTTTTGGGCAATTGAGAATGATGAGTTGTCGTCATAGTACAGAGCCCCGCCCCTATCCGCCATGTTGGCAGGATGCTAGCGTGAAAACGCCATTCTCTCCGTTCGTTTACAGTGTACGCGTGTGTTTTTAAATCAGTAAGTTTAAACAGTCCGGAATTGAAAGAACATGCCTGGAAATCACTGCTGTGTGAAGAACTGTTCCAGTACCTCACATAATACGTTTGGGAAACATGGGAACAACGAAATACATTTTTTCGAAGTTCTTCCTGTCAGCAGTTCTCTATTAGGCTTCTGATTGGCTTGTGTGAAATTCTCATTGTTCTAACACTGCCACCGTCAGGCTTGGCGTAATTTAACAGCTCTTGATAGCGTTTTTATGCTGATCAATGTAGACGTGTTTTTTTTTTTAAAACGGGGCTGTGTGCACCTAGTTATTTTTGCAAACGAAGGTTAGAAAATATGCGTTTATCAAAATACCCGAGTATGTGTAAACAGCACCTAAAGTTTGAGTGATTCTGAGAAAGCATGAGTGCACATGACAAATGAGACTAACTCAAGGCACTGAATCCATTCAACAGAGCCACATCGTAGAGCTGTCAGTATGTTACTGCTTCCAACTGTTAATCAGTTGTTACACAAAGTGTATTGCTCTTCCACTACATATGTATAAGTGTTTGAGGCAGAAAAGGGGGGACCAGCTCACTAATTTAGTGTTCCCAATTAGGTATTTTACATTTTATGTCCCCCCAAAGCTACTGCTATAACTATAAAATCCATCTTGTCTGTAAATTTAATGCTAACAAGTTCCACAAGTTTCAAGCGTGACAAAATGGCAGCCACAGTGCTGCCGTGTCCTGCAAGCAAATGATCCTGTTTATCAAGCCAAATTGATTTTCCAATTCAGTTCTGGCTGCAATGTGTTGGCATATAATTCTCACTTGGAGTAAGTTGTTTCAGATTTTATGATGACAGCTCCAGCAAAATGAACCTGCATTATCTTGCACTAGATCCCGTGAAGAGAAGTTTTATCTGCCATTTACAAGTGTGTATCCTGGTAAAGAAACTTATTAAAGCCGAGCATTTTATGAAGGAAACGATAGGAAACAAGATCATGAGTGTACAGATGGAACGTTCTGTGAGGCCGAGTGAGCCAAGTGTCGCTATCAGTATATTGACACATTTGGAATGCGAAATATTACAGAGCTTTGCTTTTCGCTGGGACCTGGGGGACAGTCCAGTGTTACTAAGCGGATTGTTTTTACAATCTACACTGACGTGATGAAAGCTACCGGCTGTCCCAAAGAATCAACGTGACCACCTTACTGATTTAATGCATGTATAATCTATGAAGACAAATTACTTGATCTTTTGTAGACAAGTTCTATATAAAAGGTTATATATCACTTCATTTTATATAAACCTAGAGGTTACAAAGAATTGCTGCTGAGCATTTGCACGGTCGAGTTTCAGGAAACAAAAAATAAAAGCGGAAGGGAAACTAAATCTTAGTTGTTCTTTTTCTTTTTTTTTTTTGTCTCCAGCTGATAGTGAGCCCAGCTTAGTGTTCTGCAATATTGGCAGCCCCTTTCACATTTGCACGTTAGTTTAGGAGAAGGTGTAATATATCAAAGTTGACAGGTTTGGAACAGTAAAATATTGCGAGATAACGCTCCACCTGTGAAATGTTACTCCCTGTTGCCTGGCCTTATTCGGCTGCTTCAGCTGCAGTCTTTGTGACTGAAGGGGACATGCATCCTACAGGCTGGTTGGGGGTACATGTGAGCATGTGTTTCTGTTGAGCATCTTTGTCTTCATCTTTGCTTTGATTTAACACACTGACGTTAACGCTCATCAAACACTTGAAGTGATGTTAACACTAATTGTAATGTACCACTGAAGTGTGATACTTGGCAGGTCACCTGAGAAGAGTAGAAAAGTTACATGTGGCCAAGTGAGATGCTCGACTTCTGTAAAGATACAAACATATTTACATGTCTGTTTTTGTACTGACAAAACAAACAAATTAGAAAAAATAGTAACAGTATGTGCTCATTATGGAGCTTTAGAGAAGCTTGAAGGCAACTTAGGCGAAATAACTAAGCTTGTTGCTCTCCTTTTTCCCCCCTCTCATTATGTTTGTATTTGTTGAGATGCCCCTCATAGAGTGACGTCAGTCTTTTAATCTAACTCTGAGCAATAGAACAGAACAGAACAGTTACTTAAAACTCTGGTTTTGCTGAGTATTCATATTTTGCTTTCCTAGAGTGCAGGTAAACTAAGACAAAATATCGCCATGTTTGCTTTTTTAACTCTGATTAGAGTTATTGTGATATTTTGCTGACTAGGAATATGACCTTATGAAGCCGGAATTAATTTTTCCATTAAAAAAAACAGGGCAAGCTTCTGCTGCATTACAGTACTACCTTCAGAGACTACCCCTCACAGTCCTGAGCAGTTCTCCCTCAAGCGTTAAAGTCATTAGAGTTCTTCATTTGACTCCTTTTTTATTCTGATTGAATTATTTAGCCTTTCAGTGAACGCCAAAGTTAATACCATGTGATTTTTAATAAGCTGAGAGGTGAAGGAGAGTCTCCGAGTGAAGGGGGACAATGGCTTTTATTCTCTATTGCCTCTCTCATGAATGTTTCAGAGATATCTGTGCAGCCAGGAGCAGGGTCAGCCATTCGCAACTAGCTAGACTTGATAGCTCAGCTTTAGCTAAAAGGCCTGAAGAGAAAGAGGATTTAACTGTGAAGCTGTAGTATGACTGCACTCCAGTGACAAGACAGAAACTTGCAGCCCCTCTTGTCGTCATCGTCCGTGCACCTGGTGGAACCAGGTGGATATTAGGGGCTGTGAGCTTATGAAGTCAAGCTAATGGCTCTGTCTTATGAGATCACTCTCTAAGCAATCCAGACAGGCAGCTTTGTTTTGCCATCTGGCTCCAATTGCGCTGACAAAGGCAAAGGTTCCTGCATGAGACAAAGGAGCTAAAATGAGCCCCACTTTAATAAACCCTGGATGATGGCAAGCCACGTTTCTGTGTTATCTTAATGAGCTGTCCAAAGGAGAGCGTGCCTTCCCTTTCAAAGCCAGCCTGATTGGAACAATAACCAGTGATAACTAGGGACCTGCGCTCATTCATTTGCAGTGGGATGGGATCCCTTTGTTGGGTTTACAGCAGAGGCAAATAATGTTGAACAAACAGTGCCGCTAAAATTCTTTATATATTTGCTGGTGCTAAAGCCAACAGCAACACTTTCACTTGCACAATCACACATACAATTGCAAAAGGATACCCGAGACACACCACAAAAATAGACTCTATTATTCACTAATGTCCACCCCCATGCAGAGACAAACTGCATGTAGTTCTTGCTGCTTTCATCCCTCACCTTCTCTCTAAAGTGTGTTCAATCATTTTAACATGATGTGTTGTTTATAAGGGGCTGCAGTCATGCAAGTGCAGCTCCTGTCAGAATCTGGCTTCAGCTTGCGTGCTCTAACCTCTGGATGAGAGTGCTGGTGACCCAGTTCTTTCACAGACAGAATCACTGGAAAAGAACAATTTGACTCGCCCTCTGAAAAGTGAGCAGGGTGTGAAGAACAGTTTTATTAACCCTTCTTAAGTTAGTCAAGGCCCTGTGAAGGTGGAATGTTAGGGAATAACCCTCTACAGCTGATAGCAGAAGGAAGATCCAGCCTGCACACTCCTCTCACTCCTTTAAGATGAGGCCATGACTGAAAGTCGAGTGACAGGACTAAAATCATACTAAAGCCTCAGGCCTAGTGGCTCACCACCCGGAATGTTGTGCAGATTTGGAGAAGCTAGCTGGCTGACGTTATGATAAGGTGATATATGCCACTTTCACACCAAACGAATTCTATATAAACAGGCTTTTCAAGTGCAGACACCTGCTGTAACAAGCCAGTTAAACCTTTTCTTATTGCCAGTAGTCATGTGTTTATCCTGAGAGGTTGTTTCTCAGTCCAGAAACTACCTCCACCCCCAGAGACCAAGCCTGTCAGTAATATCACAAAAGGATGGCATTACACTGCACCAGTCAGGCTGCGTTGAACAACAGTTTCTAAAAATTGCAACTTTCTGAGGTATGTAGGCCAGTTTATTGTTTTTCACTGGACCTGGTGAAGAACAGCCTCGCACATCAGGACATCAGGAGTGAGCTTCCAGCTGTTTTGCACACAGCTGGAAGAAAAGTGAGTGTTGCACAGTGTAGATGCCCAAACTGCAGCAGTCTTATTGAAAATCAACATGTGCACTCGTATGTTGTATTCTCATTAATGCTGATCGGAGCTGATGCCAATTAAAACAAGGACACAGGACTGGGTGCAGATTAAGTATCCTGTTGCACTCAAAAGCTAGATTATAGCAGGTGTTAGCAGGCTTTTTGACCAGTGTGAAGAAGGCTAATGAAATATAGCACTTTAGGTATAAGGTATTATTGGCAGTGTGTTAGAATGTTCCTTGAAATAACTATAATGAAACCTGCGGAGGGTCTAACCCCCATTCTTTAACACGATTGACTGACAGTCAGGGACAGTAGCACACGAGCAAATATTAATCCAAATATCTATGTAAAAAAATTAGTATTTCTAAATATATATATATATACAGTCAAGCCCGAAATTATTCATACCCCTGGCAAATTTTGACTTAAATGTACTTTTATTCAACCAGCAATTTTATTTTTGACCGGAAACGACACAGGCATCTCCCAGGAGATAATACGATGATGTCCAAGAGGCATCATTGTGGAAAAAAATATTCCTCAGCTTTTATTCACATTTGAACAAAAAGTGGCATGTCCAAAATTATTCATACCCTTCTCAATAATTACTAGAAAAGCCTTTATTGGCTATTACAGCAATCAAACGCTTCCTGTAATTGCTGACCAGCTTTTTGCATGTCTCCACTGGTATTTTTGCCCATTCATCTTTAGCGATGAGCTCCAAGTCTTTGAGGTTGGAGGGTCTCCTTGCCATCACCCTGATCTTTAGCTCCCTCCACAGATTCTCAATTGGATTCAAGTCAGGACTCTGGCTGGGCCACTGCAAAACGTTAATATTTTTGTCTGCTAACCATTTCTTCACCACTTTTGCTGTGTGTTTTGGGTCGTTGTCGTGCTGAAATGTCCACTGGTTCCCAAGGCCAAGTTTCTCTGCAGACTGCCTGATGTTGTTGTTGAGAATCTTGATGTATTGCTCTTTTTTCATGGTGCCATTTACTGCAATCAAGTTCCCTGGTCCATTGGCTGAAAAACACCCCCAAAACATTAGGTTCCCACCACCATGTTTGACAGTGGGGATGGTGTTCTTAGGGTTGAAGGCTTCTCCTTTTTTATGCCAAATGAAGGACAGATCATTGTGGCCAAACAATTCAATTTTTGTTTCATCTGACCATAAAACAGAACACCAGAAGTCTTCTTCTTTGTCCAGATGAGCATTTGCAAAGGTCAAGCGGGCTTTTGTGTGCCTTTTCTGGAGAAGTGGCGTCCTCCTTGGTCTGCGTCCGTGGAACCCAGCAGTGTGCAGTGTCCGTTGGACTGTCTGCCTTGAGATGTTGCCACCAGCAGAGCCAAGATTCACCAGGATGGCCTTGGTGGTGATCCTTGGATTTTTCTTCACCTCTCTCACTATCCTCCTGGCCAGCACAGGTGTCACTTTTGGCTTCCGACCACATCTTCTGAGATTTTCCACAGTGCGGAACTTCTTGTATTTTTTCATAATACTTTGCACTGTAGCCACTGGAAGTTGAAAACATTTTGATATGGCCTTATAGCCCTTTCCTGACTTGTGAGCGGCCACAATGCACAGCCGCAGGTCCTTAGTGAGCTCCTTTGTCTTAGCCATGATTGTCCACAAGCCAACTGCAGAGAGCTGCTGTTTTTCACCTGTTGAGTTGATTAAACTGTTCCCAATGAATCAGGGTAATTAGGATGCTTTAAAACAGCTTGGACTATTTGGAATGGTATAGAACTTTGGATTTTCCCATAGACTGTGACAGTTTGCAAAGGGTATGAATAATTTTGGACATGCCACTTTTTGTTCAAATGTGAATAAAAGCTGAGGAATATTTTTTTCCACAATGATGCCTCTTGTACATCATCGTATTATCTCCTGGGAGATGCCTGTGTTGTTTCCGGTCAAAAATAAAATTGCTGGTTGAATAAAAGTACATTTAAGTCAAAATTTGCCAGGGGTATGAATAATTTCGGGCTTGACTGTATATATATATATATATATATGTATGTATGTATAAAAATCTTGGTTATCTTGGAACATTACCATCAGACAGTTTAATAGAAAGTTGCATACAGTATTCTTGCAACGTAACCTGGTTTGACACAGCTGCAGGGTACAAACATATCATTCCACACTGCTACAGTTCAAATTATTGAGAGGGCCCCGAAAAGCAGCCCAAGGCAGCCCAGCTTGACGTGCAACCCACAATTCTCTGGCACCACATATTCAACACCGGCCTCTCCCAACGGTCACACATTACTGACTAGAGATATGTAAATAGAACATTCATGTTGCCTTCATTATTAGATGTGGGTCAAGGGATAACTTCAAAAGTACTAATTAAAAGAGCTCCCTGCACACCATTGCTTAGTATTCTCACACATAATATTCAAGCTGCATTTATATTCTTTGCTGGTTCAGCACCATAAAGGAAGCCACATCTTTACTGTTGTGTTTTCTCCTCGGGTGATCCATGCCGCGGTGATTTTTCTGTTAAAGGCCACTGATTAGATAATAATGGTAATATGAACCTCTTATCACATGCATCATGTTTTTTACACTACACTAAACCTTCTGATTAGATCATGTTTCCCTGTTATCTTGTACTTTACAGTGTTTGTGTGTGTTTTAAAAGCCAGTTGCTGGAGAAAATGATCTGCTTTCCTCCTTTCCTTAAATTCAGGAAGAAACATATCAAGGGTGTGCTGACCATCCAGCTCCTCCTGCAAGCTTTCAGAGGTTATCTGCTGGTTACTAGAGGGGAAAAGGCCACCTGATCAGTGTCAGAAGTGATCAAAGAATTTTAGCGGCCCTTAAATCATTTGGAATAATGACCGTTGTCACGGTTGATAAAAGCAGTCAAACCACTTGGTGCTGTACATCACAACAACAGCCCAGTCCCACGGCCTGCTTGTTTGCATAATAGACAAACAGTCTTAGTGCTTTTGTGTGAGCACAGGGTTACTTCAGAAGCAAAGGCAATCTATTTTCTGGGATGAATCCCCCTTTACAGATGCCATTTACATCTTCCTGCCATACAACAACCACTACCACCACCACCTTCCCCCGATCCCCCTTCTGTCATGTAATCTATGCTCCTCTGACAGCATAGCCAAGGCCCGGTGGGAGAGCGCCTATCCATCTCACTACCCCAATCTGCCTCCCCTGTTTGGTTCCACATGAGCACTCAGCTGCTGTGACTAATTAAATAAAGCGCTGTGCCCTCTGCTTCCTGTTAGCCATGGCAAGGTTGGTGCACAGAGAGGAAGCAGAGGAGCAGGAGGAAGGCTGCTGAAGCAGGAGGAGAAAGGATAAATACTACAAAGCCAGCGATAACACTTTGGTCATGACAGTGGACATAAAAATGACAATAATGCAAACGTGACTATTTTACAGTGGGTAAAGTGCTGGTATTTATTCTTTGTTGTTCTCTTTTCTCCAGCCATTATACCGCTGAAGAACTAAGGCCAAGAGAATAAAGGTGCGTGGGATTATAATATACTATTTGCCCTCAAGTAGATCTTTATATTTATGTGTTGTTCACCCTTTTTTCTCCCTGTCACAATTGTCTGGTAAACTCAGCAGTAATGCTCTGAAGGACGCGGTGTTCTCTTGGGGTTATTGGTAAGTGTTACTGTAATGAGGCGCGGCTGCATTAATTTGGCACACAGTAAGGAATATGAGAAATCTTGACATTTTGATTGCAGGAATCACAAGGTCACTTAATGATATGAGTAATCTATTTAATTTTATCTGCCATGCAGACATACATTTCTGGGCTCGCTCAAAGCCACTGTTGTTTGAATCTTAGCAGTTTTGTTGCTTCATGAAGTTGTAAAACTGCCAACTTCAGCTAGTGAGCAGTTTCGACTGATTGTTTTGATGGTCTCACAAAGAGCCAAGTTAATGCAATGGTTTTGCAATTTTTTTTTCCATTTCATCACCATATTTGTATGTTCATAAGGGTAATTTACTGAAATGTACATTCCCATTCATTGAAAACCTCCCACGAGGAGCGCTGTCTCGCTACATAGTCTTGTTCTAATTCTATTGAAGGGCAGCTTGAACAGTTATGAGTGCCTCTTCTCTTTATTTTTCAGAAGAAGAGTTGTTGTTTTTCTGCTCCTCAAGACTCTGACTCCCTGTGGCTTAGTCCGTGCTTTGCAATTCTTTTCAATTCAGTGCTATTTAGTCTTTTATAAAGTATGAATTTGGCGCTTTGTTCAGCACTGCTGGCTAAGAAACCTCTTTAAGCTTTAAAAACCACAACGCACATCAGAAATTAGATTCCATCTATAAGAAATAAATTGAAAAAAAGTGTTTCAGAGCAAAAGATTTCCTCCAGAATGGCGACGGATATCATTTAACTACTGTTGCTGCTACTAGTACTACTACAATACTACTACAAAAATACTACTAAGAAAATAATAATCCTGCTACTAAAATAATGAAAATAACATATTTTTGTTTAATATATTTCATTCCCAGCACAGTGAAGTGCTAACATGAGTTTCTCTCAGCGTGTAGTCCCATGTTTGTTGAAAATGGAAGTGGGTTTCAGCACCATGGAGAGCAAACAAGGACATAGAAGTATGCTGCATATACAACCCCTGGTAAAAAATATATATATATATGGAAACAGCACTTTTGAAGGGTGTTCATTCAGTTGTTTTTTTGTTTTTGTTTTTTCTTTAAAAAAAAAATGGACTAGAGGCGGGCTACACCCTGGACAGGACACCAGTCCATCACAGGGCCACACAGAGACAAACAACCATCCATGCTCACACTCACTCCAAGGGACAATCTAGAGACACCACTTAACCTGACATGCGTGTTTTTAAACTGTGGGAGGAAGCTGGAGTAACCCGAGAGAAGCCACACATACACGGGGAGAACACGCAAACTCCACACAGGAAGGCCACCACACCACAGTGCAGCCCTTATTTAAATCAAATAGAGGAAAAACATATGGAATCACTCAAATCTGAATTTGGAAGGATGAACCAAAACAACTATTATTAGTACTTTGTTTCAATCTCCTCTGGCTTTGACAGTTTGAGTTCTTTGAGGTATGGACTTCACTTATTTGTGAGCTATCTTTTATCAGCCCCCAACTTTCTTGTATATTCTCTGCCATCTCCCCTGGTTCTTAAACTCACATCAACCCCACATGATCAATGAAATTAATTTTCTTCAGGCTGTCGATTTTAAATGTTTAGTTGCACCTGCATCAAACAAAAGTTCTTCTTCTTGTCCAATTCAGATTTGTGATGCATCACTGACTATCACTTTCATCCAGTCATCTATAGTCCATGACTGCTTCTCTTTAGCCCAGTGTAACTTCTGTTTAGTTATACTCGAGAACAAGACTAGCAGCATCAGTAGTAAGCCAGAAGGTATTTAGAATACTGATGAAAGCCATACTTACTACATTTGAACCTTTTTAACTCCTTAGAATAGGAACGGGACACTCCTAGAATTGTCGCTCTTTTCACTCAACTGTGATCAGAATGTGTCATGCCCTGTTGACTTCCCTGAACCTTGCACATAGACCTCTATGGCAAGGAAAGCCCTGAAACTTCTACAGACACCTTCTACAGACATATACAGCACTGTAACCAACAAAAGACATAGAGTTGTCATGAGGGCAGGGGACATTTTTATCCTCAAAGCTTTTATATCAAGTGGAAATGTATTTTCTCCCTTTTGTTTTGACATCTTGGATGCTGATATTGTGGGACACATTTAGAGGCACTGCATCAATTTTGACTTGACAAAAAATGTATTTATTTATTTATTTTTTCCTCACTATGGTGTTTGAGAGATAACAGCACAGCATAGGCTGTCTCTTGTCAGAAAATGGAATGCAATTTGATTAATATTGCTGTTGTAAATATGTTTTTGTTGTTCAGGGCTGTTCCACATCAGTTACTTTATTGTGGATCCGAGTTAATGTGCTGCATATATTTAGCATCCATGTCTGTGTGCGTGTACGGAATGGATGCACAGTTAATGCATGGAATTTAGAGAAAAACTAAAAAGATGGTATTAGTATACTGAGTTCCGAGTAAATATACCAGAAAACAATTCATTTAACATGCCGACCAAACACGTCAGAAATTTAAGGAGTTTGTAACGGTTTCGGATGGGTAAAAAAAGAAAAGAAAGTAGGCTGTAATAGGAAGGAGACACGGTATTAATTGAATATGTAGCACACTCTCAGAACATTTCTTTGCTTTTTCCGCTGAAAAAGGGCCACAAATAGCTTTTGAGATGGTTCCTGAGCTTTCCAACCATCTGACAAGCAGTTCTGATGGGAGTTTTGCCGGGTCAGTTGCATCACCGCTGTGGACTCACACTGCGTGTGTTATTCATTGGCCCACTAACTCTTACTTTAATAACCAGCAGTTTGGTGTCAGTTGTGTGAACACGTTTTATAACAAGCTCGGGCAGTTACAGCTTGTTTTTATTGTACCCTGATTGGTCATCGCCATAAAGCCACAGCTTGCAGGGTGTGTGGAAGATGATGGAAGGTGCAGAAAGTAATTTCCTGTAACTAACCAAAATAAAGTCTGAGCAGTAGGAGTCAAGAGAGGACATTTATCATTACTGTAGTATCCACTGACCTTCACTATGAGTGTGATGCGGCACTAATATCCTTCAAGCCTCTAGACCTCCCTGCTGCTGAATCATCCTGGATCAATTATTCTAATATTTGTGTGGCAGTTTTGCTATTGATTAATAAATTTATGCAGAGCACAGCATATCTTATTTAATAAAGAGAGGCTCTGCGTTTAATCAAGTCCTTTTGGAATCAGGAGACACTTTGGTTTCATAAACCTTTGCCTTATCGATACATGTGTTCATATATAACTTGCGTTCATGAACTCAAACTTTTGTTTTAATACGAGCAGAGAAACTCAGATGGCTTATTAAATGGCTATTTTAAGCACACTTGATAGTTAGTAAATGATGCCCACTGTTGCCAACATTATTGGCTCATCCATGCTGTGTGTTGCTGTAAATATGACAATCTGGTCATTAGGGCAACTTAGTGGTTCCGTAAATTCAGAAAGCAGTGGAGGTGTTCATTGTATAGCACTTAGAATACGTATAGAAGACAAATGTATTCTATTCAGGTTGCTTCCAGACAATTTTGGCCTCTACTGATTAAAGGAAAAAGAAACAGTTCTGAGTAGAAGTTAAATTTTGCATAATGTACGTGGAAAAGAACTTGATGTAATAGTTATAATACTATTTTTGGTTATAAATGTTCCACGTTACACCTTGACCAGAATGTTTTTCTATCAAGAATCATTCATAAATCTTGTTGGATGTTTTAGCTGACCTGACTTTTAAGCACAGCCCACATATTTTGGATAGAGTTGAGGTCAGAACTTTGAGAAGGCCATCCTAAAACCTTAATATCAGCCTGCTTTATCTTTTCAACAACCAGCTTTGATGGATGTTTGGGCCAATTGTGACTGTTGGAACTGTCTATCTGATGATTTGAGGGGCTGAAGAATTCTGAGACCAAACCACTCAGTCTCGGTCTCATCTGAAGATGAAACGTTTCTCCAGAAGGCGCTTCTCCCTCCCTTTGGTCAACTTCAAACGTTAGTCAAGCTTAAAGGTGTTGATCTTGACATCTTTAAGATACACGTTGTTCAGTTATTTGTGATGACACAAACCTTCTCTCCTCTTCTCAGCAATCCTACAGAAAGAAAATCTCTGACAAAATTACCATCGTGCTACTTCTGAATTCCCACTTTTGTTTTTGCTAATGGAATAGTAAAAGTAACCATAGTCGCATGTTCCTGTAGCATTGGAGTTGACGCATCGTATCAGCTCATCTGATATTAGACAGTAATAACTTAGAAATAACATGCTTTTGAGAAAACTTCTTCTACTGCATTGCTGTTCATAATGTACAATGATATTTTAAAGTCCTTTTATTCTTTATATATGTTAAGGGAATAAAGAATGGTACAGAACCTTGGCTGAGCCAGAGATTGCTGCAAATGAGAGAAGAATAAATATTCAAAGGCAGACATGAAGGGAATAAAGAAAACTCTGTGAAATGAGGAACAGTATGGACGACCCCCGTCGTCTACCTGAAGACTTTCGATGAATTCCAATGAGAGGGCAGATTGCATTATTAAAGATAGGCCCTATAGGTGCAATTAGCGCTACATAATGGCCCTTTTGCAGCTCCTTTGGCAGAGATCTGAAATATTGATTTAATTTGCCCTTATATTTTCACTTAAACTCTGGCTTGTCATGCTAAGCATACATCTCATTGTTATGCTTTTTTTTTTTTTACTCTAATAGCTCAGGCTTTGCTCTGTCATGGTGTACTAAGTACATTCAGCACTGTGTATATGTAGTCCTTTCTCAGGGGATACAGAGGAGATAGAAATGGGTAAAATACAATGAAATCTGAGAGAGGAAAAACTAACCTAAGTGTATTTTTAAAACTTGCTGCTGCCAGGTGTACAGAAGACAATGAGATGTGAGTTTTTTTGAGTTTGAGGAGTAGAGAAGAGTGAGGAGAGCCAGAGAGGAGCTCCAGTTTTTTTTTTTTCTTGTCTGTATGTGACAGGTGAAACCCAACAGACTCTGATTATGTCAGACAGGACACTTGTGTTGGACTTTCTCAAGGGATTTGTGGGGTATCTTGAGGTAGAGAGTGGCTCACTATTCCAGTACCTCTGATCTCTGCATTATTTATGCTTTTGTCTCAGCAATTTATCAGCCCCCCCCCGGGGGTTCATTCTATAGTACACCTGTGATGGAATTGGTTGCAGCGACGATAGCATTTGAGTGAAGCCAATAACCAAATACACTAGCTCATATAAATATCAGGAAACTGCAGAACGGACAAGTGTGCTGCGTAGCAGTCTCTGCACTTGGCAAGCATCCATCCACATCAAAATAGTGGAGTGAAAAATGAAATACAAAGAGGAAAATGCTGTGTTGGCTCCACTTTCTTACCTTTATATTAATTTCTAGGAGATGAAACTGGTAATAGAGGAGCTGTGGTAGGAGTTGCACAGCGACTGAATCACTGATCAATGACAGCTAATGAACACGGCAGGAGTTCTGCTCTGTTTGCCTCTCGACAGAGAACTGCCTTCTCAAGAGAGCTCCTTCTCTGCTTTTTTTTTTGGTATTTTATGTTTTTTTCTTGCCAGAAAGGCACAGGAGCCTTCATTGAAACCAACTGCCTCTGGGCTCAATTAACTACCATAGATTACTCATATTGCAGATGATAAAACCGCATAGAAGATCAGCAGTGTGTTGATGCTGAAAAGCATGAACACACAGTAGTATGTGCATTGACACAGACAACTGGACATGAGATTGGACTATAAGATATGTCGGTAATGTTTCGAGCAGGGATGTCCAAAGTCGGTCCTCGAGGGCCGCTATCCTGCATCTTTTAGATGTTGCCCTGCTTCAACACACCTGATTCAGATTAATGAATCTCTTCAACAGATTGTTAAGTTCTGCACAAGCCTGTTAATGTTGTCTTGATCTGAATCAGGTGTGTTGAAGCAGGGCAACATCTAAAACATGCAGGATAGCGGCCCTCGAAGACCGACTTTGGACATCCCTGGTTTAGAGGGTGAAAAACTCTATGGGGACTATGATAACAGTTGGTTATCAAAACAGAGTAGATCTGCATGTAAAACCATATGCTGTATTTGCTTGGGCTATTATTTTTCTCCATGCGTCAATATAGGGAGAAAAGGCAGAGTGAAAGTTTGATTCCATGATGTTATTAAATGTCGCATGCATTCCCTCACAAATGTGCAGAGCAGCACTTGTGATCTCACAGCAGAGTCAAAGTAGGACATGTATTGTATGTATTGTGCTGTTGATGTTTCGAGCTCCATGGTGATGACATGGCTTGCTTTCTGTGTGGGCAGGCCATGTCCTTTGTCACGACAGATAAACATCACTTCATGTTGCTCCTTCAAGCTGCTCACTGTCTGTTTCTCTGCCTGCGTAGATGAAGAAGACGTGTTTCCGAACAGTTGTCAATTCCAAGTATCTTTTTGTTTTCGCAACGTGAAAAACCAACTTTCCTCTTTTACTTCAGAACATTTCATGTTTGAAATGTTTTGTTCCCAGAAAGCTACAATGACTGGCGTCCAATTTCTAAACCTAATTAGTCCTTGTTACACGTAGAAGCCAGCATTTTTTAAAGAATCCCAGCATATTGTTTACAAAGCTGCTGGCTATCAAAGAGAAAATGTTCAGCACAGGAGAATTTACAGATGGCATAAACCTAAACACTGAACAGGCCCCTCACTGTGATGGGAATACGCAAGACATATTCCCAGTGACTTTCAAGTGTAGCTTTCTGAAGTGTGCACACATTATTGTGAAACTGCAGGGGAGTTTAAACAGTCACTGCCTCAGTTTTGTTTGTCTTTTGATGGTAGAAGAAGAAGAAAATGAACTAATGAGGTAAGAAGGACCATGGTCAAAGACAAAGGGCCTCCATCCATCCATTTTCTATACCCGCTTATTCCAACTGAGGGTCGCGGGAGCCTATCCCAACTGTCTAGGTGAGTGGCGGGGTATACCCTGGACAGATCGCCAGTCCATCACAGAGCCTCACAGAGACAAATGAGACAAACAACCACTCATGCTCGCAATCACTCCAAGGGCCAAATTTAGAGACACCAATTAACCTGACATGCATGTTTTCGCACGGTAGGAGGAAGCCGAAGCACCCGGAGAGAACCCACACATACACAGGGAGAACATGCAAACTCCACACAGAAAGGCCCCAGCCGGGAGTTGAACCTGGAACCCTCTCGCTGTGAGGCGACGATGCTGACCACCGCAGCCCAGACAAAGAGCAAATAATTCAAATTCCAAGTGATGCTCAGAAGTGATGGTGCTGAAATACTCATGATAACACTCAAGTGTGAATGTGGACTGATAGCTTGATTGTTGAATATCACAGGCAATTTAGATGTGGTGCATTAGCAAATATATCTGTTAATTAGTTAAAAGTTGTCTTTTTACTCTCATTTGCTCAAATGACCAACTTATGTGAATTACCATGTAGAGCTTTTTTTTTTCTTGCTTCAATTATCTGATTGTCTGTTTCACTTCCATTCTTATAAATGAATGTGCATTAGGTGGCATTGGCTTATCGCTATTTAAAATTGATATCAAAGTATTTTTTACACATCACAAATCCATACATTTTACAAACAAAAGAAAAGTAGAAGGATAGAAAGAAATGTCCACTGTGGCAATGAGTGTGAGATGAACCGGGGCTGAATGGTAACTCTTTGACTGAAACAGTGTCACAGTCCCTCAGCTCTGCTCAGTTCATCTTATAAGGTGTCAGTCACCTTCATGCCGCATCAGAAAACAAATCAATCACAACACAGGTGGGAGCCGCCTGCCATGTCATCCCGTGTGACTCTGAATATTCATTCAGATTAACTTGCTGACAAAAAAAAAAGAAGAAGTTTCCTGAGGTAAATGATTGACTTGCCTGTTGAGGTGGCCAGCATGCCAGTGTGAGCGCAGAACAAACGGAGGCTTTTTCTTTTCTTAGCTCTCCGTCTTCCGAGTCGCCGCCTTTGGAGTTTACCACAGGAGTCTCTTCAAATGATTGAGGCGGAGAATTAAGATTAATGCACTTCCATGTTCCACCCAGGCTCTGAGGTGAAAAATTCTTCTAATTAAGACCAGGGGGGCTGCAGACTGCTTCTATGGAGAAGCTGGGAGTGGGTTACCTCGACTGTTACCATGTAGCAAAAAGAGCTGATAAAGGTGTGAGATATTTCCGAGTGTGATGCATGCTGCTGCTTTGGAATAACAGTGTGGTAACTGAATGACCTGTCAGACAACTCACTCTGGCTTATTGTTATTGGGATAAAGTGACAAAGCCTGTAGCAATAGCTGCTGCATCATTCCATCATTTTAAGTGATCATTGTTGTGTTGTAACCTATGTGAGTCATCACTTCCCAGTCCCGCACAGGGTGGCTCGTCCAGAGTCTACCTTCATTATTACTTTCATGATGAGAGCTAGATGATAATATTGATGTCAATCATGTCTGCACAAAGTATGAAGCCACAAGCTGCTGCCAATTAGCTTAAAAATTGGAAAAGGGAGAACGCAGCTAGCTTGTTAGCTCTGCCCCACTGTTTAGGGGGAAAAAACATCTCCCAGCAGTTACAAAGCTCACTTTAAGGCTCAGAATCTCTGTGATATCTTCAACATGTCAAATGTACACAGTGATTTTATCGTGCTATACATGATATAATGTGCTAATCTGTGAGCTACAGTGTTGGTGGGTAAATTTTGTTCCTTTTCTTGGCATTAAGCGTACACTTTGAATATTGCAATCACAGCTGGATAAGTCCATTAGTTTACATCTCAAATTAGAATGCACTTCCTTATGTTGCCCAGCTTATATATTCTATGTTCCCCAGCAGTCACTTGTTTTCAGATGTCATTCCTCACTGCTTTGTGGTTGGCCTACAATTGGCCTGCAAATGAGTGACCGTATTCCACACGAATCACCAGCCCATCAAACGTGGCTTGAGTGGTTTGTGTCGGTGTGTCGTCACTGCATCGACATTACTTTCAAACCTGTACTTAAATCCACTGGCACCGAACACACATGTTAATGCCAGGTGTTAACAGGCTTTATGTTATCTTTAGGTAGAATAGCCTGCTGTTTCTACCTGCCCACGGTCTCTGCTGAGCTGAGCTAAGCTAATCTAATTGGCGGCTGCATCTCGTTTGATATAAACTGCCATAAGTTTGGCGTCAGTTCTATCATTTTATCATTTTCTTTCTTTTTTTTTCTTTTTCTTTTCCCATTTTTCTCTTTAAATCCCTTTTATAGAACTGAAAATAGACAAAAGCATTGAGGATATTTCTCTGATTCTACCCTTAGGAACATTAGGGAGAGATCAGGTGACTTATTTTGAGGCTTCAGAACAGCAGCGATGGCCTGTTCATTCATTGATCGTTTTTTACATAGGAGAGGCAATATCTAATGCAACTCATGTATATTTAACAGACTCCATTACTCATTTCAAAACAAGAATGTAGTGGAAATTGAGAGAAAATTCAGCACTTGACCTTATTAAGTGTCCTTACTTGTAGGAATATACCCTACAGTTCAGTTTTTACTTGAAGGCAGTGCATTTACATGCATGGCTGGGCCTAATAACAATAGACTGTTATATTTCTTCCCATGCTGATGAGACTAACCACTATTTAGATATTTTCCACCCCCCACCATTTGCGTCCTGCAGGACCCTTGGGATGTTATTTCCATCGCAGGCTTGTACAGTAGCTGCTTCAATGTAAATATATCCATGGAGGCAGATCTATATATCCTCTGTGAGTATTATGCACTATTTATCGTAATTATCCATTTGTGCGCAGGGAAGCAGCCACGGAGAGTTTGATCATCTGGTAATGTTCTTTAAGTATCACCAAGGTTTAGCTGCTTCCTCATTATTCTGACTTCGTCTTTAAGGTTATTCCCAGTCATTTCCTCTCACAGTGTGACACCCGGTGTTCGTCTTTGATAGTTGTTCGGATTGTTGTTGCTGTTTTCGGCAAAAGCTACAGGGATACTTGGCATGATATTCCACAAATAGAGACATTTTTCCCTTTTTTTTTCTTCCTCTGTTTTTTTTCGTCCTTTTTTCCAGAGGACAGTTAACCTGAGGGAAGATTGAAATATTTCACTCTCATTTTGATGTAAATGAGAACAGAAATGGGCAGGTTGTAGATTTAGAATGCTTCATTAGATTGAATCCAGTGTGGCTTTGTGTCTTTCACGTGAGCAATCTCCTATAGCCCGATTAAATTAGTGTGCAAGCTAGTGTACCTGCAATAAATGTATCTGTCCATCAGCTTGTGTCTCAGGGATTCTTCTGTCTTGCCGTGGCTGCTTTGGATTTTCAGACAGAAAAGTCGATTTTACGAACCTTTAAGTTGAATTGTCTTCTTCTTCTTTTTTTTCCAATTTCCCTTTTGAAGACTATATATATATCTGCTGTACATGTTCATTGAGAGTATCGGTGAAATCTGTGATCTTTTATTTCATCCCTGACCTCTTGACTCAACAGCTTGCATCAGTCCACTTTGAAATTTAGAGGTCTCATGGGAGGCATGGGGATAAGTTTTAATATGATGTCAAAAAAAAAAAAAAAAGCCATGGATGAGTTGGCAAGTTGGATTGCTTCCTGACAGGGAGCAAATGGAAGCTGAACTAGATTCTGAAATGTTCCGTAAAGCAGATATTCTCATGGCAAGCTTTGTAATTTGCCAAGATTCCTATTATTCAGATTGACAGACTCTCTAACTGTATCAGTTTTTGTTTTGACATTTTGAAGCAGTGAGCAATGCCCTTAGGGCTTTCATTTAGGATTTCCCCCCACATGGCTTTGGCTGTCATGTGTAAAATGTAATAAAGGGTTGATAATGAGCGTCAATTAGGAGGTACGAGCAGCTTGCTAACGGAACTATTTTTTGTATTTCCTGCTATGAATTATAAAGTGAGCACTTCAAACGCGGGAATACATGCACTTACTGAATGAGTCAAAGCCAGTCGTGTTCCAGGAGATTCATGACAGATGTAGACAGCTGAAGTCTTAGTGGAACACAGAGCACAAGCAGAGTTTCCACTGCCACGAGTCAGAGATTATTAACTCCTCTCAGGGTACATGTGTTGGTTATCTGACCAAGAAACAGAAGTTCAACCCATCCTGATGGGCGAGTCCAGTGAATTCATTAAGAAGTGCAGCTGCATACAGATATAGCTCACTGACTCGAATAATGTATCTAAAAACCAAACTTCCGAGCATATAGCCAACTATAGAGCTTTTAAAAGCTTCAAGTAGGAGAGCGTCATGTGTGACATAATTAAATTCCATCCAAGTTAATTCAAACTGTTTAATGATGCAGGGAGAACAATCTCTTTCGCTGTGCTGGCAGTGAGGGGGTCCACAGGGGCTACGAGTGAAGGGAAGTTCAGAGACACAGAGAGGAGGAGGTCTTTACTTTAGAGAGACTTGGAAGTTGCAGCTGTGTTGGAGCTGGTGTAAATGTTTATTTAATGATGCCAAATCTGATGGGTTTTTTTCTCTTCTCACCGCTATTTAATTTATGGCTACTGCTTCGATCCCTGTTGCGACTTTAACTAATAATATGAATGTGAATGCTTAAAAGTATAAAATAATCAGTCATTTGGATGCTGGGCGAAATCTTATCAATACTTGCTTAAGTTTTTAATGGGTTACATGTTGGGTTATCACAATCAGCCTGCAGTGCTTTTCTATTTTTCAAAACTAATCTTCTCTCCCACAATGAACTACTTGAAGGAATACATATTGTGCTTTTGCACCTTTTTTTCAGGAGTCGAGGCCAGACGTTTGGGGGGAGAAGGAGAAGATGAGTCTGGCGGGTAATCCCACTCCACCTATCTATCAACCTGGAGACTATTTCCAGCATATCCCTGCAGAATGACAGAGCCTCGCTGAGCAGAAGATGAGTCTATCATCCTTCTTTCTAAGACTTTCCCTAGAGTTTCTATCAAAACAAATAAACACAGTATTACCATTATTTCTATCGCCCTCCCTCCTTTCATGTCAATGGAGGATCGCGGCGGTGAGTAGATGCAGCTCAGTGAGTTGGGTTCGGTGCAGTACGCTGAGCAGCAGCCCTGTTTGAAAACTACAGGATGTGACAGGATCCTTTGTCTGTCGCTGACATCACTTTGAATGCGTTGTGATGGAGCATGTACCAGAGATCTCCTGTCTAATAGGAAGTGAGACACTTAAAGAGATGACCCTGGCTGAGTTGCCAGAGAGCAAGCTTGGCTCTCCCATTACTCCAGCACTTGTTAATTAGTGTCTGTCGCGGGACTAACTTGTACCTGTCAGTGTGTCCAGCTCTCCTATATTCGATAAGTTGAGGGAATTGATTCAGAATGCCAGCTAAGCTCCAACAAACTGCAAATGGTGCATGGGATACACCCTGATATTCTCTCTGACCTGACAGCTTTACATGTAAGAAATTGTTTTTAATGAACTCAGACTATCTCAGCTTGTTTCTACAGCTGGTGTGGAATGTTTTATCTGTTAAAGGCGAGGGGGCGCACAGATTGTTTTATTGTATTTTTTTTTTTTTTTTGAGTACTTAAGCAGTCCCAGTGCCATATGTCAATGTATGAATACCAAAGCCATTTTTGTGTGATAACCCAGTGCCTATTTACATTAAAGAGACATAGTGAAACTGCCTGGTCATTGGTAATTATTGGTCTTGTTCCGTGGGCCACTCTGTGTTCACTCAGGCAGAACAAGGTCGAGTTTATTACAGACATTTCTTCTCTTCACCCCTGGGATTAACCACGCTGTTCAGATTCATCCCCACACATTCCATTAGGTGATTTATAAGCCGACAACACTATTCTACATCATGAGTAAAGCATGAATTATGGTTAAAGTAATACAAATATTTCATTTACATGCAGATCAACTCTGACATGCTGAATTGTTCAGAGTTAGACGCCGTCCTATTTTAGGGCTAATCGCTCTGTTTGCAGATGCTCAGTCATCCCAAACATTTTACATGTTTTGAATAATGGATTCTCTCTGCCATTGTTTGTTGCTGTCATATGCGAAATAGCTACCTGGCATAAAGTCTGACTTGTGTAACTGTTGCAGAAACAGCTCCCCGGAGCACACGCACACATACACTCGCAGGCCTGCGCAGACGCATACACACACAACACAACACACTGCTTTTCGTTCTTAGTTGGGTGGGACTTGATCAAACCCCAGGTTGTGCACAAACGTGCAGATCTCTCTGTACGGTAGCCCTTGACCTTGCTGTGTCCTCATGCCCCCAGACACCTGCCTGAAATTAAATTACAGATTAGTGGCTCCAGGCCCAAAGAGGGATTTATTTGGTTGGCCCTTCTCTGTGAAGCAAAAAGAAATAAAATGCTGTGGGATTTAAGGAGGGCAAAGCCAGTCTGGAAGATCTTTCCGTCTTCTGGTAGTAAGAGATGGAGCCAGTTCTGCCCGAACACCAAAATGTCTGCAAACACTTCTAAACCTTGCACTGCGGAAAGAAGGGACAGAAGCAAAAGTTTGTGAGTGAGAAGGAGAAGATGAGTCTGGCGGGTAATCCCACTCCACCTATCTATCAACCTGGAGACTATTTCCAGCATATCCCTGCAGAATGACAGAGCCTCGCTGAGCAGAAGATGAGTCTATCATCCTTCTTTCTAAGACTTTCCCTAGAGTTTCTATCAAAACAAATAAACACAGTATTACCATTATTTCTATCGCCCTCCCTCCTTTCATGTCAATGGAGGATCGCGGCGGTGAGTAGATGCAGCTCAGTGAGTTGGGTTCGGTGCAGTACGCTGAGCAGCAGCCCTGTTTGAAAACTACAGGATGTGACAGGATCCTTTGTCTGTCGCTGACATCACTTTGAATGCGTTGTGATGGAGCATGTACCAGAGATCTCCTGTCTAATAGGAAGTGAGACACTTAAAGAGATGACCCTGGCTGAGTTGCCAGAGAGCAAGCTTGGCTCTCCCATTACTCCAGCACTTGTTAATTAGTGTCTGTCGCGGGACTAACTTGTACCTGTCAGTGTGTCCAGCTCTCCTATATTCGATAAGTTGAGGGAATTGATTCAGAATGCCAGCTAAGCTCCAACAAACTGCAAATGGTGCATGGGATACACCCTGATATTCTCTCTGACCTGACAGCTTTACATGTAAGAAATTGTTTTTAATGAACTCAGACTATCTCAGCTTGTTTCTACAGCTGGTGTGGAATGTTTTATCTGTTAAAGGCGAGGGGGCGCACAGATTGTTTTATTGTATTTTTTTTTTTTTTTTGAGTACTTAAGCAGTCCCAGTGCCATATGTCAATGTATGAATACCAAAGCCATTTTTGTGTGATAACCCAGTGCCTATTTACATTAAAGAGACATAGTGAAACTGCCTGGTCATTGGTAATTATTGGTCTTGTTCCGTGGGCCACTCTGTGTTCACTCAGGCAGAACAAGGTCGAGTTTATTACAGACATTTCTTCTCTTCACCCCTGGGATTAACCACGCTGTTCAGATTCATCCCCACACATTCCATTAGGTGATTTATAAGCCGACAACACTATTCTACATCATGAGTAAAGCATGAATTATGGTTAAAGTAATACAAATATTTCATTTACATGCAGATCAACTCTGACATGCTGAATTGTTCAGAGTTAGACGCCGTCCTATTTTAGGGCTAATCGCTCTGTTTGCAGATGCTCAGTCATCCCAAACATTTTACATGTTTTGAATAATGGATTCTCTCTGCCATTGTTTGTTGCTGTCATATGCGAAATAGCTACCTGGCATAAAGTCTGACTTGTGTAACTGTTGCAGAAACAGCTCCCCGGAGCACACGCACACATACACTCGCAGGCCTGCGCAGACGCATACACACACAACACAACACACTGCTTTTCGTTCTTAGTTGGGTGGGACTTGATCAAACCCCAGGTTGTGCACAAACGTGCAGATCTCTCTGTACGGTAGCCCTTGACCTTGCTGTGTCCTCATGCCCCCAGACACCTGCCTGAAATTAAATTACAGATTAGTGGCTCCAGGCCCAAAGAGGGATTTATTTGGTTGGCCCTTCTCTGTGAAGCAAAAAGAAATAAAATGCTGTGGGATTTAAGGAGGGCAAAGCCAGTCTGGAAGATCTTTCCGTCTTCTGGTAGTAAGAGATGGAGCCAGTTCTGCCCGAACACCAAAATGTCTGCAAACACTTCTAAACCTTGCACTGCGGAAAGAAGGGACAGAAGCAAAAGTTTGTGAGTGACTTAAACTGAGTGATTGGAAGCAAAAGTTACATTTATTTACTGAATGTATAGAACAGCTTTGTAACGGGGAAAAAAAGCAAAGAAAACATCAGATTGAAGGAAATCCGATGAAGCAGCAGCAGCTTGCTGTTTATTTAGACCCTGGACGTACAGCCTGGAAATAAAAGAAAATCATTCTTGTGAGACAAAAAAAGAGCAAATGCCAAGCCCTCATTAAATTGATGGTCTGTCAAGCCTTTCACAATCCTAAACTCCAAATTGTATTTACTTCAAACAGTCTTCAAATGCAGGTGACCATTAGTTGGCAGTTAGAAAGTAATTAATACAGCAAAAATATTGTGTTTTCGTAGCCAAAGTGGGGAAAAACAATGCCTTGGTGTTGAGATTTCATAATGAAAGCAACATATCACTTGAACACAACCACCTTATTTGCAAGTTTATTGCAAAATTGCAATGTTAAAAACGAGTGACTGTTGGGAAAGAGCATAACTTCTTTACTACATCAACAGTAGATAAGATCGGGTCTTCTCTTCATTTTCAATGCAAACATTCTGCACAGTGCTTTGATCGAATTCCGAGGTGGTATGAGCATAAAGAGCCGATCAAGAAACACAGATTTGGACGGATAAATGTAGATTCATCAGGAGCGGCATACATTCAGGAAAAGAATTGCAGCTGGCCCGAGTTTCACTTCATGGATCTACAGTTCAAAGACACAAGAGCCAGAGGAGAAACAACGAGGCTTTCAGGTAATGTTTGACTACTCTAAAACCACCAAACACTCACGATTACACAATTCTCATCCTGACTCACAGCGTGTGTTTCCCTCATCTTTGGGCTGTTAGTGGTGCTAAAAAGAGCAGATTCACTAAAACCGAAGCGAAAAGAACATTTAAAAAATGCTGTCCGTGTGGAAGAGATGACACATAATACATCTCTACTTTTAAAGAAGCTCTCCATACTCCTCCTGTTCAGAGCTCACACACCCTGCCTCAGACTGTGATCCAAACATACAAGATATTTATATTAGCCCATTTGCTACGCTGCATTTAACTTGATTTGAACATAAATGGGGCCTATAAAGTTGTAGCTCAAATAAGAACAGCTATGCTCTTTAATTTTTAATGCATGACAAATGCTCTCCTGGAAGTCCTACTTTTTTTCCCCTTTTTGTTTGAAGGAAACTTCAGTGTTGGCATCTTTTCATTGCTACATAAATAGTGCCTGTGTTATATTTGTTAGAAGTGATCGGGTTGGAGGAGACAAACGGCAAATCCTCCCTCCATAAATACGCCTGGCCTGCATTCTGCTTACGATGAGACACCTGAGGTCAGTTGCTCTTTGTCCAAGTACTCTGGACCCAGAGCTCAGCTGGTTTCGATCTAATCAAGGAGTTATTCACACCAGAGAGAGCAAGTGAATGCAATTAGGCAGATGGTAGTAAAAACAAAATTCAGCTCCATGACCAGGATTGAAGACCACTCTGTAATGGCTTTATTCGTGGAAACGTGGGCTACTCTATCACAAGTTATGAAGATGCATGTAAATAGCTCGTGCCATAGCTGCAGGTCAGATGCTTGGGATGTAGGCGTAGCATGTAAACACTATCTTCATGTGTGCATCATTTTTACGATCGGCTTGATTTGTTCACCATTTACACAGAAAACCCTGCCAGCCTTTTTATACTGTTTGGTTTCTACTTCAATCGTGTGTTTGGTGTACGGAGGTTGGAGTAAAATATAAAACAGGCCAAGGCACTTAACCTCGCTGGTTTTCCACTGATGCAGGATATTGTGTGTTAACACCAGTACTTTTGGACTGAAGCTGCAAATAGCTATGTTTTATGATTTAAAATAAATAAATATTTTCACTTCATTTTTATGGCATTCAGTCCACAGATCAGCCACAGACAACCAAGAGAAGCTCCAGGTTAAGAGCTGTTAATGATAATGTAGACTATAGTGCTACATGAACAGAGTTGTCTGTATTCCCTGAGTCAAACCTCAATTTATTCAAGTCAGTGCACTACTTTCTCTAATCATTAGCACAAAAACTGAGTCTGAGAGTCTTTGCTGTTTGACCAATTAAAAGCATTAAGATAAAATGATACCACTTTATTCACACTCTCTGGGTTAGTCAAAGCAGGTATTCCTTAACCCAAGTCTGATGTCTGAATAGTGGGTTAGTGACAGAGCAAAGCCATACAGAGAGAGAATTCCACGTCGATAACACAGGTATATGAGATTCATATCTATTATAAAATACTGACCTGCGAGCCAGTGTAATGCATAAGGAGATCCATGTGAACATAAAGGATTCCTCAATCAAGGAAAGATTGCTCAACATTTCTTAAAACCCTCTTGTAAGGTTCGATCAAAATTCCTCAACCATATTGTTAAGAGACGAGAAACTGAGAAAAAGAAAGGAAGAAAAACTTCAAAGTAACCAAATTGCTAAGATGCTAAGAATAAAGCCTCAATCTTAATTTTCAAAAACGCCACTCGTGAGTACGTACACTGAATTCCTTGTTCGGATTTTTCTCCAGCATTTCATAGCTGTCACGTCTCTAACATTCCAAATTTTACAGGCATGAGATAGAGAATAAGATCCAGGATGGAAACGGCATTAATAATATGGTGGACCTTATGCCAGACTTTCATGGCGAAGAGGGAGATTAGCCTTAAGGGAGAGCCCTTGATATATTCTGGATAAAGAAGGAACAACATTTCCGATTCAAGCGCTTGAAAATATTCCTCTCTGGGTGTCCAGGCTCACCACGCAGAACGGGCCGAGGGTCTCAGAAAAAGTAGCTCCACTGCTTCTTTGTTGAAATGAGCAAGCTGTTGTATATCATCAGTCCACCCCCTGGATTCATCGCCGAGTTGGGAGGAAACCATGTTTGGGCAGATCAAGAGGATCTTGGTCTTGGGGCTTCCAACACGGCTGAGCTGCCACACCTTAGTGAAAGATAGATGGAGCACTGGAATACACACTCAAGCCTTCGTTGTTTTATGTTATCAGAATTGCATTATTGACTGTAGATGTTTCCATCCTGCTGTAACACTACTGCGTCTTTACCCTTTCTCTTCCATAAGCGTACCACTTAATGAAAAGCACTTCCAGACACTATTCGGTCAATAAAAACAAAAATTTCACAGATGTTATTTCATACTTTTGCTCTCAAAACATCCAGGTAAAATGTTATGCTTTCCCATTTTAAAAGAACAGATACTCTGTATACAAAACAGTCATTCAAACATAGTGTTTGACAGAGCAACGTCATCCTGAAGTAACCCCTGAACAAGGCAGTTTGAGAACAAATACATTTTTCCCCAAGTAATTTCATTGGTAAACACCAGTTGAATTTTGGGCTGCAGCTGGTTATGATAGAAATGTTGTATCTGTACATTTGAATACATATAACATATAACATTGAACTGTAAACTGCATCTATCTTGAACTTTCTCAAATGTCACACTCAATATATGTATTTTTTCTTCAAAAATATTGTTTTTTTTTAAAAAAAAAGCTGTTTAATTTCCTCTTTGTTAACTACCAAAATATCAACAGCTGATACAAAATATGTTCTATCTTAGCTTCACAAATTCAAAATAAAAATTCTAACAACCACAGCAAAAAGCATCTCGTATCTTAAACACGTCATGAACAGAACCGTCACATGGACGAAAATTAAGCTTTTTTATGTTATAAAGTTGTTTCAAACTGAATTCTGCGTCATATTGGTACAGCTAAAATGGTGAAAACAACTATTTGACCATTACTTTTTTATAGATTGTTTGATTAATGAGAATAAAGATATGAGCCCGGTGTTTTACTGTTAGTTTTTGGAGCAAGTGATTTGTATAAGTGTGACCAACAAATTTTGCCCTTTTTCAGACAGTCTGAACAGCTTAGATACTGATAAAATATGGTCTTCTCCATGAAAACGATGAAGAAATAAAATCAAAAGATGATTTCTTTCCTTTTATGGCCCAACATGGGTTGTCATTTCAAAAGTCACACCCAAAACCAGGCAAAAAAAGTTCCTTAACTACTTCAGTCCTTGTATAAATGTAGCAGTAGATGTACGAGGTGTAAACTCCTGCAACGTGTAGTTAAACGACTAGATTGATCGTAATGTGACTGCTTCACATCACTGGGGTTTTTTCTATTGATGTGTTGGCAGCTGAACTTGGCAGGTTATCAAATTCCATGATTTGCCAAAAAAAGTGAGTTTCAGCAACATGCAATTTTGTCTTGCTGTTATGTCTGCTGATCAGTGAAATTGTGACTTATCGCCAGCTGAGTCTCTGAAGATGCTGGGAGGGAAGGAAAGGTCAGATGGCTGTTGTTTACTTTTAAGTCGCAGCATCACAGACTTGCAGGTGTGTTTGATACAACAAATTGCAGAGCTGCACACTGACATGGGCCCTGGTGGTATGTGGGCAGTTTTTAGACTCGAGAATCCTTGACAACAAGTCCAAAGATTCTGTAAAGAAGGGCAGACCTTGTAATGTCATGTGAAAAGCAATATCACCATGCAGTCGAACACATATAAAGAAGAAATAGGTTTGGTGTCAAGCCATGATATTCACTTTACGGATGCTTTTCAAATGGTTAGATGCTAAAAGGGTGAGTGTGGTGTTTTCCAGAAAGTAAGCATTAAATTTCAAGTGAATTCTTTTTGTATATAAACCACATTTAAGACAGTTATAACGATTAAGTTTTTTTTTTTTCCCAACAGCCCTCTACTATCATTATACTTTTAGGTCTGACAGTGACATTTAAGCAACAGCTATACAATAGTATAACACCAGTGCGGCACAGTGCTCTTTGAATATAGTAATGTATGTAGCTATGTCCTTGGGCTCAAGTTTTTCATCAACACTAATGGTTGCAAAGCTAAAATATTCTGTTGAATATGAATCAATACAGACCCAACGGTATTTTCTGGCACCTCAACCCTCTTATTTATAATTAAGGTAGAGACAATAGTGTTGGCTCAATTCGCAACCTTTACTCTTCACTGCCTGTCTAGATTCAAGTGAAATAAAAGCATTTTCTTGTAACTTCATAAAAGTTTAATCATCGATTATCATCATCTCTTCAAGGTGGAACACAAGACAAAAAATCTGGTTGCTGCCTTCCATCTTTGGGTCATGTTTAACTTTGTTGAAGCATTTGAAGAGTGTCCGCAGAAATCACAAACTGTAAAGCATTAGGATCCAAAGACAGCAGAGTTTGGAAATGTTATTCAGTCAAAAATGGCTTTAGCTTGTCTGGAATGTCTGTTACAGGAATAACTAAACGAATTGGGAAAGCAAAGTACTGTTGCTTCAGTCACAAAGGCAGGGGCAGGTGTTCTTTAACCACAAAATCCCTTGAAGGGAAGGGTTGGGTAGAGAATTGAGGGTACAAAGTGTCTCACTGTGATTCTGGACACCGTGGGTTTTGTTCCATTCCATGTAACCACGACTTTTTTAAACGTATCTGAACAAGCAAACATGTTACAAGTGTTTTTTAAGAAATCATATTCTCACAATTTTACATTCTAATGTTGTTTTCATGATTTAAATGGGGGAAAAAAACAACTTACCAGTCACTGGGGGAATCGAGGTGCACCCTTACACCCCTATCATACCTTCACATCCATAAAATAGAAGCTGGGGTTGCAAATTGGATGCCAATAATAAGAAATATGCTGTTTGAGCATGTGATCAATCAATGCCAATATCTTAGGTCTTCAGGTAAAAAGGTTATGGATGCCTGACTCTGACAAGGAATTTCAAGAGTTTAAAATTGAGAGTCAAAAAGAGATCACACAAATTATAGCTGTTTTCGAGGAAACAGCTTTCAGGAAAAAGCCTTTTGTGTTCAGGCAGGACATTGGAGCAAAACTGCAAAGATGGCAAAGATCAGGCGATATGGAATATTGAAGCACTGTGCACTGGAAGGAATCATAGATTGTTGTCTCATCGTAGTAGCAGCAGATATGCAGGGCAAAAGACACGTTTTCAGACCAGCCTCGCGCTGATTGTGAAGCAGGATGCCACAAAAATAATTGTGTGAGGTTGTTTCACTGCCCTACGAACTATACAGCTTGAAATCAGAGATCCAATCGTCAATTTTGCATCTTATCAAAAAGCATATGAGGAGAATGTCAGGTCATATGTCCGAAAAATTAAGTTTAACCAGAAGTGAGGCTTACAACAAGATTGTGATCCTCAACACACTTGCAATTTCACCAAATGATGGCTCAAAAGAAGACATTGTGGGATATAAAAAAGGTGAACGATGTTGTCAACACCCACACGTGAATCCCAATGATATGCTGTGCGTGATTTGAAGCAGGCAGCATGTATTAAAGGAGGGTGGGGGGAACCCTGGGGAACAATTATGCGAAATGCCCAAGTTGCTTCTAATAAAAGATACAAGATTAGCTTTAAGCCTTTAAAGAATCATTACTTTTATTGATATCCGCGTCTGTGTTTGCAGGCACCGGTTCAAAGAGAATAAATGGTTTTCATGTTCTGATATGTTAAAAGTCCACAGTGTGCTTATTTTTTTTTACATTAAGGGATTGCTAATCTCCTGGCGGCCTATTCAGGGTGTACCCTGCCTCTCGCCCATTGACCACTGGGATAGGCTCCAGCCCCCCCACGACCCGACCGACGGATTCAGCAGGTATAGAAAATGGATGGAGGGATGGATGGATGGATTGCTAATCTCATGGGCCTTCCCAAACAAGATGTTGGCGCAATGTACACTACGCATTGCACAGAACACAACTAAGAAAGTGTTCACAATCCCCACAACAACCTATTTATCAATCGCTGCTGAGTTTATTATTTCTGGTCAGCTGTGCAAAAGCAGCTGCTTTACCAGTGTCACGCCATGGGACTATGTTTCTAGTTTTATGTTTTAGGTCATGTTTGGTTTTTAGATCATGTCTTAGTTTTACAGTCCATGTTTAGTTTTTAGTTTTCCCATGTTTTAGTTTCCCTGCACTTAGTTCATTCACCGCACCTGTTTTTTCCCCACCAGCTGCACCCAGTCACTAATCACTCAGTCCCTATTTAGTTTGCAGTTTCCCCTGTCTTGTCGCCGGATCTTTGCCCTACTTGTCTACTTGCCATGATATCTGTTTGTTCCATGTTCCTCGGTTTACTGTAGACAACAATGCAAGGCTGCTCAATTTCTCCATTGATAAAATAAATTCACAACTCTACAACATAAAAATTCATGTAGAATATAGCATATGCTTTGTTGTCTACAGTAGTAGATCAACCCTCATCTTACATTGAAGCTCCCAGATCAAGGAAGTGACGTCGACGCAGCTTTAGCAGCAGAGAAGCTGTTAGGCTTGTGTTGATAATAATAAACTCCTGGACTATGTACAAACTTCCAAATGCATCGTTTTGTGAGTACAGACCATATTTGTACTATTGTAGAAGAATGGGGGCATGGCATGTGATTTTAGTGTGGTAATTTTGGAGATACTGCCAGGGTCCGTTAAGGGCTGTCGCGGTGAGGGAATTCCCACCGCGGTGACTCATAGCCGCTCAACAGCGCGGTATGCGGTGATATCGCATTTTTGTTCATTAGGCTACTTTCCACGACACGCAATGTTAGATGAAAATCGAGCGCATAATCCATCTTTTTTTCCCAGCGATTCTGACATTTCAATTTGCTTTGCCTGTCATTTACTCGCTCACAGACCAACATAGCGGAGATCAAGCAGCGCATACCCCAGTTCCGCAACATTGTTGCCAGTGCCACATGGCAAATGTCAACATTGTTGCAGACCTGCGCACGTTTCGTTTAGTAATGACGGAGAAAAACGAAGCAGATCAGTGCAGCAGTTGAGCTCACGTGTCCGGGATACAGTTTTTTTAAACAGACTGCCCGCCGTCCAACCAACCCAAGCTGAACTTTAACTGTTTCCGCGAAGTTGTTAGAGCTTATTTCTGGCACGGCACATTTTTTAAATGTTTTTTTTTTTTTTTTTTTTAAATAGGCCTACAGACCTAGGCCCTAAAACTTAAAAGTTAAGGAACATGACTGATATCAAGTTACTCACCGATGTTTCCTGGAAAGCATGGCCCTTGACCAATTTATGCAATGATGGTGCATGTGTGTTTTATTGAGGGAACACCCGGAGATGGATTACAAACACTTTCTCCGTCTTTATTTTCACCAATAAGACAATCACCTAGGCGTAGCCTACTTTGGATAAATTTGGGTGCATGTCTAATTGCATACGGCTTATTCGCCCACGACGTTCGATGGACTGCGAATAGCGGGGCTTAAACAGACTGATAAACTCTACATATGCCGTCAAAGTTGGTTGATCAGTTGTGTGCCCAAAACTGCTTTTTCAGAACATTAAATAATATTGGCCTACAACACGTTTTTTAAACACCATCCACCCAGACAAGTTGATAAAACACTGATTATAAGGCTAAATACGTTGCAAAACAAGTAGCCTAAAAAAACGACACACATCGGAATCGGTTGTTTAAAATTTGCTTGTTATTTATAAAACAGTATTGTATGATATTTCAGTCAAGCAGTTAATCACTTTCACTTGGGGTCGTAAAGCTTAATACAACAATGAATACATAGCCTAGGAAAGGCCCTTACGTCTTACATTTATATATTGTAATGAACCATATCAACTTTATACAATTAAAACACATAGCATAACATTTCACAACATGTAACAATCAACACTTCCTATATGTCCTTGTTGCGAGCAAGAAAAAACAGCATGTTAACCTTTTCAGGTTTGAGAGACGACCTTAAATGGGTAACGATGCTTCCAGCGGTGCTGAACACCCTCTCCAAGGGTGCACTTGTTGCGCATATGCACATGTACTTGCGTGCAATTTTGGAGAGGAGAGGGAAGCGGAACTGGTTATCTCTCCACCACGCGAGCGGATCTGCGTTGGACTCCAGCGGCTCCTCCTGGATATAGCGCGTGAGCTCGCTGTCAGCTCGAACTCTCTTGGGGACAGCAGCAGAGGTGGTTACTTGTGCCTTTAGTAGGTCCCCAAGGGTTCTCTTTTTGGCGGGTGGTGGCATCGCTGTTTGTTCCACGGATAGGCCTACAGCAGGTGACGCGCCGCTCCCCCCATCTCCCATGCTCAGCATCTCTTCGATGAGCGCACACTTTGCCTCCTCCCAATTGAAATGTTTGCCCCGGTATCTGGGGTCCAGCAAACAGGCCTTTTCCAGAAGTTTGTTTAAAACAGGGCTGTACTTGTTATCCAGGACAGAGCACATCTTCCTCTTGATGTCAGCCGTTAACGTGGTGTCGTCATCTGAAGGTTTTAGGACGTCTTCGGTGAGGAGCTTTAGCACAGGCTTGATGGAGGAAACCGTGACATATGCCTCACCAGACAGCAGGTCAGTGAATTCGGCGGCAGGCTTCAACGCAGCATTCACCGACTGCAAGACTGCAATATCCTGCCAGCTGGGAATTAGATGTTGATGGCGCCAATCGTTCACAAGAACGCGCTGTATGGCAGTAGTCTGCTCCAACACCCGCTCCACCATCCTTTGCTTAGAACCCCATCTTGTTGGACAGTCCTACAAGATACAGTACATGTTACATTATTTATTTGAAATTATAGGCCTACCTGTTGCATTTAAAAAAAAAAAATGCTTCGTTTTAAAATGCCTGTGTCAATAGCCTATTTTAACAATTGAATCAACTTTTAGTTTTAACCAAACTTAAATGGTTTCGATTAGAATGGGCGTAGGCCTATTATCAAGCCACCCATAGCCATCCTATAGCCTACGGTTTCAGTAGCCTATTATAATTTTAGGCCAACAATGTAACTTAAAATAACTTTACCATGATCAGCCCGTGCTGTGGGGCTTGGAGCTCCGCTTGCGCTTTCGACAGATCCCTCCTCTTCAGCCAGCTCTGCGAAAAGGCACTCATCATAAAATGGCAGAGGCCCATTGCTCGGCCCGTTCTATCCTTGACGCTGGCCAATGCGTTGGTTACAGCAAGGTCAGATTGTGGCCAAAACAATTAAGCCAGGTCGACTGAAGTTTCTTCACTGCTGCCACAATGTTTGCCCCGTTGTCGGTCGTAATACATGCCAACTTATTCTGGTCTAGTGACCACGCCTCAAACGCGCTGTGGAGAGCCTTTGCGATGTTCTCTGCGGTGTGGTTCTGGGGCATGAATACCGTTTCCAGACATCGAGTTTTTAAAGTCCAGTCACTTGCCAAGAAATGAACCGTGACGGTCATGTATGGAGTCATGTTGACACTTGACCACATATCAGTGGTGGCAGAAAAAAAATCAACTTCCCTCAGCTCACACTGAACGGCTGCCCTGGCTGTGCTATACATCTTTGGTACAGCTGTCTGAGAAAAGTAGGTCTTCCCCGGCAGTTCGTATTGTTGGTCAAATTTACTTAACAGTGCCCTGAATGCTGGCTTTTCGACCGTGTTGAAAGGAACCATCTCCTCTACCAGGTACCTCGCCACCGCATCCGTCAGGCCCCTGTGTCGCTCGCTTCCCGCGCCATACTTGGCAACCCTCGCAAAGGCTTCAGCGACTCCAAGCTGCCGGCTGGCACCTGCTGCTGCCTGGCTTTGAGTGGATCGAGCGGGCGGGGGCAGTCTCACCTCAACCGCTGGATGGTAACTTGCCAGGTGCGAGCGCAGATTGGAGGTGTTCCCCATTTTCACTTGGAGTTTTCGTAAACAGATCTTACAAACCGCCCCATCTAAATCTCCTTTCTCGTTGGGCTGAAAGCCAAAATGTTCCCAAATGGGAGACGTAACGTTTAGCTTGGGAACAAGCGCTGGTGCTGCCATCTTTCAGTTGTTGAACTTTACTACTTTCCCGCTGACTAAGCGGGAAAAGGGCATCATGTATATATATTTCTAAAGGCTTACTTACATTTGTATCATGTGTACAAATGTGTTTATATACATATACATTTGTATATATTTTTATAAATATATATTCATACATTTGACAAATATGTGCAAATGTATATTATACAGTATTTGCAAAGGGCCAGCGTAACCTAACGCAAATCTCGCGATATCGAGAGATTTCGACTTGGCTAAGTGCTGGAAGTTAGGCAAGCAGCACAACAGTGGGACCGGACAGGAATAATAAACGGCATCGTAGTACCCTTCTTGATGACAAAGCAATACACAATAAACACATTGTGGCAACACGAACAGACAATTCACAAACTACTCTGAGAATACGTTTCACCTACACAGTTTTGTTGAAATGATCAGGTATTTCCCAACAGCAAATGTGCACACCAAGCTGTGGTTCTGTGGAAGCTAGTTTATTTTTGATATTAGACGGTCGCATTTACAACGTTAAACATGGATAATAAGGGAAGATTCAAAGCCATAAAGTGTCCGGACTAGGCAGAGGAGTAAAGCCGAGATAAAGGTAGGCCACTGCATTTTATTTTAACTTCTATTGCTACGACACTGAGTAGGGATATTCTTGTAATATCAGCTGCTGAGGGAGAATGAGACCACAACGAGTAGCATGCAGACGTGTGTGTCTATATGCAAAGATGATGACAGAAACGCGGCACCTAGCTGTGTTAATGTGTTTCTCCTGCCTTGCGGGGAATATACAATGTATCATTATTACTGTGCTGGCTTAAAAAAAGTATCAGTTCTGTCAGTCGCTTTGTATCTACTGTGCAGTCTTAAAAACTCTTTTAGTTTCTCGAGTTGTTCTGCGCGTGCAAGGGGCTGTGCTGTGGGCGGTGGCCTGGAAACGCACCGCGGAGGTCCTCTTAGCACCGCGGTGATTGCATTTTGCGGTTATCGCGACAGCCCTAGGTCCGTTTCCGCTTGTACTAAGCTATTCGGGATAACTCGGTAACTCGGCTGATGTTCGCCCAAGATCGGAAAACTTCGGGTGGGCTACTTGGCTGGATGTCACGGTTCAAATGACCCTAGGGTGAATCTACTCCGAACCATCCCTTTAAATAAACCAAGTTTTCCTTTTTGAAGTCCGCATCCGTGTCCTACCTTCCTCACCACCCTCAACCCTAAAACCCTAACAACCAGCTGTTGTAACTATTAAAAAAAAATTTTTTTTTTTTTTAAAGAAACACTCCCAGTAAATGCATTTATTTGCCGTGTGTGTGTTCATGTGCAGACTATTGAGTATTCACAAAATCTGGGTTTTATTCTCCTCCCAGTTGTTTTTGATATCTCCTTTGGGTTTTAATGTTCTACAAATAATGATCAATCACTGAGTGCACTGAAGAGCAAATAAGTAATGATACTCCTGGTTGGCCAATAAAAACTGTTTGGATTTGTCTGTGCTTGCATATTTGATTTTCCCCATAAATTCGATTCACAATCTTATTACATGTAATAAGGATGAAGTGATATCTTGCCAGATTGTATTCCCTTTTCAAAACAAATTCTTCAGCGGTGCTGGAGTAAATCACTGGCCCAAACTTGGGAAAACAAAAGACACTGCAAAGGCAGAGGCTTATTTTAGTAACTGGAACGTGTGCTCCGTCAGACTCATCCAGTTGTGCTGGGCTAGGCCGTCCCTAATTAAAGTGTTCTGCTCTGCAGAGTCCCACAGTGGTCCTGAGCATGCAGAAGCTGTCTTATTCTTTCCATTCATCACATCTACTGTAATTACTTTTGTTTACAGTGGAGGAAACGGCAGCTGTCTGATTAGAAGTTATTGAGGAGATAACTCATAGGTAATTTCAAAATGGTGCTCAGCTTCTCTCCTGGGTGCTGATTAATCATTTCCTGTATGTAGTGTAGGGAAAATGTGGAGACACTCATGGAGAATGACCCTGACAAATTACCACAGTGCTGTCAAATCTCCTGACCATTTTCCTCTAGAGTTGTGCCCCTTGTTTTCTCTGTGGTGATGATGGCTTCGCTTTTCCTGAGGCAAAAATTTTCCTGAGTCTACAAAACAGTGCAATTAGTTGCCCTCGATCCAAAAAAAATCTTTCTCGCAAAGTGCAAGAATATTTATATCATGTGACTTTGATGGCAGTGTTTTATGATTTTAATTGAGATAGATAGGATGATTGGGTTCACAATATTTTTTTCTGACCTTAGATTTAATACACACAAACAGAGACCCCGGCAGCACAGTGTCACGACTGGTTCTCACCTGGCCGCAATGCAGGCCGCAAAGTTTTACAATATGCAACACAGGTCAATGAATTGTGTGAAATATATACTAAGATATCCATTGCTGATGCAAAATTAAATGTGCAACATCAAAGTGGGCAATCGATACTACAGTATCCATCTTCATTGTAAGCCACAGCTACCATAATGGTAATTTTGTGACATTACTTTTAGATCCAAATAAGATTTAAAAATACTGAAGATGTGAAACATAACAAGTCTTTTGCATGTTTCACTGTTTTTTAGACATTCAAGTCAAGTCACCTTTATTCATATAGCACATTTAAAAACAACCGAGGTTGACCAAACTGCTTCACGGAATACAAATGCAACAACCATAAAAACAACTATAAATAATACATCCTAAAAAATTACAATTTTATAAAACAAAAAAAAATTCTGCTGGGATGATAAAGTTTGCCCAACTGGAGAGGAAGGCTGAGAAAAAGAGATGGGTCTTTAGCATTGATTTTAATTGCAGCAGTGGAAGCAAATCTAATCTAGAGAGGTAAACTGTATTACTATGTATAACTATATTTTACGGGGAGCTACTGCAAAAGCTCGTTCACCATTTGATTTTAGCCTGATTCTAGTTACATCGGGGAGCAGTTGGTCGGCTGACTGCGGATCTCTAGCTGGGGTACGTGCATTTAAGTGAGTTGGAGCCTGTCCGTTTGAGGATCCTGCACGCCTGAGGATCGATTCAAAAGTGTTGTTGTTTACTTTTAAATCAATCCTCAGGCGTGCAGGGAGCCAGTGGAGCGCTGTACAGGTGTAATATGGTCCCTTTTTTTCTTTCCTGTCAGTAGATGAGCAGCAGTATTCTGAACTAACTGCAGGCATCCAATGGATGGTTGATCTAAACTCACACCCAAAAAAATGGCAGTAATCAAGCCGAGAATCTATGAGGGCATGGATCACCCGCTCTAAATCTTTAGTGGGGGGGTAGGACTTTACTATTGCTATAACAACTGGAAAAAAGAGGACCTCCTCACTGGGGAGATCTGCTTGTCAAACTTAAAAGCACTGTCAAAATATACATCAAGATTCTTCACAGAAGAGTGAATATTACAAACAAATGGACTATGAGTGCCCATATCGAGAAATCCAGGTTCTCCAAAGACTATAATCTTGGTCTTATTTTCATTGAGCTGAAGGAAGTTTAAGATCATGCAAGACTTCATGCCATTCATCAAGTAAGCAGCAGTTGCAGTGAACACTTTTTTTGGGAGGGGGGATAAGGCCAAATAGATTTGAAAAATGAATGCAAGGGGCAGCAGATATAAACAGAAGATAATGGGGCCCAACACAGAACCTTGAGAGACACCACAGATGAGTGGGGCTTTTTTCAGGAGCAACCATTCAGATGGACTGAGGAACTTCTGTCTGATAAGTAGGACTCAAACCACTTGAGTACAGCATCTTTTTTTCGTACTTGATTTTTAACCGTTCCATGAGGATGGAATGATCAACAGTGTCAAAGTCAGCTTTTAAGTTCAAGAGTACCTGGATGGAAGAGTCTTCTGAATCTAAAGTTAAAATCAAATAATTAAAAACCTTTAGAAGAGCAGATTTGGTGCTGTGAAGGGTCCTAAAACCAGATTGGAATTTTTCATATACATCATGATTATCTAAAAATGTTTGTCGCCGAGTAAAAATTTCTCTAGAACTATCGATAAAAGGGCCAATTACAGATGGGGCTAAAATTAGGAAGGACAGAAGGGTCAAGGTTCTCCCTTTTTAACAAGGTCTGAACAACAGCATGTCTAAGAACAGCAACAACGCAGCCAGAGACAAGACTGGTGTTTATCAATTACACAATACATAGTCCGACAGTGTCAAAGATTTTTTTGAGAAGTCGAGAGGAGATGCAGTCAGAGGGGCAATTTGTGGGCAGTATGAACCACCCTAGACAGGGAGGATAAGGAAATTGGCTCAAACTGCCTAAAGACAGCTGAATACTCAGTAGGAATAGAGGGCTCATGATTATTTAGTATGTTTGGTGAGGAGTGGAGGTGAGTAATTTTTTGAATAAAGAATTTAAGAAAAGACTCACAGAGGACAGGATAGGGTGTAATAGGACTGGAATTGCAGGGATTTGTAAGTGTAGAAAAACACTAGAAAGGACCCTTCAGTTAAGTACATGGAGAGCTATTATTGATCACTTCTAATTTATCAAACAGTTACTGTCCCAGTACTAATAAGGGGACATTGAATCTGAGTCAGTCATGATGTAGGACAGATTGTTGCATTCCATTTTCCATGGACCTGATATTCTTAATTTATCTGACTGTCTAATTTATGGACCCTGTATAATTTCACTGTATGATGTGCAAGGACTGCAGTTAAGATTATTCAAACATTTCTCATCGATGTCAAAGATATTCATTCATTTGTATCTCTGTTTAATTGCTCTCTAATCACTTGAGAGTAAAAACAAAAAGCTTTTAAGGTTGTCCTTCCTGTGTACCTTCTTGTCATTGGGATATAGAGCAACTCGCAGTCTGTTTATTGGTGCTTTGTTTTAAGAGAAATAACATGGTCCTGCTCAATGGAGTTTACGTGAGTGGAGTATTCAGGTTTGTTGAACAAAACAATGCATCAAAAATGACAAAAGCTGCAAAATTGGTTTCTGAATCTGGATGATATGAATTAAATTGTTTTTTGTCAGTGACAACAGTCAAATCAGATCTTTGTGTTTCAGAAGAGTCTCCCTCCGTCCTTGAGGACTGATTGGGTTCACTTAATTAAATGCTGTAATTGGACTGTTTGGAATATCTACTCAAACAACCCAAGTTTACTTTGACTGTTATTTAATTTGACATGTTAATCAATCATCAACATAGCTAGAGCACACACTAAGATGTTAACAAGAGGTATAAATAGCATGCAGACAAAGGCGTGCTATATAAGGCATTATGTTTGTACTTCTTTTATTGATTTGTTTTGCTATTTCATCTTTAGGAACTGTACCTGGGGTGTTTTGCCAAGTAGTGGAACAAGGAAATGTAAAAAAAAAAAGTATTTATCTGATAAACTATTGGTGCGGAAAATGAATACTGCAGTCCTTTGTACAACCTTCCTTTAGTCCTTGCTTGCACCATTAATTTGCTTTTTCAGTGGCTCTTAATGTGTAAATATTACAGCTCAAAACCAGTTTCAATGAACTTGCTGTTTGTATAGCACATCCACTCCCTTGCCAAAGTGTTAGATTAATTACTTTGCTTTAATGGGCCCCACTACTGGGTATTAGTAATTAAAAGATAATGATTGGTCCCTTTGAATGTTACAAATAAAGATGCACAAACTCATTTGTGTAATTCAGGTTGTTCAATAAAAGATTAGGCTGGCTGTGGGGGGGGCGTGGAGGTGTTGGGGTTATTTGCTATTTTTGCCAAATTACCCATGCTTTCCTGTGCTGTGTCTCTGCTGTCAGAAATCCGTGTCGGATGAACTTTGGATTATCATGCTATATACGAATAATGAATAGACACAGCTGTTCATTGGCATTCATCTTCACGACCCCCCTCCTCTACAAATGCCAGGAGAAAAATAAAAGTGAGGTCAGGAAAGTTTTATATTGGGACTGTATCTCTTGTTCTCACTTTTTATTGGATGATGACAGCTGTGTTTGGTGATGAAATTTGTTCAGTTCCTCTCTTGGCAGACTGTTGAAATTCCTAATGACCTTACTTCACATTTAAATACTGATCTGTGTCATATTACAGAGGAAATGCTTTTTTTTACTGGTTCATGTTTGATGTTTGATGCCTACAGCTTCAACTGCAGAAGCCTTCACTTCTGTAAATGTAAAGTAAGAGTAAGTAAAATACAAAAACTGCCCAACAAAAAGACCCCATCAGTTGCTTGCTCATCCACGTTATAACAAGTTAAAATTACATTTCAAGAATAGGTGATCTCTAGTGGTCAATAGAGCGACTGCATGTGAAGTGTCAAAATGGTGGTCATTAATATAACAGTGGTGTAGTGCAAAGAATAAATTCAGGCCATCAACCTTGCCCTTCTTCTAACCCTAAGCAACTAGTTGTATTGCTCAACGCCATCCAGGAAGTGACAAAAGTCTCCCCACAACGTGCTGTCTCATCACCAAGGCATCCAACAAAATGCCATTCATTAACGTAACATTGCCGTTGTAAAAGTTATACATTTTATTTTACTTTGAAGAATAGCAGTGCCCTAGAGGCAGGCAGCCTGCTGCAGTAGCTCTGGACATACTGTGTCTTTCTTTGTATCTTCCTGAGATTTTCTACTGAGTTTTTACTATGAAAACACAAATTTCTTGAGCAGTTTGTCCTGTGCTAGTTTGGATGCTGTGCTGCTAGAATGACCTCTGTCAGTAACTCTGGCAATTTATGTTATGTTATGATGCATAACCATGGCAACAGGAAAGTTGTTTAACAGTTGGAGCAGCTAAATTAGTTTTCCACAGCTCAAGTAATGCTTGGAATAAGATTGCTGTTTCAAGATGAGTTGAAGAGGAGACGTCTTGGATGCAGAGCAGGAATGAAGTGGAGAGAAAGGTGAAAGAGGGTTAAACCATTTCTTCCCTTGATCATCATTGGAGATGTGAGACACTGGCGGATTTAATGGACAAGGTTGGACCCCTAAAGAGGACACAGTAGGAATGTCAGGAAGGCTATATTAATGTTTAATTAATACATAGATGCAGGAGCAGCGCTGCCTCTCTATGTGTTTTTGGGACTGTGTTGGTGGGAGGATGGAGAGATGACCAAGATTTTACCACGACCAAGCCATCTTCTTCTGTTGCTCCATGGTCATGTGCTACTTGTATTCCCTTTTGAGAGTCTTTCTAGACTCCTGGCTGCATCAAGATGCCATGGGAGCTTGTATTCACAGGTCCACTTAACTGCCACTTTTGCATAACATCACAGACAGTGGATATTGTGAGCTTAATGCATCTCTAAGAGTTATAATGTAACTTCACCTTACTTATTATTATATTAATCATTATTCCAGTTGACATGCATGTTTACTGCGTGAGATTTGATTTGCCAGGAAGTGCATCCAACACAACATAACAAATGTGATGCTCAATATTATAAACTAGAAATGGGATTTTGTGTCCACAGTGTTTAGTGTTCATACCACTATCACTAGCCGACTGCAGCAAACCGCTGACAGATGGCCAAATGTGCCATTTGTGATTAGGGTTGGTCATGTGACCTGCTGTGCATAAACAAGGTATTCTGAGAATAAGCTATGGATGGATTGCTCGGGGCCTAATCCACTTCAGACACACACACACACACACACACACACACAAATGGAGGTGCTCTGCAAGAACTCAAGAGCAAAACAAGTAATTAACACCTGATCGTTAACGCACATGAGAGGAAACATGTTACATGTAAATTCAGCTCTAACGTAGATGCAGGCGCTTCTCAGCAGGACAGAAAGCATGAGGCACATGAATGCACTGCTGCGCACTTTTCTTCCTCTCAGTGTTTGTCATCATTGGACACACCAGGGGCCTGAGAGAAATGTTTCTCAGCCAAATGAGAGCCATGTAAGAATGTGCTCATGAATCTTTTCCCACTGACAGATCTGCACAGCTATTTTAACTATTATTTATCTGTGTTTACAGCCATAATCAAAGATTGAGTCCATGAAAATGTTAATGAGTTTTTTGACATCAAAAGAAACTTCCTGGGATACATTTACACAATTACACAATATGGCCAAAAGTATTTGCTCATCTGCCTTTACACGCATTTGACATCCCATTCTTAATCCATAAGGTTTAATATGACATCGGCCCACCCTTTGCAGCTATAATAGCTTCAACTCCTCTGGGCAAGCTTTCCATGGGGTTTAGTTTTGTGTTTCTGGGAACTTTTGACCGTTCTTCCAGAAACGCATTTAGGAGGTCAGACACTGATGTTGGACGAGAAGGCCTGTCTCGCAGTCTCCGCTCTAATTCTTCCCAAAGGCGTTCTATCGGGTTGAGGTCAGGACTCTGTGAATGCCAGTCAAGTTCTTCCACACCAAACTCGCTCATCCCTGTCTTTATGGACCTTGCTTTGGGCACTGGTGCGCAACTTTGCTCCCAACTTTGTGGAAACAAAGTTGGGAGCATGAAACTGTCCAAAATCTCTTGGTATGCTGAAGCATTCAGAGTTCCTTTGTCTGGAACTAAGGGGCAAAGCCCAGGTCCTGAAAAACAACCCCTCACCATAATCCCTTTACACTTGGCACAGTGCTGTCAGACCAGTACCGTTCTCCTGGCAACCGCCAAACTCAGATTCGTCCATCAGATTGCCAGATGGAGAAGCGTGATTCTTCACTCTAGAGAACGCATCTCCACTGCTCTAGAGTCCAGTGGCGGCGTGCTTTACACCACTGCATCCAACGCTTTGCATTGCACTTGGTGATGTATGGCTTGGATGCAGCTGCTCGGCCATGGAAACCCATTCCATGAAGCTCTGTTCTTGAGCTAAGCTGAAGGCCACATGTAGTTTGGAGGTGTGTAGAGATTGACTTTACAGAAAGTTGCCGACCTTTGCGCATTATGCACCTCAGCATCCGCTATCCCCACTCTGTCACGTGGCCTAGCACTTTATGGCTGATTTGCTGTCGTTCCAAATCGCTTCCACTTTGTTATGATACCACTGACAGTTTACTGAGGAATTTTCACGACTGGACTTGTTGCACAGGTGGCATCCTATCACGGTACTACGCTGGAATACATCGAGCTCCTGAGAGTGACCCATTCTTTCACAAATGTTTGTGGCCATGGAATTGATCGGAACACCTGAATTTAATTATTTGGATGGGTGAGTGAATACTTTTGGCAATATAGTGTATAAATTAATGGGTTGGTGATGCTCTGCATCATGTATGTTTGTGAGGAATGCTGCTATGCGCAGAGAACTTAGTGCTTAAGTGGATCAGGTGTTTGTTTTTACATAAGGATGTCTACTTTTGGTTTTCAGCCTCATGTTAAAGGCCAGCAACAAAAGACTACAAGTAATTTCCCATGGGTTCCAGCATTTTTAAAATGAAATATATAATAAAGCAAATGTTGATGCAGGAGCAGTGAAAAAACAATGCTCATGAGACTAAAACTGCCATAAGAGTCAGTTGTGGCATCAGGGTAAACTCACGCTTGAATGAATTTGATTTCAATACTCGAGTTTGGGAGACTCCACAAACACAAACAACATGCTTAGTTTTACCAAGCAGAAGCTTTGTGTCTCCACAGCATTCCAGGAGTATACGTTAGATATTTTATCGCTTCAGGCCTCAGAGCAGTCTCATTGGGCACAAGATTTCCAGCGTTGCCTCAGTCAGATATATGTATATATTCTTAACAGCAGTTAAGGATTAAAGATCAGTAAACTGTGACATAAATACACTAAAATCAAATTCATCTATAGAACTTATGACTTTCAAGTTTGTCAATGGAAAACTAATAGAGATTTCCATTTCTTTAGTTTACCTTTTATGCCTAAGCAGACATATTGCAGACTTTATTCCGGTGACAAAACTGTGTGTGGTTACACCAAGGTATCATTACAACAATGATAAATAGTGAGTAAAAAAAAAAGGCATATTTGTAATATACAAGACACTGATATCAAGGCTAGAGGCCTATTGTTCTTGCCTTACTGTTAGTATCTAAAATCCAATTTACAGCTGGAAGTTTCTTTGGGCCAATCAGAGGAAGAGCTGCGGTAACCAATTAGTGTGAAACACCAGCTGACGTTAAACGAGAGTGGAGTACACAGTCATGTTCCCCAGATATGATGAGTTAAAGGTGTTTATTTTACACTTTTAGTTATCTGATTCGTATACTGGCCTGTGCAGGGCTGGATTAAAATGTTTGTTGGTAGTCTTAATTTACGTTTCGCGTGGAGTCCCAACTGAGTGAGCTGAAACGTGTGGAAGAGTGAAAACCAAATATTCATCTCACGTGTCAGCTGATAATACCGTCCTTGTTTCCTGCCTAATGCAGTACCATGGCCAAATTTCCCAAAGGAGTTCCCATGGAGAGAGTCTCCTGTGGGTCGGGGATAATCTCAGGAACCTGGTGAGTCCCACTCATGTACTATTGGTGGTAAAAACGACACAAGAAAAGCAAAAACACCCCATGTATAGTACATCATGTGTCTGCTTTTATACATTGTTAGGCGTTTTTAAAAATACTTATGACACAATATTAATTTTAGGGGTCTCCTATTGTTTTCCACTCCTGTACATAGCCTGGACATGTCCAAGATTTGCTCCAGTTACGTGGGATTGGCTGTTTTTTTGTTAAGTCATTGTGGTCATTGTGCTTGAAAAAGTAATTTGATCTTCTGTCACTATTGTGTCCATTTTTAAGTACAAGCTGCGTATTTTCCTTAATGTGTAAAAAGAGTATAACCACAGTTGATGGCAGAAAAACACTTTAAAAGGATGGAGTTTTCAGTGTGACGGACTCAAAGATTGTTGGTCATAGCACCAAGATGTGACATTATCATCGGACTTTTAATTTAATGTCCTCTGTGATGGAAAAAAAAGGTTTTGAAAACACTGTCTGCGAACAGGTAATTGTAGACAGTACTCCCAAGTGCGTTCATGAAGGCCTTTTGATTTGCACACCAGGCAAGGGAACAGAAGCTTTCCATTAAGAGCAATTGGCAAATCAACATCTTGAGGCAATTATAAACATGTTTCTAAAAGAAAATGCTGTTGGGTGGCTATACAGTGTGTGCTGATAATTAGGGAGTAGATAATGGACAGAGGATACTCGCACATTGAAGGAGGTGCTGGACCCAATGGCCCATGGTAATTAACCAAAATCTTAATGACACATTTGGGCAAAATGATCCCCCCCAAGCTTCTGTATGATAAATATTTAATGTTTCTTTACAGTAATGATGGGAGTACAAAATGCCAAAGAACTGACTGACAAAAGTTTTGCTGTTGTTGTCTTATAATTAGAGAAAACTATCTTAACGTTTTCCCAGAGTAGCCTCTGCCAGCACATAGCACTTTAATGAAGGAGTGCTGACAGGGAAGGGAATTGTGTGTAGGACGGCAGGTTGAAGAGACACCCAGTACTAAATCAGTACGTGGTGTTGCAGTAGGGAATGTTAATCCTTCTGACAGTGTAAGAGTTACAAATTACAGGCCAACTTACAAGGAACTCTTTTCTTTGTGTGCATATGTCTCCTGGATAGATGTCATCTGGGAGTGAGCCAAAGTTGGTTTTGTCTGCTGGAAGGAAAAATACTCTTATAAAACAAGAGCAAGTAAAGGGCCCACAGAAACTTTTATTTCTGCTACAGTTTTGGCTAGATGGAGAAAAGACTAAGCATCTTGCAGATGTGACAAAGTGAACCAGAGTAGTCTTGTACAAACACATTAGTCAAGGTATTCTGACCAACTCGCCTCTGTGTAAGCTTGCTGTACAAAGTCTAGAAATACCAGTTCAATTTCCATCCTGGCTGCTTTCACCCACACAGACACCAGAGGGAGTGGTGATCAATACACCGTACTTGACTATCATTATCAAGACTTATATCCCTCTCAGTTCAGGGCCCATTAAATCAGAGGACCACATTTTTCCCGCCCAGTGTCTCACCGAGAGTTTTCAGTCACATTAACGTTTGATTTACATGTCTTTAATGATGAGGCACCCTTAATAAGCTGATGGCACGAAAACACAGACACTTGTTAAAAGGATGACCATCAGAGGCTCAAGTAAATGTTTGCTTCAGCCTACTATCAATCCGTCATCGGTATGAAGCCACACTCAGAAAGGGCTTCATGTGATGGCTGTGGCCATCGCTCATTTGTAGATGGATGCCAGAGGCAATAATGAATTCCTGTTGAGATGCCTGCTGCCCTTGCATCAATTCAGGTACCAGATATGTGAGACCTTTTGGTTTGCAGCAAGGTCTGTAACCTCCCTCTCCTGAAGTATCTGCTGTCAGAGGACTCTGATGAGTTCTTACCCTTCTTGTTTTGGTCACAACCCATTGGTTCAAGCCTGAGAGGCTCTCTGTATCATTAACAAAAAAAAATAATTTAGCTAGTTTAATGGAGTGACTTAGACTAACAAGTTGTTGCAACAAGAATACCCTCAAGTGACTAAAGATGCATTACCACAGTTGTTGTGGGTCCTCATTAGCTCGTTGTATTATTATTGCAGTTAGGCTCATAAGAAACCTGCATAATATGTATACATGGGCTGTAAAAGAGAGACAGCTGATAAATTGCATAATAACCAGATTAGCAATATGTCACACTAAGCCTCTGGCAAACGGCAAGGGAATTAGGAAGATTCTACCATCCCTGGGAGATGAGAAAGATATAAATAGAAAATTTGAAGCCCAATTTATCAAGTTACATGAGCAGAAATGTCCGCTTTCCACCTCACCCCAAATATGTGTGGTTCCTCAGAGGCATGTATCATGGAGTCATTATGAAAATGGTGATGCAGCGGTGAAGACACGGACAATAAGTAGCTGAAAGGTCATTTTCGTTGGATTATCTGAACTCTGTGATCTTTTGTCACTTGTATTTACTTACTTACTTCACTTACTCTTGTGCGATGAGACAAACTTTGGTCAGTACATTGTCGTTACGTGTTATGTTCGGCAAGATTATGTGTGGCTGATTAAAATTGTAATTTTGCGCTACTTCAGAGCTTGTGAATGGATTTGGAATTGGGCAGTTTTGTCAAGGCTGATGGCCAGGCTGAACATTTAGTCACTGATAGAGTTGCAGCAGTCACAAATTGTGATGAGAATTTCCTAAAGCAGATTGCTTTACATTGCAGTGACACCTTTTTTAATTATATTAACTGTATTGTATTAGCAAAATCATTTAAGTAAAACAGTAAATATACAGTGTGAAAGGAAAATGTTATACAGGTGAATGATGGACTTGAGGTTTTGGAATATCACAGTAAGCATTTATACACTTAAAGTCTGAGGTTATAGATGGGAAGTGCAGCGGTGTGTTCATCTGTTCCCAAGGCTGAGAGAGAGGTAGGAATGAAGTGTTCTCTCTCACCGCTGAGCTGAATGAACTCCACTGTCCCTGTAGAGTGTCATGGAGGTGGAGTGGGGGGTGGACACATCATGATCGAGAGCAGTTTGCTTGGTGACCTCCTGTCCCTCACCGACTCAGACATCTGAAGGTCTCGTCCAACGATTTTTCCGGCATTGTAAATTAGTATATTGAGCCTCCCGACATCTCTGGTACTGATGCTGCTCTCCCTACAGACCGAAGTACAGTAGATGGCACTGGCCACCGCAGACTGGTGGAAAATCTCCAGCATCTTAGTGCACACCGTCGGGGTCTCAGCCTCCTCAGAGAATAGTCTGCTCATTCACTTCTTGCACTTCACTTCATTCAAGAGTACCGTTGTGATGAAAAATATGTTATTTAGAGCTTTTTTGGAAGCTCTTCTTGGACACCGCAATTGGCGTTGCGTGTTATTTACCAGTTTGGCACATTGACCCAGAAGTTTACTTTCCTTGTTCCCAATTCTCTTGCCTTATAAAGCATAAGATTCTCAAGATCACAATAAGAAGATAATCCATCTTTCCAGGCTTCAAGCTGTCTTTTTGTGGACAAGACACAAAAATTTACAGGAGACCCTTTTCTCAGCAGCCAGTTTGTCATGAAACACTGGAAGGTAAACAGAGGTGTTATGTCGACATCAAAAAAGCTAAGTAACAGAACACAGAACCTTTGCTAATGTCAGCAGTCACACCTGTGCTTACCGATTTCGTGGTACTCATATTCTCATATTGGTTGAAGTTCAGTCATTAGACTGTAACAGGTGCTACGTTCAATAAAAAGCTGTGTGTGTTTTTTTTTCCTTCTAATTTTGTGCCCTTTTTTTAGTTTCTTTGAAAGACATCCAAGAAGATTCTGTGTAACAAACCATTTTTATTTAAATGTTGTCTGATTTCCAAGGATGTAGTAAAAGTGACATTGTTCCTGATTTTGTTAACATCTAGTCTATGCAAATATCGGCGATGGCGAACAAGCAAATCGGGCTCCGCAGAAAACGTTTCTTAGAAATAAGAGGTTGTCACTGTAACATTAGACTCTGTGAGTCACCAAAGAAAGATTGTTGGTCATAGCACCAAGATGTGACATTATCATCGGACTTTTAATTTAATGTCCTCTGTGATGGAAAAAAAAGGTTTTGAAAACACTGTCTGCGAACAGGTAATTGTAGACAGTACTCCCAAGTGCATTCATGAAGGCCTTTTGATTTGCACACCAGGCAAGGGAACAGAAGCTTTCCATTAAGAGCAATTGGCAAATCAACATCTTGAGGCAATTATAAACATGTTTCTAAAAGAAAATGCTGTTGGGTGGCTATACAGTGTGTGCTGATAATTAGGGAGTAGATAATGGACAGAGGATACTCGCACATTGAAGGAGGTGCTGGACCCAATTTCCAAGGATGTAGTAAAAGTGACATTGTTCCTGATTTTGTTAACATCTAGTCTATGCAAATATCGGCGATGGCGAACAAGCAAATCGGGCTCCGCAGAAAACGTTTCTTAGAAATAAGAGGTTGTCACTGTAACATTAGACTCTGTGAGTCACCAAAGAAAGAATGGAGAGCTGTAGGTGGCTGACAATCAAGCTCCAATTCAAATGATGTGTTCACTGAGCTTCTAACACATCTTTTGATACGATCTGATTGAATTGTATACATTTTGCATCTATTTCTTATTCAAGACAGTGGTGAGGCTCTGCACTTTTGTAGACACATTCCTGGTCCCCAATGAATGAAGAACCACCAGTTTAACATTAGAGCTTTGGTGCAGTCTGAGAAAGCCATTAGTGTGTCAGGACTTGGTGGTTGGTAGGACACGGATGCAGACTCCAAAAGGTGTAAAGCAGAAACTGAGTTTTATTCACAAAACAAAACGTGGTTAACAAAAGGCACGGCTGAGCCAGATATCAAAACGAGACTGTGGCAACAAAATCATGAATATAATGTGACTAGAAAACAAAATAAAAGACTTGACATGACTTGGAAAAATACTTAACTCTAACGTGACGTCGTGGCATGAGGGGTGAAAATCAGGTAAAGATCTCACAAATGGAAAGGGGAGCCTGGAAACTAAATTGGGAACTGGGTGATTGTGAATGAGTGCAGCTGGGGACAATGAACAGGTGATGTGAGTGACAACTAATGACCTGGTATGTGAAGTGAGGGGAAAAGCAATAGCAAAACATGAACTCAAAAACCAAAACATAACCTAAAACATGATAAAACATAACTAAAAACATGGGGAAAATCCCATGGGCGTGACATAGTGTGGCTTTACTTTGTGGGTTCAGTATACTGTATTATGGTGAGATTTAAGTAACACTATTACTGTGTGTCCAAATGACAAAAAAAAAACACATTTTGGAAAGTTCCCAGAATCGTACTTTAGCACTGTTTGGAGAAATAAGGCTAGACTGTCTTTTGTTTGCTCGTCCGTCTGCTTCTTATCCTCGTAATAAAGTGCACTACAGGTTGGTTTGTCTGCTTCTACCTCTCTGAAGAGCTGCATCCTTGCTTCCTCACTAAGTTTAAGAATTGGCCATAACAACATATTTTATATTAATTCGTAACAATTTTATCTGCAGCACCCTCTGAGGAGTCTGAATTTTACATGTTTACTCTCCGTTATACTGTAGAACTGATTACTCGGTCCTCTCCCTAGCGTCAGTGAAAGTGCAGTGTCTTTGTTCTCTACGGGGCAGCGGATGAAAAATGTGTGTGTTCCAGTGACGTTGCAAACAAGCCGAGCCATGAATTTAGAACAGGATATTGGCTAGAGGGGAGCAGTTTGGAAAGTAATTACATCAAAGGCTGTTGTGGGAATATTTGCAACACAAAAATTGCTGCTGATGATAAGCAAGGACCCACAAGGCACTAGTTAGGAACTCCTGCCTTATGACTAGTGCATTTTGACTCATTCTCATGTAAGATAATTCACCTCAGATTAATGAACCTACCAATCCTTAAGAGCTTCAGTGAGCACTGAAAACCATGTGATTGCTTGTCAGTGTTAAACAGAACACTTTTGAACAGGAGAAATGACTAAAATAAGGCACAAAAAACATGGCTTTGCTGCAACTGGATTAAATGCAATGCACACAACAGAGCTTCCCTAATCAACCAACTAGTGTAAGAAAACCGAATCACACATCAGACACAGTTTCTAATTAGAACAACCCACGGCAGTTGATCTTTCTGCTTGTCTCTCACTGCAGTTTTTCTTCCAGACATTTTTCTTTGTGTCTTTTGTTTATACATTGAAGTTCCAGATCCAATAGTCACAGTGCATGAGTGTCATCTCAATTGTCTTAACGCTATGTTAAATGAGAATGAAAATTAAAATTTGCAAAAGTACTGAGATTTATGTTGTGGAACTTTATTCTGAAATTTCTCCTCGATTTGGCAGTGTAGTGTTTGCAGATTGCTGAAGAGCTCTTTTTATACCCAATCGTGGTACTGACCTGCTGCCAATTAACCTTATTTGCAAGATGTTCTACTAGCCATCTCTTTTTTTTTTAGGACTGCTTACTTTTCTAGCCCTTAGTTGACTCATTCCAATTTTATTGAGCTGTGTTGCTGCCATCAAATTCTAGATGAGCCAAATTTTTTTCATGAAATTGGAAAGTATGATATTGTCTCTGCTGCATTGGTGATTTAGTCTTTGTCCATGACCTCTCGTAACCTGTCCTTACGATGTTTAGCTATTAATTGTTGAGGGATATATGTTTATCTGCCTCTCAGCGTGTCGGTGCACAAGCTGTCTCTGCAATATGCAGTTACATCTTCCAAGCGTATAGAGCCTGACAGAGGGTGCTGACCTACATAGTCACTGTTGAGTCATTGATGCCGAGGTGGGTTTTGACAGCCTCGTATAGTTTGGGTTGGCAGAACATGCATGCTCATTCTGGTTGGTCAACAGTCTGTGTAGGCGAGTAGCAAAGTCTGTTTTCATGAAGGTAGGGTGACAGTGCATTTCATAAATGCAGAATGAAATTCCATCATTCCTATTTACACGATCCTCTTTTTGCCTATACCCATACACACATATATTTTTAGATAAGATGGCACACGGTTGTGTGTGAAGAGTAAAAACGTTTAGGTAAGAAAAGCTAATATTTGTTCAGCTACAAGTGCACTAGTTTGAGTTTAGTCCAAAGAGAAAAAATATGAATGTTTTTAAATTTTCATGAATATTGCAACAGATTGCAAACCTACTTCACTGCTGAGGGCTTCAGTAGTGGCTAATCTTATGTTCTCCTTGGAGGTGGCCGCTACTGTGTGGGAAGTCCAAAAGCACCCAAAATATAAATGAGTAGTAGCCAAAATACAGTATGTTACTCAGGAGAATTATTTACCCTTTAAATTTTGATTTTATGTTTTAGCAAATGCTAAAATTTCATCTTGCTATCACATTTGATGTAGACATGTGTGCACTTAAGTTACAACTGCAACAAACTGTAGAAAATCTGTAATTCATGAAATTATTTAAGTTGTTATATTTGATGTCTGTTTGAGTTTATGGTAGAATGTCATTAACTGGAAGTCTTCATGTGCACAACAGAAATTGGGATTTGGATTATCCAGACGGATAAGTTGCCTGGAGTCTTGCTTCAAGGAAAAAAAAAAAATGCAATGAGATCTTTTGGAAGGCTCTTTGTTCATTGATCATTTGATTTATTTATTTTTGTTCTATAGCTCCCCATACAGTTGTGGGATGGAACACTGCTGCTATGTACATGCACAGCTATCCATGTCAATGTGTTTTCATGCTTTAGAGGCCGACAACATACAACTCCAAAAGCTACAAAAGATGTCAAGAAAAACGAGGTAGAGTGATGTCACAGCACTTAACAATAATAACTGGGTATTTTAATATACTATGATATATGTGCTGAACAAACATGCTCATTATAGACAAAATTATTGATTGACATGTTGTAGTTTACATGTTTTCTTATATACATTTTTTATGGATTTGAATGCTTCTCTTGTGTTGGTCTCATCCGGGTTATGGTAATCGTAAGAGCATGAATAAAGGCAACTGGACTTTTTCGTGGTTCTTGAAGATATTTCACCTCTCATCCACAAGGCTTCTTCAGTTGTATACTAGTTGGTTTGGAATATCCAATAACTAGTTGGTGGGGAATACCTGTAGTAGTAGAGGGGCTGTTCACACTTGGTGGGTTGTAGGGTTCACGTGTCACTGAACAAACTGACCAAAGTGTGGATCGTTTTTGTCGTTCTCACCTACAGCATGACTTGCTCACCTGTCTGAAAGAGCATGTTTTTTTTCACAGGATCCAATGTGAGAATGGTTGTGAAACTGCCTGGGGAGCAGAGTCAAGGCTGCCATCTCCTCTGTTCAGAGATGTTTTTTTTAGTTTATCATGGAGGGCTTCCTTGACTCCTCTCTTGAACCATCTGTCTTCTCTGTCCAGAATGTGTACATTACTGTCCTAAAAACAGTGTCCCTTCTCCTTAAGATGTGTGAAATGCTGAGTCTTGACCTGAAGAGCTAGCTCTCCTGTGTTGTGCCATGTGTTTGTGAAGCAGTTGTTTAGTCTCACCTTTATAAAGGTCTCGACACTCCTGGCTGCACTGCACTGTACATCCAACGCCCCTCAGTTGCCCCTGTGGGAAATAAAATAATGTGTAACGGAATGCACATTGTATGTCTTACAGTGCCCTGTATTGTAAGATAGAGAACATTTTGAAAAGCTGAAAAACTTATTAAAATTGGGAGTGAAATTTGCAGACCAAACATTTTTACTTGAAGTGGAGACCATGAATTTGAAATAGTTTTCAGTTCCAATCAGGTAAGCCTTTCATTAATCAGTAGTGTCTGTGTCTTGATCAACTGAAATTGAAAATGAATGATTAATTAAACCGGTTTCCTTCTTTGTTATACTTTGCTGGACTTTACTGCAGATGTCTTCAGTTGCTGTTTGTTCGTTAATCTTTCTGACTTTAGTTTTGTTTTCAGAGAGTTAAACGCAGCTTGATTGGTTACAACCAGGTAATGGATTTGTCGATTGCAGAATTTTCTTCTTTGCTCTCAGAAACTCCTGGGTTGTTTGTGCAGAATGTGTTTTCCATGGTCCATCAGTACTTTGAAGCGCCGTCTAATCCACTTTGCTGATGTTGTTGAATCAGAGCAGACCGTATATAATCCTCACACTCCATAAATTCATCTTTTTCTTTTCGACTTCTTTTTGTCATGTCATCAATAAACACAAAGTATCGAGTGCCCATTGGAAACCTTCCATTCCTACGTGCAGTATCCATCCACATATTTTATAGGTGACGTGTGATTTGGATGATGAACCTTTTGCAAACTTTTTTCTTTCTGTCTTTCTTTCTGGGGAGGGGTAATGATGGTTTAATCTGTCCAAAGAATGATCCCAGAATTAATCTGTCTTTTTTCCAGAGGTGTTTCTGCAAAGTCTAATCTTTCTATTTTGAGGCTTATAAGTGGTTTAAACCGTGTGGTGAGCCATTTGTATTTGCTCTTATGAAGTCTGCCCTTTATTGTAGACACGGGCAACGATGAACCTGGGTGTTTTGAAAAGGTTTACCATTGAAATGGAGACTGTAATCATCCACTACTGTTCTGTGTTGTCATCCAGACATTTTCATGTTAATGTTTCTGGTCTTTGCTTTTTTTTGTTTTTTGGTCTGTTGTGTGTTTGTTTCTGGGACTCCCGATTTGTCAGAGCAAAAGTTTATATCTTTTAATGTGCCGAAGACATACCAAAGGCATAGTTCTCTTCACGCCTGTTCATACATTGGCTCTTGACTTAATTGTCTAATGATGTTTGTGAACCTCAAAAATAGCGTTCTACATATTCCTGTTGGCTGTAATTCAGAAATCCTTCCCCCAGTTTGGATGCCATCATCTTCAAATTAGGAATCTGCACTTTCATCTTTGACATATATTCAAATATACTTTAGTATTTTATCCGTATAATTTTAACTTCACTATCTTTATATATAGGTATAGAACAACATTTTTGTGCATGTCTGAACATAGATAAACTACTTGTTCTTGTAAGATCTTAGCAATGGCTGGCTGCCAAACAAAAAAAAAGATGGGATATGTATTTATCTTTCAACTTTTATTAATAAGTTTTGTTTAGAATTGGTAGATCATAATTTTGACTCATTTTGCAAGTACATCTGTTCACTGATAAAGAGTTTGATAAGCTTTTTGACTCATCAATTACATATATTTTGTAGTTAAAACCATCATCATGGTGCATTTTATTCTGTGTTTGATCATTTACTTCATTAATAAGCTTGATGAAGCTTAATCTTACTATGAACTCAGTTACTCACAAGACTTCGTTCATCACTGAACTCCGAGACAAAACGGTAATAAAGGTGTTCCAGACATACTTAAATGTCCAAGGAGAGGCATTCATACTTCATGCTCAGCAGTTGCAGTGTGTCTCAAAATCTCACAGACAAGAGAAGTTTGAATTCCAAATTAATTTTGCAAGGTGGTTTGTTCATTTGTATGAAAATATGAATAATGAAAGCATGATTGTTTTGGTACTTTTTGAAGTAATTTTTAATTTCACAGTTGTTGAGCATTTAGTTAATACCAATGGGGTTAGGCATTACAATTTTATTTTGTTGTGAAGGAAGGAAATGCAAATAGGCAAATAGGCTATCATTTCACAAAGAACTGTTATTTTTATCTTGCGTGTTTAGTTGCATGTGTGTGCATCCTCGTGTGTACCAGAATGTTATGTGTGTAAACGCGGGAGTAGAATTAGGATCTGTGTACTGAGGCAGATGTTTTCTCAGGGGGTGTGTGGCGCATTCAGCAGTGTTTGGAAAAGGATGCATGCTGTGCTCACTGTTATTGATGCATGTGTTGAAGTTAGTCTGTGCTGGGATCCCTCGTACAGTTTTTCTTTTTTTTTTTCCATCTTGCATCCCTTTCTTCTGGTGGAGTGGAATTCGGGCCCTTGCACTTCAGATGCAGAAGCCTGCATACAGTAGTTGAATAGAAAATATGAAGACGATCACTCTCAAAGATGTTGATATTCCCAAAACATCATCTTCTTCGAGCTCATTATCCATCTGCTGTGCATGCATTTGTTGATCTCATTGGTGCGTAATTCCTGATGACTCGGCTTATCTGATCTTTTGAGGGTTTCATGACCACTTTTCGACTTGAGTGAAGACTATCCTGTTAGCACTTTGTGAAGGAGATGTATAGTGAATTAAGTCAATCAGTTAAGCAGCCCACTTCTCATTTCTTTACATATTGACAGGAACATGAGAAATGGGTCCAACGTTGTTCAAAGATAAGTGGGATGTAAGGCAAAAACAGACTTTGTGTAACAAGTTTGAAACTCAATATTTGGTGAACAACTTTATTCTTCAACCCAGCCTGAACCTTCTTAGACAAGCTTTTCTGTCATTACTTTAAGTAGTCTTCAGGAACAGTTCTCCAGGCTTCTTGAAGGACATTCTAAAGCTCTTCTTTGGATGTTGGCTGTCTTTTGTTTCCTTCTCTGTCAAGATGATCCCACACTGCTTCAGTAATGTTGAAGTCTGGAGTCGGTAGAGGATTTATTATTCCATAAGAAGTGTTGCCACTGATTTTCAGTAAGGTTCTTGTGTCATTTAGCATACATCTTTTTTTCCTGCTTCTCTTCTTTAATGATGGCTTCTTGACAACTACCCTTTCACGGAGACAGTTACTGATGAGGCTTCAGTGAACAGCAGATAGATCAACTGAAGGGCCAGATACATCTTTCAAGCCCTGTGTTAGATTTTTTTCCAGAATTTTTTTTTCCCTATTTCTCAAGGACAACGCTTTCAGATTTGGTTCATCTGCTGTACAGTAGATAGGTTTTTAAGCCTGCCACATGTTCTTTTGTCCTCCATTTGTTAAGTTTACCCACAGTTTTTAAGGACACACTGCACACCATGCTGAGAAATGCAAAGCTTTTAGTTAATAGCTCTTTGGGAATCATCTTTAGGGTAAAACCCACACGTTTACTGTGCCAGAAATTTGCAGCACATTCCTGTCACAATCCTGTGGTCGGGTTACCTTTTGAATAATGAAGCAAATCTGAGGAGAACTTTTGCAAAGCCGTAAAAAAGAATTGCAAATCCGACACTTTTCCATGAGGTGTCACCAGAAAGTGGCAGTATAGTCTCTGTTCCACATAGTTATAATTCAGTAGCAGCTGTTTGAACCCAAAACAAACCATGAGGACGGAAGAAAAAAACAATGAATTTGGTGGACATCCACCAGAGACAAATGGAGTGAGTTCTTTTTCAGGAATTGATTTAATCATGAAAGTTTAAAATGTCCCGGCTCACACCAGAAACGGGTAATTACTCACGTCAGTAGAATCTTTCCTATATAAGACACATGTAGTTCCATACCCCCAAAGCACATGCAACTTGTATATGAAAAATGGTAATGGACACCCATCTAATGGCAAACATGGAAATTGTTTGTTGATACACAGCTCTAGAGATGGGCTCGCTCATTTGGTTAGAAATAAAGTTAAAGTAGGCAGTGTCTACACATGAGTTGAAACTAACATGTGTGCCTTGTTAAGAGTATTTCAATATGATATTTTTATAGTTACGTTAATATAGTACAGTCAATTTAAACTAACTCTTACTGGAGTTGACACTCGATGCACATTGTGTGATGTGTTGCATGACTGTGGAGATGTATTTAAAGCTTTTGGCTTAGCGTATCATGGGTTGGATTAAGTTATAGATGCCAGCCTATATTGGTAAAGTAATTCATATTCAGATTCATTATTATGCTTTAAAGACTTCACTTAATTTACAAAGCTATATGAGACCAAAAATTGAATTCTGCAATGTCCGCCGCTACTTTATTCAAAGTGAACGAGAAGCGACTGAAACGGGAATCCAGCGTTACTGTGGCAACTGTGTACTGAAATGTTGGGATTCAATTTTGATCACCTTGATTTCTTTTTTGCAACTCAAAGTCCTTTTGTGTGGGGAGGTAAAGCCTCTAAATTTGCTCAAGAGAGTGAAACGAGTGTGACTGTGAGATCTGTGTTGTGGTCTTGTATTTAGGGGGTGATTTTGACAAAGACCTCGCAGTTATGTTTTTAAAAATGATGGCACTGTTGATTTATATCTGTGAACTACAGATATTGATAATGAAAAACCATCCTGTAAGAACTGCTCAATAATGACACTGAGTACAGCCATAGATAAAGGCTTGCTTTACGAAGGGCATAAATGAAAATGGATATGGACAATGTAGTGATAAAGAAAGACATTTGGAAACGGAGTGGGGCCATACTGTGAATATAAATGAAGGAAGCATAAAAGGAAGATGAGCTGTAAAGCCTTCTTTGCAGCCTATGTGTAAATGCAAGGCAATGGGATCTCATAAAATGCTGCCTAAAAGTACCATGTAAATGGCAAATTATTGCAGAAGAAACATTTCTCAAAAGACAGATGAAACGGTCATCAGCTGTACTGCAGTTACATGCTTTACAACACGAGACGAGCGATAGCGGTCTCCTCATATTGACTGGATAGAGGCAGTAAATATCTTACTTTAAATATTCCACATGAGTGTTATAAGATAAAATCCATGATATATTGCCCATATTCCTCAAGGCTTTTCTTTGAGGCTCTGGCAGCTGTCTGGTCATGATGCTCCCCCTGTGCTTGTCATAAAACAGGCAGCCTTCACTCTGAAAACAGGAAACTATTTTTATATGATGAATAAGAATTAATTTAAGGCAGTGCGTCTAGTTGAAATAAAAGCTCAGTTATTGCCATTGTCAGGCCAGAAAAATATGGTGAAAAAAGGTGAAAAAATATTAATTACCTCTCATTTTTTGTTGACTACAATACAAATAAAGACAAATGTTGGTTTATCTTTGACCTATAACCACATGTGAAACATTAATGGCTTGCTGTGGTTGAGCTACACTAACTGTAAGTGCCTTTTGTCTCAAATAAATATTGCAAGCTTCAGCATGATAAGGCCCACTATTTTTGTGTCGCCTTTCTAAGACAGCACTTTGATAGTAGGTTCCTCTTTGCTCAGGAATGTCATGATCTGTCTCTGACCTGATAGTACCATCCACATGCACTCTTCTTTCACACGCTGCGACCGACTGTCATGTGCAGTTCAACGGAACACATCTGAAGCATGCAATATTTATCGCACAGTCCACAAAGAGGCTTCCATTGACACAACTGTTGCTGACTGCTCTAATGTTTTCACAGTAGAGCCAAGAAAATTGTTACGATACACAAGTGAGTGTACTCTCCTCACTGGTTTAAAGGGGCAGGGCTCCACTGCAAAAAGGTGACATTTGTTTTCAGAGTTTGATGGTTGGTTGTTTCCCTTTGTTTCCAAACTGTTCCTAAATTGTATCATCTGAAGTTTGTTGAAACAGAGGAGCTCAGGTTTTTCATGTTAAACTACTTATTAAACTGTTGTTTGAAACCAGTGCTGTTTGAATAATTGGTGGATGCTCCCGCAACAAAAATTTAGAATGAATAATTCTTTATTTTTTCTGTTCCTAATTGGACTTGGTTGTCATTGTTTGTTACTTGATTATTTGAAATGGGCTGAGTTGTCAACAGCTGTTACATTGCAACCACAAAGCTTGTTATTGTTCAAGTCTAATTGTCATTTGCAGCCTTAACAGTGAATACCAGATATGGCAATTGACCGCTGAGACAGTCAAAAGTATAAATGTATCTTTTCAGTGAGGGAGATGTAGTAAAACAACAGACTGGAATCTGACTATGACAAAACAGAAACTGATAATTGCAAATGCTTGGTGTTTTTCTTATGTCGACATGACAGTGTCAATAGAAAAAGACAAATCTCACACTGATATCTTTAAGCTATTAGATCGAGTGGAAATAAACAAATTTTATAAGGACCTTCTTACTTTCATAGTGAATTATTTCTCTTACATTTTTTTTTCATAAACAGTGCCCTGGCAAATGTGTACTGAAAGCTGTTATGGTGGTCTATTGTTTCTTTTTTCAGCCATGACGGTTAAGCGCTGCAGTTTTCTTCCTAAACAGAGGGCATCATCACATCGCAGGAACAGCTTTAAAATAAGCCGTAGAGAAAGAGACAATATCTGTGGTTATTTTGTTTGATAATATTTTGCTTATAAAATCATTGACATTAACTGACATTATCATAAAGTTTTTTGTTGTTTGATAACAGAAACAGAAACTATGTCATTTCAAATTCATCTGTATTAAAAGTACAGGATATGAGAGCACAGAGTAGGTTGGAAGCAGATGGGCTGACACAAGCTGGCATAAGGCAGAATTAAGATACCTAGTATAATATAAAAATTAGCACAATATCCACCTCTTTAAAAAAAAAAAAAGATGCTGACATGCTTGGTTAAGCATTTAACAGTTTCTAAAGGAGGAGCTGGGGTGAAGGTGGGTTGCAAAGCAGCTTCCTGAGGAGGTTGGCAGGCTGGTGCAGTTTTAATAAAGCACTTTTTGCATGAGATTTACTAGCTGGATGGGTAGTTGGGGAAACAGCTGATTAATCAGCTGACGTGGGCAGGAACCAGATCAGCTAATGCATGTGGGCTGAGCTTGACAGCATGCCCTGCCTGAACTAACGGTATGTTGGATTTTATTGGTACAAAAATGGAGGTGGAATAATAAACCATGCAAATTGACATTACCATAATATATCCAGGGTTTTAAACGCCAGTATAATACGATTAGTTTCACTCAAATCCTTTGTTCTTATTGTAATGATATTTCTGAGATATGCCAACAACATTAGCAATCAACCTCAGCGTCCAAACTTGAGCAGCAGACACAGAAAGCAAAATGTACAAGATACAATGGTTGCCGCATCTTGGAAGAATAGCTTCAGTTTGTTATGGGAATTCACTAATGAGATCAGTTCTCAAATGACTATAACTGCCCAGAATTTTTTTTCATTTGTTTTCCTGCTTTGTTCTCCAGGAGAAAGAAATGGAGACCTTGTGCTTCACCTTAACTCTCATTTGCTTCAACATTAGATAGCTGGCTAGCTGTTAGGCTTAAAATCAGCCTAGATGTGGAGAAATAAAAAAAAATTAAGAGTTTGTGAGCAAAAGAACAGTTGCCATGGTGATGCAGTCATAGATGGGCCAGGGAGCTGGATGTTGGTTTCCATGGGCCACAGGATTGGGATTGGGGAAGCCAGGGCTGTAATGAGCATAGTGAGGTATGTAGACGAACCCTCTGATTGGCCTCAGTGCCTCAAGCACCAGTGATAATTTACTACAGTGATCCCTCTGCCTCTGAAATCCTTTACCAAAGACAGCTGTGGGCTAAGATTGCATTGAGTGATTTAACATGCTTCTCTTAATATGATGATGAATGTGTTTAAATGTTGCAGCTCCTAGTCCCAAATTTATAAGGGAGAGGAGAAAATCTATTGGAATTTGTGTATTCAAATGAAATATTCAGGAGCTCTAATGAAATATTCTGTCAGTGTAGACTTTCTATGGGCGACTCTGCCAGTGAAGCTGCTTATAAGAAGCAAGCCAGGCTACCTTAATGAGCCTTTGGGCAGTTTCAGCCAGTCCTTTAAACTCTGTTTGCTTAGTGGCCTCTATTCTATGTGTGTTGTTTACTTTCGTAGCAGAATTATAGACCAGACATTGCATTAATAGGTTGTTGAAACTCTGTGTGCCCCATTTCTGTCTTGACAGTACTCGGGATTATCTTCTTTTTCTCAAGTCACCTTCCCTGCCTTGATCTGTTTTTCTGATATGTCCAATTACAAAGATAACCAGAACTTGCAGGCATATAATAAACAGTATTTTATCACTGAAATGTATTTTCAATTAACAGGAAGATGGGAAATTGATACCTCATCAAATTTGATAAAAATGGGAAAGATGTTCACAATTTTTATTTTTTCTCCCTTTTTTTTTTCTTTCTTTTTTGTTACTAATAGGCATATCCAGACAGCTTAATTAGGAACACACCAGATATGTTAATTATGCCAAGAGGAAAGAAGCTGGGGTGTTAAATTAATTCACAATACACTGGCTCATCTACTAAAAATAAAAGACATTTTAAAGGGCTGGAATGTAATCACACAAGTATAAAGAGAATTGAAATACCACCAGCCTTGATTGTATCCTGAAGTAAAATAGCTGACATGGATAAGTTCCTCCCTTGGGAATAAAATTGTTCCTCATCTCTGCTGTAAGACGTTTCCTGTGAGGAAGCCACTGAAGGGAGGGTCGTTTTTGATAAGGGAATGCAATCAAAAGTCTTCGTTTAAAAAGCTATTTTACTTTCATTACAATAACAATAGCCAGTTGACTGGCTTTCACGATGAGGAAAGTTGATATATTTTACAGTTTTTTTGCATTCTTTTTCAGAGCAACCAAAACTAGAACCAAAAGCCATGAAGGCACACTGACGAGTTATATACATACCAGGAAGGCTGATTGCTGGAGTGGTTACAGGTTACTCAGTAGGGAACAGGCTGATGTGTTGAATGTGCCTTATGGTAATACTGGTCATGGAAGAGCTCCAAAACAAGCTCCCAGAGGCTTTCTATGTGGTTGTTGCGCTGTACTTTAAGCATGTACATCTTATGAACGCTTTGCCCAGGCTTTACCAGCATGTCACTTTACGAAGGAAAGTCACTGTGTTGACCCCTTGATGCCAGGACTGAAACAGGAAAGCGTTCATCTCAGCGAGGGTTAGGAAGGCTCGCCAGCACTTCTACTTCCTACAGAAACTGAGGTGTGCTGGACTGAAACATATGTTGGACACTCACCAAATATATAGAAGAAGGCCTGGCCCTCTGATCAGATGAGACTAAAGTTCAATTTTAGTCTCGAAATTTGAACCAAAAACTTCTCATCACCCCAAGAAAAACATCCCCACAGTGAAGCATGGGGGTGGCAGCATCACGCTGTGGTGATGTTTTCATCGGCAGGGACGATAATAATGGAGGGATCTAAAACAGGGAAAGTGTTTAGGAAATGCTGCTTCAGTCTTCCAGAGATTTGAGAATATGATGGAGGTTCACTTCCCAGCAGGACAATGACCCTAAGAGCACTGCCAAAACAATGTTTGAGGGGTTTAAGGGAAAACATTCAATTGTGTTTGAACGCCCTAGCCAAAGCCCAAAACTCAATCCATTTAAGAATATGACTTAAAGATTGCTGCACACCAACAGAAGCCATCCAATTTGACAGAGCTTGAGCAGTTTTGCTTTGAGACTTCCAGTGGACAATACCCTAAGAGACTGGCAGCTGTAATTATTGGAAAAGGTGGCTTGACATAGTACCCACTTTGGGCTTTTTCATTTAAAAAAAAAAAAAAAGTAACAATTTGGACAATTTTTTTTTGTAGATTTTGAATATAAAATCCTCCGGGATGAAAGGGCCTTTGAAAAGTTAATTATCAGTTATAATGAAAGATTGTAAAAACACCAAGGGGGGTGAATACTTTTGCAAGCAACTGGACTTTATTATACTTTTATGGTCCTTGCATTCTTCTCCTTTGTCAGAATTGTGAAACTTTGTACCAATATTAACCAGATGATCCCTGCTTATCAGAGAAGTGTCTCATAAATCTGACAGTTCAGTCGCTGAATGTAAATTGCGATTTTCAATAGTGTGTCCCTCCCGGAAAAAGATCTGAAACTGTCCCTTACACGTTTAGAAAAATGAATAAAAAAAATAAGAAATTGCTTTGCTTAGAGTTTTCTGCCTATTTTGCACGCTCAAAGGCAAATGCACAAAGAACTTATACAATTCACCAGTGATCTTTCATGTTCATTTGTTTGGAGCCTGAACATGTTTGAAACTGTAATACAGCCTTATTTCTATGGAGCAGCATAAAACCCAATTAATCACTGCAGGAAAGGGAAAAGAAATATTTACAATGCAGTGTGATTAGCCTATCTACAAGCTTAGAATGGAATTAGAAATGCTTATGTTGGCTGTTTAGTGATTAAAGATGATTAATTGAGACTATTCAAAGGCTAAAAAAAGAAAACAACTGCTGCCTCAGACATCCTGCCCTTTCATCCTTTTAACGACTTTTTAGCACAGCTGGATTTGAACTAAGCAAAAGACTTATCATATTTCCCTCGAGGTGGAGAAATAAGAACAGGGCATGACCAGAGCTATAAGCTTAAAGTGTAGAAATGACTAATGTGTCCAGTCCTTGAGAACATTTAACATCTCTGGGAGTTTAGATGATGCAATAAGTGTCTGCATGTTTTTTATTCGTAGATATAGAACCTCTCCCTTGTCTTTGAGGTTTAACTGTTCCTCTCTAATATTCGAGCATCTCTGCTGTAATGGGACTTGCAGCTGTGGCTCTCCTATAAAGCGTTTCTTAACATTTTTTTTATGTAAATTGATAGTCCTGGGATGCTGGGTGTTGCACTATGCTTTTACAAGTTAACAAATATTTAATGTGTTCTTCTTAGGAGAGAAAATGGATGAATAAAGAATGTATTCAACCTTGTTGTGCTCACATGGATAGATGAGATGAAGCTTCAGCCAGTGTTTAAATGACCAAACCTTTCCCCCCTCACACTTGTGATGAATCCATCTGTGTGGTTTGTGTGAAATCGTCTGTGTGCTATGTAGATTGTCGACAATATTCTGAATAATGTTAGGGAAAAAAGCTTGTGTGTGTGTTAGACGGGACCACAATGAAGAAGAGTTTAAGCTTTGTGACACTATTATCGCTGTTATTTTTGTATAATTCTTGTACCGCAAACTACTTATGAGCTGAGCTGAAATTCTGGCTGTAGGATAATCTTAAACAAAAATATTACGCTATGGTATTGAAATCTAAAATGTGTTGTTTTTTTTTCAAATGTCTCAATGCAAAAATGTTCTCCCTCTGAACACAATCAAATTTATTCTCATATAGTGTATAATAATCTTTAAAGTTTAGCCAACATGTTTGTATAGTACTGGATCACACATTATTTGAAACAGTGTATTTCATGACCTTTTGATTTATTTTATTTTTTCAGTAAAAGCACAAATAATACTAAGAACGACAGTCAAATAATACAATAAAATTAATTTAGTCTTTTCAGTGCTGATGCACACATAAAGATGAGAATGCAAGTGACACTCACACACACACACACACACACACACACACACACACACAAACCCTCTCTGTGTCCGTGCAGCAGACAGTAAAGGTACCAGAAAGCCAGCCGGCTGTTCTTAAAAATAATTTTGAACAGATGCACATAAGACTTAAACAAAAATATATAAGTGATAACAGCTCAGTTTAATTATTGCTTGTAAACAAAAGCAGAACATCTCTCCTTCTCTAATCTTCTCTATTCTGTGTATTGTTATATGTAAGATCTCTACCTTGGAGTGTTTATTGTACTGATCCTCAACATCTTAACTCTCGTAGATGGTTGCAAACATTCATTTTAAGATAGTGTTACCTTGAATTTGCTAAATAGTGACAAGAGGTGCTTCTGTAGATATGAAATATTGGCTCATCTGATAGCCAGTCTTTTGGCGAGCACCTGCGTGTCGGATTACCTTCCTCCTACAATGGAGTAATAAATGCAGTGATATATGAATAAGTGTATGGATACTCTTGATAAATTAATAAATCAGTAAATTAAAATACAGTCAAAATATATAAATGAGGGTATTAACACAGTTAAATGAACATACAGTAGGAAATTGAAGCAACAGCTTTTTTCAGATTCTATACATTAATTGTGAGTACATTTTATTGGCATATTGGTTTTGTTGAAGAATCTGTATATTTTTTAAATTATTTTTCATTTTTTCTTGGCAGTTTTGGTTGTTCATAGTTTTAAAATTCACTTGCCCCAATCTTGCTGAATTCTATGTGCATGTCAGGTTTACCTACCTTAGCATCTCAGCAGAGGAGACATAAGCCCCTTTCACACTGCCGAATAACCCGCGTTTAATCCGCGAATTTAGCGTGTCCGCTGTTGCGTTCACACTGCCGACCCGGGCTGCCGCGTCAACTCGACTCGACTTTCGACCCGCGTCGGACCCTAGTCTTTTTGCCGAGCCGAGTTTGGTGTGAACGCAATCGACGCGGGTCGGACGTGGGCGTGGCGTGACGTGAGGAGTTTAAAAGACAGAATGGACAGCTGATTCAGAACAACAGCGACAGGTGAGGACAAGTTTTACTCTGTTTTAGCCTACATCAAGTTGGAGACATTTTTTAATATGGCCAACTGGGGAGACAAGGAGGTCCGCGAGCTCCTCAGCCTCCGAGCAGAGGACTTTATTTACCGCCACATTTCGGGGACTATAGTGCTCTTGTATTCTCCGCATATGTTCTTCGGCGGCCCCACGTTGTAACCATCCACACCCCGTAACATAACATCTTCATGAACTGCATATACAATTGCAAAAACGAGTCCTCAAGGTGTATTTAACCCTACCTCCGACGCATGGCTTGTGCCTACGTCATTGTACACGCCCAGCATTTTATGTGTTTCGTGTGACGCTCTGCCACTAGGCAACGCCCCCTGAACTCGGCTTCAAGAGACACGGGTCACCAACACGCCAAGCGTTCACATTGCTCGACGCGGGTCGAAGGTGCAATTTGGACCCGCTAAGGTAGCGGGTCGCAGTGTGAAAGGGGCTATTGATGTTGCTTTGGAATGAAGACTGATATTTGACAATGATGCGCCTTTTGTGGTATTATATGCAAATTGACGGGATGAAGGCGAAGGCTGTTTGAAGTGCAAATTATGATTCTGGGGCACTGCAAATGTGCACACCACTGCTTTTCTGCTACTTGCTTTCCCTATGGAGTCACAAAACTTTATTAGAGAAAGAATGAATGTGAGTATAAAGATGAAGGGTTTCAACTCTCATTGTTTGAACCAATGGAGGATGTAGTGTATTCAGTAACTCAACACTAAATATAATAGAATCAAAGGCTTTGAGCCTGAGTCTTCCAGTGGCAGAGGGATGAGCTTTCAACTTACACTCACAACTGCACTATGTTACGGTTCTTTTTGAGAGGAAAAGTAAGCGGGCATCATAAATGTTGCAATGGACGCACTTCATTGCACTGCTTCAAGCTGCTGTCTGTGTGTCGGGATCAGATACACTCTACCTCACCTTTATTGATTCTCCTGGTTCTTGCACTTCAACTGTAATATCCGAATGTTATTACACCCTGTGGCCTTATCAAGTATCACTTTGACCTGCTATTGTTTTCTATACTAAGATAAGAGTAACAGTTCAGTTATCAATGACCTGGTGAATAAGACCCCACTAACCTGGCTTTAATCAGTTTGGGATGATGATTATTCAAAGACATTAAGTTCATATTACTCTTACAATGAATATCCATTGCACTTTTGTACTCTGATACAGTACTCTTGTGCACTTTTGTAGACATTACTAAAAGATCAGCACAACTTGCAGGTATGCAGCATTTTTTATACGTGTTTATGCTGTTATGGAGGCAAGAAGGAGCATGACGAAAAGATTCTTTCATCTCTGAGAAAACAATCTATTTTAGGGTACTTTTTTTCTCGCATTTTCTTAAACACTTTCCATGTCATGGTTCATGGGTTTCTGTGTTTTGGATGTTCTGGTTTTCCTTTATGTTCAAGTCTTGTCATTTCCTGTTTTAATTTCATAGATCCTGTTCTTTTGTTCACCTCCGTTGATTTGACAGCTTCTGGTTTTCTGTTACTGATCATCACACCTGATCCTTGTCTGTTATCATCTTTCTCTGTGTCTATCCTCCAGGTTTTTCTTTGTTCTGTGGCAGGTCATTGTTTTGTCATGGTCTGTTGGTGCACTGATGCTTTTTTTGTGCTTTCAGTTTTATTTACTAAAGTTTCAGAGATCACCTGGCAGTGTTTACCTAGTCCTTCCAGAAGTTTTGCATTTGGGTCCAAATCTCAGTGAAACTCAAACTGGCACATGTCAGCATCTTCGAGGATGGAGCGCAGTTGAGATTTTAGCTGTTTTTATTTTTTTATCTTTTTATTTAGCCTATTTTAGCTTTGTTTTTTAAATGAAATGAGACTTTATATAGACCAATGTGCCATTATCTCAATAGACACTTTCACAAGTCATATTCAAGTGTAACTAATAACATTATTAATTAATAGCTGTTCTCCATTCAGGTACTTCACCGTTAGTAATTTCTCTGGCTTTCTGGCTCACTTGCAGGGAGCTGAGCCATTGGTAATGTTATTAGTTACACTTTTCTTTCCCAGCCATAATGTGTTAGAGTTGCCAGCAGTGAAACATGTTTATTGAATTTGCTACAGGTGGATTTTGATCAAGTTTTAAAGGCATCATAATGAAGTAAGTTAATCTAAAGACAGGGTACTTGTGTGGTATTAAATTTGTCAATACAAAACATGGAATGATGATGGATTTAAATAATTATGACGTAGCAGAAACTAAATACATTTAACATACCATGGTATTGCATAACAACAAAAATCCAATTGCAAGACTAACATGAACATTTGTTTTCATTCCATCATCTAGTGATTTTGACTCCTCTTGGCTCTTAGCCCTGAGCATATTTCTTGTTACCAAACAAGTCCTACATACCTTTTTGTGTTTAGATATTTTAATTCTGAGAAAATAAATATCCTCCAAGATCTGTGTTGGCATGTTCTAACTGAGCTTGATTGGCATCTACTTCTCATTATGGTTTTGTCAGTGACCTCATTCAGTGTGGTTAATCTTTGGCTTGTTTCATGCTTTGTTCCTCCATCAAGGCAAGAGGAGATAATGGATCGCTGAAGATAATCTGTTTGTTTTCCAAAAATACACAGAACCTACAGTATAGAGCTAAATCTCCTTGAACTTGGGAAAAGCAAGAAGCCCAAAGTTTAGATGTGGACTGTTTCATTAAAATTGCACAGTGCAGTATTGAACTTAGTGGTGGATGTGTTCACGGAAAGTTCTTCTTTTGAACGTGTTGCTTTCCTCATGTGTCTATGTTTGCAAGGCTGTTTGCCTTATTTTCTCCTGCCCCAGTGGTTGCTGGTTGCACCACTTTTGTTCTCTGTTCCCATTACATCCCCTGTGTATTTAGTTCATGTGTTTTCCTTCTGTCAGATGTCATGTCATGTGTGTTCTGTGCCTCTTGCACAAATGCCTTCAGCATTGCTGCTTTGTGCCTTACATCTTATGTCCTCTTTGAACATTTGTTGTGCTTCAAATCCAGTTTGTTCCTTTGCTTTCTTTTTTTCTTTTTTGCCTTCTTGAGTGTTTGTATGTAGCATTCATTGTTTGTAATTTTTTTTTTTTTTCAAATGATACCGGTATGCTCACAGTTTGTGTTCAAGCCAAAATTTTCTTTTGGATAGCATTTATTGTTTTTGTGCATTGCTGAATAGACATGTGCTTGATGGACAACAAATAGTTAAATAAGAGCATCAAGCCTGCATGTAACCTGATTTGTTCATCACACAATTGGGGAGGCAACCATTGCCCATATTTTCTTGTGACAGAAACAACTATTCACAAAATATATTGACCATCGTTATCATAGACTGTGTTGAGTTTGAATTGATTATTAACATGGTGTCAGACATAGTTTTTCCATTACTAGCACTCGTATTCCCAACAGGAAATGGTACCATGACCACTTAAATGTGACTCGACATGCAAACGACACAATCATATTTTTACATTTTACGTAACTGTGTTACTCATAAATGCAGTTAGTAAAATTTAATTTACAGAAATGACAATATCCTGTCTAATTTTTAAGGAATAACTCACAAAGAATGTTAAGTTCAACAACAAAAAAACTCATTAAAATACCCCCCAACACAGCTCTTATTTCCACTCCCTTCCTTTAAAACAAAACAGCACACTGGTCATTATTAGAACATTTACAAAAATATTAAAAGTATTTACTATTAATGCAGTTTTAATGGGAATTAAAGTGAGTGTGTTTTGGTACATGTCTGTTTGATATAAGCTTTTATGACTGTCATTTTTGTAAGTCTGACTCACTGGAACTTTCTTATTTATACGTTTTTTTTTCTGTAAAATTCAATTGACCCTTGAATTTATTGAATGGCAGATCTTCCTTGGCAGTGTGGCAGGCTGTATTGAATTGTATTATCATTTCAGCCATTGGTGCAGACTGATTTGTTGAGTCCTGCCTTCAACAAGCAGCTGGCAGAAATTTTGCAGTTCCTTTCATAAGCTTGTTATTTCTTTAGTGTAATTTCTTCAAAAAATTAACTTCACTTGACCCTTTGGTTGAAGCACATGTTGGCTACTTACTGACTGGCTACTTGCTGACTGGATGCAGGTAGATGACGGTCAGTATTCGACCTACGAGATGTGTTGGACATGCACACACACAGTGACTCACACACTCTGCTCTGTTGGGACACATTCATAGGAAATATGGCTACTATGATAACATTGTCCTTCTGAAGGTTTCAATACAAATAAAATGGAGAATATTACCATTTCAAAGTATTGGTGTTCAAGTAAAGGTACAGTGCCAGTCAAAAGTTTGGACATATGTAGTCTGTCAAAACATATTGGTCTGTTTTCAAACTTTTGGCTGGAACTGCATATCATTCAACACGAACACATACACATTTGCACATGAATAGATTCCTGCATTCAGTAGTGAGACGATTGGAACAACCGACCAGCAAATAATTTAGAAAATTGTGTGTTAGTGTGCACAGGACAACTGGTGCTGTTTCAAAGGTAAAGGATGGTCACATCAAAGAATGGATTTGTTTAATTTTCTTCTTTTCCATTTATTTCCCTTTGTATGGGGTTTACTTTTAAATCCAAATGATTCCCTGTCACGCTCACGGGACTCTGCCAGGTTTTTAGTTTTATGTTTCATCATGTTTTAGCTTTCAGGTCTTGGTTTTGAGTTCTTGTTTTTAGTTTTGCCATTGTTTTCCCCTCACTTCCATGTTCAGTTCATTAGCTTCACTCATGTCACCTGTTCATTCCCCACCAGCTGCACCCAGTCACTAATCACTCCCAGGTCCCTATTTAGTTTCCAGTCTCCCCTGTCTTTTTGTCATATCCTTTCGTTCCTACCCATGTTACCTACTCACCTGTGACGCCACGCCACGCCACGCCACGCCACGCCACGCCACGCCACGCCACGCCACGCCACGCCACGCCACGCCACGCCACGCCACGCCACGCCACGCCACGCCACGTTGTCTCTCGAAGTTAAGTATTCCATGCCATGTCAAGAGTTTTGTTTTGTATTAAGTATTTATTCATCAGTTTAGGTTTCTTTGTTTTCCGGCTCAGCCGCGCCTTTTGTTTAACCACGTTTTGTGAAATAAACCCAGTTTTCTTTTTGAAAGTCCGGATCCGTGTCCTACCTCACCACCCCCACCCTGACATTCCCAGCTTTACTTTTGAATGGATTCTTATTTAAGTACCGCATTCAAACTCTGGTTGAAATTCTCAATACTGGTTTCATGTTGTCAGATGTTCAGTACATATCTGGAGAAAACCATGATTTATTTTGATTGCGACTGCAGCAGATAGTTTGATAGGGGCAATAGCCAACTTTTAAACTCCCGGCAGCTTTTCGTGTCCTCGTGTTGACTGTTGGTCAACTAAATTTTTAAATGATGCAGGTATAGTCTCAGGGTTGCACCACCCATTCCGACATGCAAATGTCCCACCATTCTGCCATGGCTTTCCATATAAGGAAATGTGCGTTACTCAACAGATAACAGTCCCTTCTTTCTGTTCATGCATTTTACATGTTTTAAGACATGTGTACAGATGTGATACAGTCTTTAAAAGCGTAATTAAAGCCTCTCCCCCTCTCTCTCTGCCTGTCTGTTATTCTTCAAAGCTTGTGATGTTGGAATGATATTAAATTGTTTCTGAATGATAATTTAAGGGTCAAATCTACAGTCAGAGGGGAGGATCAGGTGGATGTGGGCTTATTTCGGATTTTGAAAATAAAAGATGATGGCACTCAGGATCCCTCCATAAGGACTGTGTTGTTACTATTCACTATAAATCTGGTGTGTGCGTGTAACAGCTATCATGTAGGTGTGTCGGATATCGTCAGATCCTGACAAAGTCATGAGTCTGTGGTCATTTTCAAAATGCACATTAGTGATGTTCAAATAGTTTATTACACAAAAAGGAGCGAGAAACATAGACAAACACTGTTCACTTATTGATTTAAAATAATTAGAATAATAATAATACGTTTTGGCTAGCCTAATATATGAAATTGGTTTTATTTGCAGCACCGGGACATCCGACACAGGTGAGCTGTCATTGATGACTGTAATTGCAATTATTAATTTTGCATATTATGATGCCAGCGTGCAAAAGACGCATGGACTCTGTGGCGAGCTCCGCTCCAGCTGGCTGCAGTGACAGGTCACTGACACTGTATTTCCTCTGAATCTAACATGTTTCAGACTCGCCCGATTTACATTAATACCTGTATTTTGATATTTGAATTTTCAGTGGATTTTGATCATTTATTTTAGCTGGTTTGCGAGGTTGTGGAGCTCCTCTAAAAGAAAAATAAATAAAAAAAATAAAATAGGCTTTGATAGGCTATTAAATGATTTTTCGGAATGGCAGGATATATATAAAGAAAATAAAACATACCACCATTCCGACAATTGGAGGCCCGTGTCGGCATGTAACCATAGTCTCTTGACTTCAAAATGAAAACAGTCATGCTGGTTTTATCCCTGTCGGTTTAGTTTAATGTACCTTTTCTTGTCTTTACATTGTTAATATTTCCGTTGTATTTATCAAGACATAATTTGAATTCATCAGTTCACTATGTGATGATGTACCATTTTTCTGTGCATCAGAGGCCCCATTGCTCTGCATTCAGGAACTGAATCATTTGCTCTCAACACACTCACAGCTGCCTGAAGATAAGGCTTTGTCTTCTGTTTTAAGCAGATATTTGATGCAAAGATGGGTGTTTTCTGTGCCTCAGAGGAATGAGCAGTAAAATGAGTGCAGTAAAAATTGCCAAGGTTGACTAAGGACAGATAAGAGTCACAAATTTATTATAATTAAGCAAGCTGCTCCTGCCTCTCAAGCTGTTCTCCTATTTACATCCATTAAAAAACAGAGCACAGAAGCAGAGCACTGGAAGGCAAGGAGTATGAATGGTCATTTATTCATTCAACACGGAAGAGTTTTTCAGCATAAGTGGGTGAATTCTAGGATTCACCCACATATGTTGATTGTTGGTAAGATATTAGTGTCTTAATAACTTGCTACAAAATATGATGCAAATAATACAAGAACATTCTGGTGTGCTAGCAGCATGCAAAATGAAAAAGCATACTTTGAAATGGCATTGAACCTCTAAAGCCAGATGTTTTAAAGCACCATAACCTTGCTAAACATGAGTGTGTTGGTTATTAGTTCAAGTTAATTTCCAGTGTGTCTTTTAAACTTTTGTACTGCAAGAAATATTTAGGATATTTTTCTCTCTTATTATAACTTATCAAAACATTTTTTTTTTACAAAAACAATACACAGTAGCCTATGTTTGTGCACACATTATATTAAGCAAAAGAAAATGTAATGACAGTATTTACAAATGGGAAACAAATAGATAAGGTGGCCCACTACAGAGGAATTTACTCATGTTGTTTTTCACCATCTACCTGCTTTTTTAGGAGACACTAACAGGAGGTCATGATTCTGTTAATTTCAATTGAAGAAGTGAACATGAAACATTGATTCTGACTGATGCCTTTGCCCCATTGTCTTTCAAGGAAATGTTGTAGCGCAAGCTATGCTCTGAAGTTTTTTTTTTCCTTGTGCTTTTTTTTACGAAGTTAAATATACAAATGTAGATACAAGAAGGTTGCAATCATTTGCAGATATTCATAATAGTAATTCTCACAATAGAGACCCTTTGTGAGGGTCTTCTATACATCCCCCATTCTAGACTCGGGCAGAAAGGTGACAGAGCCTATGCAGTCACGGTGCCATATTTGTGGAATCAGCTACCATCTCACATTAGAGATACCGCCCTCTATTACCATCATTAAATTGAGGCTCAACACTCACCTTTATTCCTTGGCCTTTTCTGCCTCTTAATGTCTTATTGCTATTTCTGTACATCTGTGTCTGTCCCCTGCTGCATCTAGCATATAATGTGTAGTTGTCTGTTTGACAAAAATATATTTTTATAGCCTTTTGTCTAGTACTTTGGACAGTGAATTTTACACAAGTATGATTTATGAATACATCTTACTAGAACATATAAAAATATCAAATTCTGAATATGTAACATTTAACTTTAAAAACAAAAAAGAAGCTCCCCTTGAATTTAATGGCAATAGTATATAAAGTATGTCTTAAAGTGTTGGAATTGACTGTTTAGCACCACTGTTCTAAATCTCCCTCTTCGTTTTAATGACCATTTCTAAATGTTTGGGAACTGAGGAGACCATGTTACTGGACCTGTGTTGGAGAAATGTTGTTCCTACTCAACAGTTCTGGGTTGCGGACAAAAAAAGGCTGGAAAATTAAGTGGTGGTTAAGAAATGGCTGAAGGAACATGCTGCAAATAAATTAGTTCATTAATATAACTAGGTGTGGAAAAAAGAAAGTCTCAGAAGTAAAGATGGCAGGTGTTCATCTGCTAAAAAATGTGTCTACAAATTGTGAAGCATTGTCAGAATAATGTTCCCCAACATAAGATTGCAAAGACCATCATCTACATTACATAACATTATCAAAGGAATCTGGAGACTTTTCTGTGCGCAAGGTGCAACTTAGGCCTTTAGGCAAGACTGCATAAAAGCAAGCATTATTCTGTCAAGGAAATCGGTGTATGGGTTCAGGAACATTCCCAGAATTTATTGCCTGTGAATACAGCTCAAAATTGAAAATCTTTTTGGATATCATGGAGACTGTATTCTCTAGTCTACAGAGAAAAGGGACTATCTGGGTTGTCAACAGTGCTCAGTTCAAAAGTCTGCATCTCTGATGGCATTCCCATAACATTCCCCATCTGGAAAGGTACCATCAGTGCTAAATAGCATATCCAGATTTTACAGCAATATTTTATTATAACCTTTATTTAACCAGGAAGATCACATTGAGATTAAGAACCTCTTTTTCAAGGGAGACCTGGCCAAGGCAGCAGCAAATACAAAACACAGTTACAAATTACACAGATGAAAACACAAACAATTGAAAGAAATTGAGGATTCTTGAGCAGCTGGAATCCTGAATTGGACAAGAATGGGACAACATTCCTCTCTAGTAACTGGCCTCCTCAGTTCTCAGATGTTTACAGTCTGTTGTTAAAAGAAAAATATATGTTGTTGTCATCATATTCAAGGTCAATTGACATTTCATGAAAAGGTAAAATGTCTCCCTTAGAACATTTGACATTTTTTGTTTTCTGTTAATGAACATATGGTAGTTTATTTTTTTATAGATCTGCAAATCCAAGCTTACTTTCATCCATCCACACTAAGCTCACACCACTTTGAAGACCTGAAGTCTCTGCCATTTGATACCATTAGTGAAGCTAATATGAAATGTGCAGATGATCTATGATTCAGCTCCCAGCCTGTGGTGCCGTTTGAAAAGTCCAAGGCTTCAATTTGGTCCTCGGTTCTCATTTATTTGCATCAAGGGAAACCCAACCATTCCCTGAAAGAGGGGTGTCTAAAATCTGCCCCTGCAATATGGTGGGAACTGGTGATTAATACCTGGGCAGAGCGGGAGGGCTGAAGATGATTAATTTAGCTCAAGACCTAATCTCCAAAGTTTTGATACAGGTGAAGAGACGAAGAACGATTGTGATGGTGTTGGTGTGTGTTGTCTTTGATGAAACTCGGCAAGGTACAAGTGTTACAAGGGGACAAATATCTGCCAGGTTCAATGTTCGCATTTGTATTGAGTTGGTCTGCCTATGTGTATGTATGACTTCTCTTTCTTTCTGTCTTTCTCATTTGAAGCGTTGAACTCAACACCAGGAGGCATCCAAAAGTTTTCCCTTGATCAATGTGCAAATAATCTAACGTTACCATGCACAAAACTCTACTTTACAGTTGGGCCTCTGATAAAATTTAATTTACCCTCATTTGAGGGGTTAAAACATTATGGTGCAGTAACTTTTACCTTGTTCTGTCTTACTTTCTTACTTATTTACTGTCTTACATACTGCTCCGTCATGGGGAGTTAAGGAACTAATCCAAAACTGTGAGGATACACCTTGAAAGGGAGCATAAAACAGCCTTTTCAAATGAGCTGTAATCATAACTCAGCATGTGAAGGGCTGGATTGCGCTCAAGAGGAGAGTAACTCCGCTGCATTTGTCTGATTGAAAATCAGTTCTCATACACAACATAATCACCTTTTCAGTCTGCCCCAGACAGTTTGATCCGCAGTTGTACTAAACATCCAAGGAAATATCAGGTTACATGAAGTTGGAAATGATCGCATTGGTTGTTGTGAATGTGCTTTTTTTTAAATTCACATTAAAGACTATAGGTGCTAGCGAGTATGTAAGCTACAGTGTGTAGGTTAGACCACAATGAATGAAACTAAATTTAATTAAGCGAACTAAAAATGGAATTAAGAAATACTTACTTAAACCCAAAGGGAAGTTCTAGTGATCTAATTATAAGCTGTTGTTACTTATAAATAGTGACCTGTTAAGATACCTCTGCTGAGCACACTTTGTTGTTTTATATATATATAAAAAACATAGATATGTATATACACACAATTAAATGAGCATTTTAGGCTGATTTAATTTTTTAGCTCAAATGTCCGATGTGACGTATATGACACATCGATATTTGAATATCATCAAACTGTTTTAGAAATGTTATCAGATTTGAATTCCAGTTGCAGTTGTTGGCATAGGATGTTGCATGCAGAGCGATGGTTAAACTGTTGTCCAGCAGGATCTGCCATTGTCAAAGCACATGGTATACAGATTTAGCAGGGAATACTTCCCTTTTTGCCAGGGTAGGGTTTCACACATATACTGCAGATGTGTGAAAGACAAACATATGTTGGTGAAAATAAAAAAAAATCCTATTTCTACAGTAAAAGAGTATAGTATTGTATATCTGGGCTCAAACTGTTGTATATCCTCATGCATAATAGCAGCATAGTCATGATAGGGGTTAGGGTTCACTCATCCTTGTGTTCCACACAGTGCACATCCCAGAGGTGACAGGTAAGTGAAAGCCTTGAATAGCTTACCTGTTTGAAATCTCTATGGATCAGCAATTTGATTTATGAGCCATTGGATGCAGGTAGGCATGGTATGCAATATTTAACACTGTCACAGTGCAGGTAAGTTGTACCTAAGGCCATGGTATGATGAGTAGTATGATGTTTGGTACTAGAACACACTCTCTCAAAGGGTCATATATTGGGTTTAGGGGCTTAGTGGTTACTTACTAACTAATTTTAGTTTTCTAAACGGATAACTACATTCAGTGTCTCTAAACAGATTACAGATGGTCTTCTCTCTGCCCATCTGTGGCACAGTAGCATTCAGTGTTGACAGGCTATAATGTGTAACTAGTTGCAGGGTGCTGTGGGCTGGACATAATTTGAGACCACAGGGTATTTGCTGTAGACAGTGTGGTGGCTGCGTAACAGTCAAACAATGCATTTGAAAGGGATTTATTCAATCAGGAATGGGTATAAAAAACAGTAAGTGAATGTTTTATTTCTGCATCAGCCAGGTTGATGATCTGTCTATCCCTAATGAGGAGTAATTTAGGAATATGTGACTGCATCTAACTGAATTATGCTTTTTTATAACAACGGGCGGTCATTTATGTTCAGAATGTTAATGCTCATATCCAGCGTGGGGGAAGAAGGGTTTAGGAATTCTAACTTGTAAACATGTAACCCCCACCCTTTTCTGGGGCTCAAAAGTAATTAGACAAAATAATTGTAATGTGTTTTTCATTATTTTATTCTGTGTTAAGAATCCTTTGCACACAATAACTTCTTGAAGTCTGGAGCTCTAGAATATCACCAAAGCTTTGCCAGGTCTTTACTGCAGCTCTCTTCAGATGTTGTTGATTTGGCGTTAAATCAGTCGATTGCAGAATATTCTACCTTTATGCTTTTAAATGCTTACTTTCACTGTGTCTTTTTGGTCACTGTCCATCTGTACTGTAAGAACCGTCCAGTTAGCTTTGCTATGCTTGACTGAATCTGAGAAGACAGCATATTACTCAGCACTCCAGAACTCATCTGCCTGTTTCTGTCCAATCATCAATAAACACTAATGAACAGTGCCACTGGAAGCCATGCACACCACCCCATCAGTCTGACTCAAGATGTTTTAGAGGAGGTGTTGTATGCTTCAGAGCCTTCTCTATTAACCCCCTGCCCCCCCTCGTCATTCTGGTACAGTTTTACTTTAGCTTCATCTGGCAAAGAATGTTGTTTAACAGTCAGTCTGGTTTTTTAAAACAACACCAGAGAAATTTGTGAACATTCAAAATACATGCTTCTGACTTATTTTGAAGTATACTAATCTTTGTTAAAGCATTCCTAGGCCTGAAACTTCCTTGGAGCGTGGGGGGAATACTGCAGTTTACGACGTTGGTTTCCAACTCTGTACCACACCATTTTTGCTTTACGGTCGCTTGACATTTTTGTGGGCTTGTGATGGCATCTTTGTGGACTTTTCAACATTACAACAAACACATTTGAAAGCTTCTTTTTTTTTTTTGTACGACAGTGGTGTTACATCCCTCAACTGTAGGGGATGCCATAGAGCAAAATTCTCTACTGTTACTTTAGGATGTTCAATTGTATCCGTCTTGAAGCATTACTCACTTTGCCATGATTCTGTTGTGTTCACTCTGTGATCTCCAGGGTTGGCATGCTTTCTGACCCAATCTAACTCCGCACTCCCAGAGTTAGTGGCCTTTGTGATTCGTTCAAGCTTCTTGCTGTCTCTCACAGCTCACCTAGCCTCTGCTGTGATCTCCACCTCGCCTGTACTAACTTTTTTTCAGCTTGCTAACTTCTCAAGTCCTCACCACGCATGCATTTTAGGTGAAGAGCCCCACCCAGCAAGCAGTCAGGATTGGTTGGTGCTGGTTCTTAAAAATTGTTCACATGAAACATACAGGAAGTCTGACCTTGCAGTTCAAAGACTTTCAGTGTTGCTCTGCAAATTCAAAGCAGAAATCATTAGCCATGACAGAGATTTTTGTCAATACACGTCCTTAAACACACATCAAACGTCTTATGACATGTTCAAAAGTTTAAAAACATGGTGTTCAGCAACTTGAAATATGTTTTGGTAAACGGATCAATAAAAATCTTTAAATTCACAAAATAGAAGGCAACAAGATCTACAGTTCGCAATATTATGCTGTATGTTCTCACATGAGTCAAAATTCTCCAGATCTGCTCATGGCCATGATTCTCTCCTGCTGAGGAGAGGAAGAAGGAAAAAAAAAAAAAAGAATCTGATACGATTATTCAGATTCAGAGTGACATGTTACATCTGCTCCATATTACTGAATGTGACAGGGCTAACGTCAATGCTGTCTTGAGGTCAGTCTAAATAAAAAAGAGAGATTACTTAGAGAGGAGGATAAATTCTATTCTTTGGGTCGTCCTGCTATTATACCAAAATGAAGCAGTCTTTAAACCATTTAAAATTGATCCAATTAGGAGAAAGCTTTTTGTCAACACTCGTGTAACTGTGTAACCCTAATTTTCTATGAATGGATGCTCTGACAGAGTTCTGTCATTTTCCCTAAGCCTCTTCTTTCAAGCAAGATGTTGAAATTAGATTTAGTCTGAGCTGATGAAATGCTGAAAGTACTATAATGGACACCAAGAGACAAAATCACCTTCTTCCAGTGAAATCCCTTTTAGCTTCTACATCGCAACTTGTTTCTCAGCTGACATGTTGCAGTAAAAAGGGCTGTGGGATACCTACTCAGGCGGCTACCTTCCAGAAGAAAGATGTTTAGCTCTCACAACGCTGAATTAATTTCATGTCATCATATGATTTTGTTTTTAAATATTATTTGCTTAATTTGTAGGCTTACGTGTTAAGAAAAGGCTGAAAACGTTTAAATACTAATGTAGAGTATTTAAATTCAACCAGTATGTGTGCCTGCCATCCCCCCCACCCCCCCACCACCCCCCCCCCCCCCCCCCCCCTCGACCTCATAAGCAGCATCTGCAGTCTAAAGCCCCATAAATGTTTTACAGCAAGGCATGAAAATGTAGTGACGTCTGGCTATTCCATTTGAACCTTGACTCATGCCACAGACAGAGACTGAAACATGTTGTTCTTCAGCCAATGTCTGGGAATTTATATAAACACTGTCTTACAGTGTTTTACACTTTGTTTTCTTCTTACAATGAAATCTGTACGGTAACATGAAAGAGTCGGTTTAGTTTTCCTTGTCTTCATCAGTGACAAAAAGAGGGCATTTTAATTTCACCGATGTGATCATCTGTGATGAACATGAATTGTTTTGAATTCTAAGCATAAAAAACTGGATTAAGGGAGGATGAATGTTGAAGAGTGTGTGCGTGTGTGTGTGTGTGTAGGGGCAGGGGGGTTCTGAAATTACTGCAGATAGAGGCAAATCTCTTGCCTTTGATCTTTGCAACCATCAAAGAGATCCGTGCCCCCAAAGTCAGACACCAAGCTACATGCGGTGCTGCCTTTCTGAAGCCTTGAGAGACCAGCGAACAAGCATCTCTTCATTTCTTCCTCACTGCCCAGTAATCTCTGTTTAGAAACACTGTGATGCTACCTACATCAGACTGCCAGCCACAAGCATTTAGGTAGCACAATGGCAGATGTAAAAGCAAGCACTACATACAGCAATTAGTGTGTGGATATCACAACAGAATCATTGTTTAGTTTTTACATATACTCCTTATGATACATCAAACAGTAAATCCATTTTTCACATGTAATCTTTTCAGTCGAGAGATTTCTTCATGTCTTTGTGCTGTTGTACCGTTGATTCAAAAGACTAAACATTTTGGGCAAATCAGTCTACAACCCATCTCTCAAATATCCTTGCATTTATTTTTTAGACACCTCACCTTTCTAATATTGTACAACTTGTAAAAAGCTCACAATTTAAAAAAAGCACAAACGGACACAAACCTTTAGGAGTCCAGCTGATCACTATCTTGATAATCCAACAATCTTCTAATTATTTATAACAATTTGGATTTCATAATCTAGTACATTACTATTTCTGGTATCAACGCAGTTAGCAGTTAGCAGTATTTTCAGCAATTTGTAGCTTGCGCTCCTGACTGCTGAAATGATATCACTGTCTCTGCAATTGCTCCATAAAATATTCCTCATCTTATGATACAGGGATTCTTTCGTGGTGTAGCAGTATCTGTAAACATGCATTACATGACCTCTTTAGATACTCTAGGTTAGTTTTGTGTGACGCATTTAATTGGCCCTTGGTCTGCATTTTATTCTAAATGATAGTTTTGGAGAGGCAGCATGGAATTGACATATTTCAGCCACATCAGCCTTTTTGTCAGTCCTTGTTTAACTGAATAGAGGGCATTCATGCCTATCAGTGACATTTAGATGGCAAGAGTGTCAGCTTTTCAACTCAACAGCACACAATAACTGAACATTATTGTCTCACTGCACCCACAACCACCATCGACCCATCTTCTGTTTCTGAGATTTCTTGAAACATTGTTCTGCAGCTCTCTCGAGGCAATGGCTCCAGCTTCCTGCTAATGGCACGCCGTATGAACTGTAGACAGCGATTGGTTATTTTTTCCATAAAGGAAGAGACGACTAAGTGAAAGGACATTTAGAATTGATCTGTTTGCTAAGTATGGGAAATTGAGTCCACTGCAGGGTTCAGTTGGTTACCTTGTTTAGCTCTTGTGCTCCATACAAGACACACAAATCTGAAGATATTCATGTTTGTGTTATATTTTCATAACCTCAATCTGGGGTAGTTGTTTTGATCCTAGGGGTAAAACTTGACAGTTTAACACCATTAAAGTAGCTCTGATTCTGAATGTAGTTTTTCAAACATATCAGCTGGCAGATTGTGGCATTTTTGCTCGCCATGCATTCTCTGTTTGTAATATTTAACACTGCATGATTATCAGTATAAAGTTGCCCTGTAGCCTGTTTGTTATTTATCAGATAGCATTTGATTTATTAAGACATACATGTGTTCTGTTTACATTTAAAGTTAGAAATATATGTGGTGGATTTTTCAGATCCAACACGGAACCTCTAACAAAAAACAACAAATAGATTATATTGTTTACATGCATATTCGCAAACATGCAGTTTTCTTACTCCCTTGTTTTTGCTTTATTGCCGCATTTCCTTGTTTGTCACGGTCACATGTTGTGGCATACATCTCCCCCTGATTAAAAAGGGACAAACATCTATCAGCAGTGACTAAATCTCTTGGTAAAGGAGAATAAATAAATGTAAATTCAATTACCCCCCTATGCTTTTGCAGGCATTCGTGCGATATTGGGCGAGTACATGTGGGGATTTGTCGTTCAGGAGACATTGATTAATTATGCCACACACAATTAGCCCATCAAATCGAGTGTGTCCTCCTCTCCTGTGGAAAGGTGATGTCAGAATGTTATGGGGCATTAAGCAGTAATGCTCCTTGTTTTCCTCACAGAGCGCCAGAGAGGAAGAGCTCCGGGGGAGAAGTGCATGTGGAGGCTGTTTTGTATGAAGAGGGAATTATGAGGCCTACAGGGTAAAGAGAGGGCTAACCGATCCTTTTAGACTAATGTCAATACTGATACCCATCACTGTTTGCACTCCCAGCAGGGTTCATGGCCTGCCTGTAATGTCTGTGGCATCGCAGTGATTGAGAGAATAAATGACAGTGAGACAAATGAGAGAGCAGGCAGAGATGGCTGCCCTTGCAGCTCCTCGGTACTGAATGCAAATAATCTCTTAATACTCCCCGTTTAGGCATTTCATAGAGACAGAGCTAATAATTATTACTAAAAGTCTAGTGTGTAACATTCTGCTGGCAGAAATGTGATAGAATTGTGGTGTCATGTCATATGATATTCATTACTATATTTATGGGTACCCAGTAGTCTTCTGCTTACAGCTGATGCTCATAGATGTCCCATAATCTTATACTCCTTTTAGTGTAAAGGTTCTAACATTGTTTTCAGAACTTGATAGTACAGTCTCCATGTATAATTACCGGTAAGCTTTATGGCTTCATGTAGGGTGCTGAAAGGAAAGAATATAACAATTGTTGTCATAAACAGACATCACAACCACTGCTCACTAAATGGAAGAACTATTTACCTGTTTCTCTGCTTTTGCCAAACATTTCTGTATGGAATATCCAATGTCTGTTTGTGGGAGTTGCCAACATGTTAGCTCATCAGTTTAAAAAGTCTTTGGGAAGTTGTAATCTGCTAAATTATTTAAAATGTCTTTCATCTTAGTGATGAACCATGGTGGCTTCACCCTGCGGAGACCAGTTGTCAGTCATACAGTGGAGTGAAGACATGTGGATCCCTGGATTTTCTGCTTTTCCCCCTTATGGCTTAGTGTGATGGCCACTGCCTTATGCTAAATTACATACTCTTCCTTGGCTGCCCTCTCCGGGGGAGCCTCTCTCCCCCGGTCTTCTAGACACCCATACCCCTCTCCCTTCTGGCTCCTGTACACAGCACACATTCACACACGTAGGGTTTGAGGGCAGGTGTGCTCTGTGGGGGGCAGCGGATGGATCCCCTTTGCTGCACTCTGCAGCCCCCCGCCCTTGTTTTAATTACACCTTAGACATTACTAATCATGAGACACACACACACACACACACACACACACACACACATTAGGTTTTGGGGGGTGATAGCACTGAGTGGTATCTGGTGGGCGGGGCTCTTTGGGTATGTAGGCTGCCCGGAGGGCCACGCTCCCAGTTCCACAAGGTTGCTTGGCCCTCAATTTTAAATGCTCACTATTAGAAAATATCAAAGAGCCGGAGGGGGGTGTCTTCCTGGACCCCTGTTGCCTGGTTGCTGCCTGGGGCGGGGGGGGCCAGGAGGAGGAGTTGTCCTGCTGGTTCGGGGTCTGTGGTGGCTGGGGGGCTGGGGGGCTGGGGGGCTGCTGGCCCCCGGATGTGCCCGCTACGCCACACTCCAGCGGAGTTGGGGGATGGATGCATGTGCTGTGCGAGTGTTTGTGGATGTGTTTTATTTATTTATTTATTTTTTTATATTAATGTATGTATGTATTTATTTATTTATTGATTTATTCTTATATGATTTATGGGGTGACTGGGTCTGGGTCCTGGGTCCTGCTGTCCTCTGGCCTGCTTGTGCTGTTCCTGATGGGGGGGGGGGCATTGCTTCTCCCCGCTGCTCGCAGCCTCACCCACCTGTGGGCACGTCTTGACTCCCGGGGCACTTGCCCGTGCGCTGGCCCACTGCGGTTGGCTGTCTGGGGCGCCTGGCCCTCTCGGGTGTTAGGCGGGGCCACTGCCGGGAGGTTTGGTGGCGCTCGGGCTCACGGGGGCCGGTTCCGGCGCGCGGCCCATGTCTGGGTGGCGGGGGCCTGGCGGGGCTGGTAAGCTGCCACCTCTGGTCGCTGAGGGGGCTCTGCCCGATGCTTGTGGGGGCTCTGTCCGGGGGCTTCCTCTGCTGTCTTCTGGGGGGATGCGTGGTCGTCCCTATGGTGGGCTTCCTGGGTTCTGTGCTCCTTGGGGGGCTGTTGGTGGCCTGGGTCTGGGGGCCCTCTCAGCCTGCTTCTGATTGCTGGGGGGGGTTATGGCCCTATACACTGATATTTAAGCATGGTTATTTATGTGGGACCATCTATGTGTATTGCATGTTCATGCACACACACACACACACACACACACACACACACACACACACACACACACACACACACACACATTCATTAGCCCAGTAGCATGTTCACTAAGCAGTTGTTGTGCTGTCCTGTGGTTTAAGGTCACCTGTGTATTATATGAGATTGCTGCTGCTTGTGTTTTTTTTTTTTTTTTGGTTTGTTTGTTTGTTTGTGTGTTTGTTCTCTGCTTGTCTGCTTACAGGTGCTCCTGGTGCTTCTAAGGCTGGATTCCCCACAAAAGCCGTGAATCGTCTTCAGTTTTGTTTTTACAGGTGTAGCAGCTGGTTGTCTGATTTTTCATTGTTTTTTATGTTTGTCTCTTCATGTTTCTGTTCCTTTTTTCTCTTCTTCGCTCTCCCTCTCTCTCTGTCCCCCGGTCCGGTTCGGCACTATTATCATATCATGTTAAATATTGTAACAAAAATAAATAAATAAAAATGAGGAGTTGATGGGCATCAAGGGGAGCTTTATATTCATAAAGCTTCCCTCGGCATAGCAAATGTGTTTAGCATAAACGTTATTCAGATTACAATTCTGCTTCCATAATGCTGGACAGGACAAGGGAAAAAATAAATAGATAAATAAATAAATTACATACTCTTTGATCTATTCAAAAAGTTATTGTTCTTCTACATGAAATGCAAAAACTCATCCCTGAAGCATGAGATGTCTTCCCGATTCCCACACCAGCTGTGTCCAATAGGGTTGTAAATGTAAAATTGCTGGGCAGAGCAGATGCAAATGTGCTATACTCAAAGTATGATAATGGCCATTTTTCAAGTGTTGAATTGCTGCAGTGTTTATGTTATAGCATTAAAGTAAGTTTAATTCTGAAGTCCCAGTGGCTCTTTACTTGTTAGATTTTTACGAGCACAGTTATGAATCACTAGTGGGATTCATTCTGGATTATAAATGTATATATATTTTACTTCAAATGACTACTGTAAGCAACTTTTCCATATTTATGTGTTATCTACCAATGAGGATGCCATAAAAGAGCACCATAAAGTTTCAAATAAATTTCTTCAGGAGCTCATAACAAAGCTCATTCAGGCAGCTTTAGGGCTTTTGTCTTTGTTTTTGCCACAGCAGATGTTTTGAGTTCTCAATCCAAAAAATGTGCTGCAACGTCATATTTGTGTAAAAGAGCCTTTTTTAACAGAAATTCAGTTTTTAAGAAAAGAAAACTAAAAGAAAGAAACACCGTTTTGGGATGCACTTGTGTTGTTCATTCATCGTTTCCCCCTTTTAGTTTGAAAATCAATGCCAATCAAAAGTCAATCGGTACAGGTTGTGTCCTGAAAAGCCAAGAATTTCCATGACAACGATTTGCTAAGCAACCGACTATGAATACACAGAACAAGTCAGAAATGTGTTGTTCATAAAAGAATGTAGCTGGTGAAAGTAAAAGAAAATTCAGCCCTTTCAGTGAGTTTGAAAAAAGAAAGAAAGGAAACATTTTCAGGAACATCAGCTGGTGATCAGCCAGGCAGTTGAGCTGTCTCAGAATGAGCTTTAGCTATCCACCCGCTTTACTGGGATCACTTTAAGGAAAAAGAAAAAAAAGCTCAGTGTATGGTCTCTGTGCAAACATGTGTAATTTAGTCCATTAAACATATTTATATCTTTGTACGTATTATACATTTGGATGCAGGGTACATACTTCAGGCTTTTTAGTTCTGTCATTTAAAAAGTTAGATACTTATATGAAAAAGGTGCATTGTAAACTAGACTTGGTGTACCATCACAGCCTGTAGCATTCTTGTGGGAAACTATTGATTTCCCCTTTAATGTGAAACATGGATCTACACCTTTCAATGTGGTCAAGGATAATGGCTTTATAAAGTGTGTATAAATACTTGCCAAGCTACCTCTTAGAGAGCCGTGCTAAAAGTTCATGTGCATCCACAGCAGGATCCTACATGAGCTGCCCAACATGGGTAATCTTTACAATGGTATTAAATTACATGCTCAGATGAACGTTGGATTTTATGGTCACTCTGTGCATGGTGCTTTCTCTTGTGCAAATGGCTTGGAGGGATAAGGTCTGCTCTGGTGTCAGGGAGGGGAATAGTTATTTCACGTGATAAATGTTACTCTCTTTGCCATTATTATTCTGCCTCTTTCCAGAATATAACAATAACTCCCTGAGGCTAATGCATGTGCGCACACACGTCTGCTCATGCTTGCATACACACACCCTTATTCCATAGAGCATCAAAACACTAAAAGGCCTTCCTGGATAATTTTAAGTAAAGCAGTCATTCTTTGCTGTAAAGCTTTACAAGATGTGATTACACCAGAGTGAATCTGATTCCTCCTGGATAACTATTGATTTTATATAGAATATAGTGTCCAAAGGGGAGCTGAATTAATGTACACTTGGTGTTGACAACAGGAGACGTATGATCATATTTAATTATAAGATTTTCCAGAAAAAGGGTCACTCTTTCTTTTGTTGATAAGACGCTGCATTTACCTCTACTTTGCTTTGACTTCAGTGGTAAGTGATGAAGGTCTGATGTACTATTTATTTGTCCAGTCCCCCCAGGCAGACTGTGTATAAGCTGTGCCTGTAGCCTGAAGTAAAGCCCTGTCTAATCCTCATCCTGTGCCTCCAGTCAAGTTCCTCTTCTTCCTCAGTCACAGAGAACGGAGCTTTTTACTATTAATCCCTGCACCTAGAACACATCATTATTTAATACCAGCAGCTTTGCACTTTGAGCTTCAGTTAATATGTGGGGATGTATAACAGACTGGCTGTAACCTTTCTTAGACAGTGTGTAAGAAATAGCAAAAATACTTATTATCTTATCCGTCATTAGCGATTATACATGCATTTGTGTCTTCGCGTTTGGACTATTGTAATAGTCTGTTTTCATGTCTGAACAAGAAGGAGCTGTCTCGCCTGCAGTTGGTGCAAAACTCTGTTGTGAGAATTCTGACCCGCTCATATAGGAGGACTCACATAACTCCTGTTCTTAAAGCTCTTCATTGGCTACCAGTTTCCTCTAGGATAAATTTTCAAATTTTGGTTTTAACATTCCGAGCATTGCATGGTCAGGCTCCACCCTACATCAGAGATCTGATCCAGTCTTACACCCCAGCTATGGTTCTGAGGTCTGTGGATCAGAATCTTCTGATGGCGCCACGCACGCGTTTCCGGACCAGAGGAGACCGATCCTTCCAGGCTGTTGCTCCCAGGCTTTGGAACGATCTTCCGCTCTCTCTGCGCTCGATGGAGTCTGTTGACGCCTTCAAAAGGCAACTTAAGACCTTTTTATTTGTTCAGGTTTTTTCTTAATTTTCTTAACTTTCTTAATTTTCTTTATTGTCTTGGGCTGCTATGATTGTCACTGAGTTGCTTTGGCCTTTTTAAACTTATACTTTTATGTACTCCTTAAACTGTGTGTTTTTTTTTTTTTTTTTTTTTTTCTATTGTACCTGTAAAGCGCTTGGTGACCCTGGTCTGTGAAAGGCGCTGTACAAATAAAAATGACTTACTTACTTACTTACTTACTAGCGTGTTTATTTTTGATTAATTTTTGATGAATCTTTTTAGCAATTAATTTCAGCTTTTGCTTCGATATCAAAAGTTAATGTTGTGGGATCTACTTCACCCTGCCTTAATTCAGTGTGTGTCTTCACAGTCTGCTTCCTCTAGCCTCCTTTTTCAGATAGCAGGCAATAAATGTGTCACTCTGCAACCAAGGCATGGCTCTATGGGAAGTCTGAAATCCCTCACAAATCATCCGTTATAGAGACAGAGAGGTCAGTGAATTCACAAAGGTTGTTTTGTGTTTTTTCTATGTCCCCCACTCACCCACATCCATCTGCCCCACAGCCCAACCCACTAAACTAAAAGCCTGTAGGAGAAGGAGTGGGCCTGCAGTTGTAGGTGTCAAGCTGCAGCCTCTTATTCTGTATTATCAAGAGTCCTCTAGTTTCAGTCTAAGTCAATACACTCACCTGTAGAAATCAATGTGAGGTGTAAAAATGATCAACATGAACAAAGACCAAGCAAATAAAAAAAAATTCAAAAAAGCTAAACAACAAAAACTCTTCTCCGTTTTAAGAGGGAAGAATATTTTAAATGTTTACCGTTTTTTACGCACATTCATTGTTGGAAAAGATCAAGCATGTTGGAATTTTTCTTGAAGTATTCCCACTTTACTAAAGAATTAAAAAAAATTTGCTGCAGCAGCATTTACAGTACAATTAATGGTCATCACCAAGGAGGGAGTTTGTGAGGCTTTGCTGGACTTAACTGCTGGTGTCTTCAGTTAATGTTTGCTCGTGGATCTTTCTGTGAAATTAAACTGTCAGGTTGGCTCATCTATTCAGATGGCCATGTAGCTAGATCCCTCTGTATCAACCATGGCAATGTTTTTGTGTATTCTAATCGTCCAAAAAAAAACTTTTGTATTAGAAGAAAAACTTTACATGAGGTTGGGTAAAAAAACAAAATCACATATTAGAACCTTTCCGATTATATCATGGAGACATTTGAATGATAGGTAAACAAAAAGGAACCACCTGACCGTTAACTTGCCTCCATACGATTCTCTTAAATGCATTTAGTTTTTGAGAAGCTGACAGCCTTTCGGCAAACACAAAGGATGTAACATCTTTAATCTAGCAAAACCAAAGTGAAGGTTTCTATCTTTTTGTTTCTGTCATTCAAATCAAACTGAGGATGAACTGCATTTCCATCTATTAGCTGACTCGCTCAGCTTTATCCAAATCTTACCTTTTACACATGGGAACTCTGTAAATTTAAACCACTTTCAAAGACATACTGATTGCATTCAGATGTAATTTCCAGTAGCAAGTCATATATTTTGTTTGACTACAGTCATCTATAGTTTGATTAGACAAAAGCTTTGTTTGCCAACTGAATTTTGGTTCGGCGAGGTAATCAAATTCAGTAAGGCAGACGTACAGAAATATCTCAGACAGGTCTTGTGACTTTGTTTGTGTTGTTATATGATTATTAAAGCTTTTATTACAGGGATTTGGTGGCACTTCAGCTGCTCTCAAGACTCCTGTCAAAAAAGCACCTCGTGTGTAAAATTCCAGCCTGCTTGCAAAAAATTTGTCCTTTTGGATCACGACAAATTCACCGTCTGGAACACACTGAAATAGCAGCACATATGTCAACCATGGCTCCTAGTACATTGTGGCTCAGGCCCACTCCTGTTAGCCCATACAACTCAAAAGTATGTTTCCCACAGTTTCGTTTTGGTTCCATCTGTTCTGACTCAGTGAGGGGTTTGAGATATTATTTGACACCCAAGGTTAGAGAAACAGACTGCCGACCTTTGTGAAATGCTGGATGTGTGCCGTACAAATATAAAGAGCTAAATGTGGAGCTTCTAACAATGAAGCTGCAGACTGCGAACTACTATGATACCAGCAAACTTAAATATCCTGTAGATTCCTTAAAAGAGGGGACTTTAATTCAAGGCAGTACAGTGCTTTTTCAAAGGCAACCAACCAGATTGTGTTGCATTCATCGTTACCTATTACTGGCATACTTGTCCACTGTTTTACAGACTTTTGACGATCAAATTGTACTTTCAAGTACCTGTAATACTTCAGAACAAGATAACCACAAGTGCTTCACTAATAATACATCAAAGTGATCGGCAATCATTAGATGAGTTGGAGCTGTAGTTCAGAATGCCAAAAGAGGACGTATTTCCAGTTTACTCCTTGAACTTACCACCAGTTGGGCTGCAATCTGTCTTTTCTCTTCTCACCACTTTTGTGAGAAAATAATCAGGGATAAAATTAAAATGTGCCACTTATTGGACTTCTTTGTGAGAATAGTCTCCACTTTCCAATAACCTTATTTCAATAAACAGAATAAATACTGCATGACATCCAGAGTTAGCGCTAAACATGCGTAAGCAAAGCCTGGCAGATATCCAATGTTGTAACTCTTTTTACAAAAGTGATATCAAAAGCTGAGTACAACAATGAGAACTGTAAATTTATTGAGCTTAGACATCACAAAGTAATGAGTTAAGCTGATAGGAGAGTGATGTGGCTGTTTCAAATGTATACGATTTTAAGTCTTTAAGGAATTAAAAGCTTATATTTGCTGGCAGAAGAATGCTCTTGGCCTCTTGTGCCGTTTTTCAAATTAGTTCTGTCATGAAGTGATGCCCGAAAGTAAAACTGGTGTCTTTAGCGTGAAGACACAACCTGAGATTTTGAAATCAGAATTTTTATTTTTTATTTTTCGTATGGCTTGCAGGCTCCAAAATATGTGCTGACTTTTAGACTTCGGGGGCCACCACACTGAGACACTAGGAAGACGTAAGATGATTGAGTCAGACCTTGAAGAGTTGCAAATATCTACTGAAGTGTTGCCTACTTATGTACTTTGGTCTCAGTGGTGGTAGCTCAGGTGCTGTTTGCAGTTTCTGATGCGCTGAACAGGGGAGAGAGTGCGGGAGAGCTGTCGTGAAAGGCTGATGGATTCATTTCTCTCAGTTTACCCTGGATCTGTGCCAGAAATAGTCCTGTCTTTAATTTCATAACCACTCTTTAGTATATCTGTTTATTAAGTGACATCAGGGCTGGAGTTTCCTCACTGTGCAAGCATGAGACATTGGTTCTAACTCTGATCTTTAATAAGTTGTGCACTCAGTTCTGTAGTATTTAGCATCACGCCGAAGCCGACTACTGCATGTTCGAGCTGGCATGTGTATATAATGTAAGATTACAGATTTTAATAAAAGATGCCTCATTTCCACTGATCACCAGCTGTTGGGTCAATGGAATAATTAAGAATTGAATTAAGCTTAATTTTGGATTGCAATCTCCTAATAAAGTCTAGCCTTGTAGCCTAAGCATCTGTACCAGGGATCAAATAGGAAAGGGATGATGTTCCAAGGAGGAATTTAGAGATGTGAGCTCTATAATACACTGAAATGGAAAGGTCTGAAGTGGCTTATCTATTTGATCTCTGAATCCTCTGGTTCCACTCCACAGAGTTGGGCTGGTATTTTTCAGCTTGCCCATATTATACTGCAGATTCCAGGGCAACCCTCAAAGGTATGCAGCATTTCAGCATGTTTTTGTTTTTTTCCCCTTGGACTGCTGTCCTCATCATTGCCAGCATGTAATACAATACTTGCTATCGACTTTTTGGGAAGCTGCTCTCACGCTGAATTGACTTTGGTGCTATGGCGTTAAAGTAGGTTAATTTAACTCAGTGGTACATGGGTAAATATTACATGAAGCTACTGAACCCTGCAATATGAGAATATTGCTGGCCAAGGTATGTGTCCCCATATGTTAGCTCAAATGTCTCAATGTTTGTGCAGAACTGCTCATCCTTTGGGGTTTTTGACTGTGGCTTTATATTAAAACGGAGTGTCCCAGCCCAGGTATGCAGGTTGCTCAACTAAAAAGTAAGCCATATATCATCATGTCTTAATTCATCCATGCATCTTACTGCATTCTTATCAAATCTCCAAAAACACATTGATGTTTGAGAAGACCCCACAGGACAGTGTCAGCTATATTTACATAATCCTGAAAAAAACAAAAAAAAGCTATAGACACATGTATATAGATATCTATATGTATGTGTATGTACAGTATTGCAGCAGTAACTCATTGTTCCTACGGCTGTGGTGGGCACTGCAATAATTCACAATTTTCATCAACACAATGCTGCTAAGATGCCTTGAAACAAAATTAATCCTGTTTACATGAAAGGACTTCAGGATATCTATTATGTAGGCTGTTAATTTAATAAAAAGCTATAATCGGGGCTTCCACAATGAAAGAATTTCCCCAGCAGTGATTTCTGGTGCTCCAGTAGTGCTGCTTTCAATATTAGCCATGGTTTATTCATTTGTTTGTTTATCTATATTTTTAAGATTCTGAATTCTGAGTGGATTGCTGTACAAGCAAGCTTTATTTTTAGGCTGATTTTAGGTTTGTTTTTGCTTTTTATTTCACAAAGATGACGCATTGGGGATAGCATAAAGCAGTGAGGCGTCTCTTGAACAAACTTTTCTTCTTTACAAAAAACCCCATAAACATTGAGCTTAGGTTAGATGTAAGACTTTCGAACAAAAGCAAAGTAAGATATAAATTTCATGTAATAAAATGCTGATCGACATATTGTTATGAAACACATGTTCTTACTTTACTTTTGCGAATAAGTGTAGGATTTAGTTGTCTTTAAATACAACAGCTTTTCAGGATAAATCTTTTTACCTACTTGTAGTCCCACTGCTTGCGCCGAAGACTCTTTGGCCCTGATTTACTAAGCATAAAGACATAAAAGCATCCGTGTTAGTCTGTGTTAGTTTAAATAGGCATAAGTATTTAACAGAACATGATATAGATGAGAAGACATAGTTTATGTGTGTGAAAACAGCATTATGTTGGGAATAAAATAACTGCACAGTCAAATAGCCACTTAATATTTACTTTACAGTGTAAAACATGATCAAAATGAGGAACCTCCATGCCGAGGTCTCACCTGTTTGAACAATGTTTTTATATTTCATCTGAAGCTACTGCCAGGGTGCCTTCTCCCCCGCGAGATTGCACCTAAATGAAATAAATGAATGGGCTACCATTCAAGCAGTTTCCCTGTAATATTATTGTGATTGCAAAGGAATACATTTAAACTTACACTTTTGCTGCTGCAGCGGTGTTGCACTTATTTCTAAAAACGTATTGAAACTCGCCTTGTGAGCGCATTAAGATTTACAATTCGAGGTTGGTGAAAAACGTAGCCCCTCCTCTTCCCCGTTGCCATGGTGACACGTCGAATCGGGGCTCCATTGATGCTGGCTTTTTAAAGTTGTGGTGCACACGCAAAACTCAAGGTGAAACCAGGGCCGGTTCTAGCCCATTGGCTGCCCTAGGCGAGATTGAGATTTTGCGCGCCATTCAGCATACATATATTCAGTATTACATTTTGCAATTTTTCTTTTGAGCAGCAATCCCACCCCCCACCCTTAAAGGGATAAGCCAACAAAACACACAAACGTAAAAGTACAATTATGAAAATGAAAAAGGGAAAAAGCAAAAGAGAAAATACATGTAATCATTCTGATATAGGTACACTATGTTATATGTATTATATGCTGTACATTTATATTTGATACATGAACTACAAGCAAGGTAATGGTCTCAGAACAACCAACTGCTCACAATGAAACACGCCTAGCCTTCCTAATCGCAAATTCATCAATGGTGTCATCGAATGATATCTGGCTTGACACGTCTTGGTTTACACTTATAAGAGCAAGCCCATTGAGACGTTCTTGGCTCATTGTTGACCTCAGATATGTTTTTTATCAACTTTAACTTGGAAAAGCTTCTCTCTGCAGAAGCTACTGTTACTGGAAGGGTAGCAGCAACTCTGAGGGCGACCCACATGTTTGGAAAGATTTCTCCTAATTTCTTCTCGTATAAGAAAGTTAGAAGATCCATAGTGGTCATGCTAGCTTTTGACAAATCAGGGAATTAGTTTTACAATGACTGGAAGTGTGAGTTCATATTTTGACTGTATTAACATACTCCTATAATAGATGATTATAGCTTTATTATGTATAGCCCACTACTACTAAAACGAATGCTATTATTACCAAAAACTATAATAAATAAACTTACAAGATTCAGAGAGAGGTGAACCTGGGAGATCGGCTGAGCTTTCTTCAGGTGAAGGTCTCTGCAAAAATCTCTGGAGTGCACCTAGACATTTTAAAATATAAAATAATATGAGCATAACACACCACTCACCAACACAATCACATTTATTACAATTGTGTATTCACATGTATCTACTATTTACATGACCGTAGCAGATTCAACCAAATATGTCTGTAGATCCTTATCTCTAAAAGGTGACTCAGATTTGGTCATTCTCTTCCTTCTTCCGAAGTTAACCATGATTTATTCATTCTTCACTGATAAATTTGGATAGCTGTGTTACCACAATAATTGTTATTGTTATTATTATTATTATTCCTATTATTATTATTATAATTATTTCTTTTTTCTTCTTCTTTTCGTTGTTGTTTATGCTTCAAATATTTGATAATGTTCTGTCATGGTTCAGATCTGCATTGAAATGCATCTTAGAATTGAGAAATTTGACTGTCATTGAATTGATCGGATAAAAGTGGTATTAACTTAAATTGTTCGTTGTTGATACGCACACTTTATTGGCAGGTAGGCTGCTTTTTACTCGTCTTTAAGTTCGACCTCTGTTTTACTCTTGTTTACCCCAGCTCCTGTCATTATGAGAGGCCCATCGTTTAACTGAATAATGGGTTTTTATTTGAGAATGACCTATAAGGGATTTAAAAAAAAAGAAGGTGGGAAGAAAATAAAGAAAAAAGCATGAAGAACTGTAAAAAGAGCTGTCTTCTTCTGGCATTCCACATGTGTTATAAATTTACATACTCTTTTGTAAATGTATCTCTTTACATAGATGTAAATGCTGTCTTGTCCATGTGAGCATTGTGATTCCACTTACATTTTGGGTCTTACATCTGGGACCAAAAGTTTGTGAAAGGCAGTTTATACTTATTCTTCAGCTTTTCTTTAAAGTCTATATAAAGGAGTCCACGTAATGAAGTACTTGAATATCTTGGATACAAATTAATTTACAAGACAATTAAAAGTTTTTTGCAAATATGTAGTTCTCAAATGTGCAATAAGTGCTTCCGTTTTTCTTTCAGATAAGCTCATTGTAGTCAAATGTGTCCCATAGTGTGTTCCCTTCTTAATGAACCCATCATCTCTTTTTATTTTGGACCTTATTAGTAATTTTGTTATGGAATGTTTTATAAAGTGCAAGTTATTGTTAAGCAAATTAACGCTGCCCTGTCTTCCTCTACAACAGAAACTGGTCGATTTGTAATTTCATCGTCTGTTTCAACCTAATGTCAGTGGTAGCTCTGATCTGTGGAAAAGTACAAACATCTCTTCAGATGCACAAAAACACACACGCATGAGCATAAAGCCTGTCTGATTTACTGCTTTCTACACATTGTGCTGACACTGAAAATCACACTATGCATCACAGCACCTGATAAATAGACCCAGTGAGAAATGATGGTTAGGTTGTAACCTTATGATGTATGCAGGTTACAAAGCTGCATGAAGGCTGCTTATGCATAAAGCACTATTTCTGGAGCAGAGGCACAACTTTACAGCCCTGGGGTCTTGTAATCAACACTCAGATGGCAGCTCCAGGGGCTGGATGTCAAAAACGGTGTCTCTGACCAGTTGAGATAATATAACAGACCTCTTGTTAAAAATACCGTGATCATTTTTAGATGACTCAACTGAAACTGTTAAAATTCTAAAATCGGTTCTTAACCTTTTTAAACATCTCATTCTAAGCCCAACCCAAAAACATTTATGTCTGACAACACACTTTGCAAACTTTAGATGCAGTCAGAGCAGTCCAAACTGCTTAGAGCTTTGCTGGTGGTTGTCTGACACCTCCTTACATCTCAACTATATATTCTAATTACCGGTATTGACCCACATAAACTATGTTATACATGGTAATTCTTTAGTTTGATGCAAAACCTTAAACCTTATAATATAAAATATGGTATGTATTGAAATACTACCACCCTACCCTTTTATCTACTTTTTTGTTGATTATTTATCCTGTTACCAACAGACCAAAGGGTTTCCTGCAGGCTGGGCTCAGTTTATACAGTGGGAGTTTTTAAAGTTTTGTCTGATTCTGGGCTTTTATCATGTATGCACACACAGACAACAACATGAAAATCAGTGACTATCTGTTCTCAAATAGTGCACATACTTGAACTGCAAGATTTGAAGATGGCAGCACATGGCAGGCTACAGGATATTACAAAGATTATCTCACCAGCAGGGGTACGCACTACCTAACAGGCTCATGTGTCTTTCCCTCCTCCTTTTTCTAACTCAGTCACAGATGTAGACACACAGACTTTCCTCATGTTTTTTTTTCTTTCTCATCACAAAATCGTTTTACCTGCCAGTCATCCTCACTTATTTATATTCAAACTGCAGCAAAATTGAAGCTGGCAGTTTTGGCCACATTTCTGCTAGTCTCTAACTAAACTGTGCTTCTCCTCATTGTTTTCATCTACAACATTCCTTCATTGTCCTTCTTTTTGTATTTTTACTGATTGTCAAATGAGTCCATTGAGTGATGTTAGACTTTGTGAGCAGTAAGCCTGTGGACCATGAAATCTTATGATGAAAACAGCACGAGTCATATGTCAAACTGTAAAACAGAAATAAAAAAATTACTGGAAAATGAAATCGTTTCAGCCAAACAACTTTATACAAGTAAATGGAAACAACTCTAAGAACTGAGTAAAATGATAATGGGTAAGTAAACACTATCAGGAAGTAATATGATAATTATATGAATATTTCTTAATTTCCTGTGGCTTGCTTGTAGCCTAACAACTTGTAGCCAGCTGCCAAACCTCTGTGCAGTTTCATGAATAAAACTTTGAATGTATAAAGGCAGAGGAGCGCATATGCATTCTATAAAAACTGTGCTTATACTCGGTGTCGTGTAAAAATCTCAGTCATCGTAAAACTCTACGCACGCACACGGCCCAGATTTCCACTCTCTTCTTTCTACATTAAAGGGTGCAATTCTCTAATTATTTAAAACATTGTTTGTACCACAAATGAATATATATGACAATGAAAACACAGCAGAGAAGGAAGTGCAGTTTTACTGAATGTGAATTAAGACACTTATCAGTGAAGCAGATAAGATAATCTTTTTTTGGTGATTTTAGTTCTTAAATCTATATTTATTTGTTTAAATCTGCTAAATGGACTAGATTAACAGAAGCTATCAAGCCAAAAAGTTCAAAGGACACTCTGGACAAGTTGTAAAAGAAATGGTTGGATCAACAAACTGACTAATTTGTTAAATTCTTTTATGTTAAATCCTCTCACCTTTTTTTTGGATTTCCTTTACATTTTACCATATCAGATGAAAATTGTTCAAAGAATGTGTTGATGGTCTATACAATGCACTGTGAGAATGTGCACACTTTCTTATAGCACATTGATTATTATTATTTTATATATATATATATATATATAAATGCCAGTTTTTGTGTAGCAAAAAGCATATGCATGTTTTTAGTGTGTGCCAAAGAAATTCTTTATCCCACAATTATGCACGCTCACACTCACTCCTTTGGACAATTTAGTTTCACCAATTAACAGAATCAAATCTGATCAGATCAAGAGCTGTTTCTATGGTAGAGCTTTGTGAATGGCTGATAAAGTCAATAAGATAGCAACAGATATGCATTGCTGAGCAACATGTGGAATTTCTTTCTAAAGCTCTGACAAGTTTCATTGCAGCAGTCTTTAAGAGTCAGTTTTGGAGCTTGTTATTATTACATTTTATTCACTTTCTGTGTATGTGCATGTAAGTGTTTCTGTGCCAATAATTGAAATGAACTACAACACGTCAACTTGTGAACATGTATAACAGGCACAAGGCCAACATATGGTTATTAATGCATCTAATTTTCAGTAGGATGCCAGCAAGACACGAGCACAAGGGAAAAGAAATAATTGAAAAGTTTGCTCAGTGTTATTCTGTAAGGTATTCAACCAGTAGATGAATCAGGAAAAAAACTTAACCATATATAAAAACCAGGGGAATAATAGCCTATATATCCCTGTTAAACTGGCAAGAAGCCATTACTCTCAAAGCAACAAAAAAAAAAAGCCAGATTACAGTTTCCAAATGCACACAGGGGCAAAAAACTTAATGTCCTCTGGTCAGATTAAACTAAAATTGAACTGTTTGACCATAATGACCATCGTTACATTTGGAGGGAAAAGAGGGAAGCTTGAAAGCCTGAGAATACCATAACAGCAGTGAAGTACGGGGGTGGCAGCATCGTGTTGTGGAAGTGTTTTGCTGCAGGAGGGACTGGTGCACTCTACAAAATGCATGACATCATTTCAGTTTGATTGAATTATGAGCAAAGAACATTTTGTGGAAATATTGAAAAAAAAATCTCAAGACATCAGCCAGGAAGTTAAAGCTTGGGTACAAATGGGTCTTCCAATTGGACAATGACTCTAAGCATACTGCCAAAATCATTTACAAAGTGGCTTGAGAACAACAAAGTCAATGTTTTGGAGAGGCGTTTACAAAGCCCTGATCTTCTATGGGATCTGATCTCAATCCCATAGAAGATTTGTGGGTAGAGCTGAAACAGTGTGTGTGAGCAAGGCAGCCTGTCAGGGTTCTGTCAGGCAAAATGGGACAAAATTCCAGCAAACCTTTATATATACCCAAAACGTTTGACCCAAGTCAGTTTAAAGGCAATGCTACCAAGTACGATGGGAATGTATGTAAACTTGGGACTCTGAAGAAAGTTGTAAAAAATTCTCTCTTTCATTATTCTAGCATTTAGGAAATATGAATAATTTTGTTAACAGACCTAAAACAGGGAACGGTTTAGTCTGGCTTAATGTCAGACAGTGTGGAAAAAAAGGGTGTCTTTTTATTATATGTTTTTTCAACAGAAACAGTTTTATTTTTACACTTCATTGTCAATAAAAAATATATATATATAATCGCTACTACTGCATATTAGTGCTAACAAATTACAAACAGTGTGCACAATCTTTATAGTAGCACTTTTCTGAAAACTTGCATGGATAAAAGAGCAGTGCGTTGGATTTGGAAACATCAAGCAGCAAAGTTGTAGATTGCATGCAGCACCTGAACTACAGCGCCCTCTCCTTACAAGTGTCAAAGAGAAATTATGGATGTAGCCTTAAACATTATCAAAGGGATGTGGCTCAGCTAACTAACGCAAAGAATGGTCTTTAATTTGTATGTTTAAATGTTTATTTAAAGAAGCTTGGTTTCATATCAACCAAACATTAATATTATAAGATCATCCAAAATGTACATATGTATTTTCTAATCATAGTTTACCCTGCTTGGAATGCCTAAAAGTTAAGGTTAGCTCTGAAGCTTACCTGAATTTTTGAAACGATGAAAGCAGTTTATGTAATGTTTTATTACCAATAAATTTGAGAAATTTTATTGAGGAAAAGAAAATCCTCACTTTGAGGCAATGTATAAATGCACGCCCCAGTCATGTAAAAAAAACAAGCTGAAATAACACATATAACCCATTTCCTCACAATTAGACATGCTTCTCAGCCGCTAAAGGGATTTAAGACATGATAATAAAGATAAAAAGAGACAATAATGATTTTTTTGTTATGTTAATTAAAGGCAAGAGGATTAACAACAACATAGGAGCCTTGTAAAGCAATAAAAAGACAGGGCTCTGTTTTTTTTCCAAAACCATTAATAATAGATGAATTTGGTCCCTGCTGCGATCAAACAAAATATATTGGACAAGTTGAAAAAAAATATCATTGTTACTTGACTAGAGGGGCACTTTAAATTAGAATTAGTAGTGTCAGTATATAGTAACTCCGAGCTAATTTTTTTGCTGTACTTTAGCTGTTAGAACATTTGACATGCCAGCTTTAGGTAGCCATCAGCAACAACACTGTATTTATCTAAAGACACTTCTCTTACCTCCAAAGAAAACAATAAACATGCAGTATTCTGACTCATTTCACTGTTTTATTCAACCTTCTTTCATCTAAGGGTGTATTTGCCACAGTGGTACAGCTTGAATCTGGCCTCAAATGCAGGTCAAATCTCTGCATTCTTAAACATTTGCCTCCAAGAATGTAATGGGAACAGTAGAATAATTTCTGCAGCATGTGATTATTTTCCTCCTTGGACCGTAAGCCTCGGTGCCGAACATAAAACAGACATTTTGCTTAATTTCAATCTGCATCTATCGCTCTTCAGCCGAAACAGATGGAACTGCAACCCTGATCATGTTCAGTTGTGGACTTGTTTAAAAATAAATTATGTTCATTAAGTAAGGAAATGATTACAACCCATTAGTGAGGCTGCTAATCAGCCAGCCCTTTACTGTAACCTGCAGCTGCGCCTCCCTGCCTGCCTGAGCTGCTCTCTCCCGCTCGGGCCATATTCCAGTTCAGATTCACCCATATACATTTTCAGATGTAGTAAAACACTACATAACCTTTATACACAGCATAGCTTTTACAAGCTCTAGCTTGTAAACCGTCTTGACATCATTGTGTGAAGAAAACCACAAACCAAAGTTTTTGTTGTTTTTTCTTTTCTCTCTACCTTTGGAATTGAGCACCTTATGACTGCCACATACAAACTGAACACAATTACCATCACTGCCTCAAATTGTTCTTGCCATGCTTTTCTTAGACACATTACTGTAGGCAGCTGTGGTGAATACCCTGCGTTTTCCCACCGAGAGTCGCATCATGTCTTGAATCTGTTTAATTTTTCTGCCCTTTTTATTTCAACAACTTAGTAGTTACTGCACTAGAATTAGCCCTGATTTGACCTGAACACACCTTTCTACTCGAGCAATGCTCTACTTTGGTCATGCCTTCTTTGATTTACTCTGTTTGAGGTTACTCTGACATTTGTGTTGTAAATTGACTTGTCAAACATGGCCAGTTTTGACACATTAGGTAATTTAAGTGACAGGGCCTCAGTGTTGTGAATGTTGACTCGCTGTCATGGCTTTCACACAGACACGTACACACCTTAGTGTAATAGAGCCATCGTTGTCATTAGTTATACCTGTGCCTTTCCTGCAGGTCAAAATGTCTGCCATGAGAAAAGGCCTTTTGGGTGTTTAAAGGTTAATGAGTGTAGAGACATAGATGCTTTCATGGACACACAGCCTGTGGGTTTTACAACAGCATACTCCTCTTCATGGTCACTGATTTGTAGACAAATGTCATGGAGAGCTGCGGACAAATTGAAATGGTAGCTGCTGGAAAATTGCAGACAGTGTGAAATAGACAGAGGAGTGAACAATGTTAAGTGTAGTTGTTGTGGTCACTTCTTTTTGCATGTAGGAGTGTGACATTTGCACCAGCTATGTGTGCTTGAGGGGGTGTAGCCTGTTCGATGCATGAGCCTGTGTTGGATGATGGGCTCTCAGATGACCCCACTGTTGGAGGGGTTTTTGGATCTAGGTTAAAGGTTTATCTTGATCAGAGCATGTTGATTTATTAGCATTGATTTAGCATTTGTTAGCATAATGAAATGGCCAGGCTGAAAATATATTTGTTGACAGCTCATGCTGCTCATGAAATTATAGGTGTATAAGTGATTTTTGCTGACCCCCACCAACCTATTGGGGATTACATAAAGACCCCAAAGCTTCCCTGTGGAGAGCCTTATAAGTTGCATAACTTGTAAGTATGATAATAACATTTTGCATGAATTAGGAGTTCTTAGTTTCCTTTAATGCTCAAGCAGAAAGCATTGGGGTTTCTTTGAAGGTGTGTGCTGTTGTGCAATTGATTTGATCTTTATCCTCTGCTTTTGTGGGTGTTTAAAGCTTATTAGTTTCTATGCTCTCAGAAAAAGAATCGCGCCATGTGTCTTGCACCATGTCTTGAGTGCAAAATCATAGCTGCGCATCAGAACAGCTGTGCTTATTTCTGAGAAGAAAGCATTATTAAAATCACATTCGCACCTGGGCAGTGGGCGTCTCTCGCAGTTTAAATGATTCTAATTTCCCAACAATTTGAATTAATGTCTAACGCTATATTCAGTTTTAGGATTGGCTGCCTGCAACAGCTGGCATAGAGCTGCTTGTCAAACAGCCATGGCTGATTGTGCCTATGCTCCTGGTCTCATTCAGTTTTTCCCTTCTCCTTTTCATTTTGGAGAAAGCAATTTCTGCTTTCCACCTCACCATATCTAGCTTTTCCACAATGAGGAAATGTGAGGTTCTCTCCAATTCTATCAGAAGCAGGTGGTTGGACCTGCAGGAAACGACTACTGAGGTCTTGGTATCACAGATGGTCACAGAGCATGACATGCTTATTGACTGAAAAGATTGGAAACGACTTTTTGTTTTCTGTGAATTCTGTGTGCTTGTAGGAAGTGGTGAAAAGGGCATGGAAAGGAGATGGCTACTGGGATGACCCTCTGGGGAATCACATACCACCCAGAGCATACCCATAAAATATATGAAAAATGATTAGGCTGTTAATAATTACCCGTTTAGTGCCGCTGAAAGTTGTTAAACAGACCATTGACTTTTAATACCTAAAGTAAGGAATGGGATTAATTAAGCAGAAATGTATTCTTCTACTCTGCCAAGTCTCTTTCTCACTTTCTCTAAAAACACTGTGTGATGGGGTTTGCACCTCGGGGAATGGTCGGCAATGGTCTGAGAGAGGGATATCCTCTCCACAAGTCAGAAACTCTGTTTGGGTGACTGAAGGAATGAAGAAGTACACGAGCAGCTGCTGCTATAAAATGGAAGGCAGAGGGGAAAAAAGTTTAGCAGGCAAAGGATTTATGACTGCATTACTGTTCCTTCCAAATGCACGATGGTTTAATGGAAAATCCATAATGGTTTTTAATAAATACATCATTAAAATAAACACAGTATATATGGTTGAGAGTAATGAAACACACACACACACACAAACATTACAAAAAAAATTTGATCAAATTGTATCAAGACCACAACTAGATCCAGTGTTTGTTTTGTCTATGCTGGGCTTATGGTAGAACCATGATGATATAACATGGTGGACATATCAGAGGTCCGTTTCACGTAGCAGGTTTAGTGAAAACTCTGAGTTGGTTAACCCTGAAATGAGGGAAACCCTGAGTTTTCCGTTTCACAAAGGGAGGTAACTCAACCCCGAGAAAGAGGGGTAACTCTAGCCTGTTTCACAAAGAGAGGTAACTTAACCTCACGGTCAGTTACCGGAGTAACAGACTCTCTGAACCTAACCTGGTCGGGACCAGGTTTTATTCAAGAAACCTCGAGTTTATCTCTGTCTCCGCCCTCTTTCAGCCACACATACCATTTGATTTCCTCATTCATTCAGTCAGCAGAGCGAGTTCTTCTACTTCTAGAAGTCCATTAGGCACAGTAGGAGACGACTATTTTCACGAACATGTCCTTTTGACAACGATCCCATGGATGAAGGTGCAGCATTATTGCGCAGAGAAATAAATATTCGTCGGAGATGGTTATCAGACCGCGCATAGATGTTTACATTTACAGATAATTATCTTTTTGAGCGGCACCATCAGAATGTGTTGGGACAAAAGAAAAAAAAACATAAAAGACAAATAAATATTTGTATGAATAGGCTTAAAAAAGACATAGGCTTATTATATTTTATAAAGGCACTTGTGTCTTGGGGGTGGATTCCCTCAGCCACTGCCCTCCCGTTAGAGGTGGTGGTGCTGGGCACCACCCGTTTTACGGGCATCTGCCTTCTTTCTGTTGGCTGAGTAGAAGTCTGTGTTAGTTTAAATAGGCTTAAAGGGGAACTCCGGGGCATTTGAAGCGCATTTCCATTGCTAGAGGTTGTCAAATACTCACGGTAGGACACAGACCGGTGCAAATCGGCGCTCCCTGTGCGGCGATTACGCTGTTTGCGCAGCCTGTCATGCTAACCAAATACGTGGTGGCTAAGGGGCAAGAGCTAAACCTTCCACGTAAAACAACAACTTGCACACTGCAGAAATGTCACACCACTTTATAAACCATCCGACAATAAAGTCACAAGCCTTACCATTAAAACCATACGCATGGTTCTCACATTACTGGCATGGGGACGTTACAAAACAACTTTATAAACAGCATGTCACTTACCTCTTGTCGGTAGGCGCGCGCATGTTGAAGCCCAAAACAGTCAATGGACGATACTCTTCAATACAAAGCAATTATCTTCTCTAGAAAAACTGCGTTCAAGTATTTAAAACATTACAACAATATTACTGGGCATGTATTTTTGTAATGTTTTAAATACTTGAACGCAGTTTTTCTAGAGAAGATAATTGTTTTGTATATGGGATTATCGTCCATTGACTGTTTTGGGCTTTCACATGCGCGTGCCTACCGACAAGAGGTAAGTGACATGCTGTTTATAAAGTTGTTTTGTAACGTCCCCATGCCAGTAATGTGAGAACCATGCATATGGTTTTGATGGTAAGGCTTGTGACTTTATTGTCGGATGGTTTATAAAGTGGTGTGACGTTTCTGCAGTGTGCAAGTTGTTGTTTTACGTGGAAGGTTTAGCGCTTGCCCCTAGCCACCACGTATTTGGTTAGCAGGCTACGCAAACAGCGCAATCGCCGCACAGGGAGCGCCGATTTGCACCGGTCTGTGTCCTACTGTCAGTATTTGACAACCTCTAGCAATGGAAATGCACTTCAAATGCCCCGGAGTTCCCCTTTAATTATTTAACAGAACATGATATAGATGATGACTCTAAATTGTCCTTAGGAGTGAGTGTGAGTGTGCATGGTTGTTTGTCTCGTTTGTCTCTATGTGGCCCTGTGATGGACTGGCGGCCTGTCCAGGGTGTACCCAGCCTCTTGCCCATTGACCGCTGGGATAGGCTCCAGCCCCCCCGCGACCCGACTGACGGATTCAGCGGTATAGATAATGGATGGATGGATGATATAGATGAGAAGACATAGTTTATGTGTGTGAAAACAGCATTATGTTGGGAATAAAATAACTGCACAGTCAAATAGCCACTTAATATTTACTTTACAGTGTAAAACATGATCAAAATGAGGAACCTCCATGCCGAGGTCTCACCTGTTTGAACAATGTTTTTATATTTCATCTTAAACTGGTGCCAAGTGCGCTTCTCCCCTGCGGGATTGCACCTAAATGAAATAAATGAATGGGCTACCATTCAAGCAGTTTCCCCTGTAATATTATTGTGATTGCAAAGGACTACATTTAAACTTACACTTTTGCTGCTGCAGCGGTGTTGTACTTATTTCTAAAAACGTATTGAAACTCGCCGTATTAGCGCAGATTTCCAATTCGAGGTTGGTGAAAAACGTAGCCCCTCCTCTTCCCCGTTGCCATGGTGACTCGTCGAATCGGGGCTCCATTGATGCTGGCTTTTTAAAGTTGTGGTGCACGCGCTAAACTCAAGGTGAACCTACTCAGAGTTGATTAACCTCACTCAAATCAGCGTTTCTGGAACCGAAAACTCAGAGTTTTCTATCTCAGAGTAGATCAACTCAGAGATCAGGAATAGACTCAGAGTTGATTGAACCTGCTTTGTGAAACAGACCCCAGGAGTGAGATCCAATTGTTTTTGTTTTTTTTAGTTATAAGTTAATGTAAAGAAAAACACAATAATTCTTGTTTTCAAGCAATTTAATTGAGCAATCATTAATATTCTAGCCTTCCATGACCAACATGGATCAGATATCATCCCATTCTTGTCTTCCATAAGGCCTGTCACTTTATCCAGAAATCAAGTTTGAACAAATTTGAAATTAACGTGCAATTCTTCAGATGTGTGGAAAGTTGTCACCTCATGGAAGTTAAATTCATCCCATGTTTTCTTCAATATTTAAGGCTATGTGGCTGGGACTGTGGCTGTGTGGGCTCCTTAGTTCAGAGTACATAAAGCAAGCCTCGCTGAAGGGGCCTGATATAAGAATATCCAAATATCAGGCTGTAAGTTAATGTTCAACACCTGAATCCTGACATGCTTCTGTTGTGGTACTCCCACCTCAGTCAGGTGGCAAGCTAGCAGGTGAGTCTGAAGATTTGTTTTTGAGTTGCTTTGGATTGTGTCTATTGTCGTCCTATCCTCCACATTTTCCAGAACTTTTCATATGCATGAAAATATGTTACATATACCCCCCACCACCCAAAAAAAGAACAAACAAATAAATAGATTACAGAAAATCTTATCTAATTATTCAAGATTTGCATTTGGCAACCATGGCAACACTCATGTATTTGTCAGTGTGTGTGAAAGAGGATCAAATTGACTGTGTGTATCATACTGTGAATAATTGTCTGCTCCTCATTAAAAGTTTGTAAAACCTAAGCAGAAACCGCTTTCATTATTGGACAGTTTCTTAAAAAGTGCCTCGGGCATTGTATTTTTAATTGAAATATAAATAGGCTGATTGCTGTTACAGAAATTATATGGTGCTACAGTATCATCCCAGTATATTGACTGTCTTCGAAATTCAGCAATTATAAGGAAATTGTTGCTTTTAAGAAGTAGTTCATGTAAATAAAAAAAAAGATGCTTGAAGCCATTTCTAATGACCCATTTTCCAAAAAACTATCTACACTGTCCACATTTTAAGTTTAGTTTTCATAGAAATCTCATGACAACAGACAATATGCTCTCCACTGCACTGTCTCAATTAAAATGTGTAATTTCATCCATTATACAGGGGGTGTTGTTGTTGTTGTGTCTTGGTGAGATATTCACAACAGTGTTTATTATTTGTGCCATTTTTATGCACCTGGAAAATGTGACTTGGAGTGTTTTTTTTGTTTTGTTTTTCTATTTTTAAGCCAAAGTGTTTGTGTAAAAAAATGATAAATTTAGGGTGGAAATCTGTTTTAACTGTGGTCTGCTGCTCTTTGACTGCATTAAGTCCAAGGGCGTCAGTTTGGTTTTAGAAGTGGTGGGGACAAAAAACGTAATGCATTCTATGCCCCCCACGGACCACCCACCATCCAGCACATTAAAAAGTAACGCATTCTAGATCTCTTCCAGCGTCATGTTTAATAAGCGGCCCTTTTTTTGATGAACGCATACAGAGTTTATAAATGATATCCTTTAATTTCATGTTTCCATATCATTATGATCTGATTTGAAATTATGTATTTATTCATGAATTAATTACTGTTAATTAATTACGCTACTGTACTGTTTGTAAGAAAGAACAGTGAAAATGATCTGAACAACAGAAAAAGGGGAAAAGTACAACTGCAACTGCAGTTGTTAGTCCGGACAGACTATCAAAACAAACACAGACTTCGGCCAACGGGCCCTATAACTAAGCAGAAACCTGTAGTCTGTGGGGCTCCTCATTCCTCCTCATCGAGCCTCTCACTATCACCTTTCCATCAACTACATTTGACACTGAGCATATACAGAATGTTATTTTCAGGAGTTGCCAAAAAAAACAAGCAAATAACTAGCTTAACGTTTCCTTGGATAACCTAAAATGCTAACGCTGCACACGGACACTTCATAGCCACCATGGCAAATTATATTCATAATATTATATTCTACACATAATAACAAATATTTTACACACATTTCACACACAGACAATATTTCAGATGATTTCTATGGATCGTATATTTGCTTATCATTACAAAACATGAATGTGCAAGGCTATTGAGTAGCCTACTGATAAAAATAAAACGTTAGACAATTTACCTTGATAACTGTGTATATACTCCACAAAGAACTTGTACCCTTTCCTCAGCCTGGACTGTGGTGTTGGTGAGTGTGACTCCACGATCCTGTGTATATCCTCAAAAGTTATCCTTGGAAGAACCACCAGCGAAGTTGCGAAGAAACGCTGCATTTTTGTTTGTGTAGAAGTAGCGCTAAATGAGTTTCGCCGGGAAAGCGGTTTACCAGGGGTCCGTTTCACAAAGCAGGTTCAACATACTCTGAGTCTGTTCCTGAACTCTGAGTTGATCTACTCTGAGATAGAAAACTCTGAGTTTTCGGTTCCAGAAACGCTGATTTGAGTGAGTTTAGTCAACTCTGAGTAGGTTCATCTTGAGTTTAGTGCGTGCGCCACAACTTTAAAAAGCCACCATCAATGGAGCCCCGATTCGATGAGTCACCATGGCAACGGGGAAGAGGAGGGGCTACGTTTTTCACCAACCTCGAATTGGAAATCTTAATGCGCTCATAAGGCGAGTTTCATAACGTTTTTAGAAATAAGTGCAACACCGCTGCAGCAGCAAAAGTGTAAGTTTAAATGTATTCCTTTGCAATCACAATAATATTACAGGGAAACTGCTTGAATGGTAGCCCATTCATTTATTTCATTTAGGTGCAATCCCGCGGGGGAGAAGCGCACTTGGCAGCAGTTTAAGATGAAATATAAAAACATTGTTCAAACAGGTGAGACCTCGGCATGGAGGTACCTCATTCTGATCATGTTTTACACTGTAAAGTAAATAGGCAATGCAAGGCAAGGCATCTATTTATATAGCGCATTTCATACTACAGGCAACTCAATGTGCTATATTTAAATATTAAGTGGCTATTTGACTGTGCAGTTATTTTATTCCCAACATAATGCTGTTTTCACACACATAAACTATGTCTTCTCATCTATATCATGTTCTGTTAAATACTTATGCCTATTTAAACTAACACAGACTTCTACTGAGCCAACAGAAAGAGGGCAGATTCCCGTAAAACGGGTGCTGCACAGCACCGCTGGGGAGGGCAGTGGCTGAGGGAGTCCCTGGAGGGAGTGCACCCCCAAGACACGAGTGTCTTTATAAAATATAATAGGCCTATATAATTTTTTTTTTAAGCCTATTCATACAAATATTTATTTGTCTTTTATGTCTTTTTTTTCTTTTGTCCCAACACATTCTTATGGTGCCGCTCAAAGAGATAATTGTCTGTAAATGCAAAAATCTATGCGCGGTCTGATAACCATCTCCGACGAATATTTATTTCTCTGCACAATAATGCTGCACCTTCATCCACGGGATCGTTGTCAAAAGGACATGTTCGTGGAAACAGTCGCCTCCTGCTGTGCCTGATGGACTTCTATAAGTAGAAGAACTCCCTCTGCTGACTGAATGAATGAGGAAATAAAATGGCTGAAAGAGGGCGGAGACAGAGAGAAACTCAAGGTTTCTTGAGTAAAAGTTTCCCTCATTTCAGGGTTAATCAACTCAGAGTTTTCACTAAACCTGCTTCGTGAAACGGACCTCTGGTGTGACGTCATTGGAATGCACCGACTCCGCTGTCATTTTACAACTTCATGTTTCTACAGTGGCTCACAGTCGGCAAATTAAACGACTAAATACCAAATTGGGGTTTTCACATGTTCGTGCGCGCCTATCGCATGATTTAGACTCGACGATTTCGGTTGAGTATGTGGGGATTTTTTTTCGGTCACATCAGAGCACATTTTTAAAAGTCGTGGGGACAAAATTCAAATCATAGATAGTGGGGGGGACATGTCCCCACCGTCCCGCCCGTAATCGACGCCTATGATTAAGTCAGTTAATAAAGACAAGTTGATTCCAAAGTTATAAGAATATATAAGAACCTATATTTTAATCCTGTCTTTACTACTTTTTTATTATTGATGAAGTGGAATTAATTTGCAGAAATAGCTCTCATTGTGCTGACAAAAACCTAATTTTACAAATGGGAAACATTAAACTGCAGACTGACCTTCTGTCTCTGAGTCATAAGAATGTAATTTTCCTGTTTAGGTCCTGGTGATGTACGTTTACAACCCCAACCTTCGTGTTCACGAGTTCAACCTGTCATGTTCGCAGACGTCTGATCTTTTACCAGATCAAATAATTCAAACTTTATGTGTTAAAACACACTTTCAAGATTTATTCATAACGAGCATTTATACTTGTAATTATAATAAGATTGACTATGGCTCTGCGATACGACTGTGGTATTCTGACCACTGGTGCACAGACTGAAGCCTTCACTGTCTTTAAGAGGAATTAGTCTGGACTCCCCACTCATACAACCGTGAGTTACCATGTTACCATTTATGTAACAGCAGAGTCTTAAAATATCCAACTCAGAAGAAAGAGTTGCAGTGTAGGTTCGATTTCAACTGTTTCTTTTTTTTTTTTTTGTCTAAACTTGGGATGAAAAAAATAACAATGTCTACCTCCATTTATTATATAGTACTTTCCAAGGGTCTTAAGCCACTCCTAATTTCTTTATGTATTTCCAGGAGTACAGAAAAAGCTGGTCTTCAGGAATAGTTATTCAGGAATAGTTCTCCAGGCTTCTTGAAGGACATTTGAAAGCGCTACCTTGGATGTTGGTAGCCTTTTGTTCTGTAATGTCAAGATGATCCCAAACTGCTTCAATCATGTTGACGCCCAGGCTCTGGGGAGGATTCATCCCTCCATAAGACCCTTTGCCACTCATTTTCAGTCCAGTTCTTGTGTCATTTGGCATACCTCAGCCTTTTCTCCCTGTTTCACTTCCTTAAGAATGGCTTCTTGACAGCCACTCTCAACTGTAGATCGATCAACTGAAGGGCCAGATACATCTCTCAGGCCCTGTGTCAGGTCTTTGTTGAATTTTTTTCCTAGTTCTTCAGGACATCACTTTCAGAAATAGTTGATCTCGTGTAGATAGTTTTCAGACCTGTCGCTTCTTCTGCCTGTTTTTATGTTTTATATATATATTATTTATTTTTTCACCCTGCGCACACTGTGCTGAGATATGCCAAGTATTCAGCTAAGAGTTGTTTTGGGAATCACCCTGTCTGTCCAAAAATATAATGTCCTACCTGCTAAACTGTGTTGCCTTTGATATTTATTGTAAATAGAGCAAAACAGGAACTAATAATACAGTATGTCTCTGTGACACGGTGCTAGTACTTAAAGTGATAGTTCGGAGTAGATTCAACCTGGGGTCATTTGAACCGTGATATCCAGCCAAGTAGCCCACCCGAAGTTTTTTCGATATTGGCTGAACATCAGCTGAGTTACTGAGTTATCCCGAATAGCTTCCTACAAGCGTTAATGGAACCTGGTCCGTATCTCCAAAATTACCACACTAAAATCACATGCCATGACACCAAACTTTTACAGTAGTACAAATATGGTCTGTACTCACAAAACGATACATTTGGAAGTTTGAAAATAGTCCAGGAGTTTATTATTATCAACACAAGCCTGATAGCTTCTCTGCTGCTAAAGCTGCGTCGATGTCACTTCTGGGAGCTGGGAGCTTCAAAGTAAGATGAGGGTTGATCTACTACTGTAGACAACAAAGTATATGCTATATTCTACATGTTTTTTTATGAATTTTTATGTTGTAGAGTTGTGAATTTATTTTGTCAATGGAGAAATTGAGCAGCCTTGCTTTGTTGTCATCATAGGTGTCTTAATTTTAATTAAAAAATTTTCTTTGGGCCTTATTGACCTTCACATTCAACCATTGGAGAGATGGGAGAGAGGGGGACATGACATCCAAGTTCCGCACACATCAGAACTTGAACATGATACAGCTGTGATGAGGATATAAGCCTCCATGTCGCCCTAGATGTCTTCAATTGTTTGGGTATCTGGGTGTTCCTTTGCCTGCTTGAACTATAACAGGTAAACATATTGATGCATTTTGTTCTATTTGCGTGTGACCTGATTCAAGCATGTGAACAGCAGACAGAACAAAGTGCAGGGCAGTCTTGCTTTGCTGGAAGGTTGAGTCGCCAAAACATCTGTGTGGTTCATATGTGATCAGATATGTCCCGACAACAGCAAAATGTAACTCCATAGCTGGACAATTTTGGAATTTGACTATTAGTAGATTGGCAGGCAAATTTGGACTAAATGTTTGTGGAATATTTTCTATTTGGAAATTATGTACACTGGTCATTCCAATGGTGGGCTGCCATTTCAACTGTCATTGAAAAGCTTTCCCTGATTTCTAATTTCTTCATGTCAATAGGATTCTGGTATGGTTGGCTTCTAACAGACCTAAACAAGGTGGTAAACTCAGTGTAGAGATGTCACGTCCATAGGGTTTTCCCCATGTTTTTAGTTTTATGTTTTATTATGTTTTAGGTTGTTTTATGTCTTGGTTTTTGAGTTCATGTTTTGCCATTGTTTTTTCCCCTCACTTCCTATGCCAGGTTATTAGTTCCACTCACGTCACCTGTTTGTCATTGTCCCCAGCTGCACTCACTCACCAATCACTCCCAGTTCCCTATTTAGTTTCCAGGCTCCCCTTTCAGTTTGTGATTTCTTTCCACGATCTCACCATTCCCTTGCCACACCACGCGTCGCTTCGCCTTGCCTTTAAGATAAGTGTTTTTTCTATGTCATGCCAAGTCTTTTGTTTTCTTTAGTCATGTTCATGTTCTTGTCCCATAGTTTAAGTTTTTTTGTCATCCGGCTCAGCCGCTCTTTTTGTTTTGTCTTAAGTTGAAGAATAAACCAAGTTTGCTTTCTCACCTCTTGAGTCCGCATCCGTGTCCTGCCAACCCAACACCACACGACAAGAGACAACAGAGATAATTCTGTCAGCTGCAAGATTTGCACTTTACATTGTCTTGAAGTCATGTTTCAATACCAAAGGTGCCGGAAAGCCCTGCCAGATAGCCAGACACCCGGCCAGCGGTGAGCCTTTTTACTGCTTTGGATGCAAGGACACAAGAAAAAAATAAACCTTGATTGAGCACTTGAACAAGGCCAAGATCCCCACCTTAAAACTATGGGCTGATGATTTAAGTGACAATATAGGCCTTTTTCTTCCTTAGGGCCAATTTTGATTCGAAGGATTTTGTTTGTTTATGATGGGTAATTACAATGTTGCAGGAGTTGTTTTATATGTATATATATGTACGTAATTTTGTATTTAATATATTTTTATATTTCTAATCTTGTATAAAATTTCTTTGGGATAAATAAAGTATTTTGTTTCGTCATTTTCCAGCATCATGTTTGCAATCTACTTGAAATTAGATTTTGTTCAAATATAGCAGTCGTCATGTTTCAGTTTAATTTTTTACTTCATTTGAAGAAAACTATTGAAGTGTCACTTGAAGAAAAAAAAACTAATTTGGCACAATTCCAAAACCAGGTTTGGAGTAAATAGACTTGTAGTTTACCTTGCAAACAAAACCTCAAAGAAAAAAATATGAGAGCCATTCTGGATCTCAGTACCCTTAACCACCATTTGAGTAAATACAAATTCAAGATGCTGACGCACGCCTCTTTACTGCGGTTTGTGCTGGAAGGCGTTTGGTTCACATTAATTGACCTGAGGGACGCTTATATCACATTCAAGACATCGAAAATATCAGCGACTCACTTTCCAGGGGATATTCTAAGCACAATATCAGTGAATGGGAGATGATCTCACATCTATTCCAGCTGTTGACTGAGCACCTGGCTCTGAAGCATTTCCTTCCCTGGCTGAGAGGTCATCATGCCTTCGGTGAGGTCAGACAATTGCACAGCCATCACCTACAATAAGGGGGACTGAGGTCCACCCAGTTGCACACTAGCACACAGACTGATAGTCTGGAGCAGTACACACCTTCAGTTTCTAAAGGCAACTCATGTAGCCTACCAGTTGTTCAAAATTATGGTTAAGACCTGTTATTCAGGGCCAACCCATTCTACGCGTATTGGAGGCTACACCAGATTTGGTTGAGATTCGGTCAGGCCGCCCTGGTCGTGTATGTGTCAGTAGAGAATTCTTGCTTCTCTTTACAGTGTTTTTACAAGCTGGATGTTACAGCTTCATCCCTGGTGCAGTCTGTCGTTGAGGCAGGCACTCAGGACGTGACCCTTACCTTAGCGATGACTGGAATCAGTTGTCTTCTTAACAGGCATACTTCGCAATTCAGGAGTCAGTAGCCCCTTTCACACTGCGACCCGCTACCTTAGCGGGTCCAAATTGCACCTTCGACCCGCGTCGAGCAATGTGAACGCTTGGCGTGTCAAGGTCACCCGTGTCGCCTGAAGCCGAGTTCAGGGGGCGTTGCCTAGTGGCAGAGCGTCACACGAAACACATAAAATGCTGGGCGTGTACAATGACGTAGGCACAAGCCATGCGTCGGTGGTAGGGTTAAATACACCTTGAGGACTCGTTTTTGCAATTGTATATGCAGTTCATGGAGATGTTATTTTACGGGGTGTGGATGGTTACAACGTGGGATGCCGCCGAAGAACATATGCGGAGAATACAAGAGCACTATAGTCCCCGAAATGTGGCGGTAAATAACGTCCTCTGCTCGGAGGCTGAGGAGCTCGCAGACCTCCTTGTCTCCCCAGTTGGCCATGTTAAAAAATGTCTCGAACTTGATGTAGGCTAAAACAGAGTAAAACTTGTCCTCACCTGTCGCTGTTGTTCTGAATCAGCTGTCCATTCTGTCTTTTAAACTCCTCACGTCACGCCACGCCCACTTCCGACCCGCGTCGATTGCGTTCACACCAAACTCGGCTCGGCAAAAAGACTAGGGTCCGACGCGGGTCGAAAGGTGAGTCGAGTTGACGCGGCAGCCCGGGTCGGCAGTGTGAACGCAACAGCGGACACGCTAAATTCGCGGATTAAACGCGGGTTATTCGTCAGTGTGAAAGGGGCTAGTGACTCACTCCATAGTGAGACATGAAACAAATGCCATGTAAGAGAACTTAAGGTTATGAATATAACCACGGTTCTCTGATTAGCAGGAGTGTATTTCTCATGTGAGACACAAGGGTCATTCCTTGCAAAAGTGAGGCAGAGTTGAGCTCGTTTTGAATGATGTTTGATTCTATATCAGCCCTATATATAGGGTGAAAGTTAAGGCCCCTCCTGACATAGACATTATTAGTGCCAGCCACTCAGGGCTGGCGTAATGGCACTTGAGCTTCTGACGAGGTCACGCAGGAGGTGTTCCCTATAGTGAAGCACTCACTTGTGCTAATCAGATAATGCGGTTATATTCACAACCTTAAGTTTTTATGGGTTGAAACAGATTAAATGTCCTTGTTGCCAAAACCTATTTTTAGGTACAATGTCACCAGTTAATTTATAAAAGGCATTTTGCATGCATATGATAGATCAATGTGTTAATGCTAGTTTGATTTGATGTCTATTATTGAACTTGAAATGCTGAGCTTATTCTCATTTTATCTTGACTTTGAAGCATTTTGACTTTGTCATTGACATTTCAATTTTGTTGAATTTTCCCTTCTCTCAGTGACTTCAATACTCCATTTAACAAATTATGGCTTGGCCACACATTATTAAAAAAAAAAAAAAAGTTCTTCAGGAACATTTTTAAATTTAGTATTTTTATAATAATAATTATAATATAATAGTAATATTAGTTATTTTTTCATACCTGCTCTTAATGGGTATGTTTCTTCTCTAGAAGTTGTTAAATCGATCAATCATTCTTTTTTTTTATTGCATCACAGTTTACTTGCAGTATCCATACATTAATTGTTTCTCAAAAACAACAACAAAAAGGAAATGATCTCAAGCCAGATTGAGGATTATTTTTGAGAAATTGAGTAAAGCTTTTTAGAATTTTGCCATTTTGCTAAATCACTTCAACATGCACAAAAAAAAAGTTGGAAACAGTTGAAAGCTATTGTCAGCTGGGTCTGTATTACTGAATAAAATGGGCACTTTTTGACGACCATGCCTGACTATTGGCCAAATCTAAAAAAGGAAGCAAGTTTTTATTAATTTGCACTCCGTCCTCCAGTTACTTTGCAGCACTTTTTCTAATGAAATCGCGCAGCTATTAATCTTTTGACTTAACTCCGAGCCACTTTGTCAGCAGACCACCGTGAGTGCAAAACCCAAGCCTGACATTTGACAAATTGTGGTAATTTGAGAATGATCTATGCTATAATCTATTGTAAACACACAACAGCTTAAGATAACATGTAGGCACCCCTCTACAGCGTACGCCTGGTGACCCACTTTGTAGCTAGAGTAAAGAGGAAGCTGAAGACATTCTGGAAAACTCAACTAATTGGAGCAAGGTAAGTACAGTGGAAATGATTGTAATTAGAGCTTTTTTTTTTTTTTTTACATGTTTCAATTTGAGCAGAGCTTCTGCTGGAACAACCATTGGCAGAAGTCTGCTGCATAAAGTGAACTCCACCTTATTCCCCTCATCTCTGCTCCACAGAGGAGGCACCGAGGATTGACTCTTACCTGTCCTTGCCACCTTCCAAATGGCTGATTTTGATGAAGACCTCTGTCACAGCCTCCTGAGCACGGGTGAAGAGCTCACTACAGCCAGAGGAAAGCATCAGAAGGAATGAATAGAGGAAACTGAGCATGTAGGTGTGTGTATGAGAGCGTGTATAGGGTGTGCACCGTGGAGAAAGTAGTAAATATGAGTGATGGGGAAAGCCCTTTGTAAGGTGAAATAAGGCGCACTTGGGGACTCACTGTTAACATAGCACCTGTCTTATCATCATTTAACTTTTATTTGTTGGCCTAACTAAACTGTCAGCAATTCCCTACCTTCTTGGCCTTTACCTGTACAATGCCATGGAAATGCTGACAGGCTGCCAAGCCAGAGTGGCCTGGAAAGGACTGCTGCTGCTTTTTATTGACTTCTACATTTTGTCAGAATTAAATGTACGTGCAAAGAGGCTCACTTAGCTGTATTTGTATTCCACAGATTATCTATCAAATGCAAATCCATTTAACAATGGCTCCTCTAATTGATTATTTCCTTCCTCAACTCATGAGGAACTTTGTAATACCTGTTTTCTGAACATTTCGTTCACTGGTTACATGCTCTTCCTATTCCTGCTGTCTGTCAGCAATGTTTCCTGTAATTGTATATTTTTCTGGACCGATTCAATTGTGTAGTGATGTATTCCTCGCTCAGCTGAGCATGTCATTACACACATCATTTGTGTGCAATTGAATGCAGGATACAACAAGGTTCAATTTCAAAGGTTCAGTTTGAAGCCTCAAAGCATTTCAGCCACAAACATTTCTCTCTCAGTCTGTCATTTTCACCCTTCCTGAGAAATTACTTTAGCACTGATTCTGCACTCCTCTGTATCACCTGGTCATGCCACATTATAACTTCACATTTAGAACTGTTCCAATTATAGTCAGGCAATGTGATAAAAATGGTAACACTTTCTCTCTTTAGCTTGGGCTTGCTGATAAATTCTTCTCAAGGGCACCACATCATGAAATGATTATGTTTGTTATTTTATGTCAGTTTAACAGATGTAACACTTTGGGTATTTGTACATTTTTCATTTACATATGAGCTGTGACTGTTATTAGAGAGTGTTTCTGGTTTCTGGTGAACTTAAATGTGAAGAACTTCAGTTCTCCCTGGGTCATAAATCATTATCTGCTTAATTTTTGTGGTTAATTCTACCTTTCATTGGCAACAAAGGGACAGTTTATTTTTTGTGTCTGGTATGAAAACAACATTTTCCAACAGACCTGTCATACAGTAATTATTCTCTTGTGTTGTGTTTCATGTTTTTCTGAATTCACTGTTGAGTTATACCACTATGTTGTGTGAAAGTGATGAGGTTCTCATTACCTTTAATTACAGTGCCAGACATCTGAAGGCATTGTGTTGTCCCAGGAGTCACTGGGTCCCCCCCCACTGCTAGCCACAGGCCCTGCCCCTTCATCACCTGTGAAGGTCTAATCTTATCTGCAGCTGTTTCATGGCTCTTCATTAATCACTCCCCAAACTAATCAAATGGTGACCGATAGTTGATCTGGCCTTGTCCGGCCATCTCTTGGGTGCTGGGGGTCTCTGTTTGGTTGGCTGGGGCATTATGTCTTATAGATCTTGTAGCCGATTTTGACTGCTGCCTGTGTTTGCAGAAATGCAGCAGTGTCCTCTACGTGGGCACACCATATGCAATGTAACCCTGCTCCAACTGTCCAGTGCACCAAAGGTTCAGGACATTATTTTGCTGCTGCTGACTCTGGCTCATCAGGAGCAGCGAGCTCAGAGACTGACTTTGCCAGAGTTTGCAGTATTATTATGGTACCATACATTTTTGCTCAATGACAGGACACTTTTTAGTTGTTTGAATGGAAACTGAGACACTAAGTTACCCTTCAACCTCTTGAAAAGGGTCAGTGTAAGATGTGCAAGGAACCATAAGGAGTGTATGCACTAAAAGGAGATGGGGTAGTAGGCTACTGTATGGGAGGCAGAACAAAAATAGTTTTCTCTTTTAGCAGCAGGATATAAATGGCCCAAAGCTGAAAAAAATCAACCTCAGGTACACTGGCTGTTAGCCAATCCATAGTAATCAGTGAGACTGTGTTGAGCTCTCCACTTCATGGACCCTTACCAATCAACAAAGAAAACAAAAATCTGTCATCTGTTTTCTTCTGCACACTGAAAGAGACAAAGGCCAAAAATTGGAGTGGAGTGATTATATATAAAGTGTAGGAAAGGAAACTGCTGGGTTTTTTTTCTTCTGCATTTTAGTACCACAATCACCCCTTTAAAGTAGTTTGTTAGTATCTCAACAGTGTCCCTCAGGCTGTTATTAGAGAATTGATTAAGGATGTGAACTAATACATGACCGGCACAGATGGCATGACTCACTTTGCAGCTTCTGAAAGAGATTTTGTATAATCTTCTCTTATGGACTAGTCTAGCCAAATGACTTACAGGGGGATGTGTTGCATCTATTTGTATCGATCTCCATTAATTGCAGTGACGATAAAATATGAGATTAAAACATGAGGGTGATAAATTCAGAAAATATCACTCATCACTACACACAACTTGCAGGAGCGACAGCAACGTTGACACAGACAAAAGAACATGCACATATGCTCATATCCACAAACAGAAAACATCTGTTTTGATTGCAGAGGCATCAGAAAATGATCTTTCTGTTTGGCAGATGATTTGGCATCGGTGTGCTCAGGTTTCCATAACCTTTGGATGCCTCCTCTCCTTGTCCTGTAGAGAACTGAGGACAAAGCTCTGCCTTATTAGAGATGAATAATGAGCCTGTTGGCAAAAGAGACATTGCTAATGTTTTGTCCAAATATCTCAAATCTGTCCCCAATGATAATGTATTCTGTGCCAGTGCCAAACAGCTATAAATTTGAGGAGGTGATTTCATTGCAAATATGACTTACAAAATCTTCAGAATGGAGAAGACCAAAATAAATTCCTCTTGCATTTTAATGTCTGGCGGCTGCATAGGCATCACAGTATAAGCATTGTTTGTTTTCCTGTAATTGATGCTTTGCCTGTGTGGTGGCATAGCTTTGTTTGTTTATGCTAATGGTTGTGATGACCCATTGGTCCCCAATCTAGCAGGGAAATGGCAGCCAATGCTTCAGGGAGGGAGCCATTGATCTCTCTTCAGTGCCTTTTTCTTCACAGGTACTTGGGATTAACTGAGGCAAAGCAACACAAAAGAAAACATTTCAAAACCAGAAAAAAACTAAAATTCCTAAATGACTTCTGGTCTATGCACATATAGCACATCAACCTTAGGCTAATTAATGATTGTGTGGCCTCTACCTAGCTGTCTGGTGTAAAAGTGCACAGTCTGCTCTTCTGTTACTGGGCTTTTGAGGCTTGATGCTGTCTAAACCGCACAGCTGTAATTTCTTTAAGCAGTGCACTATGCAAGAGCTGATACATAAAAAGTAGAAGTGGGCTGTTAATAGTTGAGTTTCTTTAAAAAAAGTCAGCCTGATTTGGTTAATTAAAGGTTATTTTAGCCACATTTTGACCAGTTACTGCTTTTGTCAATTTGGAGTAGTCAGGAAGAGTATATGAAAAACCAACCCCAAAACATTCCCCCTGTGTAAGGTTAAATCCCCGTTGGATGATAAGAGTCAGAAAGGTCGGCCTCACCAGACTCAGCATGGATTTTCTACTTAAAGACTTCAACATTTTAGTCTTTCTTTTCAAACTTGAAAACACAAGGTGAGGGGACCATGGCTCACAAAGCGGTTCCCCAGGGTAGATTATTGCTCTGTGGGAAAAAAGAGAAAGTAGGAAAAAAAATCATTGAATGGGAGCACACTCTCTTTTCACCATCAGCTCTCTCTCTTGGACGCGCATTTTTTTCCAAATGTCAGTTCTTTAGAGAAGCAGTTCTAATTTTTGTTCTGCTCGGTGTAAGTAAATAGATCTGACTGTGAGTTTTTGTTCACAGATCCCAGGAGAGTGGCGTGCATGCTCAGCAAAGAGACCTCTCACTGCAACCTCCCTCTAACATATTGATCAGGAATGGCTATTGGCTGTAGTCCTGAATAAAATGCTGCTCTACTCAGTCCAATTCCCCACTGGGTGACTGAATGAAGAGACAAAGCCTTTTGAAAAAAATGGAAAAATGTGTTAGACAGCCATTTAGCTTAGCTGCTAAGTCTAATGACGTCACCAGCAGGCTAGAAGGAAAAGATATATTGGAAATGTCACTGTTGTGAACACAACTTATGAAATGTCTATGTATCTGTTTTTCTGCCTGTCACTCACATATTTCAGCCTCTGTGGCAGACCAAGAAGAGACCACAATGGGATGTTTTGTAAAATCAAGGGCAGGTAAATACTGCTGTTTTCTGACTCTCCACTCAGAGGCTTTTGTCGACATCAAAGAGATGAGGAAGAGGCTTGACTGTGCATCTAGACACATTTCCCTGCTGGAAGCAATAATCCCCTTGACATTTGAAATTACTGGAACATGAAAAAAGACAATGTTTATACAGATTCAGAGTACAGAATGAGCAACATTTTGTATCCACATTATAAGAACAAGCATTTTCTTTTCTCTCTTTGTGACTTCTATTATTGTGTGATGAGGGAAAAAAACCTCCTCATATTTCCAATTTTAAGCATTTTAAAATGTTCTGATAAAAATGTTTACTTTTCTAATCTCTGTCAGTGTCTCAAATGGTTACACTTAGGAAGTCCATTCATTTTGCCTTGTAACATGAGAACGAGTACGAACCTTTCGGTTCACCAGTAACCTTCATCTTAGTGATCTGCTTTCATCGTGTTTTCCCTGAGCCTCAAAATGACTGTAGGTAGTCGAGTGATTTCCCATATATCATTTATTTATTTAGTAATTTATTTATTTGTGTATTAATCTATGAGCTATGTATTTAATAATAAATAATGCACAGTTCTCTTCATGAGATTCATGTAACATCAGGTCTTTTCAGTGGTCCTTTGTTTTCTGTTTGGTTGGAATATAGGGCAGTACAGTTTGGGTGCTCTTGTCTGAGACAGTTTGTGTGCTGCTGTTTCGTAACAGTTTTTTGCGGCAGCCGGGGTTTAAGAGACCTTTTCTGGGTAGTGTGTGAGCCCCTGTCATCACCTTCAATGGTGAGGAGACGTAGGAGGGGTCCAGACAGTTATGGAGGAGTGAGTGCTCAGAGGAAGAACGTTTGGGGGCAACTGGGCTGGCTAGGAGGCTGGGCTCAGTATCGCTATCTGGTGTAGCACAGCCACTCTTGTCCTCTTGTAACTCTTCTTGCTCCTCCTCCTCGTCATCGTCACAGCACAATGCATGGTACAGAATTTTGTCACTGAAACGGACTCTTTCTCTCGTGCCAGATGTACGGGAGGTCTTTTGGCTGTGCGTGGAGCTGCTGGCCTCCTCGCTGGATGAATCTGGAGTAATAATGCGTGGCCCGTTGGGGATGGGCAGCCCGCCGTTCATCTGGGAGTACACTGAGGCAGTGGTGGGGGGTGGGGTGGGGGTCTGGGTCTGGGTCTGGGTGGGGATAGTTCCACGACCCAGCTCCTGTCGCAGATCCCCAGGTTGCTCACTAGATCTGCGGGCAGTTGCACCAGTGGCCTCTAGGTAACTGCAGAACTCCCAGCTGTCAGAAAGCACATCTGCATTGAGGAAGTCCAGTCTAAAAGCCTCTCCCAGACCCCGCTCACTGCTGGATGTACTGCTGGCTGTGGCCACTGTCCAGTCATCCGGCTCCAGGTCAAAGTCAAAGTCAGACGTTAGTTTATCGATTTGACCCACCACCTGGAGACGAGGAAAAAAACACAAAAGAGGAATAATGAGATATTGTAGAGATGCAGACAAAAATAACTACAGACAAAAAGTGGAATAGGATGAGATATTCAATGTATTATACTTTTATCCATATGAGCACCATTGCTTTGTGGGTGGGTTAGAGCAGTTGGTTGAATATCAAGACAACGATTTAGGAATTACCATATTGTAGCGAACATGGAATAACTGAGCCTTAATCTCTGGGAGACCCATTAACATTCCTATGTTGGAGTTATTGACATACAGATCTGCACACAAGTTTACACAGATCCCCAGAGGCTCCACTAGCTAGGAAGAAGACATACACTCACTTCTTGGAATTGTCCATTTGCAGTCGAGATGACTTTAAAATTCCTACTCTACTCCGCAAACCCCACAAATCTGCCACAAGACCAACCAGATCAAAAGACTTAAATTATGTCTTAGCAGCTAAAATATAAAAAGGACATTGAAATGTAGAGGAGGACCTCAGACCAAAGACTCACCATATGCTCTCTCCTATCTAAAAAAGGAAAAGCTTGCAAATCACAGATCTTCTGACAAGACCTCTACATCCTGCTGGAGGGAAGGCTCCTAACACTGCCCGGACTCTGCCACATTCCAAAGTAATTCCAAAAGGATGTTGTTATGTGTACCATTTTCATGTGCATTATTTAGAATAGATCAACTAAACATAATATCACTGTACAGGTCATTTAAGTGTTTTATTGAGATCCAGAGCTTCATTTTGATACCACTTACAAGATCGTATGATCGTTTAAGAAAAACATTTATTAATTAAAACATGGCTAATTTGTCCATGGAACCACATTACCATCTAGTGGTCAGTCACAGAGCATTTAAGCCTAAAGTAGTGAGTTAATAAGACAGCTGAAGACAACTCATTTATTAATCCATTTTCATGTTATGTATATTTCTTTGTGTTAACATGGGATACAATGACATGCATTTTAGTTTCCACCATTAAGAAACGTAACTGTTCATGTAATTTAAAAGTGTCTCTATTGTCTATTTTGCACGTAACTCGGTACTTGTGATGATTGTCGTTAACCTCGTTCTGCATATTACTAATGTATTTATCAAACCCCTTTGAACTAATATGTGTTTTAGCCAAGATAATGGAGAATTGAATGATTTTTCAATCTCAAACTTGAGCACTAGAATTCAACTTTGAACTGTATCTTTACACCTCCAAGACAAAGGCCATAAAGATCCTAGTCATCCCATTTTCCTGAAATTGGAGCCTAAGTCCGCCTCCCATTCCGCCCGCAGAAATTAAAACTCCGAAGCTGAGTAAGAGAAGATGGGAGAAAGAATTTCGAAGGAGAAAAATTTTAAAAGAAGTCGAAACAAAGAGATTTTCAAAGAGATGTCTTGTTCGTCTTTTGTTAGCTACTTGTGCTCTATGTATCTTGTTTTCTTCGCACATTTTAACCTTTGCTGCTGTGTTTTATGTTACATGGTAAACTGGAATTTTTCATGCAAAGAGCAATTGTAGTTTGTATAGCTTATTTTTTGTTTGTTTTGATTAGCTATTTATTTTTTTTAACTGAATTGAAGTTAATCTTACCATGGTCGGCTTATTTTTACCAACCAAACTAACTTCAAAACTCAAAATACTCAGGTGAACGCACCTATATACATTTTGTTTCTTGACGTGACGTCTTGCAACATCAGCCCGAAGCTGCGTCTCTGATGTGAGAACCTACCCAACACATGCCATCCTATTCAAGGATCCAGGCAGCGGAATCAGGGAAACAAGCTCCCTTTGCCTGCTCTGTGGGTCATCCTGGCTCACAAGAAACTAGGTGTTTCTGGGTGTGTGTGTGGCTACGACGACAACCAAAGTAGGATTCATCTTCCTCTTTTTCAATGTAATGGTTGGTGGAAACTGTTCATTATCTAAAAATTACGAGCTGTTATTTAAGATCTATTTTAATGGGTTGTTGTGGTACCTTTTGTAAAACTGAGGTCATTTCAAGGAGGAACTACTGAGTAGCACAGTGAGGCTGTTTCAGATTAATTATGATATTATTCTGTCTTCGAAGATGGTGCCCATTATCGAGGTTTTCTTTTGTTTTTCCTTGATTTAGTAGTGACTATAAATTCTTTAGAGATTTACAGTTCTCAAAGGATGAAGCGCCATTATTAGTTCACTTTTGAATCAAACATAACTTTAGATTACATAAGATTAGACTTGATTATATAAAAAAAAAAAACTTCAATGACCCCTTCTCTCCCCATAGAGTACATTTATCATCCCTAAAATATAATATCCCTGAGCTGCTCTCTAACCACCTTTTATGATAGCAGATGAGCTCATTAGTAAATGAGAGTAAGTTAACATGAGCTTGTACACACTTTTTTTTATCAGAAAAACACGTTAGCATGCATGTGACAACTTTTCAAACAAAGTGAAATTCAAGCAACGTTAGTTGACTGTTTCAGTTGGACTAGGTGATGGTTGCAAAATTGGAATATGCAGCATTTGCACATGCAGAATGACATGTTAACATCAGGGCTCTTACGCACGTCGCACTGTCACACACCCACGTGTTGCAGTAAAAAAAAAGAAAGAAAACAGCTCATTATGACCTCAGAGCATAAAAACGGGAGACTGAGACTACTAGAGTTGCCTAATTGGGGATTTGCTGCCCCGGCCTCTTAGCCGTTTCCACATGTCTCTCTCTGTCCCAAAACTACAGTCAAAGTGAATAAATTGGTTGTATAGTCACACCTTGAATTGGACTTACAAAGGCAGGAGAAAAATCCAACTTGAATTAGCATTTCCACATGAGCAGACATCATTCTCAAGTGTTTCCTTTATCAAGCCACAGAGTCCTTTTAATCAGCAAGGCTGGGTGGCGAACTTGCACACATTGCTCTTAACCATGAAACGCAACTTCCACCCAAAATTTTATAACTATTTTTTTCCAGGAGCACAAAAACACTTCACTTGCTGGGTTTTGGCAATGGCATTATTTCCTTAGAGTTGGAAATTAAAACAAATCGGTTGCGCTGAGAAAAACTATCATGTAAGAGCGCAATTACATTCTTTTTACAACACCGCCATCACCTTAATGGACACCATTTTGTTTCTTTTCATGGTGACATGTCAACAACTCATCATGTCAATACTCTTCCTTCCTGTTTAGCAAATAATGTTGCTTAAGGTAAAAAAAAACAAAGTCCTGTTCGGTGTTCAAATCCATTCTTTGTATGATGCCCTCATCACCATTTTGGCATCAACAAATTTGACGCTTCACATGCTGTTGCTTTCTCAATCTCTAAATGTTGCATAATTTCATATAATTTTAAGGCGGCTTTTTGTCTGTGTGAACAACTGACCCATGGGGTCATTTTTAGGAGGACAATCCACTCTACGTCTACTCTCCTGCGCTATCAAAGGTATCGTAATATTTTCAACTTATTTGGATGGTGTACTTTGCTATATGACACAGCAGTTATGTTATGTCATTCTTTGATAGTGACTGCAATTTGATACGTTGTCTCAATGGTCTACTTTTAAGTCACAATTTCAGACCAGTTTTGCTGTCTGATTTAAAAAAAAAAAAAAAAAAAAAATAGAAAAAATATTTCAATGAGAGCAGCTTTGTTGTGAATTTGGCTGTATTAATATATACTATGTGTGTGAACCGAACAGAAGCAAATTGATGTAAAAGCTTGGCACAAAACAGAATGCCAAATGTGATGTCCGGACTGACTGACCGAGGTGGTCATGTTCAGAGATCTAATCCAAAGTTGTACAAAGACAAAAATTATTTTCATTTTCTAGATGCAGTTTAGAAACAGGAATCCCGATTAAACAAGGGAGAAAAATAAACTTAATCAAAAGTAATGATTTCAAACTAGCTTTAATGTAAACCTCTATAACAGTTTTACTACATTCTAGATTGATTTCCATCCACTAAGTTGAGATTTATTCACAGCTGCTAATAGACCTGTGTTTGCCATTAGTACTTGCAACCATGCAACTTTCGTCCATAAATTTTTAATTGTTTGTCCATAGTTTGTTCTTTGAAATAGCCTTTATTTCCACCATGGCCCTCTGAGGACAGGTTTTGAAATGACCTCTATGCAACATCAAGACAGAATGTGCCATATCTTTTTTGTCTTGTGTTGGACTGTAGCTACCAGCATGAATGAGATTAACCTTGACACACACACACACACACACACACACGGCTTTACAGTATGAACTCTTGACACATGCTTTTGTTGCTTCTATGTTGATGTTTATGTAAATCCCAGGGCTTTTTCTAATGTCTGTGTCAAAGGAAGTAAACTGAAATGTTCAGCTACTGTGTGGAAATATATCACTTAAAAGCATTTCATTTATTGTTACCTCAAAATTGACCTCAGTGCTTCTGCCATCAGCAGCCACAGTGTTGAGTGCTTGATGAAAAGAATGCACTTTAGTTTAAATTATGCTGGTTTGCTGACAGCACCGAAAATCCAAGCCCTCTATACTTGACATTTTAGCGCCTTCAATCAGCATGTTCAGCTCTCAACAACACGCTATTGTGAAATGAAAACACTCGACATTAACAAAGCTTGTAAATGATACATTTCCCAAAACTATTCAGCAATTAAGCACAGTGTTTAGAGCCCCACCCCTACACACAATGTGAGCACATGTGTTTGCAACATAATTGCAGGTGAACAGCAGAGAAAAGTGTGTATTGTTACCTTGAGATTTGTGGAACACGATTCTGCTTCTTTTTTTTTTTTCTTTTTTTTTTTTACCCTGCCTCTATAATTATTTGCAGTGTTTGCTTCTCTTGGGCTCTTATGACTACAAAATGAGTATGGTTGTATCACATCTCCAAATGGGACCCCTGCATGTAGAACTCCAGTCCTTTTTTTTTTTTTTTCTGTGTACAGCCTTTAAACAGATTTTGTTTGGTTATTGGTAAACAAAAGGACAAAGTCAATCATTTACAATAAAAGCCAAAAGCTCAGGAAAAGTCTTGAGAGTACTCAGATTGTTTTTTTTTTGGTTGTCACTGGTAAAGTAGAGCTTTAGTTTACCATTTCAAGTAATCAGTTTCTAGTTAGATACTTAATAGAATAATAAGCAATCAGTTCCTGTTGAGTCTTTATTGTATATGCCTGCATATTCTGTTTCAAAACAGACAAAAAAAGTAAGAGAGAAACAGAAAGTAAATACCCAACATTATTTGTGTATTTTTGCCCTGCACAAGTCAGAATGCATGTGCAGCTCACTCAAGCAAGACGACAGAGATGACAGTGTTTAACTGGTGGAATTCCTCATATTATTCTGAATTTGTGAGTGAAAAAGACAATAACAACGAGGTGAAATGCATATTGGGGCTGTGTGGCAGGTGTCTTTAGAGCTCAAAAAACACCTGCAAGCTAAGCACAGCCTGCAGATGCAACAACGTGATGTGGCAGAAGCAATACATTTTAATGTAAATGTACTGCCTTAGCATTTTTACAAAAGCACACGCAAAATTGCAAAAGGGTCTTCATGCAACTCAGACTCAATCTCTATCAGGTTACCTTTGTCGGCAAGTAATATAGTAATCCAACTAGTTATTTTTTAAAGGCAGTAATCCTCTAATCTAGTAATCTTTTGAACGTAATGTCCATCATTGCTGGGAAATAAGATGTTTTAGTGGACAGTTCTTCTTTGGTTTTAGAGGAGTGATATCTGTATAAATCCAGAGGTTTGATTGGGTTGGAATTTATTCAAATTATTCACCCATAATCTTCTCACAATTCAAACAATGGTAAAGGAAAACATGTATTTTACATTCAGAACTTTTGCTTAGTATTTGGTTGAATCATGTTTGCCAGACATTCTCAAATCTCCTTAAAAATAATCATAGAGTCACAAATTTTCTTATTTTCTTAAAGACATGTTCACTCTCAACCACACACAGCTATTTTCAGGCGTCTCTAAATTCTTACAGCTCTACAGTTCTCCTGACCTCATGCATGATGAACATACATCAGTTTATGGAATTGCAATATAAACCATTGGACCTTGTCGCCAGTGATGTTATTAATTATATATAAAAATAATGAATTGAGTATTATTATTAATGAATTCAACTAAGTACAGTTGAAGAGGCACTTGCATACAATGAAACAGAGCTCGCTTGAGTGATGAGCGGATCACAATACTTGTGTAAATGGGATATTTTCGTCTCCTTTTACTGAATTGACTTGAGAATTGTGTGTGGACTAAGAAAGAAAAATATCTAGGTCTGTTTTGAGTGTGAACGTGTGTGTGAAACATCAAAATGTGGAAAACTTGAAAGGTTCTGAAAACTTTGTATCAGCACTGTAACTCTTGAAGTCATTCCTCAGAGACATTTCATGCTGTTATGTCAGACCACCTGCATTTGAATTGAGCTGTATGGCTTTGCATGCACGGAACTGCCTCATCTGTCAATGAGCTTCTCTGCCGATCTGCCAGCCGTGGCATCGTACACCTCACGAGGACCTGGACTGTGCTTTCCTGTTGGCAGACTGCCTGAGGGAATCGGCCTGTGTGAATTCTGTAATACTTGAATTACTCAGCCTATTTGCTGTGTGATTTGCAGACTTTTACTCATGGAGCTGTTAATGTAAGATGCTACTCAGAGCCAGGGGGAGTCTAAATGGCTTTGTTTACTTGATTACACAACTCAGTTTATTCAGTATGTTAAAAAAATAGTTTATCAAGTGTATTTCACAACATCATCTTCACACAAAAAACAGGTTTGTGGGTAGTAATTGTTATAAAAAACAAGTTGTATTTATAAGTCTTATCATCAGTCAACTTTAACACAATTGATATACTGTAGAATGTAGCTGTATCTCGTCAGCAGATCATGAAAGGTGCTTATTTTTCTCTTAAGAATAATCTGTGTGCTTCAACTGCTGCCTGACCCCTCCCTGCAGCATGTTGTAGGCCAATTTAGCTTCATAACTCTCTTCACTCAAAGGGTCTGCGGAATATTTCTAGGTCACAATGCATGCTTTATGCAGCCACGATGAACTGTGCTCTTTTCTTCCAATCAGAGAATGTGTGATGATGGAGCAAAGGAGTGAATTGGATGAGCAGACTACTGTGGCACAAAAGGATGAATGAACACATTAGGAGCAAGTTATTAGCATTGCGTACCATGTTTGAAATGGAAAATGTATTATGAAAATTGTAAGACTCAAAAATAGAAGGGAGTTATGTCATTGTACTATTAAACAGTTAACTGGTTACTGAGTATCACCTATTCGAGTGTCTGAGAAATTTGATTGCGCAAAAAAAGCCAGTAAATCAGAAACACAACACATGGGTGGACAGTGTCACCCTGACAGCTGTTGCCGTAACCTCTAACAAAGTCTGTCAATGGGATGTTTATTTTTGACTTCCTATTTACTTTGTTCCTCCAAAAATGTTAAATTCTGAAAAATCAGCTTGATGCTGTGACAACCCCTTTTGGTTTTTATGGCACTATCATATGCAGTTTATAATGCAGAGATGGCCTATTCTCATGACTGAAAGGACTCAATTTACAACACAGTTAGGCAATAATGTTTAAATATGGATAGAAGTGGTGAGGATTTTGCTCAACGCAAATGGTTTAAATGGTTTAAGGTATGGTATGATAAATCAATGATTATGAGCAATTTTTGAGTAGAAATATAGAGCATCGATCCACAAACACAGCAAACAGCACACACATATGAAATGTATACAGTCCAAACAGAACAATAAGTGGTTTCACTGCACACTATCAGCCAGCAGCGATGAGTCAACTGTGGTCACAGCACCTGATCGTCTCAGAGCTCAGTCATATCAGAGCTCTCAGAGGTGCCTTAAAAGAGAGTCTGCTCGGCTTCTAGGGTTTATTACTGTACCTCAACACCTGTCTGAGATGATTGGGCCGGGTAATTGAGGGTCAAAATGAAAGAGGGGTCTTTGAGCCTTGTGTGTGACAGAAAGTAAGAGTGATGGGAATGACGAGCCACGATTATCCAACACAAGGCCATCATCAGTATTGTAAAGACTCTTAAAGAGCCTCCTCTCTGGAAGAGAGGAGATATGGGAAAAGCAATCGGTACCTTGCAATGTCATGAAGACCTGTCTTGTGCATAAACTTTTTATCTCACAGAATTAAGAAAAACAATACATTTTACAATGGGATAGTTTGATGCTGCTTCTGACAAACTGTTTCTCCATAAAAGCCGTGCCAGTGATTGCATTTCTCCTCTCACTGACCATACAGCCCCCATTTACTTTTTGTGTTTATGAGCAAACTTTTCTTCACTTATTAACAACTTAGCAACTTAAACTTTTCTTCACTTATTAACAACTTAGCAACTTAAACTTTTCTTCACTTATTAACAACTTAGCAACTTGTCTGCAATTGTTTGCAAAAGAATCAAGCATCAAATCTTTTTTGGACTAATGGCTACCTCTAAGTGGCGGGAGCAAATTCAGCTTACAGCTGCATGTACATGTGAACTTTTTCATTTATCCTTTTGCTCTCACTGGAGCGGTTCACAGCCGAGTGTGAAGCGGCTGGGATGAGAATCAGCACCTCCAAATCTGAGACCATGGTCCTCAGCCTTAAAAGGGTGGAATGCTCTCTCCGGGTCGGGAATGAGATCCTTCCCCAAGTGGAGGAGTTCAAGTATCTCGGGGTCTTGTTCACAAGTGAGGGACGAATGGAGCAGGAGATTGACAGACGGATCGGTGCGGCGTCTGCAGTGATGCGGGCTCTGCACCGGCCCGTCGTGGTGAAGGAGCTGAGCCAGAAGGCGAAGCTCTCGATTTACCGGTCAATCTATGTTCCTACCCTCACCTATGGTCACGAGCTGTGGGTAGTGACCGAAAGAACGAGATCGCGAATACAAGCGGCCGAAATGAGTTTCCTCCGCAGCGTGTCTGGGCTCTCCCTAGAGATAGGGTGAGAAGCTTGGTCATCTGGGAGGGGCTCGGAGTAGAACCACTGCTCCTCCGCATCGAGAGGAGTCAGATGAGGTGGCTCGGGCATCTGGTTAGGATGCCTCCTGGACGCCTCCCCGGTGAGGTGTTCCGGGCCCGTCCCACTGGGAGGAGGCCCCGGGGAAGACCCAGGACACGTTGGAGAGACTATGTCTCTCGGCTGGCCTGGGAACGCCTCGGGGTCCCCCCAGAAGAGCTGGAGGAAGTGGCCGGGGACAGGGACGTCTGGGTCTCTCTGCTAAAGCTGCTGCCCCCGCGATCCGACCCCCGGACAAGCGGAAGATAATGGATGGATGGATGGATTTTACTCTCGTATGCAGACAAAATTAAAGCATAGCCTTCTGCTGTATTTTTCCTAGATGACATTGTATTTGTAAAAATCTAAAGCTGCCTTTTATGCAGGCGAAATGGAAAGCGTTTCAGTCACTATTTTACACTTGTTGTGTCTGATAAACGGGAAAAAAGTTACAATATCTAATTGGAAACTGCTTTATCGGGAATTCAGCTGTATTAAGTTACCGTATTATAGTCAAGAGTGGAGAGTTGGAGAGAAGATTACAGATGTTAGGGGATGGCTGGCACTGGCTGAAACTGGAAAATACTTGGTACTTAACAACACTACTATCAATATGAATTTTATTAATGCATGTTCCAATCTCTAGGTTGATCTTTTTACAGATATTTAAGGTCAGGAGCTTATTTTGTTGTTCATTCTGTGTGAGAAATTCTTTGCTTGCTGCTGAGTAAACGATTGGAAATTGTCATCCTTTGCAGATCTTATATAAAAGTGTATCTTTACCAAATTTGTAATTGTGCTAGTGGAAGAGTTATCGTGTTTTGACATTAATATTTTAGTATTTACTAACAGCGATGCAGTCTATGCATATGTACAAAATAAATCAGGTGTGATTTACCATAATAGTGTAGACATAACACCCTCACAGGGTTCATTTGAAATGTTCACCGTGTGAGGGGAATTTTCTGTGGATCACTTCAATATGCTGCGTTCAGTTGGTTTCTCTCCATCTGTTACTATGACACCCGTTCTTCCAGGAGTCATTTTCAGAGTAGACAGAGAGAAGTTTGCAGTGCTTGTTTGTTAATTATGCAGCATCCAGCTTCCAGCATGGCTTTACTTTTTTTCAAAGGAAAATCTGAAATGTTCAGTGGAGCCCTTCAGATAAATCAAAACAAGCGTTATTTCTTTCTCAACATGCCACAGTAGATTTCCAGCCTGCCCTTACGCTGCTGTTCCAGTGCTGGAAGCGGTTAATGCCAGTTTGAAGGTTTCAGCAATTATCAAAATGGTTTGCATGCTGGCTTCAAGAGTAAATCAGTCACAAATATTGTTTTTAGTGCATTTAGCTCCAGCAGTTTTGCATTTTTTTCCTATCTTTATTTCCACAAGAAAAGAAGAGGTGAGCATTCAGGCCTCTCATGTTGTAGAGATAGGGTTTATCTTATCCCCCAGCAGATAATTTATCATCCCTAACTTACTCTAATAGGATATATTTACTGAATTCACAAGAAAAAATGTCTATTGACTTGCAAGCATGTGCAATCCTTTCAAGAAATCTCATTTTCTATTGGATGAAGAAGCATTTTGGGATTTGGATATTTGGAATTGTGTTGCATACTTTGGAACATCAACCAGTTGTATGTGAATTTCATAAAACATAGAACTACTCAGAAAGGCTTAGCTTGAACTGCTTGAATATATTACAAGAAAGCTATGTAGGTAGCTCAGCTCGATGGATAGGCAAGCTGACAGTCTGCGGGTGTGAATACCCTTTACTGGCAGGTTAGTCAGTTTGATGCACGTCATGAAATGCACAATTGCGGGCCGACAAAGCTTCAGAGGTACAAGACAGTCTACCTCAGAAAGTATACTTTATGGGTCCTTTAGCTGCAAAAATGTGCTGCTGATCTTTGACCATTCTGTACATTATGCTGAGCAAATGAAACAACGCCTGAACAAGGCACGTTAAGTGTTGAAGTGTTTGCATATTTCTATGTTTGTGAAGCACATACAACCACTGCATGCTCCACTCGCTTCATTAGCATGTTTCATCTTGTCAGACTCTGTGGGACCAATTTCTAAGTATGCTTCTGTAGAGATGTTAGCAAGGCTAATTCCTGTATGCTTACTGTTCGAGTTAGTATATTTAGTGTAGTTGGGATTCCAGTGCAGTTGACTCCACAGAGATACAATGTGTAAGCGAGTGGACGGCATTATTGAGAAGCCAGGGAGACTTGATTTAGGTCAGGCCATCTTGATTGGTGAGATGTGTTGCGTGGTCTTGGCACGCGGATGAAGTGTCCTTTGAAGTGTTCGCTGGAAGCATTTGGTATAATTATCCTGTCATGAGAGTGGCTGTAAGCCTGAGACTTCATTAGGCACATGCCTGCTGCTTTTTCATCTTTTCTCAAAAAACACTCATCTTTATGGAGGCCTTAAAGTGCTGAACAACACTGTCATGAGCATCGTGCTAGCACCTCCTGACAACTCACTAATCAAAAGGATCATTACAAACTTCAATATATAATGGGCCTCATTTATCCCTCAGGAGCTTTAGAAGAGGTGGAGGTCTGCAGTCCTAGAGGCCTGGGAAATCTTCCTCTCTTCCTCAAATTTAGGTCATTAGATTAGACAAACTTATTTAACGGCCGTAGGACAAATTTAGAGAGGTTTATGCTCTAAGCCTGAAGAGGTTATGGGTTGTACAATGTGTGGGGGAGCAGGATGGGAACAGCAATAGGGAGGCAGCAAATGCAGCATGTGTTGTTGCTGGCAGAGCCCACTGATCATTTATTGAGGTTCTCCTTCATTGCTTCCATCCGTGCTGAGAAGCCTAGTGCCGGTAATGACCAGAAAAAGATGGTAAGGCCACGCTACGGGGCTCCTCAGTCTGTCTGCTTCCCTGAGATAGCAGACGGATTAGGCCTGTGTACTGTCGGGTCAGGCTGCTCACATGCGCAGGAGAAAACAAAAAAGAAGGTGCAGCCAGGCCACACTGGCCCAGTTTAATGACTCAGAAAAGTTTTCATTAACTAGGTTTTGTCTTTCTTCAGTAGGGCACTGACAGTGTAAAAAGAAAACAAATGTTTGTGTGTGGGGTGTTTGTGCAGTAAATGTTGCTGACCTGGGCCAGAAAGATGAAAGAATCTCTTGGCCAGTGGGGAGAATGCAACACTGGGAGCTAGCTCAGTCCAGTCCAGCAGTAAATCTTTCACCCTGATATCTCACACTGCCAGTTTGTCTACAGGCCAAACTAGTAAGCAGATAAGCAATAAGATTGTTCTTGAAAGACAAAAAAAAAAAGAGATTCAGAGCAGTTCTACAGCTATGTGGTTATCCTATTATCCTATGACTGCTCATAATTTCTGTATTGTGAAATATTACAATTCGCTTTAGCTACCGTTGATTTGATTTGTTCCTATAAAAATGCCTCACATAATTCTTACTAAGGCAGTAAATTGATGTAAACATGTTTGTATACAAAAATATCACTGTATGATACAGAAAAAGATATATTTCCAGGCTGTCAAAGCCTGTTTGAATCACATGCTGTGCATGGTGAAGTACAAAGTTAATGCCGACTGAAAAATGATTATATACACATCTCATTACAAACTGAATCATTATATTGGAATAATTGATTTGGGTGCATCTTGAGCTTAGTTGTTAGTCTGTGCTATATGCGGTTTAGAGGCACTGAACCATGCAAGCAGCAGTTGTAGCTCAAGCTGTAAATCACCTGATAGGATTGTGGTCAATATCTACATTTCTAAAGAACAGAAATTTGCCAAAGAATAAGGTGCAATTTGAAATCTGGCAGTTCACTTCCTCACTTTAAAAAAAAGAAAAAAAAAAAAAAGAAAAAAAAAGACAGCATCTCTTGGCAAAAGGCACAAATATTTAAGTGCATTTCTGAATATGATTGCAATTCAGAATTGGTCATGAAGAGAGGACCAAAAGAAAGATTAAGGAACCAGGCAGAGGGTATTGGCAGAAAATCATCATCTTCACCCACACTTAAAGACTTTTGTTTTTTTTTAAATACAACATATAGATCTAGAATATTTAGGATCTCATTGTCAACTTTCTTTCCACTTGTACACTTCTCAGTAGGGCATTAATATCTTTGTGAAAAAAGACCTGTAATAGAATCTCTTCATAACATCAGAGTTGATTAGCACCTTGTTAACAGTCACATTATCACTCTTATACAGTCACACGCTGCCATCAATGTTGAATTTAAGTGAGAATGAAGCTGCAAATTACCCTCTTAGAAAATTATTTTGCCATAGTTTGTCTCTTCTGAGTTCTGTTTATGATTGTGTGAGAAATTACTCATGTCAAGAATTATCATGCAAAAGCTATTACATGTCTTCTTTTTCCATTAAAAATCCTTCTTGTCAGGTTCCCGTTAGGGCTCCTATCGCAGCCTGTGTTATGGTCACAGTTCCAGTAGTGTAAATGGATTTGCACACACCCCTAAATCTGGAATTACACATCATGTTTCCAAAAACTATCATGTTGGTTTTTGGATTATTTATTTTCAGGGTTTTTTTCTAAATAGGGGAAGAAACTGTTTTTACAGTGTGGGCTATGGGATTCTGCCATATTAGTGGGGAGGTAGATGGGAGAGATGAATATAAAGTCTGTCTGTCTGTCTGTCATATGGGGTTGTGTAGAGCTGGACAACTCAGACATGCAGCTTACTGTTAATCACTCAGGTATCGTCAATGACAACTTCTGGACTGTTGAGATAACTGCCATTTACTGCATGTCAGCACGTCACAGTTGCTGCTGTGCTAACACTTTGGAACCCACTTGTTCTTGCTAAATAAAGGCAGCAACATCACATGGTGCTTTGTTATTGATGCAATTTGTCTCAAGTCTGGCATAAATAGCCAATGAGGGGCTAATTTAGTCAAAGTTTCTGTAGCTGGAGGATGTTAGTTGTTAAAGAGTCTACAATTCTAACAATTTATCTTTTTTTCTACCTTTCCTCTATACGACTTGCTAATGTATAAGTATGGAAACGATAAATCACTATGAGCCAGATTTACTAAGCCAGGCAAATAAGCATGTGGACAAACACAGCACTGAAGGGAGTCGCCATTTCTGTGGGTAAGTTTCTAACATTGAAATGATCTATGAACACAGCGACAACCATCTCTTCTCAATAACCAAGCAGTCTATCAGGAGTCTCAAAGGACTCATGCAGAGTCTCAAAGAGGCATACCTGTTGATTATCAGGGGGCTGGAATTTACAAAAAGCTCAGGCACAGCTTCTTTCTTGTACAAACAAAGTGGGATATATAAATATATCCCTGCTCACCTTTTATATTGATGAAAATATATGAACTGAGCTGTTTGACTCTGATTGAAATACACTGTTCATCTTCCCACTTCATTGACTAAACTCTTACTTTCACATAAAAGCACCAAAGCCTGAATCTTATGAAGCTTATTGACTATTAAATATCACTTTTTTGTTTTGTTCAGAACATGCTTTGTCCATCCATACATCCATTTTCTATACCCGCTGAATCCGTCAGTCAGGTTACGGGGGGGCTGGAGCCTATCCCAGCGGTCATTGGGCGAGAGGCAGGGTACACCCTGGACAGGCTGCCAGTCCATCACAGGGCCACACAGAGACAAACAAGACAAACAGCCACACACAATTTTTTTTTGCTGTGAGGCGACGGTGCTAACCACCACACCACCGTCCACCACACCATCATTTTTCGAATTGTTTTTTACTATTTTGATTTTATTGCCATTTGACTTTAATTACATTACCAATATTTTAAATTGTTTTTTGTGTGTGTTATTCCTTAATGCTTGTGATTTTTTTGATTATTTTATTTAATTTTTTTCATGTTTGCTTTTGCTCAGTTAAGCATTTTGAGTTGCATTTGTGTTTGAAAAGTGCTAACAAACAAAGTTGTGTTGAGTTTAGGGCCATAAATGGCATTGAGAGATTGTTATAATATGAAATGTTGTTTTGTATATAACGCACTGCAGTAACAACAGTCGTTGTAGTCCACCTCTCAGTTCCTGTAAAAGGTTGCTTGTGAATATAAACTGACTATAACCCCTGAGACACTGCTAGAAAAAGCTCCTGGTCATTAGGAAGCTATATTTGTCGCTGTACTATTTGTATTCGTGATCCTAAAACCAAAATAAAAAAAAAGGATAAATGTTGGTTTTGAATTCTCATCTATAAAAATGACGGTATGTCATTTTAAAGCAACAGAATTCTTCATAGATCACTACAAGAGTAGCTTTCTGCTCACTGCAGTGCCTTGTCCTTGCAGCAGTCATATCAAGCACAAATTTTGAAGATATGCCTCTTTTGGCTTAATCAGCTGTGCACTGCATAATGCAAACCTTTATAATTGTGTTGTTCTTTTGATTTCTCTAAATATTTCTCCCCAAATATTGCGTTGTGATAGAGAAAACCTATGTACATGTGCAACAGGGACAAGATTAAAAAAATGTATATACTGTGTTTATGCTATCTACCACTGTCTCTCTTGAATAATCCCAACAGTCATTTTTAAACACAAAAAACGGTTTGTGCCAGATACAAAACTGTTAGAAAATCTCTATCCTGTGTTAGTAATAGGACAAATTGTAAAATGTGTTCTGAAATGTTGTCATTTTTCCACCAAAAATACCATCCTGAGCCTTTTTGTTGCAGTTGAAACAAATTCACCGGCATCTACCATTAAGAAAGGGGAGTTATAATGGAACATCAGCTGTCAGGCAAACATTGACAGAAGTTGTCTTAGGCATATGAGCGACTGGTGCTGTTAATTTCCTGGTGACATGAGCTAGTGATATATAGTATGCACTTAATATATTCTGTCAAATATACTAATAGTGATGCATATTCAATTGATGATTTATCAAATATAGCATTGCATGCCATGACACACATCTAAGATATTCAATATTCTGTACCAGCTGCAATTGTAGCTCTCATCCATATACTATACTACACACTGAGTGTTATGAATTATGAACTTCTCTTCATTCCAAAGACAGCCCTAATTCTATGTGGCTGGCTATGTTATTCATGTATTTATTTAGTGCTGGTTAATTGTGCTTGGTCTGGACATCAGTAGCAGCTGTAAGAGTAGTAAGATGATGTAGGACTAACTAACATTCTCTCAATACTAGGGCTTGTGTCTATTGCATTACAGTTGATAACCCTTATTAGCTGGCACATTGTGGGATTATTGATCAGTATTTTGCCACTGTGCTGTTACAGTTTTATTTTTACGATGTGTTTTCCTGTGAGTGTAAGTGTGCAGCACATAATATAATTTTTACGAAAAAAAGGCAAAACAAATCAACAGAATGTTAAGAAATACAAGCTATTATGTATACCAAGAAACTGCAGTCAGCTTGTTGACCAACTGGAATCAGCCTGCACACCGAGTAATGCCACTTTTTACCTCAATTGTTAATTACATTTAGCGATGTACAAAACTTTTGGACAACTACCACTGGAGAGCAACAATTTCAGGCTAGCAACCCCAGTGACTTAAAGACATGGTTGGTAATTCTGTTCAGAAACACATTTTGTAATACTGGGTGAAACGGTCCGTCTATCCTGAGAGAAATCTATACAAGATGTATTTAGAAAAAGGGACGAAAATAATCAGACCTCTGTGGCAGCTGCAGGACTGAGAAAAAGCTGGATTGGAGCGCCTGCAAAAAACCAATCAGATGCCTCTGCTTTCTGCCCACGCCCCCCTCTGTTGGCTCCCTGCTCCGTGTGCGCACGCGGTTCTACCGGCTTTGGATGAAGCACTGACGGAATGGGGAAGGGGGGGTGGAGCTTAGAGGAGGGGCCACTTTCGAATCTTGCTAGCTCTCTTGCTAGCTCTCTAGGATTACCTACCATAGCTTTAAAGTGTAGTAACATGTATCAAGAACTAGGTTTTTGGAAAAAAATGTTAAAAAACTGTAATGATAATATTTAGAGCTATTTTAGTATCAGAGTTTTGTTTACCGCTCAGAATGAGAGTGAAAATTAAAAAATGTGTCAATGTAAATAACAGACTACAGTCTTAGAATTACAAGCCTGATAGGTGGCAAAAAGACCAGGAAAAAAAGGATTGGGAGAAATATCACCAATCTATAGTGTTCGGAGAACTAGTAGAGAACTGAGCCAGTGTGCTAGTAAATTAGCAACGCTGGCTAAAATAGAGGTGAAAACGTACTGAAGGAGTAGGATCAACAGAATCTAATGCTAAAGAATCATCTGGAATGCTATTGGTCACATTACTCAGTCTATAAAATAGGGAAGCTCTGCTTTATGAGACCACCTTGGAGCAGGATAGGCAGGATAAATCAAAAACATGAATGATTAATTATTTGATTAGAAAACAAGACTTCAGTGCACAGCTTTATCTCTGTTAGGCTGTATCTCAATGGTCCCTCACTGTATGTACTTTGGTCTCGTCCATTGGCGTCCTGGCAGTCTGATGCTGATGGAGTAGTGGTACAGGAGAAGAACCTGCACGGAGTGAAACTGCTATCTGCATTTAGGTTCACACAATTTTGGCTTATGCATCACATCTAGAACTCCATCAAATCTTGAGGTACACAATAGATAATACTGATCATCTCCATGCAGTAGGAGTGTCTGTGGCTGTCTTCTACACAGATTTGAATATCCCCTGAGTTAGTTGAAAAGCAAAAATGTATCCATCATGATGGAGGTGGTCAAAGTATCTCAGGGCTAAATAACTGAAAAAATGAGTACCGCCGTCAACTATATGATTTTTTAATGTAATGGAAATACAGTATGTTTACATGGCTTCACCTCAAAACCCGCAAGCCAATCTTCTTTAATCCCCAATCCCAATCTCAAACCAATCCCCACTTCTAACTAAGCAAAGAACAATATTGTAGCTAATTAGTGTGGATTTAATGTGGATCCGAATCTTTGGGAGGGCCCATTGACATTCTTGTGTGGGAATGTTGACTCAAAGATGCAGACGTGGGACTTCCACACCAGGAGGAAACAGACACTACCTTTCTTTACAATACCCTTTGTCCTTGGGAGACGAGTTGATGGACTCTCTCCTACCAGACCTGTGCCATAACTTATCTGGAGGACATTAAAATACCAGCTAGCAAAAGTTATCAGTGAATAAACAAAAGAAACATTTCATGTGTAGGCAGAGTGAGGAGCCTCAGACAGACTTCATGTTCCTCCCCCTACCTGGACATGTGAATCAAAGAATGCCTTGACATGTATCCCCCTTTTATCTAACAAGACAAGAAGCAGACCTCTCACACCTCTACAAAATATTTTCTTCAGATTCATTCTCAGTTGGATTATTAAAACTGTGTTAAATGTGTTTTATACCTTTGAACAGGTCCTTTAAGGTTTTCAGTAATATCATAAGCTGCATTTTGATAACTTTTTCATGATCATACTTGGCATAATAAGGAAGAAATCATTATTTAGGAAAAGTACAAACTTTTCTATGGAGCCATATTGCCATCTAGTGCTTTGTAGCACTGAGTAGTTACGCCTAAAATAATTAAGGAATCAGACATTTATATGAAGTAACTCAACGGTTAACCGATGTTCCCTGTTGTTTCTTTTTGTGCTCAGGAAGATAACATTGTTTGGTTCTTTATTAATTTCGTAACTTTACAGATATCTGAATTTGAGAGGTATCCACACCGTAACCCCTGTTATTTTAGTTCAGAGTATGTAGTTTATTTCACGTCTTTTTATTTTATATGTTTCTTTCAGAGGGCTGTACGGTGGTGTGGTGGTTACCACTGTCACCTCACAGCAAGAGGGTTCCAGGTTCAACTCCCAGCTGGGGCCTTTCTGTGTGGAGTTTGCATGTTCACCCCGTGTATGCGTGGGTTCTCTCTGGATACTCCAGCTTCCTCCCACTGTCCAAAAACATGCATGTTAGGTTAATTGGTGTCTCTAAAATAAAAAAAATGTCCTTAGCAGTAAGTGTGGTTGTGTGGTCCTGTGATGGACTGGTGACTTGTCCAGGGTGTATCCTGCCTCTTGCCCGATGACCGCTGGGATAGGCTCCAGCCCCCCATGACCCAGCAGGTATAGAAAATGGATGGATGTTTATTTCATGTCATGTTTTCAGAACCCTCTAGTGTGTTAAGACAAACGAATGGAGAAATTGAGTTTTCTTTGATTTTTTGAAACTCTTACCACTAGAATTAAAACTTCTGCTTTGCTCCCAGCCAAACGCCAAAACGTTTTCATGCATATTATTGGCTCCATCTCCTTGGCAACGAGAAGCCTCAGTGGAGAAAAGAGACCACAACTTGCCAGGCACGTTGAAAGTCCACAGCAATTCATCCGCAAACAGCTAACAGCCGAGAAAGGCCCAGAGACAGCGGATCCTAGAGAGACCCACTTGGATACCGTTGGCCACTAACTGGGCTAAGTGTCAACCAAAGTAAGGTCTACGATCTTGTTCACCTTTTTGGACGGTACGGTGGTGTTGAGAGAATTCACTGTTAAAAATCATAAATCACTGAATAAAAAGACCCAATTTTAGCAATTCTCCATTTTCTTGCTCCTTACCCAAACCACAAGGTGTTCCCTATACCGCGATACATAGTCCGCACACTTCTCCTGTCTGTACTTTAAGGTTTATGTTTGGTTACATCTTTCAATGAATACTTAATACAGTATATACTTTAAAAAACTTTGGTGAATGGTTCTTTATGTAATTTATGTCAATTCAAACAAATTGAAGTAGCACTGTGAGACTGATTAAGATGAATGAAAATGTTCCTTCTGCCAAACGATGGTGCCCCAGTTATCGAGGTTTAATTAATCTAATAGTGAGAAAGCTACAATATTGACTATTTAGCTATTTAACAACCAAAGGCAATCTAGAATATTTTGCCTTGAACACAACTCAGGCTATAATATGATAAGAGAACTGGAAAATACGTTTCAAATATCAGTTTCCTACGAATATATTTACGTTAATTTTTCATTTGCTTAAAATTGATGTTAATTTTGATTGCAGCTTATGGCAGTCAGACCACAGCTCGGAGCGCCTCTCCAAGCATGACGGTGCAAGCTAACCCAACTATCTGGTGGAGGGCATGGAATCATTATTGCCACTGGCATTTCTAGGTTTTCTTGGCCTGCAGCACTCATCCTGGGGGTGAGCTCTGTCTTCTTTTGTAGGGTTAACACACATAGATCATTACCCAATAAATATAGCCCAGTCTACCACAGGTTAGTGAATACCCCATTAGCTACATTGTACTATATTTTGGTAGGAGACCATAGCCATGTTGAGATGCATCAAATTAGCAAGCCAAAGTATATAATAAAATTATTTCCAAAAACATTTTAGCTGCTACAAAGGCACAAAAACAACATAGACCACAGGAAACATTTCATCAGCTGCAGAAATCAATGACTTGCTTTGTACATGTCAACATATTGATTTTTGAGTTTTAGAATTTGAACCTGTCATGGTTGACTGTTATCGCGAAACTATATGTGTAACACAGTTTGATAATGTTTATCCTTAGATACCTATTTTCACACAATTGCTGCACAAAGTAGTTACACAGGAGCACTCTGTTCGCACAAACAGGTCCCGTCTCACCTTTCCTCAACAAGAATTTTTTATCCTAAAGCCCCTAAATATGACTCACTGCCTGGAGGATTCCGTTGGTTAAAAAAAAATAACTATTACTTCCCCTCTCGCGGTTACTGATATGATACAGTACTTGACCATTTACAGCAATGCAATAGTCCAAATTGTTACTATCTTTTAAAGTTGTGCTCAGCTGTATAAGAGTTTCTAAAGCAGAAACTGATTTTGCTTAATGAGAATATACTGCTATGAGTAAGTATAAACTTCCTGTTTAATATTCTGACCTTTGTAAAATAGTCACAGATGTAACAGAAGTCAATAATTCTAAGTATTGAAGATTTTGGCATATAAAAACATGTGGCTGCTCTATTGAAAACTATTTGCATATTGGATTTGTACACTGGTAAAACGTTGTTTGAGCTCTTACACCCAAATGAGTTTTATTTGGTGTGGTGCTAGTGCTTATGAACCAGAAAATGTGCCCATATCTCTGTGAAATCACTCTGGCTGCTGTTATTCTGTTCACAATGTAGTACTCACAATCTTTCAGTGGAGCAGATCATGTTTGTTCATGTACACGTACTTCTGTAATGTTGCCATGCTATAAATCAAAGTGAAAAGATATGGTTTCAGCGTTGTGGCTGGTTGGTGTTTATTTACAGATCTTCAGTTATTTCTGTCTGTAGAAAGAAGCCTATGCACCAAGGGTCATAACACCTACACATATCGTGGGGGGGAAGTGAAAACAAAGATTGTGAGTGATGGCTAGCTCACGTTCTTGGCTACCACTGTGCTCAAGTAGGGCACAGATATTGGCATCACTGACTCTCCTGCTTCTCTCTCTCAAAACAATTTGTCATTGCTTCCAGGTTTCTGCCATTTCTATCTGTGACAATCTGTAGGGCGGTCGCCTCAGAGAGTGACAAAACCTGTCACAGTACCTCACGTTCACTCTCTCTCTATCAAGCGGCGGGACATCTTTGAGTCGGCAGCACCTTTATCAGATATGGCAGTTCCTAAAGCTCTGCCTATAACAGCGAGTGAGTCAGAGGAGAGGAGTCGGTGACTTTACAGAGACCTATTTGCAAACAAAATCTCTGGGAGACATTTCCCACAAGGCACCATCTGGCAGCCACATATACCTGGTTCCAAAGCTCCCTCGCCATCGCCGGCTCCTCTATTTATAGATGCTCTCCTGTCCACCCACCCACACATTGCATCTTGTAAAACAGCAACCAAAATCTAGCAAACCGAAGCGTCTACTCCAGGCAATCAATCATCAGGGTGACAGATGTCAACACGTCTCTCCTGTAATATGCGGATAACATCTTCCTAACAGTCTGCCTTCGCTATCAATAGAAATATACAACCATCTCAGTCCTTGGCAGACCTTGGGAAGACTCTGAACCCATCAGTGACCTTTTTTGTCATTATCTGAATTTCTCTTCTATTTTTAGCTTGGCTGTGTTAGAGTAAGTTGTGTAGATGAAATGTGGAATAAGATGAAGCGCTTTTGAGAGTGTTGTATTAATCGTTGTGTATTCTGAGTGATGGCTTTTGGAAGCCAGCAGTCAACCATCATCGGGCTGTCAGTTCTATTGATAAAACAATTAGTGCTTTATCTCTGAAGGGAGAATGCTGAATTATGTCATTGGTATAATGTTATTGTATTGTATTAAAATTTATACCCCAGAGTTGGGATCATATTGAGAGCCCCTAACAGAACACAGATGCACACTTGCAAGCTTTTCAGACATTTGCTGCATTTTGTTAAGTTTCACTCTTGCTGTATTTCAACTGCTGCACTCTGAGAATTCTAACAATTCATCATTTGAGAGTGATTCAGAAATGTCATATATAATCAAACTTGAGTGAACAATGGCTTCAAAATACTGCCTGACTAATGGATCCAATTACAGTTTTGCTGTATTTATTTGCACATGTATACGATTATTCCTATTTATGCTGAATCCAAATTTTTATTATTTCTGAACAAGAAAGAACTTGAACAAAATTCCTATGTAGAAAACAGATTCTGAAATGGAAATTAAAGATCAAAATCCAGATGTTCTGGCACAGTTTCTTTGTCTTCCTTTAAAGATAGATATCATCACCCATGTAATGTGGAAAACAATTGGTCAACGTTCGCAGATCACCTCCTTCAATTCAAGATGAAAATGCTTTACACCACTCATAAGCTCAAAAGCATATGGATTACTTGCCTGAATCCTGCAAAGAATACATAAATGTAAACCCTCGGAGCAATATCACAGCATATTTTCCTCCCAACAACTCTTTTGATTTGTGTTTTAATGTGTGTCTCTGTGTGTGTGTGTCTCTTGAGAATTGTAGGTTGTGAGTTGGCAGGGAAACATGATGGTGCACAGAGAAGCACTACCTCAGTCACTCACAAAATATGCTTCTGGCAATAGAAGCCTGATAAACAAAGTGAGAGGAAAAAAACACCAGCTGTGTTTTGGTGCACTGATAAAGTTTTTCCACTTCTATTTTGGTTTGATTTTTGAGCGTCGTCAGTGTACAGTAGGGATGGGGGTTGTCCAGAGAAATGCATAACATTGGCCGGTATGCATACTCATGAAAATATTACATCCAACCTAGCACTTTTGCATCGACCAAACTAAATGTCTGCCCTATAACAGAAGGATAAATGCTATTTCAGAATGGAGGTAACTGGACTGTTTAATTCATATGGAGGATGACAATAGAAGGTCCATGAGTACCCAAACAGAATATAGTCCCTTATAACAAGCACCATTCATCCATCTGATATCTTTCTTTCTGTTACATTCTGCTCGACTGTCTTGTTGGAAGGAAAAAAAACAACAACAAAAACAAAACACAGTGGGGTTCTTTACTTTCTCCCGAAACATTAAAGTGCGAATTACCATGGACAAATAAGCAATGTACAGTGAGGTGAACGACAAGAGAGACAATTTTCCATCCTTTGTGCTTCTCAGTTTGTCTTTTGCTCTGACGCTTTAAATTGCCAGTCCATAAACAGTGGGCCCATTTTGCTGTTCTGTTGACACAAATTGCAAATTTTGAAGACAAGAGATATATTATTCTATGTAAAGCATTTTCATCTTTTCCACAAAGTTAGCTTTGGCAGGGAAGGCAAAGTGTGAAGCCAGATGTGGCATGTAATTGGTTGGTAGTGGTATGGTACGTAGGCTATCTTGAATCAGTGGGAACACTTACAAGCATCTCTAACTGAATGGTCGCTGCCTTTGCAATTCCACCCAACACCCCCCGCTATATCCTCAAGCTCCCATGAAATTCATAAGACCAAATATCGTGCCTGTTTTCTTTACATCTGCATAATACAACAACCAAGTATTCACATCAAACCACCTTCACTTGCAAGGTTCACCCTTTTCACACACTGTTCTACAAGGTTTCTGGACAATTTGAAAAGGGGCTACATTAATAATCCATGGATGTGTAGTCCATGCCTAAATGCAGAGCCAAACTACAAGTGCAAGACCTTAGATTGCCACACTTTTGACACCTTTGAGAGCTTCTCCCTCTTTCTCTCTCTGCCAGCAGAGCTTTGATTGATGACATCAAAAGGAGTGGTGAAATCTGGGGGCTGGATGGAGAGATAACTGACTGGCTGAGAATGACTCAGTCTGTAGCAGAGAGTCCGTCTGCTGCAGCCTGGAGGAAGAGAGCACGCGGGGAGCAAGAAAGGGAGAAGGTATCACGGAGTAAATGAGGCCTTGCAGTTTGGTGGCGCACATAGCTTCATCATCCTCAGCTCATGTTTGGGAGGCAAACATGACTCTGCTAACGTTGCTTTTGTTTGGGGAGGAGAAACATTACTGAGTCAGAGGGTTGTGACCAAACAGTGGGCAGGGCTTCACCAGCAGCATTCTATCTAATCAATCTACTGCGGGAGGACAGAAAACATACACATGCAACACGCACTAACAGAAGGTCGCACACCCACAATAGACACTTGCACAACTAGTATTTGCACACACTCTCATACTCTCTGCCAACCTCATACCTTCTGACAGATACTCCGACACCCACAAAAACACATGCATCAATCACTGGCTTTTTTTTGTCCCTCCCTCAAATAAAAACACACTGTCATACAGACACAGCGGATACATTTACAACACACGCCAAGTCAGTCTGACTGCCAGGCTGGCTCATGTTACTTTGATCCTGATAAGAAATAGGGATTATTTGGAAGCCAGCATGCACACCTAACTCTGGGCTGTAGAGTTTTATTTATGGGCCAGCAATAACCCTCACAATTGGTGTGGCAGCTCTGACTGCATCTCTGACATCATTGCACAAATTCCCTCTTGTGCGACCTTGGATTTTATGTTATGAATTCTACACGGATGCAGAGAACGTGCAATGTGATCAGGTGATGAGGTCAGTCTCGGAAGAGGAGAATGCCTCTACTGTAGCCATCATTTATGAAAGATATATATATACATATATATATATATATATATATATTGTCACAAGATGATGGCTGCCAAGAAAGTCAGTGGCTGTGGGTGAAGAGTGGACATTGGCATCGGGGGCTTTTTGGCTTGCTCTCCCTCTTTAAATAGCCCCTGATCTAATCTGCAGACAGCAGCAGACTTCTGACAGATCCTGCCTTGGTGCCTCCTCCCACTAGGTGACACATTCTTTATTTATTTTTCCTCTCCTCCGCTCTGGTATTCACTCCATGGAGTACTGGCCCCTTAAGCTATTGTCAGTTCTGTTCTCCATCCATGTCTGAAAAACCAAATGGATTTACAGGGTTTACTGTCAACCTCTCCCTTTTTCTGGGCTTATGAATGTGGCACAATCTTCCTTTTCCACTCTTTTATTTCCACACTATCTGACCCCTCATGATGACTTGGTCATTCTTCTTATCCGTGGAGCGCTGTTGTGGCACCAGCTTTCTATTAAGCGTATCTTTCACAGGTGACCTCATAATATGCCCTGACCTGTGTACAATATAGTACAGTCTGAGCTCAATATATAAACTTTATGAGGCCTCTACACACTCTTGGCTGTTTTGAACGTTAACCTTTAAGTGTGCTGTTTGTTTCTTATATTCTATTACTTATCAGCTTGGGTTTCATTTTGCCCCTGAAGCAATAGCCATATTAATGAAGGTTACCTGTCTTTAATCAAGTAGTTTCAACTAAACCGATTAATCCAAAAGAAATATAACAATATAAGATATAACAAAAGAATATAACAACTGCTCTAAAATAAATCAATGGGTCTCACAAGCCCTTTATTTATTATTATCCAAGAGAGAGTTGTAACAGTTTTGGAAAGCTGTGACAACATAATGCCCCTACCAGATCAGAAAATGCTGTCGTTCTCACTGAGCAGTGATTTTGTTTGTCATCTCTTGGATGGCTGATAACCATCTAGAGCGTTTGCATCCTCAGGCTCTGCCACAACTTGTTTGTTATCGTCAGATAATTATTTGTTAATCAAGACAATAAAATGGGCATTATTTAATGAACCCCTTCCCATTCCAGTAAAGTTTTCTTAAAAAGTCTATCCATGTCATAAGAGCTATCAGAGAGCTGTTCTAGAAAAGAATGTAACCCCAGAAACTTTAAAAAACTCCCAGAGATGTCAGTTGATGCTTCTTGTGCATGAGTGTACACAGAACGTACAAATGATTTGCTGTAGTCATGTTGCTTTTCTTGTTGGATGTTTTAATTCAGATATGCAAAGAATTTCATTGACTGTTTGGATTAGTCCTCAACATGGTCATTTACAGCCAGCTCACTATATACTCAGCAGAAGATACATTCCTCAGAAGAGAGCCACCCACTTTCTGCGTGCTAGTATGCTCGTTGGGTATGGTGGCCTGTGGACACGACGTTTAAGCTCTTATAGTCTAAGACAAAGTGTCAGTTAAAGGCAAAGAAAGCTGGCTATATTTTTACATGCCAACTGGACTTGTGATTAAAATAAAATCTGTGAAATATTAGGTGCTGGCAGGTTCATTTGAAAAGGTTGCAACAGTAATCATTAATGAGACCATTGTTAAAAAAAACAGATATGATATGTGTGTATATTTGTTGAAATATTGATCAGTGGATCATCAGGAGGCACGTTGCCTTTATAGGGGAGTTGCCTTAACCTTGTGTTTTTTTAATTCATTTTATGGTTGTTAGCTCCGATACTTTCTGTTGTGGTCACCATATTGTTAAATGCTTTGCATTAATCAAATCTAAAGCTTAGCTTCCATAAGGTATCTTGCCTGTAGAACCACTGATACACAGCATCTAAGTACACAATAAAGTAGTGTAGAAAACAGCTGACAACCCGCATGCGGTCAGTCTTTCAAAGGGTTAATTGTTAGTTTTCCATTAGGGGTCAGCAGATACAATACAAAGTGAAGTTAAAATATCCACTACGGTGTCAGATTATGATTTGTATGAGGCATGTTAATGATCATTTAAAGGGATGGTTAAGGGTTTCAGAGAGCAGCAGAAAAACTAAATGTTGAACCGGACATTGAAAATGTTGTGAAATAAGTTGGTGGTTACGGAATTTCTTCAAAGTTTGCAAATCCTTTAGAAAATCGTATTTTTAAAAATAAATTTGACCTAAAACCATAATTGGATTTATACACAAAAGTACGTAAAGAGGACCAAGTAGAAGAAAAAAAATGAATTTACTTTTTTTTTGTGGAAAATGGTCCAATGTTATGTCTATGAGTGGCATAAATATAAACTTTTTGTATTGGCTGCTATGTAAATTAAAGGAACAGTTCACTATTTAAGACCTTGAGTCCCAGTTCCAGCTTGTTTATCAAGAATAAGAAATGAGGAGACCATTTTCACAACAATAGCTCATTTCTATCCATTTTGGCTGTTTTCGCTGGTCCATCCTGCTGCTACAGACAGGGTTCCATTGGGCACTCTGTTCAATGTCCTTAAAACAATACTAATGTTAATTTTAAAGAAAAGGTCAACTCACCGGGTGGTTAGTGGTATTAAAAAAAAAAATGTCGGCGCATTTTATGGTTTTCCATCCGTGTAATCCGTGTTCTTTGCTGTTCAGGAACTATTTTTCATGCTAAATCACGACAAACGTAAACATCCGCTCTATATTTGAGTCTGAGGCTCTAGCCCTGGCGCAGTGATCTGACAGTGAAAGTGAAAAGTCTTCCAAATGGAATACAATTGGATTACAAAATGCTAAATAAATATTCTTGATAAACAAGCTGGAACTGGGACTCAAGGTCTTAAATAGCGAACTGTTCCTTTAAATGTTTTCAGTTGATGAGTTGATTATTGTGTGAGTGGCTCATCTGTTTTATTGTAAAACTAAAAAATGTTTGGAAAAATGTTCCTCTTTGGCACCCCACTAAAGTTGTGGAATGTAAGCTGCTGTCGTGAAAAAAAAAACAACAAACTGCTCTATCTGAACCCTGTACATGCACAGCCATGCATGTGAATATGTTGTTATACTTTAGCTGCTTACAAAAGCTACAAAAAATTTCAAGAGAAAAGGCAAGTTAATGTTACAGGACTTAACAAGAATAAGACTGTCTATGTTTTTCTATACTAGTGAATAACAAAAAGACATAACAAAAAATGTGTGTGTTCTAGTGTGTTTGTAATGCAGTTTGTCTTTTCTGATTTACATTTTTGAATGATTTGAATGTTGTATATTTGTGAAATCAATATGCAACAATGTGCAAATTAATTGCATTGTATATATAACAGTGCAAGATAGGTTTTTACTTGAAAAGAACTTATTTCCATGTTAGTTTGATATGGAACTGAGGCTTCATCGATGAGGCAGAGACGCTAAAGGTGAGGTTATAACTCCCCCTATGACACTTAATAATCTTCTAATTACCAAAATAACTCTCTCAGATTGAGTAAAGTTCATAAGTCTATAATCAGGTGAACAATGAACAACATAGATTTGGATTGGAGAGATACGAGGTGACACCTCTCTCCAAAAGGAACATTTCTACTCATCTGCAGCTTGCTAAAGACCACGTAGATAAACCATAAGGTAGTTGGAAGTTTTTTAAATAGTTTCTACTTTGAATGGCAATATTTATGTTTGGAGACACTATGTTGGAACATTCATGCAAAAAAAAAACACCCTGCATTCCATATGTTAAACATGTTGGTGGTTGTATTATGGTTTGGACCATGGACAGAACAATGAATTATATAAAAAAAATGTTGTCAAGGCATTGTTTTTTTGGGGAAAACGGGTTAATGAAGAATAAACTTAAGGTTTTGGTATAGCAAAATATTGAAAAGTGTTAGAGCTGAACCTTTAATGAGCAGCTAATGGGAGAAAACCCATCAACACCGTAGAGGTGAAACTGTTCTGTACAGTTAAATCAACTGAATGTACTCCAAGAAGATGTGCAGGACAGATCAACAGGTAACAGAAACATATAGTAGATATACTGTTAATTCTGTATAAAAAACAGTATCAAATAGTTAAAACAAGGGTGTATTTACATTTATCACACAGATATGTAATACTGGCTCATTTTCCAGAATATTTCAACAACTAAGTAAAATATGTTATTTTACATGATGCCCATTATCTGCTTCTGAGGACTTGAGTGAAAATCTGACAATTTTTTCACTTATCTTTGTGGGGGAATTTAGAAAATTCTAAAGGGTTTGCAAATATACTGTCAGTAGTCTGCCAAATGCTTTGGGTTGTGATTTTATGTTTCCCTTTTTACCATCCACTAAAAGAGTAGCCCTTCTTTAATAATTCCTGCAAAGTTTCACCTTATGGTTTAAGTGTTTAGGCACAAGGAACCACTGCACCAGCAAAAGACTTCAAAGCCATGAGATAATCCTAAAGCAGCAGTCTTGTCATCTGTTGACTTGCTCAGCCATCTCAATGTAAATTCGGTACATACCAGCCTTCTCCACTCCATGGTGACAAGCCTGGAAATCAGCTAATATGCAATGCAGTGCCTCATTTCTGCACTGCAGCTCTGTGTTCGATTGCAAGCAGCAGCTGTGTGTACGTTACTGACGTGAATGAGAAGAAAACAAGGAAACAGTGAAACTTCATGCAATTGTGTGTTGACATGGTTATATGAGGAATTCTCTCGACCCTCCTCACTCCATGCACAATTAATTTGACACAAGCTGCAAGCATAAATCCAAGATGATTATGCTGCAATGAATATTTTCATCTTCTCTGGGCTCAAGAACACAAGTAGACAGGAAAATTGGTTTCCTTGTATTATGTAGATGACGGCTCATTCTGCAGCATCGGCAGGATTCAGCAGTTGAGGTGTGTTTTTGTGTGTGTGAAAGTTTGGGATTCCATGAGAGGCAAATAGGTTGATGTTATTAAACTTAAGCATACTTTCTCTATTTATTCATTTTAGTTTTTGAAACCTGTCTGTTTCTCCTTCTAGAGAAAATATAATATAAAATATAACATTTTGAGGATTGTAAGTGTGGCAGTTTATGGATTATTATCGGACAGAGCCTCATTAGCTTTATGTAAGTGAGATAAGACCCCCCCCACACACACACACACTTTTCTCCGTCCAACAAAAACACAATTAAAAGTGCAGCTATTCAAGCTGGAAAGTGGCCAGCTGTTGTGGGTTAATAGATGGGTTTGGCTAGACGTCTGTGAGGTGACCGCTAGCTGGCAGCTTGCTGGATAAGGTTGCAGATTGTAAGTGGACATGTACTTTGCTTCCCTCTGTGTGCAGTTGTCACTGCATGATGAAGCACTCTGAATCTCCCTCCTTCTCTGTGTGTAGCTCCCTTGTCTTGCCCTTATTCTACCCTTTCTAACCCTTCTTTCTGTTGCAAAGGCCTTGTAAGTGTGCTGACACGTGTGACCCTGGAGAGGAGTGTCTCGATTGACTCGGGGGAGTTCAAGGACTAAAAGAGCAAGATAAGAGAAAAAGACACAGGAAGACAACAACAGCAGAAGCTAGAGACTCTAAGATACCTGTCTTTCGTCTCTCAGATAGAATTACAATAAATATTGCCTGCAGTGATAACTTGGAATTGCTTACTGTACTTACATGCACTCAATCAATACAGGCACAAGTGTTGTAGCTTTGACCTGGAACTGCATGAAATGGTATGCTAAAATATGTACATTGCTCTAAATATTCACCCAGTGTGTCCTGGTTACAGCTACTTCTTATTTCAGCACTGCTCTGCTTAGTGGTTTCATTTGGCATCTGCTCTCATTTTCAGAGCAAAGGCAAAAAAAAGAAAAGAAAAGAAGAGAGCAAGATGGGGGGTTGGAGTGAACTAGCTTTTTCTGTAGCCTCTGGATTAGAGCTGTGCTGTCATTGTTAAATGGAAACATTGGCCAGAAATGTGCAGTAAAAGTCCTACAGACGTACTACCTTAAAAATTGCCAGGAAGGTCTCCTATACAAGCACTTAAGGCAGGATGAATTATCTATATGTTACTCATCTAAGTGATTTAAAATCAAATATTGGAAGACACAGTATATTTAATGAGCGGGTCCTTTTAATATTAATTGATAGCTTTCATTCATCAGGACAATTTTTTTTTATGTTAAGTTCCATCAGCAGTATCTGTGAATATTGAGGTAAAAAAAAAAAAGAAAAAAAAAAAAGCCTGAAATATAACGATCAAGAGGCAGAAAATGCTGATACTCCATCTGCTGCTCTATCTCTTCAATGATGTATGTGAATATTCTGAACTTGCTAAATTATTAATATGGTCAAATAAGTGACTGATCATGCCTCAAAAGTATTCACTCTCCCTGATGCAAAAAAAGGAGAAAATCAGAGTGCGCGAGCAAGGCAATAAATAAATAGGTAACATTTTAGGAATCTCTATTCAGTCCCATCAAAATGCAAATGACATATTCATTTAAGGGGTCACACTTTATTTGGATTGTCCGGTGGTTAGTAATGTGTCACTCAAATGCCTTGGGTGTTTTAAAAGCTGCTGATAATTGTGCTTGAAGAAGTCAGTGTGTCTCTAGGATACAGTTGAACTTATGCTCTAGGTTACACAGTGTCCTACAGGCCTCAAAGCATTAATGCAGTAGATTGGAAGGAAGAATATCGGAGTGGAGTCTCTTGCAGCGCTGGGTTTGGCTTCGCACTGGCCTGATTAGTATTCTGTCTGCAGCATAGGACACTGGTCTAAATTTAACGAGTAGCAAATAAGAAAGTGGCTACACCGTCTCGAAGAGAACAGATCTGAGCGGATCCGAACTGCTTCTACACCTGCTGCTGCACCAGTGTTACTGTGTTTTTGCCCATGGCCATGATTCTGGCACTTGAGGAACAGTCCTCTATGTGGGCTAGATTGGGCTCTCCTAATGACATGCCTCTGTGCTGTTGGCAGGTTGCTTCAGGCCCACACTTACACCAGCACTACCCTGCTCCTGCACTGCTGTTATTCAGCTCAGAGATGGTTCATTAATAAATGCTTACACTCTCAAGCTGCAAGGCTTTTGGGACGTACTTTAATCAGTGGCATAAATAAACATGTGAACATGTGTATCAAGTTTACATGTGCAGAGTTGTAGTTAAACAAGCACTTGACCACCGACACAAGGATAAATAAAGAAAATAAATGCAAGGAGCTGTTATTTATAGTATAGCACCTAGAACTTTTATTTTCTCATTTCACTGAGGCAGTTTGAACATGTCATCAAGTGTCTTCAGTTAAGGAAAGGCAGACCCCCACCACAACCAACACACACACACACAAACAAACACAGTCCATTAACTGTCAGGTACTGAAGACTGATCTCAAAAACTTGGCAATAAATAGATAGCTTTGTGTGGAGCGACAGAGAGCGAAAAAATAAGGAGCATCCATCTATCAATTAAATGACAGGGGCACAGCATGCGCAGTGAATTAAGAAAATACGATGGCCTATTTTTCCTCTCTCATTGGAAATCATCAACACTAAGTACAGCAATAGCAGATAAAGGCAGGCAATCCAATAACGTGTGAAATGGAAGCAAAATAACAGCCACTGGCTGTCACAAAAGTTTACAGCAAGTTTGTCTTCTGGGTAGAAAAAAAAACACCTTCACTGCTGTAAAATGAGTTCTCAATGTAAGGTGTTGCCTCGACTTGCTGTGGTGCACCTTTCATCAAATAAATGATGTTTCCAAATTGAACTGCTATGCCCAATTGTTTTATTGTCCTCAATACTGTGAGCACAACACATCTCTCTCTAAGGCCAACAATTTTTCCAGCAGTTCAGAGGCACAAAGCACTTCTGACAGTTATTTTGACAATCCAGAGTGAAAGGAGGGTAAAGAGTGGGTGGGTGGGCTGAATGACGATGCTGTTAGCAGTGCCAGCGCTCCTTTTTCCTTCTTTCCTTCTTTCCTTGAAGCTTGTTTTTGCCTTTAATGGCTCAATGCCCCTCAAAGAGATAATACCCGAGGCAGTCTCCCAAGGTTTTTTTTTCTCTTTCTTTCCCTTTTCTTAAAAAGAGAAAAAAAAAGAAAGCTAATCAGGCTGACTTTATCTTTTTCTGTTTTATTGGTCTATCCACGATAAATGACACCCACATTGAGAGATGTACATGTGTAGAAATAAAATCCAATTTATTCTTTTTCATGGATCAGAGGTTTTAGTATCTGGAGCACGAAACCAGTCATTCTAAGATAATATGCTCCAAACTAACCACTGCACATCTCATTGGAATGCAAAACTGTTGACATTGCAGTGCTTGGATGTTTTTCATTTAATTACCAGTTTGTTCACGAATGTGGTAGAAAGTCTGAGATCTTAATTGTACCAGATCTGTGTTCAAATACCCTGATACAATTGTGTTCACAAAAGTTAACTTCAGCTCTGTCACAAAGTTAGCTTTTCGTCAAGGCTATCCACTTGTGTTCAATCGAAAGAGATCAATAATGTATCATCTGCCTCTACTTAGCTCACTGATAAAAAAATAAACAATTTATTTGTGAAGTGAAAGCAACATTTATTGATCTTTGTTATCCCCCCTTCTGTGTGTAAGTCCATGAAAACTGGTTTGAGCAGACATTTCTGCAAACAGAATGACTTTTCAGGTGACTTTGACAAATTGAAAATTCTTCTTCAAATTGAAGAAGAAGCATTGGATTAAGCTAATACACTTCCCTTAAAAACTATTGCTATAATTTGATATATATTGGTTAAAGAACAGTCAGACCATATGGCTACATGACAACCCATTCAAAATGAAAAGTCCTTTAGCCCATGAATGGTTTCCCACTCCTTTCTTCTTCCTTAGCTTAGACTCATACATATGTATAGTGCTGAGAGAGGCAGGCAAGAGTGGGTTGGGAACAGCATGAGTCTGTGTTTTGCACTGTGTATATCTAATTGCCTGACCACCAACAGTTATAGCCAATTTTAAATCCAGAACTAAATGTTTCCTGAGCTGTTTTCCGCATCCCAGTCCTAAAGCCAACTTCCTCAGAGCCCCATGGAGGCGGGGCAAAATGCCTTTCTACCTGCGGCGAGAAGAGATCACAGTCGACCTTTAGCAATCTGTCAATCAGGCAGGAACTGTCAGAATGAATTTCAGAGCATTAAGCCCCCGCTACCTCTCCTGCAGAATTTGGCTTCAGAGCTGTTTCTCAACTGCCAATGTTACGTCTATGTGATTACACTGAGTGGGAGGTAATGGTGTCACCCTCCTCCAGGTGGCCGAATGGGCTACATTCGGTCAAGAAGAAGAGAAGCATTTGACGGGGTGAAAATTTCTCAGAGGCGGACCACACAGGAGTGAGACTCTTCACATAGATATGTCCAAGCAGCAGTATTTTTGTATCTTTGTGCTGCGGGCGTCACTTAATGAATTTGGAAAGCTTTGTGTGAGATTTACATTCATATGCAAAAGTTCTGCTGTCTCTTGTTTGCTGAGAATTTCTGAGAATGAACGGTATCAGTTTCAGAACGCAAGTGGGTATCAGTAGGTACATTATTACCTAAAAGGTATCTTTAGTTTTTGCTATTTGCATTGCCCCTTGTTTATTGTAAACCCTTTCTTCAAAAGTTTAACACACGGAAAACACAGATCCCTTTAAAAAGTGTATGCCACCACAAATTTAGCCACTGGCAACCCATTTAATATATTTATTTAATTAGGTCATAGCAGATGTCATTGACTAAATGTAGACCAAAGCTATTTTTGGTTGTTACAAATGACTCGGCAAAGCGATGCTGACGCAAGACAGAGGAATCTTATGCTTCTTCAGGGCAAGAAACTTAAATAATACCAACTCTTAAAAGAAGACAGTGAGGATAGGCAAATCTTTCATGCTTCTTTCTGTACCCTCTTTAAAATATGCTTTGACTAAAAGCCACTTCTTCCTTTGCTGATGCTGGAATGACAGCTGTCAAATAGGGAGAACCAGTAGTTTTATTGCTGCACATCTGACTTCCAGTCACATAATAATGGAATGAGCTGCTGACCCTCTCTGGATTATGCACCCTGAAGAGGACCACACTTACCCCCCAGCTGTGTGCACTCGGCTTTGGCTCTGAAAAAGAACTGTTGTCTGCAGGCCAAGAGATAAGCTCTCTTTCTTTCTCCTCCTTTCTTTTCTCTCTGGTTCCTCCTCTTCTTCACACTCCTCACATCCTCACTTCATCTCTTGATTCACTCTATCTAAATATTTCCCCCTACACACACAAACTTACTTGCACTTACAGACACATATACAGACTGCGACGGATATCGTGCGCCCTGCTGTGTTATATCCTCCTGTTTTTCATTTAGTGCTGACAAATGTGTCCCTTTCTAAACCCCACAGTGGATGACCTGTGTGCCTTCACCCTCACCTGACTCGGAAAGTCCTGACTGCGGGCGAACCACTCCATCAAGCTGCCCTCTTTGCCAACATGTACAGCTGATTCTAAGAGTTATTGTTTCAGCTATGACCTTGCCAACCACCCTGGAAGTCACCATTGCAGCTTTGCTCTGTCTCATCACTCCTTCCTACCTCCTTATAATCCCCGCCGATGCCTCTGAAACAAGCAACGACAGGCTATAAACATGAGGTCAATTAGTCACATAGTTTGCCTTTTGGCTAGTCACAGATGCACAGAGAATTTGTAATAAACCTCAAGCTGTAGATTAGGCTCTATGATTTATGTAATGGTGACAGAAAATGTAGCCCTTTAAGAGTCAATATAGTCATGAATAACCTTAAGTCCTTGATCTCAGAAAAAATTGCTACACATATTTCTTCACATTGGACCACCCTTTTGATCACCACAATATTAGTTAAAACCAGGAATTTATTGTCTTTGATTAATTAATTGAAGGTGGATCTAACGTAGGATTTAAATTTTGGCCATCCTAATTTCTCAGCATAGCATTAAGGGATGGCATAGTAAGTTATCACATTTTTAAAAAATCGGGATATATCTTACCCTGGCCAAAAAGTCATTTTTAGTATCCGTACCAACCATCTCCTTTTTACTGAATAGCTGCTCTGTGGGAGCACAGGAATCTGTGAGTCACGGTTGAACTGAGGACACTGGTGTGTATTTACACCTCTGCTACTTTGTTCCTTTCCTTGCAGATATAGATTTTGCTGTGTTGACGTGAACATGTTGTATCCATATACGTCACTCGCAACTCTACATATGAGTCGGTGTGGATGGACATGAAGGTGTCTTGAATATTGGACTCAGTCATGGTTAGGATGATGATGGACTACTGTAACTCTGCAGGCTTTATTTGAGGTATTTTTTTTTCATGAATGGAGAGTGACTGAAGCACTAATTACACAAAATTAGTCAATTGAACCTTATTAATTTCAATCATACTTTAGAGTGAAGTATGAAGGTGACCACCATCAATAGTCTTTAATTAAAGTGGCTATTTTTAGTTGAATCTTATCTTTACATTAATGAAATTAATTATGTAGTCGACCTGTAATAATGTTACAGTTATTGCTGTTAATAGTGCTTTCCATTCTGTCGGCTCTATGATGAGGCGGACATCAGAAACCATAAGGTGTAACAAACCATCTTTCTTTGCACTCTACGAAGAGAAATCACAAAGAATATTACTGTTTCATTTGCAGATTACTTGTAATTCTTTATTTTTTGGTCCTTAAGATCAAGCTGATCTGATTTCTGTTAGCATCAACAAAAATGTTTAGTTGACCACATTTTAAAAGCAACGTGTAATTTTTGCATGAAATTTACTTAAAATGCTGGCATTATGATTTACTACAGTATTTCACAGTAAAACACTGAATTACATTTAATTTTTTAAAACATTCTCCAAACAAACTCTTCTCCATATAGCCCTCTTTTAAATCTCTGCTGGTTTTCTCTGTGGTCCTAATATTCAAATATATATTGAACTGACAATACCGGTTTTGTTTTTGACTTATTTTTATTATACTGTTGCCAAACATCTACTTGCAAGATAGATGATAGAAAACTAGCTGAGACTAATGGTAATTTCAGGGCTCTTAGCATTTAGAGACCCTTGATCAGATCATTCTCTTCATAATCATACAGCTATTTGACAAAATAGCTGCTTCCCACAGGCCTCCCACTTGTGATCACCGTCAGTTGTATTCAGTGGAGCAAAACGAGCAAGTGGCCACGAGTAAGCATGTAACACTACAACCAGTCGCCCACAACAGCTATCTAATACTCCACATTGAAATAAAGTAGGATAATTGTAATCGACAACTGCGGCTACAAACACTGGAAATATATTTTCTGTAAAGCACAGATGATAAATGAGAAATACTGTATGTAAAGAAATACAGGATATATCAAAGGTTAAAATTTTGAGCACTATATAGAGCAAACGGACCATCAGCATCAGTTGAACTCTTTCAACATAACTTGTACAATTCGAATAAGTAAACTTCTAAGAATTTTCTCTCTTATCAAATATTTTTTAGCCTCATAGACCTTGATGCTTTGCAAAAACATCAGAAGTCTTCATCATCACTGCCATAAACCGCCAACTGCACAGGTGACTGAGTAGAAGACACAAAATATTAATCACCCAAATAGTCTGTTGACATGTTCTGTCTCATTCTGCTGGTAGCTGTGTCTGAATAATTAGCCTGTCCTTTCTGCTGTGCCTCCTTTATTTTGCCCTGCCTTGCATTAGGTGCTGTGTTGTCATGCTGTTGACAATGACAGTAGTGGCAGCCATCCATGCTGCGCCACTGGCAGAGTGTGAGCTGCCAGGGCGAAACAATGACAGAAAGAGAGAATAGGGTAGATTCCAGGAACATGGAGAGCTGCCTTTTGAAGACACTCAGCATGGTTTAATTTCCCTGGGATTAACGATTTACAGCGCCTTTCAAATCTTTGTGTCTTTGCTTTTTTTTTTTTTTAATTGTTGCTTCTTACACAAATGAGCTGATTTCATACTGGAAGTATAACTTGTCATCTTGGCCAACTTTTTCACCTGCAGCCTCAGCACCTGTTCCACCAACATTTACTGGCACAAGTCTCACTCAGCTTTGGATAGATGACACCCCCCTTGGATTGCATCTCCAGCAAAATCTAACACCAACCGTGTATTAATCGAGCCAGCAACTTGCCACATGTCCAAAACAGTTAAAGACGTAGTACACAAAGAGTTCCAAAGCAAAGACAGACACATGAGGAGCCTAAAATCTTTACCCACAATCTCCTACGCCCTGTGTAAGCTCCCAACTCTAAGCATGGAGAGAGCTGAGTTAACAGGTGTTCTGCCTTGATGCAGCTCTGTCGGGCATGCTGTTTTACTTGGCTTATTGTCCATGTAAAAGCTTGCATATTGTGATTTATGGATTGAGCACAGATGCCTGAGACTTTTTTTTTTTTATAGAATTCACTATTTTTATGATGTTCAAAATCTCATTGTTCAGCTTCGACCGAGCTGCCTCAGGGTAATGATAACCATCCCAAGAACTTGTACATCAGTTATAGTCAGGATTGTTGTCTTTACAAGTGGGACTTGTGTAAAATGTGTAAATTTGCAAGTGAAAACAAAAATAATTGACATTTTTAATAAGAAATGTGCCACTTTGGTCCATGATGCAGATAAGCTATGACACCGTAGGCCAATCTCAGGCATGCCACTTGGATATTCAGACAGAAATCCCCAGCATAAAGAGAAGTCATTAATGACATTTAAATGTTATGGATCTTGGTCTAGTTGGCATTAATTAAGAGGATTAGAAACAAATCCCAGCAAGATAATCTAATGTTTTGGCATTTCTAGACTTCTGGTGCTCACATGGCAAGGTGCAATACCTCTATGTTATCTTATTATTCCCTCCCAGAGTGTGTGATCTTGAGATTAGAGAAATGACAACCACATCATCTAATCCCTGTGCTTTGCTGCTACACACAGTTGCGTCTTTCCCTAAATGTTCAGAAATTAGAAAAGGAAACAAAAAATGAATGATTGCAAACTGACCAACTCACACACAGATTGACTCATGCATGTGAGGCTTTATTCCCTCTTGATTCCTGTTTCTGAAGTAGTTCATGCTTACATGCTGTGCACTTTGAATTAAAATTTCACCATTTCAAATGTGGAACTAGCAAAACCTGAAACTTACCATTTTATGTAAGAGCATCATGATAGGACTGACAACCTTAAATCGGTAGGACTTAAACCTTTGAAATCTTTGGTCTTTGCAGTTTTAAGATGGGAGAAAAAGCATTTGAGGTGTTAGCACTCATATCAAAACATTAGAGGTCAAAAAGATACTTCTCTGTGAATATTTATGAGGATCATATTTTTTGCTCTTTTTTCCTGTTGAGAGGACTTAATAAAAAAAAAGAAATTTATTTTAGTTTTGGGTCCGTAAGTCTTACAGTTGTGCTTAAACTACTGTGTGCATCTTGGTGAATTTCTGCTATAAGAGATTTATAGTAAAGTTGACTCCATTATTATAGAAAATACCATAGTGATGGCTTTACAATGATTTGTTAGAAGAATTCTACTTGTAATGATGCCATAGCAAAATAGTTTTAAAGGCCAAATCAAGCCATAGCAATTAAGTGAGACATTTCTCTTTTATGTGCTTTATTGAGACGACGCCGTGGTAGTAATTCAATGAAAGTCAGGCCTCTATTTTGTTGAAAAGTGTGGCTAAAAAATATATACAACTCCTCAATAAGCAATTATCTTTATTTTTCAAATCACAGTAGTTGTGTAGTACTTGGTTACTGTGTAGTTGTGTCTGTTGGTAACATTAGTTTGTAGCATACTAGTGAGATTCCTGTAAAGCTAAATTAGAATTTTACACAACGCTCAGTGATGATAAGACAACAGAGCAGATGTTGCAAAAGGATAATGTCAAGAATCTAGACTCTAAGAAATTAATTTCACATCGCAGCATGTCCTTATTTTGTCCTCTGTGTGTGTTGTTTTTCATGGCACAAAGATTTTATGCTTGGGGAAATGTGCTTAGTAATAAATGGCCAGACTCTATGCTAATGCATAACTCTGACAACTTCCTTATAGAAACCTTGGCCATTTGTGTTGCGTGATAATAAGATCAGAACTCAGCACAAATGCACTTTGTGACAAGGTAAACAGAAGGACGAGCATCATTCTTCATTATCCCATGAAATGTTGTCTAAAAGGCATTAATAAAACTGAAATATGGCAGTACACTTTCCTCCATCGTAAACTCACAAAGAAGAACAAAGACACTTATCAAACTACAAGCACTCATAGAGTCTTAGTCACTTTATATTACTGCATATGTCCCAAGATATCTTGTTAGCGCGCAGGGGCTTATTTGTTTTAAAAACGAATATTTTAAGACCTCTTTTGATCACATTTAAATATTTCTTCACTGTAGTGAAAATTGACAGTCTCTAGCATTTTACAAATTTAATGTGGCATGAGAAGCTTTCCGACAATACTGAATGTGTTTATACCTTTTAGCTAAAAATACTAATTAGCAAGCCAAGTAGTGAAATAATCCGGTGATCTTAAGGAACCACAGAGAGAGTAATGCTTTAGAAAACACATATTCCCATACTTATAATTGCATTTTGACTCAACACTGCAAGACAGCGAAATGTCTTTTTGCTATGCCCTCACTCATTTTCTACTGACCTGAAAATGCCATTACAGATGCCATGCCAGAATCCAAGTCAGAGAAATGAGTCATGCTGTTATGACTTGTTGCTTTTCTTACTGCAAAATAAATGACCAGATAAATCATTTGTTCAAATGTCAGACATCCTGAATGTTCAGATCACTAAAAATAACCCCCCGTGTTCTATGAGACCACGTGCTTGATGTTATGTGTGAGACATGGTTGATTTGTGATGCACCACAGACTAAAGCTAAAAATAAAACAAAGGAGAGAAAACTCAAAAATGTAAAAAAAAAACAAAAAACCTTTTGTTGTTGGATAAGTTGCTACCCTGGAGAGTGGGTTGGTCCACGCTGCCCTCAGCGAAAAATAGGCATTTCTTCCCAATCCGATCATGAATTTCTTTTTCTCATTTTGCCTCACATGCTTTGGTGCACTTGGTGAAAATGAGTGTCCACACCTGGTAAAAGAGACAGTTTGATGGCCTAATGGAGAGAAAGCGGTCCCTCCGTGTACAGTGTGCTTTGACACAATAAAATGATGCAGCTTTCTTGGAAGCTGCTTGTGCACTTCGATGGATACCATTTTTCACACCATTAACTACAGCCTCCTGGTTTTATTCACAGCACAAAGATAGGCCAAAACAATCTGAAACACGCCCACGAACGAGCTCAATTGCAACAATTGATCTAAGCTGTTCCACCCAGTCTGTCGCAATTCAGTGCAGCAGGAGAAACCTTTATCTTCATCCACACTTCATCTCCCCCTCTCTGACTCTTTCTCTCCTGCACACATGCTCTTGTCTTTCTTTACTCTGCCTGTAATACCCTCTCTTCATCCTATTCAGCAAGATCCTTGCCTTGGGACAAGCAAAGGAGTTAGTGGATGAGTCACAAAGTACAAGCAGGCATGGTAAAAAATTTCACTGCTTTATCTGTAACTAGCCCTCAGAAGGTGTGTTAGGTGATAAAAATCAATGAGCACAACAAGCGCAATTTTTGGAGTGTTTACCTCAGCAGAGGTCTAACCTAAAGCCCTCATTACAGTGTGTGCTGAGTGCAGGGTTCGCGGAGGGAGGCAGAGCTCAAAGGGCCAACTAATCCAGCGGGTCTTACAGGCATGATGGGCTAGTCAATATGCTGGGCCTGCATCCTAAAGAAGCCGAAGCTCCACAGCAGAGCTTGGTAAAAGAGGCTCAGGGGAATGCTTTCTGTGGTGCAGTGTTTCTTTTTTTTGCTTTTTAAATTCTCTTCACAGCCCTCAAGGTTAGATGCTGGTAAAGTCTTAACCCATTCTTTACCTCTAGTCTTCTCTTCTTTGGTCATTTCGGTGACTTTTTATTTTCTAATACGAGGATCTGCAAATCCTATAGTATGAACCATGCATACTGGTCAGCTAAAGGCACAAGATTTTTTACAGGAGTCTTTTTGAGGCAATCATATTTGTATAAGCTTATGTATGACTGTGGACTACATAAAATCATCTCAACAAAGAGATGATTGTACATTGTACTTCAACTCCCGAAGCAGTATTTCATCAGTCCAGAGAATAATTGAGACTCTGATTCACTCCAGGAGCTTAAAAAAAAAAACCTCAAGGCAGCAACACAGGTGTGGATATGGCAGAGTGTTTTGTATTTAGCAAAGAATAGATACGGCTGGAGGTGCCTTGTTCTTGTTGTTTTCCTGAGCAGAGAGAACTCTGCTGGAGGCACATCACCAAGTTTAATTTAGGACTTTAATTTCCCCACACAAAAGAGGTCCGACACATAGGAACAAATTGACAGACGCAGTAGGCGGGCACTTGTCATTTTTTTTTCCAAATGGCTTATAATGAGAGTAAACCCTTTGGTTCAAGTATGTCAGGTTGAAGGGCATTTTTCTTTTTTGTGTGCTTAAGCTTTCAGCGTTTCCCATGAAGCAACGTTTGCCTGCCGAGCCGGTCGACATGTTCCATGTTCGGGAGTGGGCCAAAGCCTGCCTTAATCGAAAATAAATGGATTCTGTAGTGGAGAACAGGTTGTGCTGTCCTCAGTGGAGATCACTGGGCTGTGGTCAGCTGAACAGTAAACCCACAGCGCTGGCAGCCAAATCAAAACGGTTGTTTTGTGCAAAATGATCCATCAGAGCACAGCTTGGTGACTGATTGTAATTTCTGATTGTAGGTGTTCATTTGGACAAACAAAATAACTACAGTCACCTGCCAAGTTTGTTATTCAGTCATGTCAAGTCACCATTAATAGTTGGCTTATATTACATTTCTATTCACACTTCAATTACTCCAGTAATTTTCACCCATATAGTACAAGAGGGAAATACTTTTTTTTTTGTGTAATTAATATTATCCTTAAATGTTCCCTAAAATTGTGATTAATAAGATCAAGAATTCTATCGAATGAGAGTGTTTATATTGTGCTACTATCTTACTGAAAGTACAAGTGATTACAAGAGCCCCCCACACAGTTATATGTTTAACTGTTCTTGCTAAGCAGTTTTCTTTTCCCTGCTCTGCTCAGCAGCAGTATCAGCAAGGGAAAACAGAGTGAGGAGAGAATATAGCCCCATAAGAGAAAAGTGGTCCTTTGATATTGGTTTGAGTCTCCCCTGGGGTGACTCTGTGTCTGGGACAGATTCGTTTCAGCCTCAGCAGAGTGGGACCCTCTTCAGCCTGGCGAGTGGTTGTCATAACTGGTTTCAGAGTTAAGGCGAAAAGACTGGCTTGGTCAGGTGTCTGTAAAGCTCTGCGGTGAGGTGTTTGACTTCATGACTGTTCATACCAGGCTTCAACAACAAAGCATTTCGGCATACCTCAGACCGGTAAGGCCACTACACAGAAACCTCCCCTTACAAGACAGTTTTTTTTGTCAGTTTCTATCTTTAGCACAAATTTGCTGATTTGCCAGGCAGGCCAGAGGACCTATGCTGCTGGTATTGAATAGATCAGCAATTTGTGCCACTTGCATCTGACATTTTTTGTCTTTTTTTTTTTTTTTTTTGTCCAAAAACAAGTCAAACCCTAATAGCAAAGGCTATTAAAAAAAAGAGCTGAGAGAAAGAGTACACTGATTTTACCTGACACCGGTCTTTTGCTGGTACCTCTGTCCTTCCTGTAAGGCCTTTAGTAGGCCAGTCTCCAATATTACAAGAACATATGCTTACAAATACCAAAAGGCTACTCGTAAATGCTCTTTGTCAAGCTTTTATTCTTCCCTCTCTCATGGAGCTGTAATTCTACAAGTCCTGATTGCCTTCCTGTGTTCATTTGTCTTGAGATGGGCACAAATGTGAAGCATCGTCTGCTCTTGCTATCATTCTGCATTATAACCACATCCGCATAATAACACTCCATCATTCCCTGTTTGGTTCCATATAAAAACGTGTGGCTCTCTCCCAACCCCTTCTCCCTTAAGACCATGCCTCTACTATTTTTTTTTTGTATTTTTTTTTTTTGGTATTTAGAGTTTAAATCATTTCTTTTAATTTACTGAATCTCTGTAATAATCAACATGGGTTCCTTCCTACATTTATCTTATATGCAATAGTTTAATAGCCCTTTTTTAAATTAGAATTCTGTTTTAGCACAAGTAACAACTCAGGTTTCATTTCCATTCTGGTCAGCAGTACGTTTTTCATCTAGTTTATCCTTAACACTTCTAGAAAGTCCAAGGTTGACAAGATATTTAAATGAATTATTTCTTCTGGAGATGCCACTCCTGCCAGTACATTATTACAAATGGAGTGGTTTATCTGTATATTACCTTCCAATGTCCTTCCTTTGGGTCCATCTCATTTTACCTGTCATGAAGCCTGTAATGGGATTCACAAGTAAGACAGGCTGCAGTTGACAGTAATGGGCTCTTGAAGGGAGCAAACTAGCTGTGCTCTGTGAGTAGTTTTAATCTTAAATTTGTGATATGAGCAGTGATACTCTCTATGATAATCTGATTTCATGTTTACAAATACTATTAAGAATCTAGATTGTATTGGTTCACTATGATATTAGTATTTATAATATTTGTATGTATTAGAACTGCTGTAGGTGTGAAGATATAATTCAGAATTGATAGGACTCATGCCCTGAAACAGAAAATTGCATTTTGATTTAACAAACATTGCTGCTTCTTTGTCACGTTCCATCAAATGGATCAGTGTTTTCTGGGTTGTTGCTAAAATTGTTTTCTTGGAAAAATGTTTCTGAATGCATTGCACTTACCACATAGTCTATTATATTCCCATTTGCAGTACATACTGTGACGATGATTATAGTCAAATAGTAGGTTCACCAGTGTTCATTCAGACCTTACTGAGTGTTACTGCAGAAACACAAACTCTAGTTAAAATTATTGTGCTGTTTTTTTTATTTTGTTTGGGTTTTTTCTTTTTCTTTGCCAGTATTTAAGGTGTGACTTGGAAACATTCTCATGGGAAGGGATGTTTAGTAACAAGGGAAATACCATACCACAGGAAAGCAAACGGGGTTAAATCAGTAAAAATGGTGGAATTTCCCTTAGAAATACCACAACAGGTACACCAAGCTAATTTGAAAATTTGGAAAATTCAGAAGCACGTGTACTGTTGATTCTGTCCATATTAAACAGCCGGTCTAGTTGCTGTTCCCTAGGGGTCTCACACATTGAGTCAAAAATCCAGAAACGAGTTGACAAAAGATAAACATAAACTGTTTTCTGTGTCAGTTAATTTTGTGGAAGGAAGTTCCCCTTTGGGCCTTGGTTAGTTATTTCATTGGCTCCTAAAATATATTTATTCAATTAAAATTTGCAAACTTTTTCAATTCTCCCTTGAATTAGGAACCTAAAGGCTGCTCTGCTCTTCCCTGCTCTTCAGTGGCCCAAAAATTAAGAAGATATATTCTTAACAGATTATGCATATGACTATGATCACCAGAAAGCTTAAATCTCTTTGAAACATTTCGATCTAATTGGCATTTAACACCGCACACTAAACAGAAACTGCAATATGCACCGGTCCTTAGAGGAAACTGACATTGAATGTCGACAGATTCTTTTGCAGTGTAACACAAAAAGTGTTAATCCTTTTTTTCATCACTTCTTGGATTGAGATTTTGGCACAACAACACTGTACATCTTTAAAAGCAGTAGCGATAAGTAAATTTAGTAACACGCTTCTTAATTTCTAAACAGCTTGTGCTTTGGAGTGTTGATTTTAACTCCTCAGAGGAGTGCAGCGTCTCCAGTTCCCCTAAGACCTTGTGGGTGATAATCAGTCATTACTGCTCGTTCACTGAGTTATTTATTTCATTGCATTCACGTGGCAATGCATCATTTATTTATGTGACAGTTGTTATCTATTACAGTGTTTCTTTCATGTGGCTAAGAATGAGATATTTTATGGAACATTAGGCTTCCATGTATCTGATGTTGCTACACGGATTCTGTTTCCTCTTCTCCCTGTGATACAGTCTGCAAACTCATAGGTCAGTTAATTGCGGGATATTGATACCAGTATTATGACTGCCACTGCAGCGCAAGTGATTCCTGAGGCATTTCAATATGTGGGATTGTGCTCTTCCAATAAAAAAATGACATTTGAGCCACTTTGCACAGCCTTCTCTAATGGGGTCTGGGATAAGAATGGCGATATGCGTTGGAGCTGGCAGAGGCACGGGCTGTGTTTTTGTTTATATATAGTATCAGCCAGCATTATTCCACTTGCAGTTGTCCCATAATCATCAATCATTCCCGCACGTGGGCCGGCTTCTGCTGCTAACCACAGAGAAGATAGACTGCGAGCTGCACCCTGGCACCTCCGACTGTTCAAGTAGAGCGAGTGTGTGGGACCGCGCTGGGAGTTGGTGGTGTTGGTGGTGGTGGGGGGGGGGGGGGGGGGGGGGGTTCTTGTTTGGTGATGGAGTGAGTTATGACAGCTTTCAGAACCCCCCTCCCATCCCCTCCTCTCCTCCAGCTCATTACATGCACCAACGTCCATCAATTCCCCTTCTTCAACACATTTACACACACACCCGTAGGTACCCCTCCCCAAACCGATCAGGAGCAGTTGGGAGGCTAATCATGTGATATGTTTAGAGGATGTGGGATGGGTCAGGCGCAACTGTTTTCTCAGGTTTCATTTGTCTCTGTCTCTCTATCTGCTTCAATCTCTTTCTGCGTAGGAGCTTTGCGAGAAGAGCTCTTGGCTTTGAGGACACTGCAGGGGGAAGATCCCAAAAAGATTTTGCAGTCTTGCACGCATGCAAAGATGTACTCCGATTATCAGCAATCACACACATTTCATGTACGGTATTCGTACATACGTACAAGACCACATAGAGTATATTTATTTGCTAATCTTTGCTCAGAGTTTGTGCTGTATACACAGACACACACAGGTACACAAATATCCCAGTGTTACCATGGCAAAAATACAGTAAGAATCCAGATGATCCTTAACAAAACGGTTATATAACTATTGCGGCACCAAGTCCTCTTATCTAAGCCTTCGTCTTTATTTCCTTTCAGCCTGGCTTTGCTGCTTTTCAGCAGCTCTTTACTTCTTCTGCACTTCACACAAGACATCACTGAACACATGAAGCACATTTGTAATTGCAGATGAGCCACTATTTTGTTGACTGTAAAAAGAAGACAGCTTTGTCATGGTTGTAATTAACAATATCCTCAAACTTTAAACAAAAATGAAGTGAGATTTTATTTTTAAATCTTGATAAAAATCTCCACGCTGTAGAAAGAATTTTACACTTAGTTAGATGCGGCCCACTTGAGAAGCACACCCACATTCTCTCTCTGCCTGCCTCTCATCATTACCCTTTTCCCTTATTACTCACCCCCCCAAAAAAAGCCTGACATGCGTAAGTAGATTTTGAGCCTCACCTCCCGCAGTTCCTTGGCCACATCTTTGAGCTCTTTGAGAATGCCTTCCAGCTGGTCGATCACCATCTTCATGTGGCTGCGGATACGTTCTCTCGGGCTGGGGGTCTCAGAGGTGTCCCGGGCCGGAGCTCTGCTGAGGGACATCCTTTACAAAGCAACGTGGGGCCAGTGGCCAACAGGCTGAGGGCGTGGGGGAGCCGAGCCGGGGTCCATGTCTTTGGCTACGAGGAGCCTCAGTGCTACTGATCCGAACAGGGGCCCCGCCACGCAGGGAGACCTCAACATCTTAAAAGCACCTGGGCAGCCAAAACACCTTGCCTCGCCCGCACACTCGGCACAGGGTCACACTCTGACATCCATGCCCTCTGGCAGACGCTTCCAAAAACGAAGAGAAAATTAGCTTGGGAAAAGTCAAATGCTGTAAATCCATGGAAAGAGAAGAGGGAAAATACATGGGCTGAAGCTGGTATGAAACTTACATAATATTGTTGAGCCAACTCATCTCATGTGTCAGTGTGTATGTTTGAAATTGTTCCCGAGGAGGTGCTATTTAAAAATGCCTGTCGATACAGGAAGAATACTTTTTCCCTCTTCCACTTTTCCTGTACAATCTTTTTCACTTGTGAAACACAGTGACATCACAGCAGACTAACATACAAAAGTGAAAGCAGAAAAGAGGTTTTTACGTTAACCTTTTGTCAGAGTAAGTAAGATAGGTTGTAAGCTAGATAGAAAAATAGAACTTCCAGCAGTGGCTCAATTTTGAAAATGATCTTTTTCTATTTTATTGGTAGCCAGCGGGGACAATATTTGCCTTCTAAATATAGTCCCTCAGTAAGGGGTACTGTCTGTGAGGAGAGAATGGACAGATCCTGGTTGAAAAAGGGAATATTCCTCTGTGCAGTGTTTCGTTTCCTTCTCCAGGATAAAAAGAATTTTCAGTAGAAACTCACATTAAAATAAACTTTGCTTCTTGTCCCTTTTCTTTGCAGATGATGACCTAATCGCGTTGTCCTTCATTTCTCGTCCGTGAAAAGGAAGAGCGTCGGTGTGTTTTTTTTTCCAATCTCTACCCCCAAATGCAGAGCTCATTCCAGGTGGCGTGTGATCAGGATGAATTGATTTCTAAGCACGCTGAACGTGACTTGTGATGAGAATGTGTGGAAGGATAACAAAAACAGAAATTATGGTGCAAATGAGACACAGTAACAAGGGGGCTGGAAAGCAAATGAGCACCGTCCCCTGGAATGTGGGTGGCAGCTTGTCTTACAGAACATCGCTCTCCAAGTCCCCTCGCAAAACACTGACCCGCAGCAGTCCACAGGGGTGTGCCCAAAAACCAAGGGAGCAGAAAAAGAAAAGGATTCTCTTGTCTCCTTCGGTTGTTGCTAAGGGAACCCAGTCTGCCTGCTTGTGCTGTGATTGGATAATTATTTTACTTCTTATCCATGTAGTGTTTGTTTTCTCTGTGGACTCTCTTCAGAGAGGCAGAGAGCTTTGTGCCATCCAGCAGCACAAGATAAATCCCATGAAAGCTTCCCAAAGGAGCCCAAGAGAACAAGCAGTGGGAAGAGCTCCTTGCCAAATCCAGGGCGATGCCACTGCTACAGGGTGTGCTGGCCAATCACACATGGCACCTGGTCAGACGGGAAGGAAAGCAATCACTTATTCTGTCATGTCTCATCTTCTTTTCCTCTCTATCCCTAATGTCTTTCACCAGTTTTTAGCAGCAGAAAGAGCAACATCAATAATGGTGAATAAAAATCATACATAGACACAAATAAAGAGTTTTCTTTCTTCTTTTTTCTTAGATGTTGTTAATACATCTCTTGCTTCAGCTGTACCTGTCTCACCTCCACACTCATGCACACACCCGTCGGGACACACACCTACTCACCTTCCCGTGCATCACTATGCTGTTGCTATGCTCAGAGCTCACTGTCCAGGTACAGCACCATCACTCAGGCTACACACAACCTGCTGGTTCTTTGGAGGTCCCTCTGTCGCACACACTAACATCTTCTCTTCTCACACTCTTGCTGTTCTCTCTTCCTCTCTCTGTCTCATACACACACACATGCAGTTCTCTCCCCCCCCCTCCCACTACTTACTGTCTTGACAGAGAGAGAAGCTTCTATCAGCAGGGTTATTTCACTCTGAGGTTGTGGCTCATCAGAGGAGGAGTAGAAGTGGAGGATGAAGCTGTGGAGGAGGAGGAGGAGGCAGGGGGCATGAGATGTGAACGATGAATGGCTCTGATAGCACTCTGAGAATGGAGAGAGGAGACTGAGGATGACTAAGAGCCAGAGGGGTTAGGAGAACTCCTGCTTTGGATTGTGATGCAGCCTCTACCATCACTCAGATAACTGCGCTGCCGAAAACACACCGGCCGTCATCCCAGTCAGCCTTCATCCGCATCTGGAGGCAGCAGACAGAGCTGCTGTGAAGAAAGAAGCTGTGTGATTCTTATGACAGCCTCTCCCTCTTTGTCTTTTGGCCTGATTTAGTCTCTTCGTCTCCCCCCCGCCTTTCTGTCACTCTTTCTCCGGCCCCGTCTCTCTGCCCCTGCGCCCTCGCTGTGTCCTCGCTGACTGCCGGATGAAGGGAAGCTGATGCCAGAGTTTATCGTGGGGCTCAGGCTCCTGCCAGCACCACTCGGCTCTGCTGCTCGGCGGTGTGGAGGAGGGGTTTGCTGCTTTAAAGGCACAGTGTATCACGCAGCACCTCCTCTGCTTCGCTTCTCTCCCATCCTCTCCCCTCTGCTGCTGTCGACACTCCCTCGCTATCTCCTCTCACTCTGCCTATCTAGCCTTTGTCACTGCTCTGTTGAAGGTGTTATCTCTCTCTTAAATCAAGTTGAAGTCTTCCTCTGTTTCTTGCCAAGCAGTCTCCAGGGACAGAGTGTCCACAGATCCCTGGCTGTTATATCATTAATATACAAAGCAGGTTGGTGTTTGATGACCTCATCTGACTGTCAGACATAGGAGGGAAGGACCAGCATGACTTTTTCCTCTCCCTTGTCCTCTTCATTAAGATTTTCACTTTAAACACAAGACACAGTCCTACATAAAACACACTGATATGAAATTAGTTTTTCGAAAGCAAATTTATAACATGGACTTCTTGAGCAGTGCTTTCCAGTTCTAAAAAGGGTTTTGGCAGATAACTGTTGTAAACAGCTAGAGGCTCTGTGCATTCCTTTGCATAAATGTAAAGAGAAATGAGGAATGGATTCAGGTTAGGTTGGTCTTTAATGCAGATGAATTTGAGCTGGTGTCCTCTGTGGTTTCTACCACTAGGATCACAGACATTAAGCTGATGCTGTAAGGCTAATTGGGGGAAAATTCTGCAGTATAATAAATTCTCTTTTGAATGTTTTCTTTGATTAATAAATAATCAAGTTTTGCTTGGGAAAATATTGTAAAGAAATGCTTTAAATTCCATGTTATCCTTTTATAAATGTGCAGTAAAATTGTGTCATCTTAGGTCTTCATCAAAATTTTAATATCTTGTCACATCTTAAAGTACACACAGTGGCTCCCTGTGGAGTTGAGGGACTGTGTCTTTTCTCGCGTTTACATGTGGTTTGTGCCATTGTGCAGAGATATGATGCTTCTCAAAAACTGCTATCTCCAAGAAGCAAGTGTTCTTGAGCATGTTTCCTTTAGAGTCTAAATGTCTTTGTTCTCTATTCACATACGGGGAGGCTTCTCTGAATACAGCAACAGTTTGCATCATTTTATGTCTGTGCAAAAATACCTTTTTAGGAGGGTACTTTTGTGTATTTAATGGGGCTTTTTCTTGAAAGACCGAATGTAAACTAAGTGACAGACCTCTCAGTGGAAAGGTTCAGTTGCACAGAACCGATAGCTCCGTGTCAGTGATGCCTTCACTGCAGGGGAATTAGATTTTTTTCCCCGAAGTAAAACACATCTTTAATGCTAAGGTCATTCTCACTAGTGAGTTTTCCTAGAAGTCTGGAGTGAATCCAGCAAAAATATTGGTTCCACTTAATATATCTGTCGTGGATTTATTGTGTCATGTTGTTCATAGAGACATTTTATATGTATTACTTTAACTTTTTTGGAGTTTGACACAGGCTGGTGCATAAACACAATAAAGCACAAAAGCTTATGCATTTAAAGACCCGCAAACACATACTTGAGTACAAACATATAAACACCAAAGAGGGTACTCCAGTCCAGGGACAACTACAAGGGTAATTTCGTATGAAAATAATACAGTTTAGGAGAGATTATATTTGACATGCACTGTAGTATTTAATTTACTGCAGTAAAGTGGCCTATAGCCTACATTTTTGCACACAAACATGCCCATCCATAACTGCATGGCTTTGTAAGATTATGTTGGCTTACGATATTTAAGAGAAGCCACACTTCATTCAGTTTATTAAAATAAAGAAAAGCCAGATGTAGAAAACCGCATATAAACTACATTTTCCAATCCTTAAGACAAAAACATACCAAAGTTTACTGGTCATGTTGGTATGTTTTACAAAACTTGGAAGGACATCAGAATTCTTTATTACACACATTTCATGCTGTGAGCTGCCCACTTCATCGTATATGTCGATAAAAGGAATGAATAGTTTGAAAAATGTACCGATTCCCTTTATTGCTGAGAGGATTAAAACCACTCTCATGTCTGTAAGTTAATCACTTCGCTACAGTCAGCAGCCAGGTGAGTGGAGTTTACAGCAAATTCTGGTTCTATAGCTGGAGGAAACCGGTAACCTGGATCTATCAACAGACAACACAAAATAAATAAATAAATCACCCATCAGCACCACTAAAGCTTTAATACGTTGCTTTATTTTCACCTAAGGTTCAAATGTAAAAACAGCCCTTCACATTTTTTCAGTCTCTGGGGCTGGTGCAATCCCAGAGACTTTGACAAGCAACCAGCACAGGCTTTAAGAAGTTATTGTGCTTCACCACTACATCAATCTTCATGGCAAACTTAGACCATTTCAGTATTTGTTGAGGTATTTGTGGAAAAAGTTCAGTTTCCTTTAATGATGTTTGGAATTGAAGGCTGCAAATTTCTTTTCAAAAGTCTGTCTATTTTTTTAATTGACTTCAGTCATACGTGTGGGATCACTGTCCCTCTAACCTCAAATGTGCACATTCTTATCATCTGTCTTTCTTCTGACCTGTAGAAATCCTTTCCCCACAGAACTACGCAAAAAAAAAGAAAAAAGGCACAACTCCTCTATTTTCAGCATCCCATCTTGATACAGCGCTGTTGTGACACACAAACAAGGTCTTGTCAAACCCACTTTGAACTGATCCCAATTCAGAGGTTATCTTTACTACAAGTTTCAGCCCAATGTGTTGCAATGAAAAAGAGAAAAGTCACAACTCGTATTATTCCTTCAGTTATGTCCCCACAATGTTTTTTTCTCTCCTCGCCATCGTGTGGCACTGTTGTGTAGTTGTGACGTGCTCCCTTTTCTCTGCTCTAATTCAAGGCTAAAGTAGTGGATAGAAAGTTGAATGTTATTGGTGCTAGACTCATGTCCTGGATTGTGTAGTGTTACATGGCACAATTACAGTGTGAAGAAATCCCATGTAAAATGTAAAGTAGAATCAGAAGTGGATTCATTGCATTCTTAAGCCAACTTCAATGTACACTAGTTGAATTATTTACGTATTTTGCATTTGGTTTGTTTCTTGCATAATTTAATCAAAAGAATATAAATAAATTAAATGATTTCACTAATAAATACACTCACTAAGAGGCTTAAACATTTTCCCACATAATCCCTGCAAATCACAATTTTGTGAGGCAGAGGAATTGTAAGGCACATCTGGCAAATAAAATATGCATGGCCAAACATAGGCCATGTAGCTTGTTTATGATTTCTAGTAGTGTCCTTAATTTCAAGCAGACAAACACTGTGGACAGAGAGCTCAGCGCCATGCAGCCTGTCTTACAACGACACCAGTCTGTCCTCTTGTCTGTCTCCTGACCTTTTGATATTTCACTCTGCACCCGGTGTGAATGTGTTTTTATGTGTGTCTGTTTTTTTTAGGAATCATGCAGCATGCAGAAGAGGTTAGGATGTCTCCGACTGTAATATGCTGTGATGAATCACTGCTCTTGCACAACGAAAAGGGGCTTAAGTGATTGATTTCTCATTTCTTTTATTTATCTGTGGTGACAACGTGAACATGTACCCCGTGATGCAAACAACTTGCTTTTCAGCGAATCTCACAAGTCTTCAATTTTAGTCCCAGTAATTGACAGAAACAAACAGTTCTAAGTTTCTGTCATGCTCATTTGAGCTAATTCAACGAAACAAAAAAAAATAAAAAATTTACTCACATTATTTTCACATGATGCACTAAAAGAGAAAATGTTGATGCGAGAGATTTTACGTTTTCTCAACTCTGAAAGCTTTTGTTGACCTAACTAAGGTTTTCAAGTTTGATCAAGAGTTTAGTCAAGACCCCTGGCAACTTGGAGCTTCTTGTTCGGCCCATTAGGGTAACCCCATAAGGCTAACAAACAAATTCTTGCTTCAATGCTATGCATTTCTACCTTCATTAAACATAGATATTCTTGTTAAATAAACACAGCGCATTTTACCTTGGTAAATCAAGGGAAATGTGCGTTCCTGTAAATAGATACTGAATAAAACAATGAATGTTATCTGAAATATTTATTCCATTTAACAGTGAACACGGGTTAAGCGCCTCACATTAAACATTTGTTAAAAAGAAATTGTTTAGTCCCATTTCAGTACGAGGAAATGCTGAAAGTGTTTTTGTCTGTCTGAACACAGTTAGAGCATACTGGGCCTCGACCACTTCAAAACATTTTGTCTTTAACTTGTACACTGAAATTAAACAGCAATGTCTTCCCAGACATCCTTGGTTGGTTACTCAAGATAATTCACAGACCTTGTGAGAAGTTTCATGAGGAAACTATGTGGTAGAAAATAGTTATGACATGAAACAGCTCAAAGTAGGATTGTCATGGGTAACTTGGCCATCATTTCTTTAAAGAGACACTGCTGCAGCTGAAATTTTGGGATGAACGTCCCCTTTAGTAACATTTAAAGCCAGAAGAAGAGGTGTTGAAATTAATAATAGGCTTACTGAACACGTACATGGTAATTATTTCCCTCCCTATGGTTGGTGGCCTCTAAATTTACAGGTGAAAAAGAACTTCTTTCAGAGATTAAAAGACAAAATTAGTCAAGATATAGACTGACTGGTTTATAACATTTGACCATTTTTTTGCATGCACACATTAAAGTTTTACTGTGCAATAATGAATCAAATAGTTGAAACACTAGACATGCGCCTCTTGGTAACTGGCAAATGTTTATCTGCTTCAGAGGCAAAGGGAATTGGCCGGGGATTTTTTTTTTACATGACATTTAACGACAGTGCACTAGAACAGGCTACAGAACATAGCTTAAAGCCATATCTGGCTTTCCTATTAACAGTCGCAGCAAAAGCTTTGTTTTCAGAGATCTTCGAGAGCCACTAAGCTCAAAAAAGATGGTCGGAATTGCTTTGAAGGTATATCTCATCTGTTCTGGATAATAAATGTTCAGGGCATACAGGCCAAAGAGGTATGCTAAGAGAGGTTTGGAATGTTAGGTTACAATGTCCCCTTCCAACATAACTGTCTGGTCTTGCACATGTATGCCGGCTTTGTCATCTTGTAGGACGGTGAGAGTGACATCAGACACACCCTGCAGCATTGGTTCCAAAATGTCAGAATCCTGAAGAAAAACAACAAATGCATTATTGAGAGCTTACAAAATTAATTTTTGACTTGACATTTTAGTACCATGCTACTGACTTGTTATTCAAATTGTGGAGTTTTTAACCAGAAAAAGCATTTCTTTAATCAATGACTATAGCTATCATGACACACCCACCAACCCTGTGATGAGTTTTATACAGAAGTATTATCTACTAAGGAACACCAGCCAACCAACTGTTTCCTTTAAGCAGACAAAAATGGAGTAGGGTTGAAGTCATAAAAAGCTGCAATCCTCCCCCTAAAATGATCTGGATCGATAAACTGCACTGGGGAATAAGGAATTAGCAACACGACCTGAACTACTTCTCTTTTTTCCTACCGTTACTATTACTTGTTTAATTATTCATTTAAATGGAGGGAAAATGCATATTTATGAACATTTGCATGTAAATGCATAAACTTACCGAGCACTTCAGGAAAAAGCTTTGTTGCATCTTCCTGGAATAAAATGGGTAGGCCTCTCGGTGCTGCCATCTTTCGGTGGGACACAATGTCCGAAGTCTAGGGAGTATCCAGTGGAAAACACAAGTATTTCAATTTGTATAGGACTGTAATGAACCTCTAACAAGTGCAAAATATCAGGCAAATGAGCACATCACTCGTCAACACACATCAAGTTTATCCAGGTTTTCTATCTCCCACCCTTCTTGGATTGGAACAGTTTCTGAAGGCTGGGCATGAATTTGTCAAGGGGTGCATTAAACTTTGCTTGTGATCGGAGGGAATTATTCAGATATCTAAACAAGACCATTAACGAAATATGGCCATTCAGAGTCTGCACCATATGAAACACCTGACCACGTTACAAAAAGCAAAACATATTTCAAAAGGCTAAACTCGACGTTCGCAATGGCCCTCCATGGAAGTAAGATTGTTAGGGTAAGAATATTGGGAAGGTCACAGAATGTAATGGATCGGACATTTCAATGTAACACTGGAAAGAAAGAATGGCAATTGTGTAAAAGTGGATTTTGATTAAAAATTCAATAAAAATGTGACTCTGACACAACTACTAACAAATGGAGTAAGTAATGTACTCTTTAAGAGGACATGCAGTAGAACCCCCCCCCTGGTATTACAAATTTTGGGACTGATGGTATAGTGGGTGCAGTGTGAAGGAGGGGTCTTGAATCGAGTGATGATAAAGTTTGTCAAAACATTTCCCAATTATGTTTTAGCCTTGGCATAGTTGGCATGTTGGATTACGAAAAGAGTGCTCCTAATAAGTTTAGCCCAAACAGTCTAAATAACCATTCTGAGCTAAGGTAATGTAACGTCATGTAAGTAAAAACACACTTTAATTACCTACTTGAGCTCCCAATTCTATCCCAAATCTCTTCATCTTAAAGATCTCATTGTTAGATATTTTCACAACTTTGCTCCCAAACTGCAGGTTTACTTGTGGTTCCCAGAGTTTTCAAAAGTAGAATGAGAGGCAGAACCTTCAGTTATCAGGCTCCACTCTCGTGGAACAAGCTGTCGGTATATGTCTAAGAAGCAGACACCCTCTCTAACTTTAGGCTTAAAACTTTCCTTTTTGATAAAGCTTAGGGGTGGCTCAGGTGACCCTGAAACATCCCATAGTTAAGCTGCTATAGGCCTAGACTGCTGCTATGACACACCTTTGCTCTCTTTTTTCCCTTTTCTTATTTTCTCATATGACATTATGTACATTTGGCATTCTTGCTGTCATTAAATTGTGTTTCTCTTTCTCAGCAGGTATCCTTTGAATGGAGTTATGGTGTTTGTTGACCCCTCTTTCCTGTCCTCTTAAACCCCTGCTGGTGGAGGTGGATGGCTACTCTTCCTGAGTCTGGTTCTGCCAGAGGTTTCTTACTGTTAAATGGGAGTCATTTCTCACAAAATAATGACTCCCCAACTGAAGTTGACATCTAACTCTGGCCATGTTTGATCAAGTTTTTTCGGGTTTTCTGTTCAGGAAATGTCTGACAGAGAGCTTCTTAAGACCTGTTCAAACTGAGGCGTGTGCATGCGTACAGACAGTCATGCTTTTTGGCAGAGGTGGAAAGAGTACAAAATTATTTTACTCAAGTACAAGTACTGTTACTCTGTTGAAATTGTACTCAAGTACAAGTATATTTACCAGTCAAAAAATCTACTCAAGTAAAAGTAAAAAGTAAATAATTTAAAATGTACTTTGAGTAAAAGTAAAAAGTTACTTTTTCACAATCTGTGTTTTCTGCCTCTACTGTGAAGCCCACATGGGACATCGAAAGCCCACCTGGCAAATTCCCATTGTCATTGTGACACAGCACACAGTGTTCACTGCACACAACAAAATTGCATTTATACCTCACCCATGCAAGGGGGCAGCCCCAAATGGCGCCCCAAGGCAGCAGTGCAGTGAGACGGTACCATTATACAAGAAATGTGAAAGTCAACTGTGGCGCCGAAATCTCCTTGCTTGCCTGTTTGCACCAATCGTTCGTGAACACATGATAAGCCCAATGTCACTGCTACAAAGACAGTTGGTTTCAGCACCGAAAATCGTCATTGGCTACCCCTGACAGTTTACATATCTGCGGTTATCAATTCAAACATTGGGCTTATTTGTTTTGTTTAATATTCTTTCTGGCCTGATGGACGTATATGTGGTAGGACCAATAGTTCTCGAGGTCAGTGGGTAAGACGGATAACGACAGGTTAGCAAGCGGACGTGCTCATACTATTAGCCAGCTGAATAAGCACATTAGTTGGCATAGCTAATTGCCGTTACAGTGCCAACAACAGGTTGCTAATTCAATATTATATTAGCAGTATCATACACAGTTTTCGGGACATGGCTAGGACTCCTAGCCTTGTCAGTTTAAACATGGAAAGGGAACGAGAAACATGACTTACCTCAACGTGCTTACGCAGATTAGATGTCGAATTCTTGTAAGCCGAAATTTTGGACTTCTTTGGTACACATAGTGTGCACTCCATAACATAACTATCACCCCGTTTTTCCGTGAAGCTAAACATCTTACTCAGATAGGGCCAGGGGTGCACTAGGTCAGAAGAACTGCTCTCCGTATTTCCATTGTCCGCCTCCATGTCTGACTCTGCCATCCTCGTCTGAGTGAGTGACAGTTCGCACGCGCCAACACTCTTTATAGTAGGCTAGAATTCTAGAGCCAAACCGGCGCAGGGGCACAACGTTCAGTATTTGCATCCCATAATAATTCATTACCAGAACGCAAATTTTTTTTTACTCAGTAACGCTTGTGCTGTAAAATGTACCGAAGTACATAACTTGAAAGAAAATGTACTTAAGTAAGAGTAAAATTACACATTTTAAAAAGTAGTTAAAAAAGTACAAGTACACAAAAAAGCTACTAAATTACAGTAACGCGAGTAATGTAATTCGTTACTTTCCACCTCTGCTTTTTGGTCTTTTGCCATGCAGTACTGCCACACATTGTATTTCTCACGCTGAAAAAAAAATATTCTATAAATTTCTATGGCGCATTGCTATCGCTGTGGAAACGGCAGGAAACAAGCACGTCTCACATGAGTCTGAGCAGAGCAGTTGTTAATAACAACAACACTAATAATATTATTGTTAATCAGACAGGTTTTTTTAGGTTGCATATAGCAAAGCATTATTTTTGAGTCTGTTTAAATTGAAAACTTTAATGAGATCAATAATTACTAGTTATCATTCTTCGAGTGTAGTTAAGTTTGGCACGACTGTGTCTGACTCGGCAAAGAGCTGCATGTTCCTCTTTGAACACACAACCTCCCCCTGCTCTGTAGCTGATGTATGTTATGTTGTTTTAGCTAACTTTATTGTAGTCCGAGCAGCTTCTCTTAGGCTGCAATTTCATGTGTCAGTTAACACAACCGATCAACTTGTTTATTCGGCCAGATAATTAGGGGAAGAAATTATCGTAATAACAAAAATAAAATTCCATTGTACCATTATAATTTATTAATGTGCTATAGAGAGAGTATATATATCTTATCTATCTTTTTATCTTTTATCTATTTACTTTAGATAAAAAAATCATAGCCGTGAGGCCAATTAATTAATGAACTACCAATCAGTCTTTAAGAAGTTTTGTTTCAATTCTCGTGCTCTCCATTGAGCTTCCCATAACACGGTGTAGAACACAAGCTGTCCTGCTTTTAGTTAACAATTCCAGTACACCATAAGGTGGCTTTAACTGTTTAGAAATCACCTTGACAGCATTGATTATTTATCAATGCCTATTTTGGCTTATATGTGGATTTATCTGCACCTGCTGGCTGGAAGGTTCGAATTGTTCTACCACTGAGAACATAACCGAAGCAAAGTTGTAGTTTTATTTTTTTGGCATTCATCACCACCCTTCATCACAGGGTTAATGTGAAAAAACTTTGGTTAGGTTTGGGTATTTCTCCTTCTTCACCAAACATGTGTGACCTTACATGTGGTCTCTCAGTAAGGAGCACCCTGTGTCACATTGAGCACGTACTTTGTGCTGGAACTGTTTGCTCACCTTTGACCAGTGTGGCTGAAATTTTTTACATTAAAAAGACATCAAACGACATTCAAATGTGAATGTCACCAAATTCATTTATTTATCCACTTCATAAAGTGAAAGAAACAAGAGACTTTCAGGAACCGCAGTTAATGTAGACTTGGTAATGTTTTAGTAAAGGTATCTTTAAAAAGTCTGCATTTCAAATCAGCTGCAGAAGAATTCTGACTGAAGTCTGAAGCAAGCTGCACAGTAATAATATATCAGTCTCATCGGGAAAATATCATAGAATTGGACTGATAAAAAAGAAATTTTATCAAGCTAAGAGGTGACTGTATGCTTCTTTTTTTTAATATAGATTTCAACGTTTCTGTCCGGGTTACAGCGACCAGTTTTCTGTTTATCTTTTCAAGTCTCATGAACTAAACATCCTATTAATGCTTTATTATGTTTTATTTGTACTCTAGGAAGAGCTGATTAGTGCTTGTGTTTCAAAGGTGAAGTTTATTGCTACCTAACTAAACATTTCATTGCCCAAGAATTCATGTGCAAAATCATTTTTGCACGAATATCTAACAGGATAAAAACCATTAAGTCACTGCCTTTTTTATCGGCAAGGTTAAAGGTAAACATTTTTTTATGTGCCAAGAAAACACTTACCTAGCCATTACAACCATAACTCAGGAATATCATAAGACTGTGACCACATCTCACTTTTTGTTGGACTTCTATCATGGTTTTCCACCCTTAAAACAATGGTAATCGTGTAGATCTACTGTTTTGTTCAGCAGAAAGTCTGTGTGAAGCTCTCACATTTATATTATTGTCTCTTGTATTGGCTCCAATTTTGTGTTTTATTAAAATTTGCTGAATTGGCCAAGCACACAAAGAGTTCTATAAATAAATGTATACATATGTTAATGAGCTCTATAAATGAGAAAAAGATAACAGTTAGACATTGTGCCCATTGTTTTTTGCTGTGGGTGTTTTTCATACAGCATTGCGCACCTGAACTGACTGTGACTATTACCGGGACAACTGCCCCAGTTCTTGCTATGGTTCTAACAGCTGGGTGATGAACCATACTGCTCCAATCAGATGTTACCATTTTTTATTTTTCATATATAGTTTACTATTCATTCTCAAGCTGTATTTGCTATTCAATGTAGTAGTAATATGTTTATTTGATTATAATTTTTATTATTTCTTTCATACCGATTGTCATGATTGCTATTGTTTCTAGTTGTTCATAGACAAACATCTTAGAGCATCTATTAAATTTTGGAAGATGTTTAGCTTCTTTCATTTTTTCCACCTCTGGCCACATCAGCTCAAAGGTTACGAATCAATCACTGGTAGGCGTGGTTCCACCTTAATGGTTCCTACCTAATTTCTGGAACTGTTGTCATCACATCCCTCTAGTCTCAATGGAAGTCCTGCTCCGTAACTCAGTATCTGACATTCAGGGAACAATCAAATTTAATGACAGGATCACAAGATAAATCAGAGTATGTTAGATGATTATAAAAACATCTAAATCAGGACCAAATTTTTAAAATTTTCAGTGGAATATTGGGTAATATTTGTCCTTCTCAAGTGGAAAATGATGAACTGTAATGAGAGGTACACTTATTATATATTTAACCTGTAATTGAATCAGCAAATTTGCTTTTGCACTCAACTAGAGAAAAAGTAAAAAGCAATAGACAGTAAAATAAAAGTGAATTACAGAAATATTGTAAAATTTATTTCAACCACTGTACTTGTCCTAAAGTACTAAATTAGTTTCTCCCAGCATTTGTATTCTTTTGCTGATTTGCCATTGCAGAGCTTATAATATGGAATTGTAACGAGTAGTGACCATCTCCCATTAACTCCAAGCAGTGGCATGAACACACAAGTCGACTCCACCATTTAACTGTGACATCAACAGAGCTCGATGGAGGATGGAGTCCGTCACGGTTTAGCCCTGCTTATTGAGGGTCAGTGTGGTTATCTCCTATTGTGAGGATGCACTGAAAATAGAAATGAGCCCAGCATGGCGAGACATTATATAGGTTTTCAACTGCTTCAAGGATAGAAAGCCAAATGCAGTGGGAAACCTAACTGCAACATTCCCCCTTCAGTGACCATCACTGGTTGATTTCTCATTTGAAAATGTGTTTATTTTTGTGCTACTCATTAGTATTGCTTTTATATTTGCTCAAACAAGTGAGTCTAATATTAATTGTGCTCCTATTTTCTCAGCTGGTGTCTATTAATCAGGTAAAACTATTGCTGTTTAGTGAGCCCTTTCCTTTCCTCAACACAGCAGAATCTAATTCTGATAGGACATTAAGACCGATTGCTGGTGGGTAAGGATTTTATGTGTTCATCTTTTCCTGTGATGGTAGATTTTGTTTGATTGATTCGCCTCTGCACTGATTGTTGTTTTACATGAGCTGTTAAGAATTGTAGAATTCATACTGCACTGTGGAAGACAGTGAAAACAATTAACCTGATCAGATGTACATCATGCCAGAGCAAAGTCAAGTGTGTTATCTGGAAGTTATGGGAGGTAGGATAACGGAAAACCTCAAAGCCATAGAAAATGTCTTCAGTAAGAAGTTATGCATCTTGTTCATGTATAACTTGATTAGCAGCTAAATATAGAAATACAATTACAATACAGAAATGAACATAATTTGAATCTTTAGAAAAACCTGCATCAATGTTAAAGGGATAGTTCGCCTCTTTTGACATGAAGCTGTATGACATCCCATATTAGCAATATCATTTATGAACATTTACTTACCCCCCACTGCGTCCTGTGAGCCAAGTTCCAGCCGAGTTTTGGCGTTGACGAAGGTAGTCCGGCTAGTTTGCTAGGGTCCCGAAAATAAAGCGTCTTGCTTCTCAAAACAATATGCGTTCAAAAGAGTAATACATTTGCATCACAAAATCCTCCCTCCAGAAAAAGTCAGACCTCACAATCGCTTGGCGCTATTTTTGCCTCCCTTCATATCAATGCGTTCAGCCATCTAGCGATTGCCGCACCTGTTACGGTGTTTCCTGCTCAGAAGCAGGGGACTGCTCAGTCTGCACTTCGGTCTGCACGGTTTACACAGCCCGTAATGATACGAAGGGAGAGAGAAATAGCGCCAAGCGATTGTGAGGTCTGACTTTTTATTTTCGGGACCCTAGCAAACTAGCCGGACTACCTACCTTCGTCAACGCCAAAGCGAGGCTGGAACTCGGCTCACAGGATGCAGCAGGGGGTAAGTCAATGTTCATAAATGATATTGCTAATATGGGATGTCATACAGCTCCATGTCAAAAGAGGCGAACTATCCCTTTAAGGTCTGTAGCCATGTGGATATAAAAGCTGAGAATGTTCTGTCATTTTAAAACACCTTAACCAATCATGTTAGAGCGCTCTAAGCAGCTCATGTTGCATCATCTCTCACCAACACACAGACATGAAATGAGGGGAAGAGAGGGTTACTGTATCAATGGGGTGCATAAACTTCAGCTTTTCTGGTTTTACAGCTTTTTGAGGATAAAAATGGTTGTTTGTATGTCCGTACTTAGTTTTAAGGTCAAGGTTGGAATTAAGGTAAACTACCATTACCTTAATACCCAGTCCCCACAAAGATTGCTTACATGCTTGTACTCCCCACAAAGGAGTACAAGCATGTGTGTGTGTGTGACACGAGTCGCTAATTTGCAGGTGCGGCAATCATCACCACTCTGCTGTCCAAGAAGCACCAAGCAACCAACTCTGCATTTATATTTGTTGTGACAGTTGCCATGTGTCAGACTACCACAGCTCTAGAATCTGGGTGAGCAAATTTCAGTCAGTATTTGCAAAATTCATGCAGACCAGGGAGATTTCTATAGATCCTCCCAAATTGTGCCAGGAACAGCACATAAAGATTCAAATTCACTTTGAGATGACAAAAGCATAATCCATGATAACCTTTAATCCCTTAGCTCTCTTCACCCTGTTTGCTCCTCTTACCATTCATCAGTACACTAAACCAAGTTTTATCTTTCCATCTGTTCTTTCTTCACTGCTCCAGTGTGTTCACTTTGCTGAGAATGCCCTCTCCGTCTCCTTGTGAAATGCTAAGTAGCCGTCCCCCTTTAACCCAGCCCTTCTTTCAGAAGCTAAGGTATCTTTGGTGTGCTGTTTGCCAAGAGCAATAAACAAGTGTAATAGAATTGCAGAGGGGGTAGCTGAGATAGCCAACTGTGCATCTCCCATCACCCCTGGCTCCCCAGCCGTGTGCTAACAAGCCCAGCAGCGTCATTGTGAATTCATAACAAGTTGCACCAATGTGGGTCATCTCGACTGGCTCCACATTTTCCTCACTGCCCCTCCTTCCCCCTATTTTTCCACCTTTTCTCCACACCTGTTTGATTGTTTGGCAAACATATGCCTCAGCTGTGCTTGAGACTCCAGTTGATAAATGTATTCTCTTACAAGTCAACCTCACTCACGGCTAGAATGAAATGATCGCTGATGTATTACCTGTATAGGCGAGAGTTTAATTAGAGCCCTTTACAAGAGGACTCTTTTGGATAAATAGAGGATGATTGAGAGAATTTCTTAGAATTGCTACCATTTTTCTTGTGTCATACTTGTTAGATTTGTTGTGTAACACAATGAATCCTTTGTGTCGACCTGGAATTTAGACATTACTTCTAAAACAGCAGCGCATTGTTCTTGCAATAAACATGCTGCGGGAACAAAGCTAAAATGAGGTGGACAAACAAAGTGTGTCTACCGTATGTCACGATTTCTTTTTAAATCTTTTAGACTCTGCATGATGGACATAATGAAAAAAAAATCTTGTTATTTATACTTACATAGAGGTACCATAATGTAAATGTCAGCTTTTCATGATTCAGAATCGGAGTTTAAATTATCACTGCTTAAAATGCAGACCTATTCAAACGGATGTCATCAAATTATCAAATGCTTGTTTATTACCTGTTATTGCCAGAGAGCGATTAATTCTAATTATTGGCCTGAGCCAAGCATTTTAAAAAATTGAAAAGATCACAGATCTTTTTGTTTTCTTGGAAAGTCTTGAAAACTAAGGTGCCATTTATACTAATCTGTTTCTATATCGTTTCTATCGCGGATGCACTGTCCATTTACATTAAAATACTGGAATACGACTTCATAGGTGGAAGGATTCAAAGACACCGGAGCCCACGTAAGCATTCGCATACGATGCTGATTTTAGCAGTTGTAAACGGTGAAAAACGAGGATCCGCAGTGCTGAGCTCTAGCTACTCGGCTTTTAAAATGAGAACCCAGCCACTGCAGCAACGCAAGCCGTACATGGAGCGCCGCTTTTGGGTTGGACCGGGAAGAAGCAGCGCATGGTGGGACAATTTCGTGGACCAAGTTGTTGTCACCGAAGAATGGCGCGAGAACTTTCGAATTTCCAGAGCAGCCCTGATAAATCTGTTAATATAAAGCAGTTGCTCATGCTCCAGATCCAAGGGCGATCATGTGATGTGATGGCTGATTAGTCATGTGACTAGCGAATCAGCCGATCCCCGTTTCAGTGTAAATGTAAATAGTTTGCAAGACGCCGACACAAAGAAATGGTGAAATTAATTAATGTAAACAGAGCCTAAGTTAGCTTTAGGGTTTTTGCTCATTAGGGTTCAAGTCTTACTTAACAGACGACTTTTATTGATGTTGTTGTTCTCTCTTTGGCCTGTCTTACCTTTAGTGCTCTTTATATTCTCAGTAGACTTCTTACACAGATTATGTGCAAGTGTGTGACCCATTAAACAGCAGCAAAAACAACAGAACAGTCAACCCAATAGTAGAAAAAAAAATGTGCTTCAAGGCATTCATGAGAAACCTTGCAATGAGGCACCTTTCTACGGTGTTGTGCTAAGGTATTGACACTTTGTGCTGTAAAGTGTGAAATGACTTGGCCACTCTGATCACAACCTGCTCTTATTAACACCTCAGTATGTTCCTAAAGGTTGCCTGTCTCCACAAAGTCTGTGAGAAGGTGGAGTCAGGAGGCCAGTGAGGCTCTGCAGGACTGCTTTGACATCCTGGACTGGGATGTGCTTTGTGTGTCACATGGGGAGGGCATCAACTCAATCACAGACTGCATCACAGATTACATTTACTTCTATGAGGATGTCACCATCACATCCAGGACCGTCTAATCTATCTACCTACCTAATATATTTTATGTACATGTATACATAAATATACACATTCACACATACAGACTTAAGTCAACATTTTTTACTGGTGAAGACTGACTGTGAAACGACCGATTGCTCAGAACTGAATGCCCCAAAGTTTGTGTCTTGTGATAAAAACCAAGACGGTCAGGGCCTGGAACCACCCTGAGGTCCGTAAACTCTGTGGCAAGGGCAGCGCTCAAAATGCCATTTTACTAAATCTTCTCAGGTCACTGTTAATAAATGTCAAAATTGACATTACCATGGAAAAATATTGGTTTAGTCATACTTTTTATTTTTTGAAGATAAGAAGTACAGTTTTTTCTTTCTCACTCTGTTATTGTGGGGTCATTCAGCAGACAATTGAAAATGTGTTGTTTTCAATTCTTAGATCTAATATAATTTCACATGTAAAATAGTGCTAAAACTTACTATATTCCCAAATTGTTTTTACCAGACAGCTGGCTGTGCTTGCAGCTACAAATTCTTCATCAACATTACAAGTGACTGTACTTAAAGAGTTGATAAGAAAATGTATCACCTTGTTTTTTTATTATTATTGTTGGCTCATTGTTTGAAACCATATTATTTCTGGATTATTTATTGTTCTAGTTTTTCTCAATTCTTTTTGGATGTAAAAGGAATCACCTTTAAAGCAATACAATGTAACTTCTCAAAAAGCCCACTCTGGAGCTCCCCCTACAGGCTTGGAGGTAATGTACGGTTACACTGTCGTAAATACAACACTCTTTCACTTTCACTTTTCACGTTTGTTGACTAACCGGCGAGGAGTTAGAAGGTGCAAGCTATGCGACCAAGAAGGTAAGAGTAATCAAATGTACCTGGGAGCGTGAGAGGGGTCTATTTGTTTTTGCGGTAGGTGTGCCAGAAAGCAAGTCAAAGTACTTCCGCTCAGCTCCCGGGCCGCCACCGGGCTATGGCGTGATCTTTGTGCCACCAGGTTGAGCGCGCAGTGACACTGATTTGAGGGCACAGATCTATCTGAAGGAACAATAATTTTAAGCGTGTGCGTATGAATCTCACACACGCTCGCTCATAGGTGCTCGGACACGCGCTCAACTCTGACAAACTGCTCGCTCGAGTCGAAAGGCTCACTCTGCTCGCGCTCGGCTCTATCTCTCTGCTCGCTAGAGCTGTAACAAAATCCGGGTTATCCGGTTTTCAACCCGGATAAATACGTCACCCGGGCAGACCGGATGGTGGCATGCATTTGATCCGCCTTAAAAAAAAAATTAAAAAAAGATTAAACCGGAATATATATATATATATATATATATATATATATGTATGTATATGTGTGTGTTCCCTCTTTAGTTGCCTACTAGGCTACGGTCTTTCTCAAGCATGGTGTTCAGTCACGAACACAGTAACAGACACACTGAGTGAAACGAAACCTAACTCCCGCCCCGTTTGTCACGAGCCGGTTAAAGCTGCAGTCTGCAGGATTTGTTGTTGTCATACGTAAAGTCCTACTTTTTGGCATTTTAAGAGTTTACATGATCTATCAGAACGCTTGAAGTTGAAAACGGTGACCTCCGTAGTCGCAAAATGCAAGAAATGCTTATTTTTTAACCGAAAAATAAAAAGTTATTCAACTTCCTGTCCCGCCCCATCAAAACACATGAGAACTCGTGCACGTAGACGTGCACGCCAGATGCGCCTACACGACTCCTCATTCATCAACTCACCTGTCATTTGCGATCATGGAAGACACAGTAAGTAGACTAGCCCGTAATGAAGTTCAATAGTCCAGATAAATAAGCGTGGGGACGAGCCTACCTTGTATCGCGCGTGCACAATCGGTGATTGACAGGCAGCAGAGCCCAGCTCGTAAACCTGATTGGTTACCTTTTACCGGTCTGCAATTTTGTAAACAAACCTGCTGGCTTTGGAGGGACCTAGCGGGACATATAGGGGACCTAGAGAACTATTTTTTTTTGTATTGGGGTATTTAATGTACTACTTTCAGAATCCCCGGACAGTTCCCGGCATTATGCTTGAAAAAGAGTTGCAGACTGCAGCTTTAAGTGAGCCATGCCCCCTACTGATCCGTCCTGACTTGCGATCCGTCCGGACTGGACGAATCCCCGCTGACTCGTAACTGCTCGAACGGCTCACTCTGCTCGCGCTCGGCTCTATCTCTCTGCTCGCTCGCAACTCTTAGTTGTATAAATGAGCCAGACCACCACTTATGTTCCAACTTCGTAGCGTTGCATTTTTTTCTCTCGTTAAAGCTGCAGTCTGCAACTCTTTTTCAAGCATAATGCCTGGAACTGTCCGGGGATTCTGAAAGTAGTACATTAAATACCCCAATACAAAAAAAAAAAGAATTCTCTAGGTCCCCTATATGTCCCGCTAGGTCCCTCCAAAGCCAGCAGGTTTGTTTACAAAATTGTAGACCGGACCGGTAAAAGGTAACCAATCAGGTTTACGAGCTGGGCTCTGCTGCCTGTCAATCACCGATTGTGCACGCGCGATACAAGGTAGGCTCGTCCCCACGCTTATTTATCTAGACTATTGAACTTCATTACGGGCTAGTCTACTTACTGTGTCTTCCATGATCGCAAATGACAGGTGAGTTGATGAATGAGGAGTCGTGTAGGCGCATCTGGCGTGCACGTAGACGTGCACGAGTTCTCATGTGTTTTGAAGGGGCGGGACAGGAAGTTGAATAACTTTTTATGTTTCGGTTAAAAAATAAGCATTTCTTGCATTTTGCGACTACGGAGGTCACCGTTTTCAACTTCAAGCGTTCTGATAGATCATGTAAACTCTTGCCAAAAAGTAGGACTTTACGTATGACAACAACAAATCTTGCAGACTGCAGCTTTAAGCCAGCCACTTTGACGGATCCTTGCTCGGTCAGATCGTATATTGTGTTGTTTCTGTGTGGAAGCGGGTGCCTGAGTCTGGCGAATCATGCCGGCTCTGGGTGACTCACGGCCAGCGATTCAGCGGTCAGACGGGCAAGTAGCGGATCCATGCCAACTCGGATCTTTTTAAGTTTCCATTCTGCCGGCAGCAAGGATTGTCGACTCGTCAACCCATCTGACTGCTGAAGCCTCTGTACCTCGCTACAGGCTCGGTTAGCGTGGCTTCATGCATCTTGTACAGTCGTTGAAAAATAATCATTTAGTGATATAGGGAGGGCAAGATCATTCCATGTTGTTTACTTCTAGGTCTAAACTCAGCATTGCCTCTCCTAATGCTACCACATTTGTCGCTGTGTAAATGCACACACTAGCTGTTGTGTCTGGCTTTCAGATAAAATGGCGTTGAATTATTACTTGACAAAAATAAATTAATGAAATTGTAGCCGTAGGCTGCTCTTTGATTTATCAAAATGAATTGATAAATGGGACAAAAAAAAAGGCGAGGCGTACAGCCACTAAACGGCAGAAAGTTTTTTTGTTTTTTTTTTTTTAATAAGTGACTCAAGTGATTCAAGTGATCCGTATAACTCGAATCCCCTCCTCGAAATGATCCGATCAGCCCGGATCGCCCAAAAGATTCGAGTTAAGCATCTCTACTGCTCGCTCGCGGCTCTGTCTCTGCGCTCGCAACTCTGTTATTTGTATGTAAATGAGCCACGCCACCAGCCAATCACTGCAGAGTCTGCAGTGCAGACTCAATTGAACTTCTACCATCACCCTAAAGGAATTAAACTAGATGTTATATTTTTTTGTCAAACCAGTAACCATTACAGATTAAACCAATAACACAATTGATCAGTTTAAAGTTTAAAAGTTTAAAAAAAACCACTGTGGGTCAGCTGCTATAGTTCATAACTTACTAGGTAAAAACAACCACTTCAATACTACAAACATTTAATTTCCTAAGCTGGTGTAGTTTTATATTTCTACCGTTTTAGATTTTGATCAAATCAAATTTATTTGTAGCACATTTCATGTACAAAACAATTCTTTACATAAAATAAAAGCATTGCAGCAGGGAGTGGAAGAAACATTAAAAATACATGAAAGAATATAAAGAGAAACAAATAAAAAAAGTTGATGGTAGGTTTCTTTCTCTAAAATATTTGTGACACCCTACAACAGTAATCAGTAGGCTAACTAGCTAGCACCCAACTACACCAGTTTTAACATGATTACTACAATTCTTCCTCCTTATTTTTTTATTATTTATCACACAAATACCAGTCTGTGAAAACTACCAGTCTGTGATTGGCTGGTGGTGTGGCTCATTTACATACAACTAACAGAGTTGCGAGCGCAGAGACAGAGCCGCGAGCGAGCAGAGAGATAGAGCCGAGCGCGAGCAGAGTGCCGTTCGAGCGAGCAGTTTGTCAGAGTTGAGCGCGTGTCCGAGCACCTATGAGCGAGCGTGTGTGAGATTCATACGCACACGCCTAAAATTATTGTTCCTTCAGATAGATCTGTGCCCTCAAATCAGTGTCACTGCGCGCTCAAGCTGGTGGCACAAAGATCACGCCATACCGGGCCGCTCCAGCAAAGTTACATAGCACAGTTTTTCCAACTCAGACCCCCGAAGGGCATAGGAGACAGGCCAATCGTAATATTAAAACTCATTCTAGCCACACAAATTTTTCAAGCTGTTATTTTAAGGTAGAAATGTTACATAGTATTGCTTTAATCTTTCTGATACTAAAAGGGGGATGGACTTTGAATGTATGCATAGTATCATCATTGCATACGACTCTGCTGTAACACATCAACCATTGAGACTGTTTTCCTAATCAGCATTGACAAAGTCCTGACAGTGCATCAGACCCAGCCTTCAGGTGCACAGCTAATGATGCTTTTTTAATTCCTCACAAGGAGTCATTAGTTGATTCAGATATTTATGGGGTCTGAAAAGGAAGATACAGTCAAGATGTGGAAGAGAGGAGTTACTTCGAATACAAAAAAGTGCTTTAATCCAAGAATTGAATTATTTAGCTTGACCCTCAAGCCTACTGCTCCTCTTGTTTCATCGCCAAAGGCAGCCCAAGTTTCATTAGCATGGTCTGTTATGTATCAGGAGACACAATTCACATCCTTTACATAGCATTTGTAGACTGTAAATCCTGATCTGCTGTGAGGACACAGTCATCTACAAGTCATATGAATCAGTGCCATCAATCATTGTGTCAAACTCGCTGCACCATTCTGATGAAAATACCTGTTTTCTAACAAGTTTATATGCCATGTTATCTCCTTTGTTTATGTTAAGATATTAATGGGGTCTGAAAGGGAAGATGCAGTGAGGAAGAGGAGGAAAGGAGTTGCTCAGATAAATGTGTCAGTGAAATCAAGAATATGATTCTCCTGAATCCCGGTGTTAGCCTCGATAACAATAATTTTTATGTCCTATTCTTTTTCTAACTGTGCCTTTATGTTTTCTCATAAAGGTACAGTTACTTTTCAGAATGGCACCCCAGGTCACAGTTACGTAGTCGAACACAGTACCAGCTGCCGAACATGCTGGTTTTGGACAGGACCCAATTGGACTCCTATTTGGGGTAACATTGAGAATGAAGCGGTTGATGCTGTGTAGAACAATGAGAGATTTTTTTTTTTCAATGCCTTTAATTGAGCTCCATATTTAGGGGAATACAACTGTAACCAGATTACCTCTCAGTGCTGTCAGAAAAACTACACCCTGAACTATTTAGCAGGTGAGGGTAGATTACACATGATGCCTCTGGATTGTCAACACAAGTGCTTTGGCACCTAAAACTTCCCCAGTAAACGTGGACTAGGCCTCAGGAACAGGATACTTGACGTGATCAGTCTCATGATCAAATCTCATGTGAAAAACAAGTGGTTGTAAATGTTGACACGTTTACTCAGTTGACCAATGTCTTCTGGTCAGTGAGCATTACTACTTCCCATCTTAAATCACTGCATGTTCATACTGCACTTCTGGGCTGTGGTCGAAACATATGGACCCTGTCCTGAAACACACCCACAAGGACAAAAGCAGCACAGAATGGTCCAGAAATCCAGGGGACCAACTCTACAGTGTATGTAAATAAAATCTCATCATTTTTTTGGGGCACAGTAGGTCAGTGCTTAAATGGAACCTCATCAGTTTGCTCAAAGGACATGGAGATTGGTAAGAGAACATGCGTAAGAAAACAAGTGCAACACATTACTTTAGTGAAATAGGCCTTTACATTCAAATTTGTTTTGCCTTTTTACATATGAAAATACAGAGGGGAAATGGGAGGTTGACGTTGATCCCCAGTTCATACACTTCTGTGTTGGCAAGGGAAGTAGTCACAGAGTTTGAACTTGTGTGAAAGCGAGAACCAGCATTGTGTGTGTTGTCGTCACTCAGCTATATCCATGACCTTGGATTGTTGTATGTAAAGCACATACATAATGCTTCTCCGTTGTATGTGTGAATTACCAAAGGAAAACTGTCGCTTAACAAGGATGTCTTGAAAATTGTCAGATCTAAAGAGCATAATATAATGATGGGGAAGGGATATTAATAAGTTTACAAATTCATGCATTAATGCAATTTTTTTTCTCTTTTATTGCCTGCCTTTGTTTATGTATAATATGCAAATATAGTATAAATATATGTAGAGATAGATGATGTGTGTGAGTGTGTGTTTGTGCATGTGTGTGTTTAGCATGAAAGCCTACAGAGGTGGAAAATCGTGGGTTGACTTACCACGTTTATAATCAGATTTGTGACGCCTCTTAGTAAGATTTTGATGGTCAGGGTTAGTTAAGCCAGCTAACCAAACTTAGGTTGAACCTGCCTCATATCACAGGCCTCAGATGATTTAGGATCAATAACTGTGAAATGCTGTTGTACTTATATTTTCATTACAGCATGACAGGGGTTTGTTAAGTGTCAGCTTGTATCCATAGTTTGTGATGAATCATGTCCCCATATAACACTCACTGTACATTTTCGCAAAACTCAAGAGTCTGGGTTCAACAGATTTTAGGCCGAGGGGCCATCCCCCTCTGAGTCTCCCCGCTCTCATCAATACATCACATAGACAGAGAGCTGTGGCCCTCATTCTCACCCGCCTCTCTTCAGTGACTCATCAACCGCCGCTCAACATGTGTCGGGCTAGCCAGCGGCCTCCATCTGTCTCCCCTAGAGCCAGCCAGCCATGTCCATTCCAGAGAGCCACACAGGCAGAGAAAAAGTAATTCCCAAGACAAAGTGCGTTATGCCATGCAACTGCTCCCCTTGAAAATGAGAACTCCATTTGTGGAGCAGGCAGGCCGCTTGTCTGTGTATCGGAGAGGCTGGAAAACATGGCCCTCGTCATACAGTGGAGAGCTGCATGGCTGTAGATAGTGAGAAGAGATTTGTCACCTTGAGCCACATGCTCATATCATAGCAAGCTGTTTTAATATGGAGCAACAAACGTACACAAACTCAAAGTGAGACACATGGTTATACACACACGGTCAAACATAGTATAAGTATATATGCACACACTAACAAAAGACAGAATTATTAAAGTATTGGTGCTTTATCAGTTGAAAACCTATACCTATCTACCTACGAGTCTTGAACCGCGCTATCAAATGGCTTTGTTTCTCAAGATACTGTATATTTCAGTTCAATTTTCTAAATGTCTTTTTTAATTTCTTCAGCAAAAAAAAGAAAATTCAGTTTAAACTTGTTAAATGAAGTCTGTATAAATGGTAAAAATGCAAATGATATTCTATCATTTCAATTTTTTTTCTTTGGCAGTGCCTGGACCTTTTTTTTCCTTTCCTTCAGCACGTTTGGTTGTTTTCTGATCATGTAAAATGACACGATACTATTTCTGTAAGTCATGATCAAATTAAAAAACCCAGATTCCACACCAAGAGAAGTTATTTTCTCCCCCAGGAGACACTGTGTGAGAGAGTAATTGGTGCCTTGATGGCGGTCGAGGCTTTTTTCTCTTGCTCATCGACATCACCATTAAACTTATTTGCATTATGCCTGCCAAGTGGCTAGTTTGGCACATCTTGAATAAAAAGCGAGTCTGCATCACATGCACCTATTTTTGCACATCAGAGCAGACTGGGCTTTTCAGGAAGAGGGACTTAAAGACAGAACATGACAAGAAGTATCTTGAATTTTTTTTCTTTTCTAAACTGCATCATCATTTTATCGCTGTAAACATAACAACCCTCTATCACAAACAGGGAATCATATTTTTAATCAAGTGCCAGCCTTAAAACTTAAAGTTGCTCTGAAGTGAATTTATTTGATCTGAAATCCTAAGCAGTCAAGACAATCATTACAGTTTTTCCATTTTAAAAATAAAAATAATTTATAGATGATAACAGCAGCATCTCATGGTACTTAAAGCCAATATCTCGCTCATACATGACTAATTCAAGTAAACAGGAAACATAAATGTCAAATAACAACCTTAGATGATGCAAGGTGTAAGATTACATTACCATTAGCGGTGGGTATCAAACTCCATCACATCAGCAATATTGTACTTAAAGGCACTTCCACATCAGCATCACGTCTGGCACCAGATGACTACATCCATCTTCTAGTCTATAAAACAAAGCAACACCATTTAAAAAAAAATATTCCAATGAAGGTCCAATCTTTCCTGGCACCCTTTTTATGAATAAACGTGGCGGTAACATAAACCCTTTCACGATCATGGTGCATAACCATACATACAGTTTATGGTCTATTTCTCAAATATGATTTATGAATTGACTGTAATGACCACTTAAATATCATCGGGTCACTACTTGTGCAGTAAGAACATGAACAATATGGCCGAATTCCAATTCTGTTTCAATTCGTACTCGCTTTGAGTTTCTCTTTAAAGGTTGATTATTTCACGAGTTAAATTCTCAAGGAGGCAGTCTGTTGAAATGAAGTACCAAAAATACCGGCCAACCCTCACAAAACACATCTAGGATTGTCTCATCTCTGATTGCAGATGTGAAGTAAATCAGATGATGAGCAGATGATGAGAAATATGAAACAGAAGCCTTGAAAGACAATGTAACTAGCTCAATTACTGTTACACACATTTATTACCTTTATTATTGAGAACCTAGAGACACAATAAGACAAGAATTTCAAAGCAATAGAATATTTAATTAACTCTGCAAGAATTTAAATCCACTCGGTTGTATTTTTCTTTAGTATTTCGTTCATTTTGAGGAAACTCACAGCTGGTATTTTTGGAAAACAAACAGCTCTCCCCCCACGTGTTGCCTAGTTAGTCTGATCCAGCTTCTGGCTCTCTCTCTCTCACACACACACACACACACAAAAAAAAAAGCTCAGATACAGTATCTCAGCAGGTAACCAGAGGAAAAAACAAGAAGATTAGTACCCACTGTGTGCTGTCTTTTTTTAAATTTCAGATGTAAAATATCTAGATGCATGGAGCAGACATTAATGCCTCCATCCACTGTGCTAACAATTGTGTGAATAACATGGGCAATGATAAGAAGGGTAGGAGATTTGAGCATGGGGCTGCGGATGTCTCCCGAATGACACTGTTAATGCTATGGTTCAGGCTGGGAATAGATAAGACAAATTTAAAGAAACATGGGGGAACCTTTCTTTATTCCTATCTCTGTTGCCAACACTTAAATGTTTTTTTCTTGTTGATGACAAGGTGACATGGAACCATCAACACACCATTGACTGTTATCAAGCCACTCAGAACAACTAAAGCGATGCAGGAATCTTCACACAATCTTCACATAGAAAGTGTTGGTGCAAAAAAAAATAAAAATAAAGTATCAGATCAATTTCAGAGCCTCTACCTTTCTTCTGTGACCTGAGCAAAGTTAATAAATAAAGCAAAGTCCTTGCTTGGATAACATATATCACAATTTGATTAATATCTGCCGACAGTAAAGACTGTCAGAGAAGATATAGCGATAGGGGTTGGAGATATGAAGAAAGTGGAGAAATTTTTCAGCCACAAAAAATATCAGTGCCACTTGCACAACGACAGCGGTATAAAACATTCACCTTATCAGTGTTGTGCTTAAAATTAATCTTGTAGCTTTGATTTATTTTTAAAAGAACATTTTCTTGAAAAATCCCCAATCAACTCAGATGGCATTGAAAAAGGAGTCATCTCGCTGGAGGTGTGCTTATTTACTTATAAATCACTTTTCAAGGCAGACTGCAAAATGAAAGGACTTATCAAGATGTTTTTGCAGAGCTCACCCTACATTATCACAAATTCCCCTTTTTGTGTTGAATGATGGTGTGTTTGTTATGATTTTTTTTTTATATATAAAGAACAACTAAACCTTGCAAGACAAAGAGTGAAGTGAGTAGAGTACAGTGAAACATGCAGAAACTCCCAGACTCACATTAAGTCCACACTTTTTCCCTTGAAAGAACCCCAGTTTTATATTGCCCTTCAGAAGGAGATAACATTGTCATCATAGAAGTATTCATTTCCTCTATATGTACAGTATCGATGTAGGACATACTCAGGGTTGTGCTGACCTTTTCAATCTTCTGTCTTCCAGTTTTACAGCTTGATATCAAAAACGCATATGGTCTGCTGCAATATTCATTGACCCCTTTGTCCCATATCTAGAATATCCACAGTCTTGTCTCATTAAAATTCTCATACTTGTACCAGCTTACCAATTGGGGCTCATTCAATTTTAAGAGCAGCACCTGCAGTATCTGAAACTGGATCTGTCAACGAATGTGAGAGCTGACTGTTACTTTGTTGTCAGTCTTCTGAACTAACAAACGAATCTCAGACAAGCACCACTGGCTTTCCTGTTCACAGTCCTCTGTGGATTACAGCTCGCTCAGTGATGATGCTGATGGTTTTTCTGTGGAGAAAGATCAGGCTATAAGGCAATCTCGCTGACATTCAGGGTAAAGCCAGTTTTTCTTAGGTCTAGTAATCTCAAGGAAGCACCATTTATTATGGCGCCCTCCGAATTTTATGTAGGCTTTGCATTAATCACAGACCTCTCTGGCTGAAGGTCCTCTCAGTTTAAAGATGGTTTATTGCTGAGGTGCTAAATGTATGAGTCTCAGGTTGTGTAGTTCTGGCTTTGCTGATGTGAATTGGCTTGCATTTTTAAGTGTGCCACTGCTCTCGCTCTCATATATGCATTTACTTTCCGTCACAGGAGGAAAAAGAGCAAGAGAGGAATGAAGTGCTACAGAGCTCCATTATATGAGGTAGCTGAAATAAGCATGTGATGACTTGTAAGTGTGTGAAGGCCACAGCCATGATAGCTGCAAGACAACAGTGTGTTTGTATGTCGGTATGTGTGTCTTTATTGGGGTTATTACGGAGTCGATGCATCTATCTCTTCCTCAAAATTTCTGCACGGATTCAAACACATTTACATACATACGTTTCAGTCCTTCTGCATCCCCTGTTCACGTCTACCTGCATCAGTGAGTGGCAGTGTGAATGAGGAGATGTGTAGCATAGATGAGGAGAGCGTGATTCTTCATCCTTTCTCAGCCACTTGAGGGTCAGACTTCGCACAAAGACAGCAGGGGTCCTAACCGGGCACAGTCACTCAATGCCAGTCTGTGATGAGTCTGTCACTCATCACTATTAGTCTCCTCCGTCTCCTCACTGCTCACACGCTGCCCTCTGCTCAGCTGTGTCACTGACCGGCAAATAATGAGAAGTGACAGCCAAGGACAACCCTGTGCTCAGTTTCAGCCTTGGAATTGAGTCACCATGCAAAGTAGCAACACACCCACAAACACACGCATGCTCACGACAGGTAGCCAGTTGTACTTTTTCACAGACAGGCAGTACACATGCGGGCCTGCATTTAAAAAATTGCCCAGGCACCCATATAGTAAAAAAAAAAGATGTCCAGCATCAGCTTTAAAGTAAGTATGTCTGCTTGTATCAATGGAGGATAGCATGAAAAGATTAAATCAGCTGCATTCTTTGAAAATTATTTCATGCTGTTCTTTTGAAATATATTAATAGAATTGATTAATTACTTTAAAACTTCTCAGCAGAGAGGCTAATTATTCACAGCTTCACACCCTCATGTTGCAGTATTTGTCTTTAATGCAGAGAGAAAACAGAAAAATGTATGACGTGATTCAACAATGAACCCAAGTCCATTATTTACCAAGCAGAGAATGGTCATTTATGACAAAAGGTAATTGCATATATTCCACAATTATGCTTGCTTCGTTAGTTAGTATGTTTCCAATACATATGACATTGATAAAATGCTACCACTTATTCATAAAATTAGTGCTACTGTCAAACAATTTTAATGAAATGTGTCTCACGTCTCATGTTTGCTGACTGTATAGGTTGCAGCTGTAGAAATGGATTGAGTCCTCTTCTGATCAAAAACTCCCTGGTCCACAATTCACTGGCACTGTCAAGCATCACAAGAGAGCCACAGACCTACAAACAAAGAGCAAAGCATTTTGACTTTTGTAAGCTCGTCCATAAACCTAACGATGCGTGGTCCCCTCAGCTGACACTACATGTAGATTATATGCTGATTGGTTGAAAGGGGCTATGCACCAATACAGAGATATTGCAATATCTCCAACCCTTAGAAGTCTATATACCATTGGAATGAATTGGAATCTGATCTTTTAATACACAATCCCAACCTACTATTGCTTTAAGTGGAATGCTCAATGAAATGGGGGGTATGATTTTGCTGAACATATAGTGGTTATTAAAGTGCTATTAATAGTGCAACAATGTGTGTGCAGTGAAACTAACATTAGAGCTCTGGCTCTATCTTGTTGGTGCAATATCGATCAAATACCTCTCTCCTATTATTTTTAACCAAACAAGACTAGAAATCACATTAGAGTCTCCCAGGTGCTGAAGTGAAACAAATAAAACTACATCTCATTCCTAATGAGACTGTGCTGAGCATCCTTCAAAAACAAGGTTTGTTATATTAAAGATTTATATGTTGAAAGAACTTCTATCGAAGTATGAATTTGTTGCTGAACTGGTAAAGAATGCATTATTGAAAAAAATATCATGGCAATCTGAGGAAAGTAAAAACCTCTCACATTGGTCTGATTAGTGCTAGTGCTGCTAAATACAAGGGGACATAACAAGCAAAATGGTGAGCGAAATGCAGTTAAATTAATAATGAATGAAGATTTTTGTCTCTGGTGGTGAAATGGGACTTGTCTGTGTAATTTTTCTTCCTCATTATAACGGAAATGTGTACTTCTAAAAGCCAGTGCAAATTTTAAAAGCCAGGGGAATTGTGGATACAAATTTTAATGGCAGGATCTGAAAACCTCTTGCATATGCTTTTGAGGACAATTAAAGTGGAAGCTTCATAAGACACTTAATTTGAGAGCTGATCGCCTACCACATGATTCAATAAAAAGGAACAGACCTTTAACTGTAGTATATTGCACTCATATAAGAGCTCCATTTTTCAGAGACAGGTGAAACAAGACCTTTCTGTGAACAAACACAACAGCCTTGAGAATTAACATCCTCTAAAGATGGGTATACTGGCATCTTGCAGAGACCCTGATACATTCAGACATGAAAGTAGTGAGTCTGGGATGACTTCACAAACTTCGGTGAGCTCCAGCAGTGGTTAGCTCCCTGGGGCACAAAACAGATTGTCTCACACAGGCTGAGTTGGAGTAGGCCAGAGAGATGCTTGGCCTTGGTACACAGGAACTGAGGTCTCGAGGGCTTAAACACCAAGCAGCCGACAATGATGTCCTCTATCCTTCTCTATTCTCAAAGCCGATTAGAGTACCGGGGGCCTGGGAGAAGTTACTATATCATTCCTGTCCGTCTGGAGACAGCTTTTTCTCAGCCAAACCTCCAGACACAATCTGACAGCAGTCTGAAGGATTCAGCTAAAATCACACAAAGAGCAGTGCAGTTTAGGAAATTTTGCATTGATGTGGCATGGTTAACCTTGGAGGAGTTATTGCCTCGATCAATCATACTGTGTATTGACATATAGAAATCATCTGAACAGGTGGATTTAGTTTTGACTGAAATGTATATGAAAGCAGGTTTTATGTTATTTAAGCTCTGTCAAAAGGAATGACAAACGTGCACAATCACCATAGATCGCTACTGAGGTGATAGCCAAGTCTTATATTTGAGTGGGAAGAACTCATTTTTCACTGACATCTCTACTCTACCGTTTTTCATGAATGAAGCTTTAGTTCCTCTTTAAGTGGACATGAATCTAACAGCACTTTTCTATGTTGTCACTGCTCCTCCCCAGGGTTTTCATACTAAGTACTACTAACTTAACGCCATGGTTTCAATTGTTAACATACTGTATATTTATTTTCGATTACTCTAAGCTTGGATTAATTTTAGGACATTCTGAAATGAGTAGAACAAATGGGGTACTCAAGCACACTCCTTAGGCTCCCCAGTTTTTAACTGTTCGGTTTTTGTGTTGGTTTACAATCAGATAAATGTAACAGAGAATCCACATGATCAAGGTCAGCAAAATTATGAGAGGCCTGATCAAAAAGATGGCTAATTTCAGAAAACTGTCTTACACTATCTTCAATGAGAGGTTTGAGATGTTAGAGGATGTGCATGAATAAATCCAGGCCGTTATCAGTCTTCTTTGGATAGCCTTGATGGATTAGGACTAGATGACACAAAATACTGTACTCTACTCTACTCTCTCTGTCTCTTTGCCAATGCAAGAAGTTTCAAAGGTTAAGTTTTCAAAGTATAGGCACATAAACATTGGAGGACCTGAAGGAAGATTCAAGAGTAAGGTGTGGGGAGTGAAAAATGAAATAAAATGTAAACTGTTGATTGTTAGAAAATTACTATCATACTCCTCTGACAACAAATTCAGTTACTAAGACAGGTTCAGTAAGGATTAGGTGTAAATGCTTGTATCTATGGCTCAGGGTAAAGTTGTTTCATACTGCAGCTTTCACTACAATCTGTAGGACAGCAAAGCAGAGGAACAAGGAGATGCTATTGTGTCAAAGCCAAGTGAAATGCAGGTAAAAACTAGACATAGTTGAAACATCGGGTCACTTTCATCCAGATTAAAGTTTGATTTGTCTCTTCTCTTCTTGCCCATTAGCCTTACAATGAGTTATGACAGCACAACAGACCAGCCCGGAAAGTCCTGTTGGACAAGGTTACAAGTTATAGAAATATGACAGAAAGCTCTGCAGGAAAATTAAACATTTGATGTATTGTAGAGATAATGTCCTCTTCTTGTGTAAGCAAATAAATAATATCTCTTTAATGTGAAGTGGAGGACAATTTTGCCTAAATATAAGGGTTTCTCAGGGAATATTTTTCAAATATAATGTATAATAATATATACAAAATGTGAGATTTCTTTTTTTTGGAGCCATCTTTACAGGACAGTTCAAGCCAGGTTAAACCACATGTGGCCTCAAAAATGTACTAACACAACAGGGTAGCGAACAACATCATTTAGGGAATATAATGTTTGCATAATATCTCATTTCCAAATATGGAATAGCCATCCATCAAACAAATCATTCCTTTAATAACCATTCCTGACCGTTGATGATGTTATCTGATAACATTAAGCATAGTCACAAAACAGAGTGAAATGAGCTGGGGAAGAAGCTTGGTAATGTAGCAGCCACTGTACCTAGAGAACTTTGACTTTACTAGCCAACCTGGCCGGGCTTACACTATAAGTTATAGGTCATTTTCAAGATGAACTCTTGTTGGTGAAAAACTACGCAAAATACTAAACCAAGCCGAACATTGCCTGAAGGCTTTCCTTCAGTGTTGTATTCTAACAGTCATAAATGAGCATTGTCATAATGCTTCCTTAAGTTTTTGAAGATAAAAGTAATACAGACTGTTTCTTTTTTATTTCTAATAAACCATATTTTGCTCAGCATACAGGCACTCTATTCATCCATCTATCTGTCTATTGTCTGACTCTGTGTCTTTGCTTCTCTGTCCGACATATCTATCTGAAAATAGCTTTCAGAACAGAAAGGACCAAAGCAGTCTACTAGTCTTTTGTTCCCTCTCATGTTGTTCTGATGGCTCGGAGTGAAAAGCAAAACCAGTCTGCTTTGTGAAGTCTCCAATTGGATATGCAATATTTTGTTCTCAAATGAAAGAAAAAAAAAACTGAATATGCATCCCGCTCTCTTTGTCTGCTTTATTCTTTCTAACCTTTATATTTCTTGCTGTAGGTCCGGCATCAGACTTGGCACACAAATCACACCATGCAAGCTCATATCAATCTATTATCATACATAATGAATAGAGAAATGACCAACAAGTAAATTAAATAATCATTTACCTGTTACTTAAATTACTTTAGTCACTCTTTACTTTTACTACTTTAATGAGTATTTTTCCCACTTGATTTTTTTTTTTCACAAATACATCTCATACCTAACATTCAATTGCAGGTTGAAATGTTGGTTCCAAATTGCCTCCAGCTACATTTCCTATACAGGAACACTACATTAATTTAAAGTGTGGGCAGGGAAGGTAAAAGAGTGTTCAATACAGGAAGCCGCACCACCAATTGTTCCAGGAAATGACCAGTCAGTACGCAGAGGTCTGTCAGCTTAATTCGACCTTAAAAAGTACGACAGACTGACAGGCGCTTTAAGGCAAAGGTGCTACTGTCAAACCAAGACACCTACACCAACTCCTGCATAATTCTATTAGAAAGAATCTTGTTCTGAAATTTTATATTAGGAAAGTACCGATAGGCTGTAATTTGTAAAGAAATATGGGTTTATTTATGTTGTACACATGTACTATCCTTTGTGAAACACTGTTTTAACTCAGCTCTGTGTTTGTACTACTTCCAATGATGCCCCAACACAAGATGTATAAACTTTAGTTGACGGCATACCCATCTTTACAACCTCACTTAGTGAGTCAGTGTTCTTCTATCCTCTCCTGTCAAATAGCAGCAGGGATTCTTCACAATAGCAGCAAAACCGGTTTGGTTTTCTCTGATGGATTCTGTGTAATTATAGACCTATAAGCACAGACACGAGGTGTATTACTAAGTGTTGATGAGATGAGATTCCATGGATCAAAACACTCTACATAATTAATTTTAGCATGTTGCTTGTGGAGGGATCAAAGTCCTTAAGCATTTACCTTTATTATTTTCATTGAATTTCATTGCTCATACTCTGTTTTGATAGTTTGGCAGAAGATTTCAAGGCAGATAAGTCTGATTAGAAGCGATGCAAATGTCACTCAGCTGAGATTTGAAAGTGTACATTCACAGTACAAACATCAGCACTCAGTGGCAATGAAAGTTACATCTTCAACAAATTAACACAAAAAACGAGTTTGGATGAACATTTCCTTTTGAAGCAAAAGCTTATTCTAGTCTGAGTTACACAAATTTGATTTTAGCTTAAGTTTAGACTCCACAACATATGCCTGAAAATAGCCAAAACATAAAAAGTTTCAGGATCTGAAAATGCATGTCTGGCACAATTACTTGCTAATTCTTCTATTGCGAAACAGAGAAAAACAGAATTTGAGCCGATCTGTACTGTTTGCCCATGTTTACTTCTTCCCTTTCTTTATTTTTGTCAGGTTTGGATGGGTGCGAGGCGTAAAAGGACATGGATGCGGACTTCAGAAAAAGCAAACTGTCATGATGCGTTTCAGGCAAAATAAAGTTAAAGGATTTATTTGACAAGGGAAAAAAACCAAAGGCGCAGCAAAGCTGGAATATCACAAACTAAACTGGACATGAAACTAGAAAACAACAAAACACTACCAAAAGGACAGACGAGGAAGGCGGACTAGAAATAACAGACATGGGGGACAAAACCAGACCATGGGACATGACAAGACTAAAGACCAAAGAATCGAAGACCATAGTTGTGGAGGAAATGAAGAGGATCTGGCAAGGAGTGGTTGGACTAGACAGACTTATATACTGGGGAGGTGATTACTGGAGTAGGAACTGGTGGTTGATTGGAAACGGGTTGCAGGTGAGTGAGTGAGAGCAGAGGGCAGGAGAGAGACTGAGGAGAGAGATAGATGGCAGAACACAGGGGGCGAGGGAGAGCACACCAAGGGAATACACAAGGAGAAAATAAAACATAACTGAATAAACAGAACTAGAATGAAACAAAGACTAAATCTAAATACAGAAAACACAAAGTACTGAATAAAGACACCAATAACCAAGTACAAAATATAACCAAGAATACAGATCCTGACACAAACTGCTTTATTTCTCCAAAAACAAGGTTAACACAAAGCGCGGCTGAGCCGGATGACAAAACCGAACTGTGACAAAACAAAACATGACTAAGGCTATGAAAAAACAATGAACTTGACTTGACATGATAATACTTAAAGGCAGACAAGACCGTTTTTTTGACATTGGGCCCTTGATTTCACATTATAACATGATGTTCTACTCACCCCTGCTTGTTGTTGGTAATTTGGTTACTGTAATTTTGAATTTTAGCCGAATGAATAAATAGGCAGCAGGTCTGTGGGCTGTCTATGGTAGTAGCACGACGATGACGTCAGTAACACCCACTTTACAACAAAAAATCAAAATTACAGTAACCTGGATTTTTTTAAGTAAGCGACGCACCTCCACGTTATCAGTGCTAGTGTACAGTAATTAATAAATTATAAACAGCGTAGTTTGTGCCTGTATAACGTTGCCCATAGGAAACCGTTTCATGGCCGAATATCTCAAGAGAGCAGCCAGACGCCTCTGGAATATCTTCGGAACAGCTCCAAATTACCAACAACAAGCAGGGGTGAGTAGAACATCATGTTATAATGTGTCCTTTAACTTGGCGTGGCGTGAAGGGTATTGACTGGTAGGATCTGGCAAAAACAATGAGGAAACCTGGGGTCCGTTTCACAAAGCAGGTTCAACCAACTCTGAGTCTATTCCTGAGCTCTGAGTTGATCTACTCTGAGATAGAAAACTCTGAGTTTTCGGTTCCAGAAACGCTGATTTGAGTGAGTTTAGTCAACTCTGAGTAGGTTCACCTTGAGTTTAGCGCGTGCGCCACAACTTTAAAAAGCCAGCATCAATGGAGCCCCGATTCGACGAGTCACCTTGGCAACGGGGAAGAGGAGGGGCTACGTTTTTCACCAACCTCGAATTGGAAATCTTAATGCGCTCATAAGGCGAGTTTCAATACGTTTTTAGAAATAAGTGCAACACCGTTGCAGCAGCAAAAGTGTAAGTTTAAATGTATTCCTTTGCAATCACAATAATATTACAGGGAAACTGCGTGAATGGTAGCCCATTCATTTATTTTATTTAGGTGCAATCCCGCGGGGGAGAAGCGCACTTGGCAGCAGCTTAAGATGAACTATAAAAACATTGTTCAAACAGGTGAGACCTCGGCATGGAGGCTCATTTTGATCATGTTTTACACTGTAAAATAAATATTAAGTGGCTATTTGACTGTGCAATTGTTTTATCCCCAACATAATGCTGTTTTCACACACATAAATGTCTTCTCATCTATATCATGTTCTGTTAAATAATTAAGCCTATTTAAACTAACACAGACTTCTACTGAGCCAACAGAAAGAAGGTAGATGCCCGTAAAACAGGTGGTGCCCAGCACCGCCACCTAACGGAAGGCCAGTGGCTGAGGGAATCCACCCCAAGAGATAAGTGTCTTTATAAAATATAATAGGCCTACATATGTCTTTTTTAAAGGGTTAGTTCGCCATTTTGCACATTAAGCCATGTTTTTAGGTAGTCTGGGTTGAATTATAGATGTTCTGATCACAATTTGGACATTTGGTGCTGAACAGAGCATTTAGGTATCCACTGCTGCAGCCCCCCCACCTTTGCATTGAGTCAATGACCACTCAAGCAAACAATCATAAAACGGCATTAAACTTTCGTTTGCAGAGACATGAAACTCACCGTGTGGTCTGTGGTGGACAGCGATACGTTGGCTCAAAAATCACCGCGAAATACCACAGCCCTTTTACAGACAGCCGTTCCACTTCCTATTCGCCCCATTATAAAAAATTTGGCTGAAGTTCAGTTGATTTTCTCTGGGGGCGCTGGCGAGCGAGTGCAGAATGACCATTTTCCATAGGGCTGGCGCTAATAACTCAAAAAATGTCCCCACTAGCGGCTGAAACCTGAAAATAATACTGTGATTTCTGACAGAGGAATGTGGATATATATCGAAAGTACAATAACCTGGGAGTTATAGCTTTCTGTTTTCTTACAGGTCTGGCATTTGCGAGTCAGTATCCGCTAGCATCTAGCTAACGGAATCTGAAGAACGCACGGCTGATTACGACCGGCTGCTTTACGGCACTCGTCCACTGTGCCAGAGTGCTAACCTGGTGCCGCTAACAACAACCAAAGCTAAACCAGAGGCTAGTCAGAGAGTATGTAAAAGGGCTGTGCTGAAATCTGTAACTATTTGAGCTAACCCCTCTCTGCTAGCTCAGCGCTAGGACTGATCATGCCGTAAAGTGATGCCACATGCGTGACGTCACTCGGGATGCAATACTGACAATAAATGTGTATTTTAAACTAATCTAGTGAGTCTAAAAAATCAAACCAAGTGCCGTTTGAAAGGATAATTTATCCTGCCTTTAGGAAAATTAAAATGAAAAAATATAAAAAATTATATCCAAAGCAATGGCTGCATCTAAGGTGGATTTCATAGTACCACCATAGAGTTCGGCGTGCTCTGCACTGCTTCGTTGGCGCCCCTAGAGTGCAGTACCACCCGTAAATAGCCGCCAGTTTTCCCTCTCCTCATAATAGAGACTCTCTGGAAATACGCTTCCAGAGAAGTTATATTACCATTATTGTCCATCTTCATTGATTTGTATTGTACACAAACAACGCACTATCGCCACCTAGTGGCTGGATGTCTTGCTGCTGCTATTCAACGGTGTCCGGAAAAATAGGTCCACCAAATGCTAAAACAACTGAAGGCACATTTCGCTGCGATTTCGATAAATTGACCCGAAATTGACCTGAAACTGAACGTGAGCTTGAAAACTAAAGCATGGTAAAACTAAGAACTGAACAGGAACTAAAAACCAAGACACGAGATAAACTTAAAAACCTAATGAAACTAAAAACTAAGCAGGAACTAACAACATGGCGAAAAAACCCTATGGACGTGACAATTTTCTTTTAGTTGACATTCCTGAAAACAACATAGCCGGTGTGAGACACATTGCTCTGCACAGTGATGTTTGTTTCCATTCTTGCTTCTTGCTACTTTCCATTGATCAGAGACCACTGTGTTTTGTGAGCTTATGCAAAGTCATTGGGAGAATGTATGCGTCCATAATCCCTTAAGGTGTTGGCAATTAAAGAACTATGATGACTTCAAAAACCGATTTCAGGTATTAGTTTCTTTCTGCTTTTTGTGTGAAATATTTGTACAAGAAAAAACTACTTTAGGCTTTATTCTAGAACATCTCTCACTTTTTCTTCACACAGCATTGTAGAGTCGAGGTTAAATGTTATGTAGCTGCCTGCAGAATATTTTATCTTTTTGATCTAGCTTACAGCACTAATTATTTAGGTCTGCTGCCACCTTGCCATGCATTCAGCTTCACTTACTGTTAATCAACTTTCCCTTAATGTTGACAGAGTTTTACGGCAGTAAGAAACAGTAAGTGGAAGTGCATGTCCCACTAATGGGACTATTTCATTCCATTTAAAAGAGCAATATTCCGCCCAGCTGTTTAAATAAGCATTGCTAATGTACCTCAGAGGCTTGGTGATGGACATTATCTACCGTGCGGGGCTCCATCTGGCTGAGACACACAGAGTTTTATTCTTATCCCCTACTGTTTTCACTCAGGTTTTGTTTTATAGAGAACAGAGCAACATTATGGTTGCTCTGCTATGTGGTTTAAGAATCACATGGAATTGCCTCAAAAGCAAAAGCCGATCTAAGCTTGATGTATACTGTTTTCCCAACTTGCCCTCAACTTGCCAGTTGAGGAGATATGGGCAACATTGCAGCACCCTGAGGAAGGTATTGAAACCAGGCTACCACATCTGTGTTTGCTCAGCTGCAGGGGTAGATCTTGCTACAAGTCAAGGAGCTGGAAGCTAGGATGATGAGCTTGTGAGGTCTACGTTCAGCTTGGTCAGTTCTTCCCTGACTTCAATCAGATTCTCTGTTAGAGGAATTTAATTTGCATCACATGCCTCACCGGTCAAGTCTCCTATTTTATTAAAAGATTTTTGAGAGGCATCACCCCTGTAACTGCTCTTGGTCTGGACTTAAATGCACCTCTGCATTTACACCGTAAGACGGATGGCAATGACTTGGCTATTTTGTTTCAAAAGCAAAATATAATTTTTAATTTTTTATGATTCCTCTCACTGTATATTGTGGATCAGCTTGGTTGCACAGAAAGGCAAGCATGATGTCAAAATGACTTCACCCACCGGGGAACTGATTTTGACCCAATCTGTCAGCCCAGTCAGAGGTATACCTCCTCCCTCTCCGTCAGTGTGTGCCTATCACATAGAGGAGGCTGTGTCATGAAGAGGCACCAGCGTTGGATCACCTAATTGGACATGAAATGCTATTCGCCCCCGAGCTATTGTGGTTTAAATTGATCGGGGCTTGTCATTACATATTCTCATACACTGATCAAGGAAAAGTAAACCTGGATTATCATTCCTGCTCGAAATTATGTGAATTCCTTTTTTGTGACAGCTAAAATCTTTGTCCTATCCTGTGTCAATTTATAGTAATACCCGAAAAAGAGAAAGGTTTTACAAAGCTCTATCCCATGTTATGTGTACAACCCATCCCCAGTCTGTCATGTTTTCATGTGTAGTAAAGTATTTAAAGTAGTAAGGTAAACAAACTCTGGTCTGGTTTGGCAGCACACACCAAAGACATCCAGACTCCCTGTGCTTGATTCTTTGATTTTAAGCTTACCTGGTTCTTACCTGGTGAGAAGTAGCACTATATTGCCTACTTTGTGTGAAAAGTTTTTTCTAACAAAAATTTGAAAAAAACAAAAACAGTTGAAAGAAAATAGATTTATTCCCTCCTTAACTTTACATTGAAAAGAGAAGGCAGACATTTTGGTCACAAAGGCCTTTCTCAAAGGATGGTCAGATATCCTGCAACCTTTTACAATTAAATGCTGAGTTAATTTAGCCTGACACACAGCATTCCTTTGGAAATGTGTAAGTTCTTTCAATAAAATACAGTATATGTCACAAAAGCTGTCCTATCAGAGTGTGACCTATTACATTTGTCTTTTATCAACAATCTGTTGGACATAAAAAAAGAGAATTCCAGTGTAACATACAAAGCCGGGAAAGCAAAGCTTTGGTCTGAACCAGAAAACTTAGCTAAAAGTGTGAAAACACCCTTGAGGCACCCTCCACACACGCATGCAGGGTACCTAAAGGTTGTGATGGGTTAACAATTCCAAGATGACCTTATCTCAGCTTACCCATGTTCTGGCTTCTGTAGAAGCAAACATTTACAATCCTTTTCCGAGTCATACTCATGTAATAAGTGGGTGGAGACACTGATAAATAAGCCAATAAAGCACACGGACAGTGGCATTTTTGTTGAAGAAATCATTATTTCTCTCTAAAAAATTTTAAAGTTCAAACTAATTAATTTGCCTCATTGCTCTCAATTTGATTTATTTTCTGGCTACCAAAATATAAATTTTATTCGGGTGAAAGTGGAGTCTTGGCAAAATTATTAGTAATCTATTTTTTTAAATGAGAGATAAGTCTGAATGTAATCTTGACAGCGGAAAGTCACGATTGAAATGTTTTGTTGGTCTACATACTGTGTGTCTTGACTGAAAAGTGATTGTTGTCACACCAATGAACAAATCTTTCCCAGCACTGTTGTTGTGATGCAGTTTAGATTTTCTGGAAACCAGAAGACTCTAATAGTAGGTGTATGTTTTACAGTGAAGAAGAATGAATAAGAAGAATAAAACAATTTTGAGTCAGTGTGCCTGGTCCCAAGAGCTGGCCCGGGGTACAAAACACCAGATAAATCTTATTTTTGTATAGTTATATTATAATTTGTTACTGTATTCTACTTATTTACCCAATAGGAGAGTCAAACATTATTCCATCATGACATGTACTTTCCCAACACGTCTGTTTTTGGGTTTAGACCATCTTTCTTAGTTTACTTTTTTCCTTTAGATCGACAATTAGGCTCTCTATTTAGTGCTTTATTAGTCTTGTTAGCTGCTCACAGTGCTTTAAGAGACACATACTCCCGTACACATTTGTACAGCACATCCTTTTCTGCATATACAGCTCTTTTTTTCTCTGTGACACACAAACGCACACCAAAGACCACATTTGCAGCAGTGCTGGGTTCAGTATCTTGCCCAAAGACACTCCAGAGTGTGAACTGTTGATGTCAGGGACTGAAGATCGACCTTCTGAATGGTGGACGACAGCTAGACCCTCAGAAATGACTCAAAACCTGCAAACATTCAAAAATTCAAAAATTAAAATACAGCTGCAGATAAATGTTTTTATGACAATGCTAATGGATATTTTCACTTGAGAGTAACACATTGGCCACTTTCTGGCCAAATAATGGCATAAACAATCCATGTGAATGATTACTTTTTCATGCCAGGAAATGACACACATATCTAGATACAGTACCATTGATCTTGGGATTTTTTTTATTTCGGACTGACATTGATATGAAAACAAAACAATAAACAGTATGGATATTACCGTGTGATGCCTGCAGTATTGCAAATCAAAGAGCAACAAAGTTAAAACTAGGGCCAAGCTTACTTATTCAACTTGATTTAACCATGCTGTATTCATTTTAATGGATCTGAGAACTACAATCTGTTTACAGATGACAAGACCGATTTAAACAGCTAAAGAAACAAACTGCATTTTCGTTGGCAGTAAAATATAGTTTGGATTGAATCCCAAAACTCTGTGGCCTGATGTTATTTAGTTCTGGCATTCATTTTGTTTTTATTTGCTTCTCCTTGTATTTTCCCTCTGGCTGGTGTTGCCTTTCTCTGAGTTTATGGGAGCAGTGATGCATGGTGACCAGACAGCATAATTACCCAATTTCTGCTCCATTGTGCAGGAGAGCACATTGCTTTGCTAAAAGCTTGACCATTGAAATTTACACTCATAAGCAGGCAGATGAAGGAAAGCACAGGGAGACCTGTAATCTAGACAATCCTATGCGTCACCTGAAAGAACATCACTCAGATTGACAGATTTCTGTATGTGTGTTCGTATGTGGATGGGGGGTGGTATAAGCACAGGCATCAGAGAGTGATGAGCCGTAGAAAGTATTAGACATGGGATTTGTGGGACTGTTCATCTCTCCATTTGGGGGAGTAAAATCCTGAGGGGTAAGTGCCAAGTGTGGATACCCCCCTGAGGGCCCAGGGCATGGCAGCCTCTCATACTTGCCTTCATAGGACCTTGTAATGCTCACATAAGAGAGAGATTGATCCAAGCAGAAAGGCCCCAACAGAGTAGATTTTCCTTCATATCACTCTCCTTCCGACTGCATTTGTTCTGCATGGCATATAATCCTGCTCAGTCTCTTCTGCTTTGGCCCTAAGACTCTCTACCAGTCCCTTCTTGTCTGTCTTCACCTGCCGATACAGCTCCTCCGATGGAGCCGTTTCATTATGCCGCTGTTGAATAAACTGCAACCAATTGTGCCAAAGGAGTTGGTTTTCTAGAATATGAAAACCTGACCTCATCTTGCAGAGGTCATTGGCAATAAACACCTGACAAGAGGGTGGGCCGACAGAGCTTCAAATTCTAATTTTCTCTCAGCACCTTGTTGGTTCGCGGTGTTACCAGGGTCAGCTCGCTTCCCCCTCCCTGTGGTCAGTTTGAGCCAGAAGAGTGTGGTGCATTTTATTTCCAGGCCTCTACCTTCCCCTCTTCTTGAGCATTCAGATTTATTGATATTGACCTTTTGCTGAAATTAAGCGTGTAGATCCCTGAGCTGCAAGAGCAAAGTTTAAACCAATTAAAGAGCACTTCACCAATCAGCAAGCCAAGGCTAGAGCTGTCTCACAGGCTGGCCTGCTAAAATTATAATCATTTGCACTGTATCAAACCCTGTTCACAGGAGCAACTCTGCCTAAGTAATCTGATTAGGTGAGCCATCTAAAAAAGAGCAAGGGATTACCTTGAGTCTGTAAACAGTGTGATCATAATGACAGTAAAGAATTTGAGCAAAGTGCGTTCCCATAAGGGCACAATGTTAATAATATAAAGATAATTTTATGTCTGAGCGATAAAACAAATCAAATTACTTTGATTATGCTGTTTAAGTGTATGCATAATTGTTTGTGTTCATGCTGACTCCGTACAGCTGAAGAGAGGAAACACCCATGCTTCAATAATATGACAATACATTAAAAGAATTCTTATTAGATACTATGTGTATTGTATTCCATCTGGTTGCATGCACATTTTGAATATATAGTAGAAATAAATGGTAGTGCCAGGAAAGAATATTGTAAAAGGATATAGGCAGATTTGATTTAAACACTAATGGACACAGATTCAATTATAAAAACACTGTTCATTTACATTCGAATAAAGCAGATTTACTCTATATGTTTAAATGCGTCTTTAGTTATGCTATTACCTGAGAGTCTGCCAATAATGAAGACATAACACAGGAATAATAGCAGTCTTAGGGTTTTCATCAATAAGTACATGTTGCTGTAACTATTAAATCCAAACAATTGAAAAACCAAAATGAATAATAGAAAATAAATCAATAGTTCTAAATTAGTCCATCACCCAGCTATTTTATTGCTATAGAGCTCTTGCTCAAAGTGAAGGGGTTCAAATATCTTGGTGTATGATCATTGTGCTGGTAAGTGAGTCTAATGGTGCGTTCAGACCGGACGCACCGCACCGTGTTACTCGCGCGAGTTTTGCCGCGGGTGTAGTTGAATTTACTCGCCTTATTCGCGCGAGTAAAGAACGAGCGAATTTTCGCTCAAGGGGCTATCCATTTCATTCTCTCATCAACCATGGCTGATATAAGTACCATCGCGTCCTTATACCTGCTGTGGCAGTCCGAGATTCGTCGGAAACGCACACGCCGTCGTGTCTGGGTCAGTGACATCCTCCGGATGTGCACTCAGCTCGGAGAATTTCACCACCTTCTCCAGGAGTTGCGTCTGGATGACGGCCGCTTCCAGCGGTATTTCAGGCTCACCAGAACCCAGTTTGATGACCTGCTCGGGAGAATCGGTGCCGTGATCTCTCGGCAGGACACCAACTACAAGCGCTCCATTTCAGCTGCAGAGCGCCTGTCCATCTGTCTCCACGTCACTGTCGTCCAGAATCTCAACGCTGATAGGCTGTCGTGATACGAATATTTCGCCAAAGTTGGATTTTCTGAACTCGCGTGAATTCGCGTCTTGTCATTCGCGTGGCGGTATTCGCCTCATTCGCGCCGCCTCAAAACCGCCATTCGGGCCGCCGGCTCGAATCCGTATCTATTCGTGTCTTTGCATTGAATTTGTATGTAATCACGTCGAGCGAAAAATTCCGGTCTGAACGCACCGTAAGAGGAGTGTGAAATTGACAGGTGGATTGGCGTTTCAACTCTCACCTACAGTTCACGCTGCTGATCACAAGTATTTTGTCATAGTTTTAAGTTGTTTAACCGAGACTCCTCAGCTGTGTGGCAGAGTTCATAGGTTAAGACACTTAGAAAGCTGAAAGAACTTCAGTAATGAATTGCTGCTACTTTACCTTGAAAGGCGGTGGCCATTTTCGAAAATGTGAAGGCAGTAGTGATGATGGAGCAGCACTGTAAGCAGCAGATGCCAATGTTCGACCTTATCAGTATGTGGTGGCAGCGCTGGCGTCGAGCCTAGCAGCCACTTTCCAAAATAATTCTGTTGATTCCCATTTTTACTGCTATGACAGTACTTGTTGTCTTTGAGGAGAAGGCCAAGCTCTTGTGTCCTTCATGCGTGTCAGTCCTTCCTCACAGACCAATCTTGTTTAATTTAATGTAATTTAGCTCACTGTGGTTTTAACGGCTCTCCCTGCCTCTACTTTCATATTAAAAATCCCCTTCTCTTGTAGCTCTTGAGGAACTGGAGCAGACTTGTCATTGGCATCTGTTAACCTGTATGCTGTTACCATCCTTAGTATGTCCAGTCCTACACGTGCACCGACATGTATATTTATGTCTCTTTTGGTGTGCGTGAGACAGTTTGAACTTTTCTATTCTGCTCTGAGGCCCCGTTGCTCCCCAGGTGACGGCCGAGTGTGTTCTGCATACAAACAAAGCTGTCAGTGCATAAGACATGCTGTACAGTTTGACACAGCGCCCTGCCACTGTCAGAATACAGAGTTGCCTTTAACAGTGCAATCCAAACAGAGGAAGGAACATGGAACTGTGCCCGAAGTGCATTTTGATTGCAAATCAGGTCCTGGGATTGTAGGAGATTAGCAATAATTTAAAGCTCTCCATCCAACCACCTGTCATCACACTGTCATGGCCTGGTTTATGTATGTGAATACTTATATGCATTTGCATTTATTTATGGTGTATTTGTTCCCTTTCTTGTCACAGTGAGCAGGCTTCTGTTTGTGGACTTTGCAGTGAATTATCTACTTGAATTAAATATTTTGTTAACCCACTTGTTTAATTTTCATGATGGTAACACTTGTATTTTTATACACGGAAATTATAGTCCCATATTTTGAGATGGTGTTCATCCGCAACAAATTCAACTTCAATTCTGGATTGGGAACTTGGTAAAAAAGATATTGTAGTATGATCTTGGCTAAATTTGATGCAAATACACACTAGCACACTACTTACTGCTGGGCTATTGAAGCCACACGCCCTACCTTCATTTTGCATTCCTCCATTACATACATGGATGATTTCTAGTATTCTGAACTACTACAGCTACTCTTTTAAGTCGACAGCACTGACACAGTCTATTGAAGACACACATTTGATCCCAAACACTACATAAAGTCAAGTAAGTTTTGATATGTGAGGTAGATATAGTTTATATATGGTGTTAAAGTTTAACTAGCAACAAATAAATCAAAATGTATTCATACAGTAGCTAGCTAAATTGTAAACCATATATGCTAAATGTAAGCTAGCTAGTACTATGTAAGCTAGCTAGTAGCTCTTTGAGCCTATCATATTATAGTTTCTTCTGCCTCTCTTATGGTTTTCTGTAACCACACAAAATTTTACACAACATCAGTTGTAAAGTATTTTTGAAGACCGTTCCATGTCTTCTGCTAACTATTGATATATCTGCATGCAATTCTATGTATGCCATCCAATTTGTTTAGTTCAGTTTGGGAATTTTGGAAATATTCCCTCAAGGTCCGATGGAAAGTTTCTGGAAATTTACCGGGGATTTTCCTTCCCTTTGCAAATATATCAGATACGAATTAAACAACATTCCTCTCTCAAAGATTCAGCAGCTGGTCCCCACAGTTCTCAAACATTTACATATTGTTGGTAAAAGTGAAGGAGGATGCTATACCATGATAAACATGGCCCTGTCCCAGCTTTTCTGAGATATGTTCCATCAAATACACTGGATGATTTCTGTGGTCAATTGTTGATAAAACTATCTGGTCATGAGATCTGCAAATCATTTGATTCTGTTTTTATTTTTCATTTTGCAAAGCTCCCTAACTTTTTTGGAAGTGGGGTTATATAATTCGATTTATTTACCAAAACACACACAGAGTTTAAAGTTTACAATCTAGAACTTTCCAGCATGAGAATCCAAACAGAAGTAGTTACTCCATCATTGAGAAAGAAACCCTGGCTTTACTTTTGGCCCTTCAGTATTTTGAGGTATACCTAGGATCTAGTCCTGTACCGATTACAGTGTACACTGACCATAACCCCCTTGTTTTCTTATCGCGGATGTACAACCATAATCAAAGGCTTATGCGGTGGGCATTATTAGTGCAAGATTATCATTTTAGCATTAAACACAAGCGGGGTGCAGTCAACTTCTTGGCCGATGCTTTGTCTAGACGTATAGATTTAAATTGGTGAATGGAGGAATTGTTTGTTACCTAACGCTTTGGTTTAGGTTTTAGGAGGGGAGGTGTTTACGGCCAGTGGCCTTGTATGTTTCTTTTTTCTGTATAAGAGTAGGTTCCTGCCTGCTGTCTCCACTGAGGGGAGTGGATGCAGCTCTACTCGTGGCACTTCCTGGTTGAGGCCTACTCCTGCTCTGATTGGTTCTTCCTTCTTAATGACTCCATCAATCATTGAAGAGGCCTCCCTATTTAAACCTCCACTTCCTACCAGAAGGCGAGGCTGTGTTTCCTTTGTTTGAACAGCTTGCCTCTTTACTGGGTGTTTGTCTGATCATTTGGATAGCTTTATTAGCTTGTGCTGGACTGTCACTGTTTTTTTGTGTGTTCTGAAGGCTACTAGAACCTGTTGGTAGCTAGGTTGATGTTGAAGAGTCCTGTGTTTTGGTTTTGTGTTATTTTGACTAAAAACTGGTTTTGAAGCGTCTTGGTTTGTTTGATTTTGTTTTGGCTTAGTTTTAGTTTTGTTTGGAGTTTTGAATTACCTCTCATTTTAAGATGTAATTATTTGTTTTGGAGTTTTTGTTTTATTTAGGGTATTGTTTTGAGACCCTCTTTTGACTTGTGGATTGTTGTAAAAGAAAACTAAACAATAAACACTTAACTATTTTTACCTTTAAAACATCTGGGTATTCTTATTACTATTTTTTTCATTCAATTTTTTTATTATTTTCTTTAATGTCACACCCCCCCCGGCTGAGCTGGGTCGTAACACGTAGAATTCAATTAAAGTCATCCGACAAGATGAGTCTCTCATTAGGCAAGAATTTATAGTAAAGCAAAGTCACACACCTAATTGAAGCATGACAAACTTGTTTAGCAGATTTAAGCTTTCTATAGCACTTTACATCCATTTATTACGGCTTAACTACCCAAAAACGAAATTTGATGTTCAACAGTTTATTCTCTGGCTGTTGTGGTTTATCCTTATTTTACACCACATTTCCTAAACATAATACTGAAACTAAGGCTCTCAGTGGGCCATGCATCACCTGCTGTGGTTAATGACCACAACTGTAGGCTAGGAAAAAAAACTCTTATGCCAGCGGCAGCAATTAACCTTAACGGCAAAATTGAAGGAATTATTGACATTGTGTTAACACGGGAAGGCTGGAAAGTCATGTGGGCATGTCCTCAACAGTCTTCAGAAAACAATACCAAAGATGGACAAATGGTCAGGGAATGCAAGATGACAGCAGCAGCACTGATGTTAAGTGACAGAGCTTCCCTTCAAGGTACTGTAGTTCCACGCTCTTAACATTTTTATAACTGAATGATTGGCATTCTGCCTAACCCACCACTTATAAAAAAAAAGTTAACTAGACTTATATGCAGCAGCACAAGTGTAGCTTAGGGCTCTTCCACATAAGGTCCAGTTAATGGGAAACATTCCAATGTACAATTAGCCCTCACCACTCACGCTTTCTGGCCAATGTTCACGCATATTAATTTTCTTGTAATCCTGTGTAATTATGTCACCATCCACATGACTCCTATACACTTTAAAGCGGACTCCCATAATGCACTAGTGCTGCTCTTTTTACCTCCCTTTTCTTAATGAGGAAGACACTGAGTAGACATGCCTAATCTGTCAAACCTCATATGTCAGACATGAAAACAAGTGGTATTTGATTAAGACTTAAGACTCTAATGCACAATCTTGAGGAAACTGTCATCATCATCATTTTCTTTTTAAACATAATGAGCCATGTAAAGGGTTAGGGAATATAACCAAGTATATAATAAAGCAAATAAAGCAACTAATGGTGTAGTTTACCAACTCACTTTTAACTGTTTTTTACATTGATGATAGAGCTGAAGCAGCACTACTGAACATTTTGCAACATTTTGCAATTTTTGATGTGGTTTGTATGCGTGTGTCCTACTTTTCACAGGGATTAATATTTGTGCTACAATCTTGGTGTTTAATTAGGGGGAAAAGGCAAATGTTCAATTTATTTTTTTCGTAAGGAGATGTTTGAGGCTTACTTCTATATAGCGTGAGATCTGTTTGGACTGTGTTAGAGGAGGAGATGGAGCCCAATATCAGCATACTACTGTTGTCTATCATGACAGGACATTTAAATATAATGTCATGATGGACAGCTCTTTCTTTTTCTTTCACCAGTTTTTCTTTGATAATTGTCAATTCTCACACAGACTGCTTCAGCTCCGCTGTCGAAGGGACAGATACAGGAAATCTTTCCTGCCACATGCCATCACCCTGTACAATAACAGTTAAGTGTCATTATGGTATCTCAATACCATAACTGCATAACCGCACAACTGCATTGTTGCACTTTGATGTACATATATTTTTATTATATTTATTTTATTTTTATTTTTTTATTTTATTTTATTTATTTTATTTCTATTCTTATTTTTATTTTTACTGTCTGTACGCTGCTACTGCAAAATAATTTCCCAGCTGGGATGAATAAAGTAGTTCTATTCTATTCTATTCTATTCAAAATAGAGTAACAGTCAGACTATTGGCTTCCTGCAGCCATTTTGAAGAATGTTTTCTCTGATTAAGACCTCAGTATACTTTAGCAACCTTTCAATCTCCTGTGCGAGAAGACACAGCTTATTTGATGTCAAAGCAGGAAGCAGGTCAAAGAAGGAGAGATAAGGTAGAACTCATTCTTTTAGTAGCGCACATCAAATAAAGCAGATCAAAGTCAAACATTAAGAACAGAAATTCATCTCTGAATTTTCTTCCCACTGTAACTGTGTGTGCCTGGGTGTCTCATTTGTGTGCAGATTTGTGTGTGTGTGTGTGTGTGTGTGTGTGTGTGTGTGTGTGTAGTATTTTACTGATACTGATGAAGAAAATCTAACTAAAACACAATGTTTCTAAAAAAATGTTTTGTCTGTCACATGATAGCAATCTCATTTATTAGTGAAGTGAAATGAATTTCTATGTCTTACGTTATTCATGTATTCTTTTTTCTTTTCTTTTTGCATGTTACAAGTTTCCAAACTATCAGCACTTTACAGCTTTGTTATGAAGGTTGTCAGCAACTTTGAATCCAGTCCTGGAATCACCCTCCTTTCATCCCAGACACATGAGACTCTGTGTGTATTGCAATCCAATGCAAAGCTGCAAGGTGATTCAGTTGGATGTTTACAACCTTCTCATATGAAATTGATTTGACGCTGCATGGCTGCACAGGAGGCTTAGTACGCACTCTGTATGCTTGGTGGTGGAGTGCTTCTGACCTTCTATTGACAGTTCTTATAACTTGGTGTCACCTTGTGGATCAATTCTCCCTCAACAGTAGAAAACTGAATGCCACCCCCTCCTCTGGGGAGCCGGCACACACAGCATGTCAAAATTCTATATGGGTGATGTGGGGAGTAGTGAAAATCTAATCGTCCCCCAAATGCTCTGAATAAATCTGCTTGCAGAGCATTATTCCAATCAAAAACATAATCTCCTAAATGTTTGAATTCATCAACCCTGTCACCTCTGCTAATCCTCGCCTTTGCTTACTTCTCGCTGGCATCCTGTGCCTAAATGCTGCTTTCCACATAAAGTCATGAATATTTAACATTGTTGCTGACTCACAGGAGAACAATTTTCATGCCAGCACATAACAAAAGATTTTCATTTTTTAACATGTAAATATGGCAGAGACAATTACAAAGCAACAACAAGAGGCTTTTATTCCATCAGTGATTCACAACCCTAATCCCTCCTCTCAGGCGATTTGTCCTCCCACTGGTGGAGATTGAAAATGTGACGTATCTCAAGCTTATGGCCTAAACTGCGATACCCTTTTCCTACAGTATTTGTTTGTTATACTGTCAACCTTTTCTTTTCCCTTGGCCCCATGACAAATCGTATTTAATATGAAATGTCTTGACTGATATACAGCCCAGTGTGTTTTGCATACAGAGCATACCAAAGCTTGCCTGCTTATATGTTCTTGTGTAACATTTACTTTGAAGATGAAGAGACAAATTGAGTCATTCTGCAGAGGAGGGAGATGCTTCTGCCGTGGCACCAAAAGTCAGCATACCACAACTCTTATAGACTTGGCAGTAGTAAGTAAAGCCCACAGGAAGTGACTTTTCATGCTAAAGGGGAGGGATGAGAGATTGAGGCCAGCTTGAACAATGAGGGTCATTATCCCAGCATGAAGCCAGACTTACTACAACACAGTCTCACATCAGTGGGTGATGATCACAAATAGATATTTGTTAAATTGTGTGCAGGGGCACTACTTTTAGTTTTTTAAGGTTTACATGGACAGAGACATATCACATATGAGACAGTTTCAACTCATACAGACTTTAACTGGCAAAAAAAAAAAAAAAAAAAAAAAAAAACCTTCTGTATCTAGAGTTTGATAGTTTTAGTGTCATCAGGGAGTTTGTTTTCTGTTTGACCTGCCGAATTCTACACTGTATTTTGTGTAAAAATACTGTACTAACACCCATATTTCGCTGTTGTCTGATTAGGATTAAGCACTTAAACCCCCTGTTTAGGTTTAGGCATTAAAACTACCAGAGATCCTCTTACATCATCTACCACATATACCCTTCCTCTCTTAGGTTGAATAGAAACCTCCAATTTAAGTACTTTGCTATAAAACTTGTGATGGTTTTGTTGTGGTTGAAGTTACTTTTTGAGGCACACGGGGCAATGAAGGATCAATGATCCTGCAGCTAGCTTTTATTAATGGAGCTGTCTTTATGCTTATGTAAATATTTCCTCGATCTTGATTTTAGAGCATGAATGTTTTACAAAGTTTACATGGCACTCAAGTTACTATTAAACCTAGGTTTGTTAACTCAGCATTTAGAAAATGATGGCAGTGAGGGAAGTGTACAAATAAAAAATATAGATTTGAACACCAAGGGACATTATAATAAAACTAGAAATCTGCCAGGATGTTTCTAGTGATTTCATTATTTTCCTCCCATTTATGTATTTTAATTAAAGAATTCCACCATCCCAACAAAATGCAAAACCTAAGTAGGACAGTGAAAAATTGTCCACGTTGTATCCTTAATGAGGCTATTAATTTTACCTGATATGAACTGACTTCCATTGTTGCCTCTTTATTTTGTCCAGGCAAGTTCTAACCACTGTAAGAATTGAGCTGGGAACAGAGAAGACACCTTAAGATGTGGTTCAACAGCCGCAGCATTCTCATATTTTTGTAAATACATTATGCAGCATATTGTCCAACTGTGATTGAATAATATGAGCAGTGCGTGGTCTTAGTACAGTAATGCTACTGCCTCAGGTGCTGGAACTCTGCTCATGCCCTGAAAAATATCTTGCTTGTTTTTGCATGAAATGAGTGAGGTGGGCTACAAAGGAAACTTCTTTGCATTTTGCAGGGGTCAGCACACACATCAAACTCTAACCATGTGTGTCACTGACTGACATCTACATTGTACATTAATGCTGAGGGAGAGCAACAGATGTTTTGTTAGTTTGGAGCTTCTCCGGACTCCTAATAAAACCAGGCTTTAGTAGCACCAAATCCAAGGAATTTAAATGTTGAACCCTTCTCCCTGAGGCTGTGTCGCATCACTGCATTATAATAAATCTTAATTTATCTCTTTGAAAGTGCACAGTGTAATGGTCTAAAATCCACATTTAAGTCTGTGTGGAGATAGATATAGATAGATAAGTTCTTAGTTTCTCAGCATACAGAAAATTTGTTGGATTAAAAAAATCAGCTAGTGGATGAAGAGCAGAGCTCAGTTGGGCACAGTTTGGTACTTAGTACATTCATGGGCTTTGTATTTATTTACAGAAACGGTTATACCTGCATCGTGCTGCCAAACTCAAGCCCAGGTAAAGGACTTGTTAAATAATTTGCCAAGTAACCATTCCAGTGGATTTATTGGCTTCAGAGGGCAACAGACTTGAATCTAACATGGAGTATGTACATTTCTGTAGTGGATCACTTTGACAGTGGTGTTGATTATGTGTTGCTTTGTAGTGATTTTAGGATGCAAAGCATTGAGATACATCTTTGAATGCACTGAATCATTAAAAGATGAATAGTAATCAGATCAAATTTCGAGGCCAGAGCACAATTTGATTCACAAAATTATTTAGTTTCTATGTGGATAAATTATCCACAGAGATAGACACAGTTCAGTTGAATTTCACTTGAAGCAATTTTGTGTTAGAGTATTCAAGTCATGAAAACTACGATCAATTCGAGTAGTAAATGATTTAGTATTCTTGGCCCACTCGGCAGCACAATAGTCTGGAAGCCCACATTAAGAGCCAAGGTGTATTGTCTTTCTCTTATTTTATTAATAACTCTGTGCTGTAGCCCCCAAAAAAGCTAGTCTACAATGAACCTTCCAAAAGATTCAATGTCTTTCTATCAATCCACATTAAGTTAACATCGGCCACTGGAGTTGTATCATCCCAGGATGAGAAGAATAAAATAGATTAGATGAGAATCAATGAATACTGTTTCTTTAAACATTTGTTTAGCAAGGGGGTTCACTCCAGACCTTGGTTCTTAGAATAAATACATGGACTTTGCATATTACACTTGTTTTTGCTTTATCTTGAAAGTTGAGAAACATGCATTTAGTTGTTGAAAAAAATGTAAATGTGTGACTTTGTTTTAAATGTGTCAGTGGGCACATGCAGATTAATCACAGAAAATGTTTAGAAAACTCATAGTTTGTGGCGTGTGTAACAAAACTAGATGCCTTTTGTCTGCATCCCCTTCAATGCACACTGTTATTTGACTTTTTTCTTCAATGGAAAGAACTTGATCATCTCCACTTCCTCTTCGTTATTGCAAATCTATACCAAAACTCTGCACGTTTCATTGGAGGGAAGGATGGATTTCCTACACCATTCCTCTTTCTCGCAGCTCTTTCTTTTCATTTAAGTAGTCACTGTGGCTCACAAGCTTGTCCTATTAAAGGCAACCCTGGGTCATTCATTAAGACGTGCAGCTTGTAGTTTTCTTCTGCTAACTTGATTGACAGACCCCTGCCCCCAACCCCCACTTGTCACAGCTCTGTTCACCCTGCCGACATCTCACCAGCTCAAAGGATTAAGCCCAGCAGGACAGCAATTGCTCTGCTTCACCTGGGGATAAAACAGCAAATAACCAAAATATAAATCACAAAGGAGAAATATTGTCATTGCTTACAGTTGGATTGTAATGTCAAAGGATGCACATCAGCAATTATACAGCATTTGAAAGTCGGGAGTGTTTCACATATGCAGTATTTGTGGAAAATTCAGAGTAGTGCCATTGACTACTTATAGTATAGCTTTTTGAAAATCCCTACTATAAAAATCTGAGTTACATACAGAATGTTGAACGAGGTGCTAGTAGAGGGGAAACTGTGAGAACTTCTAATATTTTTGTGCTTAATAATGCCACTGTAAGTATGTAAGTGTAAAGACTATTGAAAAACTTGTGACAGCAGGTTAACAAATAAAGAAGTATGGGACTTTAAAAGGTTATGAAAATGTCGAGATTAAAAATAGCCTGAATGATAAAAAAAAAATTATATAAGATATTCAACATAATCATTTTTTAGAGTATTCACAACAATAGCCTTGTCTGTAACAAAATGTAAATATAGGACACAAAAAGAAATATCTTTGAAGGAGGCGTCTTTCCTCAGTGCTTCTAACCCCAAAAACTATGGTTAGTACTCTTACATGTATTGCAGCAGGCGCACTATGGACTGTGCACATTGTTTCACATACTGTAGGACAGTGCAAGTACTACATTTATAAGAAATGACCGTTTCAACATTGTTGGAAGATCGCAGCTGCATTTTGGCACTTTTTACAAATCATCAGTCCTACACATCTGACATGACAGTGAAGACAGGAAACCTGGATGAGCACTGCTTTCTTTCCTGTATTTGCACACGCACTTCTGTGTAGATGTTACACAGAAACTCATATGTGGTGCACTGCAGGTACAGTAGCTCCCTGCAATTTTAAATGCAAAGACTGGTACTTGCAAAGTGCTTGCATCAGTGAGGTACATTAACTTAAAGTTGGTTACTGATACCATGTTTAACTTAACTCTACTAATAACAAATTAAGTTTCAATACTGCCTTTCTTAATTTCCCAGAGACTGACAGCTTCATGAAAGCAACAGAGACAAATCTGGGGATATGTGCGATTCCCTAATTGTGGTGACATTATATCATGTAACCAAAACTGTCCATGTCCAACTTAGAACTTGCTTGACCGTTTGCTTTTTAGAAGTCAGTTTCCAACCATTAAGCAGTTGGAAAGCAGATTACATGAAACTGACATAACTATAATTAGCCTTGAAAATCAAATTAGATAGGAAAATCACATGGCACTTTTAATAGACCCCAGAATGGATAAGCTGTGCTCTATTAAAATCTTAGATTGGAGTTTTAAACAAGTTGGCAGTGTGGGTTCATTTGAAATGAGTAACAGGGATGTTTTTACAATGCTGCAATGTCATTGTAGTTTCAGAGTACAAGCTAAAGTGAGCTTTAAGCTGTCAGGTTCTGCACAGCCTCATGAGTCAGGAGTTGGGAGTGTTAGAGAGATGGTTCATATGCAATTTGTCGTGTCGATTACAATGAGATAACAAAGCACGTCGACTGGCATATATTTAAAAGGACTGGGTCAGAAATTATGGTGATGGTGATGGTAATAACGCTCCTTTCTCTCTGTGCTAGAGAGAAGGGAGCATCTTCATCCTTAATTGAACAACTGCATTTGGCATATCATGCTTCATTACACTTCGTAAGAAATGCAGGCTCACATGCTCACTATTGCACCTGGTATGATTCTTTAAGATGGCCTTCTCTAAACCTGAGAAGAAAAATGTGCATGTTGCAGTTTATTGCAAAGTCATTGTTAGGTCAAATACCTACTTACATTTGAAGACTTTTGTCACATACAACCATCTACTGTGAGATCTGCAACTAGACATGCTTTGAATGTTCTTAGAGTGCATTTAGGCAAAACTACTTTCCCCTTTGCTCCCTATGTATGTAAAGAACTTAAAAAAAAATCAAGAGCTTACAAACACCCCCCCTTTCCATACTTTTAAAGTTTTTTTTTTTTTAAATTTGATGTTGAAATTTATTATTATGCTGCCTTCTTGGCCAAGACTCTCTAAAGAAGTTATCTTGTACCTCAATGGAATCTTCCTGGCAAAAGAAAGACAACAATGGAAGGGTAATGTTGAGTCTCTGGCTCTGTCTGAGCTACATTTGCTAGATAAGTGAACTGATGCACTTTATGATCAGGAAACATTGTAAAAATGTTTTATTCTGATAGTTTTGGGTTTTACTATATATTTAATGTACAAAATAGACAAGGAGTGTATGTACATGATCAAACCCTTTGCAAATGTCTGTTTTTCCATAGATGAACATATAGGCTTTTATTTTTTTAAAGTAAGACCCTCTGTTCAGATGAGAGAATAAGATCAAAGTGACTTTACCTGACTGTATTAACCACAACAAGCTAATATAAAATTTGAATTATACTATAAACTGATATGGGTCAATTTATGGCAGGTTATTGGACTATAAATGATCTTGCTCTTCCGTTTGTCCTTTACTTGACAGCACAAAGAGAGAAAGAAGAGGATAGACAGGGATAGAAAAAGGGAGACCTACTGGGGGCAAGATGGAAAAAAAACCAGTGTCCACACATAGAAGGGAACATTTAATTTAGTCGCCGAGATGATTGGCAAAATGGAACTAACCAAGTGAGATTATCCTCAGCATAACCTTAGGTTAAAAAAGTAATAATTTACTCCTAAATGGTTTAAAAGGGCTTCCATTCTTAAAATATTCCACATCTAGGAATGCTGCATTTAGTTTTTTGTGTAGGATGATTGATAAAAACATGAAGCGTGATACTTGGCTTACGAACCAGAAAAAAAGGTTTGTATCTCTTTTGGGAGCATAAAAAAAAAAACTCTACCTATAAAGCTAGCTTGCTTTCCCGGCACAGCTTTAAAGCCTGTGCTGCTGATGGTAAGTGTTGTCGAACAGTTGAATGCAGCAAGTGATGCAGAAACCAAAGCTGGACAGGAGCACATCACCTGTCTTGTTGCTGTCACAGTTTATGGCTTTAAGACATATTCCATTCAAGGGCAAAAATCAAGGAATTTCCAGCTAAAACGGAAGCAAATCTCTGAAGTGTTTAAAACTCCTGAAACAGATTGATCATTTTTTGCTGTCACATTTCTTATTAACCTTCTATTTATCTGACTTTTGGCAGATAAAGCCTTAAATGGTAACACTTAGAAGTTGGCTATATGTGTTTGCTTTGCTACTGAAGGTATAGTAAAGGGTTTGCTGGCCATGGCAGACCAAAATGAATTTGATTCTGAAAGCATATCAGCTTTATGTGCCATTATGAACTGAAGAGCAGTTTGCTCATAATAGCACATAGCACATAAGATGTGTTGCACACACGTACTGTATAATGGTGTAGCAGTAATAAGTGGGGGAGTTGGAGGTGTCCAAGCCAGGTTTAAAGTAAACATCCCCAGGCCATTAATCTGCATAGTCATGCGCATCGAAACTTGCACTGTGTCGCACATGTTTGGCAATACCAGAGGACTGGGATTTATATGGCTTGGTAAAGAGTGTGCTAATTTTTTACTTCTTTCACTCGTAAAACATCACAAAGAGGGAGATTTGCTGGTAATGCCGATTCTGGTCTGGAAATGAACTTAACAGAGAATATCTCTGCAATAATTCAGTGATTCTCCAACATCAACAACTCCATGGCAGTAAAACTCCATGTGAAACTTAGATTATTCAACGCACACCCATTGATGTTGCTCAAGACATGTCCATCTATGATGGAGAACCTTCACAAAGATCTGCAAAAGTGAAGCGGCTGACATTGCTAAAGCTGTAAATTACAAAGGAGCTGTCTGTGACAATATAAAAAATTTGAACAGACCTGAAAAACTATTTTTGTAACAAAAAACTATTTTTGTAGCAAAATTGGATCCCAGAACCTTGTGCTTTTGGAACCCAACCAAGGCAGAGGGAGAAAATCATCCAGGTTTATGGAGTGGAAAAGTTGTGGAGCAACAAGTGACCTGAATGATTCAGAGCAGCTTAAAAAAAAATTTTCTACTGTGCCATAACAAGATTATTGCCGAGATGGATCAGAAGTTTCAAATATTACAACAGCAAGTTTTTAGAGGTGTTCAGGTCTGTTCAGACAGTTTTCTTTTTGAGGATAGGTCTGGCAGATCATTACTAATATCTCTTTCTATAGATATAAATATATCTTTCTATAGATGTCTATGGATGTTTATCAATGTATGCAGTCATCAGATTAAAAAAAAACATTTTTTTTTACTAATTATCATTTTGGAATGCAATTTCAGCACCCGTTGTATGGTAGTGTGGAAGTTCATGGAACATATTGTGTGGCAGGCCATTACAGTGAAAAAAAGATATGACCTAAGTAATGAGGGGTCCATGCTCCAGTAAAGCTTTATTTCATGCAATGCCTTTTGCATTCCTTTTCTGTTCCTCTGTGAATTCAGCTTCTTTCTACAGGTCTGTTCTCGTCTCACTTCTTCTTTACGACTTTGTAAAAAAGAATTCTGTCCTTACTTTCTACCAATAAACATTTTGTTTCATTCCCTGAGCCAATCAGATGTTAGCCCTCATTCTTTAAACATTGGCCAACGTTGTTAGCTTGTCATTCTGCATTTAAGACCATCTTGTGTACAACCCCTTTCCTTCCCAATTCTTTTTCATCCATGGTTCTCTGCGGAAGCTATCTCAGCCATCTCCTAACTCTGCCACCATTAGCCACCATCCTGGGGCTCCTATCTTCTTTATTCATCCATAGCCGCATTACTCACATGATAACACTCCTCACTGGAGACTAGCCCTTACATTTTTTGTTTATCATACTGCTTACATTTTGAAATGAAAATATATGCCCCAGCTGATCTCCCCTTTGTTAAAATGGATTTCAAACAAAAGTAAAAATGGGTGGATGCTATTGTTAGCATTATTTTGTAATTTGCAATTTGTTTTAAACTGAAATTAACGCTTAATTTTTTGTACTGTTTGACAGATACTTGTTATTTTGTTAGTGGTGCCTCAACTTACATTTGGTTTAACAGTGACGGTTAAAGCATTTTGATTGGATTGGAAATGTGTGTTCAATATAAGGTGTAATATCATCTTTTTTTTGTAGTTAAATAGATTACATAACATTTTGTTACCTACTGAAATTACTGTCAAGTTTGAATGCAGGTGCTGACTACATTGGAGACCAATCATTGCACTTCCATGAAGATATTATATTGTGTCTATAGTAATTTCTCAAATGTAAAAATGCTTGTCAGAAGCCAGTGTTTGAAATTATGCTACAGTTTGGGTTGAGGGAGGTTAGTGTGTATCCAGTGAAATTAAAAGTAACTAGGAATTCAAATTTTTTAAAACGTTTTTTTTTTTATTGTTTGCTTGCAGCGAGGACTGTATCCACAGAACATATCATTTGCACAAGAGCGCACAGAGCACACAGGAATATAGTGAAGGAAATAAATACCCTATTGTTCATGCAGTATGAGGCCCTGTTGGCTTTTCAAGATAATTATACCCTGAGTGCGACAATAGCAGGGTCTGTCCATTCAAATCCAGCCACTTCCAGCATGAACACCATAAATCATGTTTCCCCGTTGTATCGTGCATCTATTTCATCATGCATGCATTTCGTTTCATTTTCAAAAGAAAATCTTTGCCAAGCAGAGAATGATATTTGCATATCAGTGAATGTGTCATCAAATGCTGTAAATCCACAGCTCTTGATCTTCAAGATCTTTGTTAGTCACCACATTTTACAAGATCTGAGACTCAGCATGTTCTCAGCCACATGAAAACAGAGTGCTGGGAACACAAGCACGTACCAAGATCAAGACTGACAAAACACTGGTTAAATTATTCCTGGACCTTTCATGGGACTCATCAACATCTCCTTCAGTAACAATTCCGTTTGTAGCTCTGTTAACTAGTTGCTCATAGCAGACAATAAAATCCCGAATGTTTAATCATCTGGTTTCATTTGGGACTTGTAAGTAACAGTTTGTGACTTAGGACAGAAACGCTGTGTTACTATTTTAAAGCATTAGCTGCAGTACTGCTGCAATATGGAAATGTGTTTTGTGAGGCTTGGGGTCTGGACCGACAAAAATCAAATAGTTTTTTATGTGTTTGTTTGGCCTTGATTAACCTTTCAGTTTGTAGTTGCTTGTTTTTCAACACGAGCACCAGAGGCTGTAGCTGCATTCAGAATACAACATTGCACATTAAGCTGTTCCTCGGCATTGCCACCATGTTCCAGTGGCAAGATGCAAATACATGTTCTAAAACAGGACATGAATTATTGCATCGAAATTATTTACATATAAAATACGCTACCTGAAAGAGGAGCATCTCTGAAAACTGCCCTCAAAGTAATTCTCCTGACCTGACATAGCCTAATATATCGTGTCGGTGAGGTTGAGTATATGTGTATATGTGAGTTAATTACTTATTTGTGTCTACATTCATTCATTTGTGATATGCATGCAACTTCCAGCTGTTGAAAGTGTGCTCTTTGCAGTAATCCTAAGGGAGGTAAAAAAACAAATTACAAGGAAAAAAATTGTTTTTCCATTTTCACCTAGAAACACCTCTTCATTTTCTCTTTGGATGCCTGCATCTGTGTGGCATGATGAGATTGATTGTGTGAATTGTGAGTGCTCAGCAAAGGTCTTGACAGACGTGGAAAAAGTACCGTAGATTAAAGATTGTTTGATGGAGGTCTAAATGGAGAGCCCGGGCTTCTTGCTGGATTGCAGAATCTTTAAATAGTGTCTGATATTTAAAAGAGACTCTTATGCTGGAGCAAAAACTCTATAGTAATTCATTATTATAGGCTATGCAGTGAGAGGAAGCTTTGACAGCACTGCTCACTAGTCTTGTATTATGCAAGCACTGCACATTAAAGCACTTGTGCACTGTGTTCAAATGAAAATAACCATTGCCTTTTTTCAGCAAAAACTGCTCTTCTTTTCTCAACTAAATTCATTGACAGTTTACAAAGCTTGGGTTCATACACAGTTTAGCCACACTGCGCAGATTTCTCCTCCATATATAAACAATTATTTTCCTATATAACCTGTTTCCAAAAAGGTTAGGATGCGGTGTAACATGTTGAGAAAAACTGCCTTAATTTAAAAATGTTTTTAACTTCTATTTCAGCTTTAGAATTGCAAGGAAGTGACATCTTGATATACTACTGTGTCTAAAGCATACAAGTGTGTTTAGTATTTTGCAAATCACTGTGTGTATTGTTTTGCAAAAAGTGTGAACTGACTTTGTGCTTATAGTGGTGCAAATCTGGGCCGAGTTTTACTCGTTGAGTGTAAGCTTTTGATAATTGTGTAATACTTTTGATTTTAGTGTTTATTCAATCGTAAAAAAACTGTAACAACAGTTTCAAAACATCATGTGAAATGTTAAGCCTTATTATCATTCTGAATTTACAAATGCATAAAAATGTTCAGGTTGATATTAGTAGTGCAAAATATATATTGGGGACAAGGCCAACAAAAGATATTCAAAAGATGGTGGAACATATCTCAACAAATTCAAAGAAAGAAAGCAAGAAAAAGTGATTTCTGAACAGATTGACTCGAATAAACAAAGATAATGTTCTCCCAAACCCAATAATAAGTATATGTACATAACAATGGTACGTTCAGATTTAAGAGATTGGAGAAGTGTGTGTGTGTTAGGGTTAGGGTTGTGGTTTCTGACTTCTGACACAATCAGACCACATCAGTGTGTACCTTCCTCCTTCATTAGTATTTTTGGCCCACACACACTCTGCAGCTCTCTGACACACTTGTATTACATCAACCTTGAATAAGTAAAGATGCTGATTTTTTTCCCTTGGATAAGCTTGTCCTCATATCAAACCTCATTTGTTCGGTGAGGTAAGATTTCAGTTTAGTCATCCAAGTATATGAAAAAGTCACTGAAAAAAACAAAACTTTAGAGAGAGAACTTGCCACAGATTATCCACGTGCTGAATTCTGATAAACAAGCAAATAGTCACTGGCAAAAACTGAAAGATCGCTTTTGTGTCCTACTGTTCAAAAAGTTGACACTGAATGAAAGCATCCAGTCTTGTGCAGAGGTGTCTCAGAGAACCTTTGTTGACAATTTATGGCAGGAAGATTGAGTGACAGTAGCTATTATATTATATATATATATATATATATATATAGGATTCCAAGAACAAAAGGAGAAATGGCTTCCACTTAACAAACACCAACTTGAGAATGTTTGCATCTTCAAACGTAAGGGCTATGGTGTCAGAGTGATTTAGTTTCTCTTTATGTGGAAATTACGGAAGTATTTTGGCTGGTTTTTTGGGGAAAAAAAGTCTAAATTATTAGCCTAAAGCCTAAAACTTTGTCTGCAGCAAAAGCGTCTGGGATCAATCTCATATGGTATTCTGATAATACAAGACTGATTCCCTTTAAAACCTCTAAACAGTGGTAATTTGGCTGAGGCCCCTCCCCTAAGTTTATTTGTCAAATTAGTCATGCAGTAGATTACTAAACCAAAATTCCAAAAATAGGGTTGTTAAGATGTCAGTCTGCTACCATGTAAAAAATTCAAACTATATCAGCTACTACTGGATGAATTAGGATTTAAATTTTGTACATACATCCACTAGGTTCAATCATTGTGGGCTGAAACTGGAAAAAAATGAATAAAAGATTTGCAAATGTTAGCAATCTGAGCTTTGTTGCAAAATAGAGAAGTAATGTAAAAATGAAATGAGAGGCAAAAAATCTTTGGCAAAGACTATGCTTTTCAGTATGTTGATTTCCTCCTTTTGAAAACATGAGTGATGTTTTTGAGGGGAATATTGATCTTTTATTTATAACACAGGGAATAATGAGCCAGCACACAGCTTGTTTCCTCAACTAGGGAGAGACTATGCTAAGATAATTCTACATCTACTCCTGAGGGACAAGGGAGAATAGTGACCATATCTTGGTTTTCTATTCATTTCACAACATTCCCATGGCTGCTTGGGCCTGCAGTTTTACATGTGGGAGAGTGAGCTGTTCCGCTTTGGTTGTTGTGTTGAAAGAGAACAGGCTGCTTTGCCTCCGGTAGGGAAGCATGGTGGTGCATTTGCATTTCCTCGACATCCTTACTGGCATAACTATGCAAAGATCTGTGAAAGGCTCAGATTGACTGTTTGAATGACTTTTCTATAATCTTTGTCCACAGAGGATTGACAAATCAGGTTTGTTTTGGAACAAGCTATACCAGGTGTTTTGTCATAGTTTCGGTTTCGGCCTATGTCTTCTTGTCAACACACTCTACTAATAGGCTTCTGACATGATGGATAATGGATTGGAATACCTGTCAGATGGCAAAAGATGTAATCTTTTTCATGTATGAATTAGCAGAGACAACAAGCATGCATTGGCTTTTTCACAGTGGGAGGTTTGAGAGCTTCATGAAATTTTAATGGCGTCTGACTAAGTATGCTTAGGTTGCAGATCTGATGCAGTTCAAGTCATCTTCTGGATTTAGATTTTGATGTATCACAAAATGAGTGCAGTGTAATATTTACTATTTATTACTCTTGAAGATCACAAGTTTCATATTCTCTGCAGTCCTGCATTTAAATGAATCAGTTTCACAGCAGTGAAATCTCACATGAAACCTCTGCTTCTTCATCATTCTTTTCCTTCAGCAGTTTTTAATGTGATCCTTAAGTTATACCTCTTAATGTCGGGTCTTGTAATATTGACAATTTCTTAGCTACTTTAGATGCAAAGCAATGCCAACACCTTTTGGGTGGGGTAAAATGAGAAAGGGTATTTTAATGGCGTCTGTCCTTCTCCTCAGGGACAGTAAATCATCCAGAGCGTACTTGTCTGGGGCTCCCTTTGAATTGTTCGGAACAGATTAATCTTCATTCCACACATGAAACCGTGATGGTCCACGTATTCTCATCCTTATTAAATTTTGAACTCCTTGAACTAAAATTTGTTTATGTAAGATACACATGAAAAGGTAAACAGTTCTGTTTCAAGGACTGAATATAATTAAATGTGCATTTCAAAGCATCCTGTTTAATGTATTGTTTGGTTTAGAATTACATGAGCTGGAGGCTTCTTTCATATCCAACACAGTTCATACACTTTGTCAAGGCATTATCTATGTCATTTTTTATTTATTTATTTTGATGTTTACATTTTAAAATGTATTTTTCTATTGATCACAGAAAAGCCCTTGCTCCTATTCAAATTTGTATACAGGTCATTGTTATTTTGAATTGATACATCAGTATAGGATATGTTGTCATGCAGCCGTGATTCTTTTTTCCTAACTAAACCGTATAATGTTTAACACCAAAGTCTAACTTGCCTGGATTTGATTTTAACCCTAACCAAGTCTTTATTCTGTGTTAAACAGCTATGAAAAAGCAAGTAAATGTGCAGGGAAACAGTTACTGAATGCAATAACAACTTATCAAAGTAAAGTTACGTGAAGACACTAGTAATCAGGGTGGGACATGATCACAAGACACTCACTTGGCAGTCAATTGTGTAACGCCATCCTCCAACCACCAAATATGAACTTTGTGGCTTATTGAATATGGCAACGTTCCAAACATGACTATTTGACAGAATTTTGTGGGTTAGGGTTGTTAGGCTGTGGACCCTATTCAGTTGATTAAATTTAAGCGACTATATTATGTTTTGGCCATTAGACAACATTGATATGATCACACCAGGTGAAAAGTCTCGTAATTTATCTTGCAAGGCAAGTTTTCCTAAATCAAAATCAGACCAAACATTATATTGTCTGACTTACCATATAATGCTTAATGATTGAGATTCACTAATGGCAGTGAACAACATCCGATCAACTATTCAGTCTTTTTTTTTTCTTTATTTCCAGTTTTTTTCTTAACTGTTTCATCGAAGGCTTACCAAATAGCTCTTTGTTAAAATCCCTCTTCCCCATAAAGTTAATTGATTATCCTGAACCCAGAAACCTTAAAAACTCCAGATACAAACTCATACAGGCATTCATATGACCCAGAGGATGAATCGGCAAGGTCTGCGTGATTCATCCTCTGAGTCCCATGAATGTCTGTATATGATTTAATAAAGAAGTGTTCAAATCTTGAAAGGAATCATGTATGTTTTATCATGTACTGAGCATATTTTTTTTTAACACCTTTTCCTTTTACAAGGCCCCAGTGGAGCTCTGAAGTGGCTACTTTCTGTTAAATGACTTCACATCACTTTGACACTTGCAATTTTGATTAACTTGCAAGATTTGCTGAAAAAAGGAGAAAACTATCCACTGATTTTATGGTTTCTCTGCATGAGAGGTTCTATAACTACAGTTGTAAAAGCAATTTCACCTCTTGTGCTGAAAAACCATCCAAAAGAGTAATTAGCCAGAGACCCCCACCACCACCCAATTATCTCATCAATTAAGTTTCTAAAAGCAAGAAAGAACTTCATTAGGCAAGTGTCTATGTATATCAAACACAAAGTTGTCAACCCCATTAGAGGTGACCGGAGCTCTGGACCACCATCGTCTTTCACACCTTAATGCAGTGTGCCCCCCCCCCCCCATTCAATGTTGTAGCCTCTATTGATAAAGACAGTCTCAGTACTTCACTGTCCAAACCAGACTCTTGTTGAATCTCGGGGGGCTAAGATATCTCTATTTCATTCTTCCCTCTAATGTGCAAGATCTGATAAATGAGCCAAACAGATCAGAAGTAATTAGTGCATGGACTGAAGCAAAATTGCCTAAGAGGCAGACATACTTCATGGTGTTGTTCCATATAGTCAATTTATGTGCGAAACCCTGCAAAGTAAAATGACAAGAAAATCATTATTTGCTCATACTGAAATGTGTTTGCGCAGTTCTTGTACACATGGACAAACGTACACGTCTGCCTAGCTATTTTTGCACTTTGCACTTTACACCCCTGTAGACTTTTAATTAGTGTAATCTTCACCCATCTAAGCCATTAGCTGATACATCATGTTTGTTCATTGGAATTGAAAAAAATATTTGCTTCAGACAGCTTTTAATAAGAAGATCCATATATCCCTAACTGGTTTTGATCAGTGGAAGAACAGCTATGCGATAAAGTGATGAGAGGCTTTAGTTCAATTCCATTTTATTTGTATAAATCATTCAGAACAGAAGCCATCTCAGGGCACGTTACTTAGAGAGAAACCCAACAAAACTGCTTTGAGCTAGCTCTTGGCAAGAGTAGTGAGGAAAATAACTCTCTTTTAGGAAGGCAGCCATCTGCCTCAACCAGTGAGGGTAAGGGGACTGCAGGGGAGAAAGAGACAGCAAACAATAAGCAGTGGGCAGTTTGTTTGACTAGTAATCTCTGATCAGGAATTTGCATCTGTTATGCCAAAGATACCTGCAGAAAGTTACACGGACATAAACAAGTGAGATACACACAGGAATGCACAACATACAAATGCAAAGATCACAATGAGAGTAGAGGACTTAGGCTCAGTGCATCATGGGAGGTCCCCCAGCAGGCATGGCTGTTAGCATATTATGTCACAATGAGGTCTTTAAGATACAATAAAGCATCAACATTTGTATATTAGGAAAATGATTCTTAAAGAAATAAACTAGAATTGCTGAAATATGAACTAATTGGTCTGAGTCAAACCTTTAGCTGCAGCATTTAGATCAGCTAGAGACTATATAAGTAATTTTTTTTGGACATTCTGATAATAAAGGATAGCAGCAATGCAGACCAGACATAAAACATGAAGACATTTTTACCATCACTTTAAGACAGGATGTTGCTAACTTTGACTTCATAACCCAGTTGCAAGAAGGCTGTCTTCTTCTACTTTTATGTTAATACAAATCCAGGTAGGAAAGAAAAAAAACTCAGAAGCACAAAAGGCCAATTAAAGATAAATTTATGCAAAGATTCCAAAGAACATCAAATAATGGAAGTATGTATGCCTTGAAAAGTTTTTGTCCAAATGCAGAATCATGTTGAACTACATGATATTGGTGTGTATGAAAGATTCTGTAAACCAGAATTAAATAAATTACTGTGATTTGAGGTGTCAAATGAAGCAGTGAAACCTGAAAGACAGAAAAGAATCTATAATCTGAGACAAAACATTGCTGTGATGTCTGAATCTTGAATGAAACTTCTCAGACTAAACATTTCTTTGAATATGGGCACATAAAGTTTAGGATGGACATAAACCTAGAAATGTCTTGGAGCTAACATGTAATTCTGATGATATAGAAAACTGTTTGTAATTCTTTGACAAAGAGCAGAGTGTGTTACATATGGAATATCTATTAAAGGAGTTGAACTTTTAAGTGTGGGGTTTAATTGTGTCTCATTAAGCTCAAAGTGCATCACATTTAGAAGCTAAAACTGAAAGAATTCTGTGGGCAAAATGGCTAAATGAGGGAGCAAAGTTGTGTTCATTCATATCTAACTTTTTTCTGCTTTCAGCATATTTGGTGACTGGTATGTTTACACTCATACAAAAATTGTCACTTGGACTCAAAACTACATCAATAACAATAAACTGATTTTTAAACTTTACAAGCGTCTTCTAAAGTTTAATGAAACAATGTCTTGCATGTATTCAAACACACAAAAGAGCTAAAATTTCTTCAGCAGAATACACTAGCGGTCACGCTAGAATATCAACAGAACTGTCCAGGCCCATCAAAGTGCTACACATTTTTCAGTTTTGATAGACAGAATCAAAGAACCCACCTTTCGAACTCAGAGCCAGTTACATAATGTCTTCTGCTGTCCCCCTCTCTATCTGTCTGCTTTCATCCCATGCTCTTGGAGAGGGACAACGGATTCTCTTTCTTCTGCTCCTCGGTCTCTCTGTTTGATCTCTGTAATACAGCTAATGAGGCTGGGCCTCTGGCAGGCAGCTGGCATCCACACTAAAGGCACCAGCACTGAGATGTGCCCCAAGATCTCAGTTAGCTGCCCAGCGTCACCACATCTGACTCAGCAGCCTGCTCTGAAGCTTCCAAAGCCATGGTGAACAAGGTGAGAGAATCACATTTAATTACCTGCTGTTGGAAAATCATCAGAATTTACAAATATTGGAATCTAGGCCAGCTTGATCTCAGCAGAAAAATGACAGGGAGCTAGTGTTTTAACCAAATTCATTTTAATGTTTAATTTCTTTCATGTTTAGCCTATATAACGATTTATCTTGTTATGCCAGGACTGTGTACTTTGTTTACCACAATGAATTGTCCTTGTAAAGAATGATTTTCATTCAACAGAACATTTTTAATGCAAAGCCAATCACCACTTTGGTCATGCTTCTGTTATCCCTATCAATTCAAATGCCAACAATGGCCAACATTTACTGAAGGAAAACACAGAAAAAAAAAGAGTTTCTTTGTAATTTGGAATATGAAATGTGCAGGACAGATTTCTTTCTGGGTAACTGGGAAGGGCTAAAAAACATCTGAGGAAATTCAAATCTCTCAAAAATGCTAATCTGTGATTTCTGCCCAGATTAGTGGGACTCATGCTGAGCTGTAGATCCAGAAACACTGGTAGCTGGCAGCCATCCTACGTCTGCTTCTTAATGCTGTGTCCTCTTATTGTTGATCTTTAGTGACATAAGGAAGGCTCCTGCTGATTTTACAAAAGATGCTTTTATTACAGTTGTTTACTGTTATTTTAGTGCAGCTCATTCTGCAACCACTGCTTGGACAGTATTTAGAAAGCTTACTTTGCAGTTGTGTCACATACAGCAAATGAAAACAAACAGGCTATCTGGTTGATGCGCTTATTATTGGTGCTTTTAACGGCAGGTCTCTTTGCTGGGGTAGCAATGTGACCTGAGGTTTGTTCACTCTGTGTAAAAGCTTCCAGCCTCTTTGGAGCGAGTGCATAGAAGGCAGGCCTGCACTGTGCCCTGCTTGAAAGCCATGTCCTGGAGCCAGGCACAGATGGCATGAAAGAAACCCTGAACTATAGAAAAAGAAAAAAAAAAAGAAAAAAAAACCAAGGCCTCCACTGTGGGGCTCAAAGGGTGGCAATGATGGAACAAACTCAATGTTCACAGCACCATGATCCATCTCTGGCACGATTTTGTAATCTCAGTTTAGAATTGATACCATATTTTGCTTCTCTTTTCTGTGCTGTAAATAGTTTTACCTCAGGAAATGGGGAATACAATGGACGGGAACCTACATCTGGGGCTTTAGGGCCATCATTTAACCCAGGTGTTGTAGTTTTAAAGTCCTTTCAGTAGTAAACACATTGTAATCAATATTTTCACACATATTTGGCAAAAGTCATTTTGACATTTTAATTAACGAAGTCATTTATTTGTTTAATCAGACATGACGGTGTGTATTTACATATTTATTCAACTGAGAAAACACTGTCAGAGCCCTCAGCACAAATGTCATCAAAACAAAAAATTTGAAATTCTTATTCTCTGCATGAGAGACATCACCAAAGGGAGTAAAACAGGATAAAAGAACACTGGGTGGATAATCCTGTAAAGCTTTTACTTGCTGCAAGTCTCAGGTGACACCAGCTTTGTTAGGGGGAGTCTCCCACGTGTGTAATTATCTAAATGTTCCCTGTGTAGTTGAATGAAAAAAAGTTCTCGGTATTTCTTTCGTTCACATCTGAAGTGATGCTAGTCTGTTTAGACATACCAGCTACAATATGGCAAACTTGTTTCCAGCACAGCCCTTGTAGCATCTCACAGCATGAATGTTAAAATTCAGTGCTTTACGTTGTCCCAAGCTCTAAATTACAAATGAAGAAACTTGAGAGTGCAGTGCTGCGTAGTAGGGAAAGTTATTGCATGGAACTTTTGTTGTAATGCTGTTTCATCTGTGTCTGTCTAAATGCCCTAGTTACAAACAAACAGAAAAAAATTAAAAACATATTTTAAATGGGTACAAAAGCAACATAACTAAGTATGTATGAGAAATCTTTTATGTGACCCATTTCTGTAAAAGAATGTGGTTTTAGTCCTGCAATGGAATTAACCTCTAGACCCAATTCTATTGCACTGAGATGCCCCAAACTCTCTAGTGATTGGATTTTCGGCTCTTTTTCGAGATGCGGCTCTAATGGCTCTTCTTACTGTGGAGAGCCGGCTCTTTCGGCTCCCAAATGGCTCCCCATATATATATTTTTACATTATTAATTAATTAATAGCTTAAACCTAATTTTATAACATTTTGTTTCATTATTGACATTGTTAAGCACTTATGATGAGTAAAAATGCTGCATAACAATGCTTTATAAATAAAAGTTTTATTATAACCAATTAAATTATCACAAAATAGCACCACTTCCACAAAAATTAAACTTAAAATAAATTAAACAGTTATAAATACAAACACCCACCACAATACGAAAAAGTATCAAAGCAGCTTCATAACTGTCAGAACGCGGCTGGAAAGGAGGACTCAGATGCAGAAAATCCAAATAAGGCAGGGTTTATTTAGGATGTTTCAACCACCAATACGACGTGATAAAATAAAGAGCTATGAAAATAATAATATATATAAATAAAAAAAAAATATATATAAAACTTATAAATAAAAGAGGAAAACAAAAACAACTAAATGCACTCCTATAGGAGGCTATGACTAGATTATTAAACTTAATGAACAAAAAAAAAAAAAAAAAAAAAAAAAAAAATCACTCGCAAGGAGGCTTGAAATCGAGGCTAGGAAAACGCACGAACAAGGCAAGAATATCTGTGGCTATGGCAGGCTTGGGTGAACGAAAAGACGAAACACTCAGGCACAAGACAAAGGGAGACGCAGACTATAAGACACATGAGGGTAATGGGAAACAGGTGGACACAATCAGGAATCAGGGAAGACACTCCAACAGGTGACACATGAGGAAGGGCAAGTGACCTGAAACAAGAGGAGAGTTACTTTTCAAAATAAAACAGGAAATGACAAAACATGGAGACAAGACAAAAACCCCAACTTGACCTCACCGTGTGACAGTACCCCTCCCTCTAGGGACGACTCCTGACGGCCCAGGCTGTTCAGGGTGATCCCTATGAAAGTCTTCTATGAGGCTGGGGTCTACAATGTAGCAGGAAGGTATCCATTGTCTTTCCTCAGGTCCATATCCTTCCCAGTCCATCAGGTATTGTCTACCCCGGCTGCGTACTGCCAATAACTGCTTGACCTTGTTCACAGGACCGCCCTCAACCACTTCAGGTGGTGGCGGCGGTGTAGCAGCTGGGACCATCGGACTTTCCCTCGCAGGTTTGACCTGGCTCACATGGAAGGTAGGGTGAACACGAAGGGATCGAGGTAGGCGAAGGCGGACTGCCGCAGGGCCAACGATCTTTGTCATGGGGAACGGACCAACGAATCATGGCGCCAGCTTCCTGGAGGGGACCCTGAGGTGGAGATCCTTGGCGGACAGCCACACCCTCTGACACGGCTGGTATGCTGGGGCGGGTCGTCTCTTGCGGTCCGCAGTTTTCTTGACTCGGTCCCCTTGTCGAACTAACACCTGCCGGGCGGCTGCCCAGATATGGCGACAGCGACGAATCATGGCATGGGCGGAGGGCACTATCACCTCCAGCTCGTTGTCTGCAAAGACAGGGGGCAGGTAACCAAATACACATTCAAAGGGTGATAATCCTGTGGCTGAGGTGGGTAGGATGTTGTGGGCATACTCGACCCAGACCAGGTGCTTGCTCCATGAAGAGGGATTCTGGGCAACCTGACACCGGAGGCCGGTTTCCAGTTGCTGATTGAGGCGTTCAGTCTGGCCGTTCGCCTCTGGGTGGTATCCTGAGGTCAGGCTAGCCTTAGCCCCGATGAGTCGACAAAACTCCCTCCAGAACCGGGAAGTAAACTGGGGCCCCCGGTCAGAGACAATGTCCTTGGGAAATCCATGAATTCTGAAAACATTGTTCATCATGATTTCCGCCGTTTCCTTGATGGAGGGCAATTTCGGCAAAGCAATGAATCTAGCCATCTTGGAAAATCTATCCACCACTGTGAGGACAGTGGTGTTACCTTGAGAGACCAGGAGCCCTGTGACGAAGTCCATGGAGATGTCGGACCACGGTCTGGAGGGGATGGGGAGCGGCTGCAAAAGCCCCATACGTGACCTGGAGAATGTCTTGTTCCGAGCGCAGACCGAACATGCCTCTACGTACTCCCGAACCTCTGGCTCCATGGATGGCCACCAGAACCTCCAAGAGATGGCGAACATAGTCCTCCGAACTCCTGGATGGCAGGAAAGCAGTGAGGTGTGGGCCCAGTGGATCACCTGTGGGTGCAATTCAACTGGAACAAACAAACGATTCTCAGGGCACCCACTAGGTGGCGGAGCCTCACCATTAGCCTGCTTGACCTCATCTTCTATCTGCCAAGTCACCGCTCCAACCACACATGTAAGTGGAAGGATAGTCTCTGGTTCTTTGGCAACAGGCTCGGGGTCAAAGAGTCGAGACAGGGCGTCTGGTTTGACATTGCGGGACCCCGGCCTGTAAGAGAGGGAGAAAGAAAAGTGGTTAAAGAAAAGCGCCCACCTGGCCTGGCGAGAATTAAGTCTCTTGGTTTTCTTGATATACTCAAGGTTCTTGTGATCAGTCCAAACAATGAATGGATGGTTACCCCCCTCAAGCCAGTGACGCCACTCCTCCAGAGCGACCTTGACTGCCAGCAGTTCCCGGTTGCCGACATCATAATACCGCTCTGCTTTGGACAGCCGTTTTGACAAGAAGGTGCAGGGATGCATCTTACCATCATGATTCGACCGTTGAGAGAGAACTGCCCCAATCCCTTCGTTGGAGGCATCTACCTCGACCACAAACTGTCGCTGGGGGTCTGGCATGGTGAGGATGGGGGCTGAGGTGAAGCGATGCTTGAGTGTCTGGAAGGCCGTCTCCGCCTCTGGGGACCAGTGGAAACGCACCTGAGAGGAGGTAAGAGCATGGAGAGGAGCAGCTATTGCGCTACAACCTTTGATGAATCGCCTATAAAAATTAGCAAAACCAAGGAATTGCTGAACCCTTTTGCGGCTGTCAGGTGTGGGCCACTCGGTCACAGCGCTAATTTTAGCCGCGTCCATCTGTACTCGTCCAGGGGCTACAATGAAGCCCAGGAAGGAGACGGTTTCTGCATGGAACTCACTCTTCTCTGCTTTGACATACAGATCATTTTCCAAAAGTCTTTTAAGAACCCTGGTTACATGGTCTCGGTGTGAGTCAAGGTCAGGAGAGTAAATGAGAATATCATCAATGTAAACATAAATGAAGTGGTCAAGAAAATCCCTGAGTACCTCATTAATCATAGCTTGAAAAACAGCAGGCGTGTTGGTTAACCCGAATGGCATGACCAGGTACTCGTAATGACCACTTGGTGTATTAAAACCCGTTTTCCACTTGTCACCCTCTCTTATTCTGACCAGATGGTAAGCATTGCGAAGGTCCAGCTTAGTGAAAACTTTGGCCTGCTGGAGTTGGTCAAAAACAACAGACATAAGGGGAAGTGGGTAACGGTTCTTTATCGTAATATCGTTAAGGGGGCTGTAGTCTATGCAAGGTCTTAGGGAACCGTCCTTCTTGCCCACAAAGAAAAAGCCGGAACCTGCTGGTGATGATGAAGGACGAATCAAGCCTGCCTTCAGTGATGTCTCGATGTACTCCCGCATGGCCACCTTCTCGGGCCCAGAGACTGAGTACATGCGGCCCTTGGGAATGGTGGAGCCAGGGATCAGTTCAATAGCACAGTCATATGGCCGATGTGGGGGGAGTGACATAGCTTTAGTTTTATTAAATACCTCCCGAAGGCGGTGGTAGCAGGAAGGCACCGAGCTCAGGTCCGGGTACTCGGAGTCTGTGGTGAGATTAGCAGAGACAACATTAGCCACAGTAACATCCTCCCCCCGAGTTGAGATGTTAAGACAGTATCCAATACAGTCCTTCCCCCATCCCATAATTTTCCCCATTCTCCAGTTCACATGGGGGTTGTGGTGAAACAACCATGGTAGTCCCAAAATTAGAGCATGAGAAGGTGATTTGAATAAATAGAAACGTATGTGTTCCTTATGCTCGTCTATGTGTAATTTGAGGGGTTCAGAGATGTGTGATGGTGAACAGTTCTTTTCCATTTAGAGCCTTGGCGTTGATTGGCTTAACTAAGAGTTCGGATTTGAGACCTAGCTCCTCTGCTAAACCCCAGTCCATCAAACTCTCGTCAGCCCCTGAGTCTATAAGCGCATCAAGCTCTGTGGCAGAGTGGTGCATTACCTTGACTTTGGTGAGGGTATGTATCACTGAGTTTGACGCACGGAACTGACTCACCACTATGGATCTCTTGGCTGAGCAAGAGGCGACGAGATGACCCAACTCCCCGCAATAAAAGCACCGACCCTGCTGCGTTCATCTCCGTCGTTCTTCAGGCGTCAGCCGAGCCCTTCCCAGCTGCATGGGCTCTTCCTCTCCTTCCGTGGGTGACTGAGGAAGCTGCTCTAGCGGTGAACGACGGGGAGCTGGCCAGCCCGGTGCTTGGGTGTGCGTGGGTCTCTCTCTCTCCATCGTCCGCCGCGTTGCTGTTTCAGTTGATGGATCCTGTTGTCCATCCGGATGGCGAGCGCGATGAGGGAGTCTAGATCCGGAGGTAGATCCAATGGAACGAGAAGATCTTGAATGGAGGCTGCCAGCCCCTTCAGGAACACATCATACAGGGCGGTGGAGTTCCACCCACTCTCCGCCGCCAAGGTGCGGAAGTGGATGGCATAGTCACAGACAGAGTTGCCTTGCCTTGCCTTGTTTAAGACTGCTAAATTCCTGAGCCTTTTCCCGGTCGGTAGTAACCGGATCAAAAATTCTTTGTAATGCTGCCGTAAAGTCTGTGAAGGAGCTGCAGAGTGGAGAATCCCGAGACCACTCTGCTGCGGCCCAAGCCTTGGCTCGTCCGATCAGATGGGAAATCATGAAAGCTATCTTTGATCGATCCGTGGAGTAAACATTAGATAGTTCAAAATGGAGGGAACAGTCAATGAGAAAAATTTTGCATAGTCCTGGTTCTCCAGAGAATTTCTCAGGTTCGGCTAACCTACTGCCAGCCCTGACGATGGGCACAGCCGGGATGGAAGCAGCAGCAGCAGCTGCCTGAGGCCCGGGAGCTGTGGTCGTCTGAACGGGACGATTCTGCAAAGCTCTTACTTCAGTCGTGAGAAGACTCATCTGATGAGCCAGAGTGGTCTGAAACTCCTCCTGACGGGAGAGACGGTCCTCTTGGGCACTCAGGAACTCCGTCAGCCGTGAATTCTCTGCTGAGTCCATACTGGCCTGAGTGTTCTGTCAGAACGCGGCTGGAAAGGAGGACTCAGATGCAGAAAATCCAAATAAGGCAGGGTTTATTTAGGATGTTTCAACCACCAATACGACGTGATAAAATAAAGAGCTATGAAAATACACTTATATATATATATATATATATAAAAAAAAACTTAATAAATAAAAGAGGAAAACAAAAACAACTAAATGCACTCCTATAGGAGGCTATGAAAAACTTAGACTAGATTATTAAACTTAATGAACAAAAAAAAAAATCACTCGCAAGGAGGCTATCAAAAGGCTATAAAAAACTTAGACTAAATTATCAAACTTTATGAACAAAAAAAATCACTCGCAAGGAGACTTGAAATCGAGGCTAGGAAAACGCACGAACAAGGCAAGAATATCTGTGGCTATGGCAGGCTTGGGTGAACGAAAAGACGAAACACTCAGGCACAAGACAAAGGGAGACGCAGACTATAAGACACATGAGGGTAATGGGAAACAGGTGGACACAATCAGGAATTAGGGAAGACACTTCAACAGGTGACACATGAGGAAGGGCAAGTGACCTGAAACAAGAGGAGAGTTACTTTTCAAAATAAAACAGGAAATGACAAAACATGGAGACAAGACAAAAACCCCAACTTGACCTCACCGTGTGACAATAACAAAAAAGGTGCCACAATACAAATATCAAATACAGTGCTATTAAATTAAAGTATAAAACTATGAAGGATAAAAAAGACCATGTGAACAACACCAGTTTTGAACTACTTGGCCTAGAGATGGAGAACTCACTGTATTAAATACAAATACTCACCACAGTACGAAAAAGTATTAAAGCAGCTTCATAACAAAAAGGCACCATAATACAAGTATCACTTTCAGTGCTATTAAATTAAACTATGAAGGATAAAAAACATGTGAACATCACAAGTTTTGAACCACTAGAGATGAAGAACTCACTGTATTAAATACAAACCCACCACAGTACGAAAAAGTATTAAAGCAGCCCTGTCACCTTATTAATTGAAAGCTGCGTGTGACTGGTCAGATGTGTGGAGCACACGCTTGACATGAGGGCAGTGGAGACATTAAGGCACTGACTGAGGAAAAAAACTCTCCGTCTAGCACTGGCAGACGCAGAGCAAAACGCGCAAGGAGAGGGAGAATGAGGGGGAGGGGAGAGGAGAGACAGCAAGGTACCGAAGGACAAAAAAAACGACGTGGGGAAAAAACTGTCGGCTCTGTGGCACTTGCAGAGCACAAGCGCAACGACAGGGAGGCAGAGAGATGTCACGCCCAGAGACTCTTGTTTTTAGTTTTCATGTTTAGGTTATGTTTGTTTTTCAGTCCAGGTTTAGGTTTTTTTGTCATGCTTTAGTTTCCCTGCACTCTGTTTATTAGTTCACTCACTTCACCTGTGTTTTTTCCCTCAGCTGCACTCACTCCCCAATCACTCTCACTACCTATTTAGTTTCCTGCCTCCCCTTTCAGTTTTGCCGGATCTTTGTTGTTTGCTGTTAGATGTCATGCCACGTTTCCACGACTAAGTTAAGTATTTATTCCATGCCATGTCAAGTAATTTTGTTTTGTTTTGTTTTTCCAAGTATTTATCAAGTCAAGTATTTTGAATCCGGCTCTGCCGCGCTTTTTGTTTTTACTTTGTTTTTGTGAATAAACCCGTTACCTTTTTTTGAAAGTCATCCGTGTCCTCCCTTCCACACCCTCAACTTGACAGAAAGATCCGGCCAGAAAATGGACGCGGCGGACGAGAACGCCTTCTGGAAGCTGGTCACAAAGTTCTGGTGCTGCTTGGCCCGGGACAGCACCTCCTGGCAACAACTGAACGTGGCTGATGACCTGGTGGACTTCTTTTTAAACAAACAGGTCCTCCAGAACTTGCCGGATGTGGCAGACATCTGGGCGGAGGTCGTGAGCGTGCAGCGCTCAGCAACCCAGGACATTTTCGGCTTGGAGCCACACCAGGTAACCATGCTGTACAGCTTCTCCTCAGCCACAGTCACCAGGGCCCCAGCCGTCCCAGAGCTGGCCCCGGCCCCAGCCGTCCCAGAGCTGGCCCCGGCCCCAGCCGTCCCAGAGCTGGCCCCGGCCCCAGCCGTTCCAGAGCTGGCCCCGGCCCCAGCCGTTCCAGAGGCCACAGGGCCTGACCACGACCAAGAGGCCACAGGGCCTGACCACGACCAAGAGGCCACAGGGCCTGACCACGACCAAGAGGCCACAGGGCCTGACCACGACCAAGAGGCCACAGGGCCTGACCACGAGGCCACAGGGCCTGACCACGAGGCCACAGGGCCTGACCACGAGGCCTTAGGGCCTGACCACGAGGCTTTAGGGCCTGACCACGAGGTTTTAGGGCCTGACCAAGAGGCCACAGGGCCTGACCAAGAGGCCTTAGGGCCTGACCACGAGGCCACAGGGCCTGACCACGAGGCCACAGGGCCTGACCACGAGGCCACAGGGCCTGACCACGAGGCCACAGGGCCTGACCACAAGGCTTTAGGGCCTGACCAAGAGGCCACAGGGCCTGACCACGAGGCTTTAGGGCCTGACCACGAGGCTTTAGGGCCTGACCACGAGGCTTTAGGGCCTGACCACGAGGCCACAGGGCCTGACCACGAGGCCACAGGGCCTGACCACGAGGCCACAGGGCCTGACCACGAGGCTTTAGGGCCTGACCACGAGGCTTTAGGGCCTGACCACGAGGCTTTAGGGCCTGACCAAGAGGCCACAGGGCCTGACCAAGAGGCCACAGGACCACACCACGACCAAGAGGCCACAGGGCCTGACCACGACCAAGAGGCCACAGGGCCTGACCACGACCAAGAGGCCTCCGGGCCTGACCACGACCAAGAGGCCACAGGGCCTGACCAAGAGGCCACAGGGCCTGACCAAGAGGCCACAGGGCCTGACCACGACCAAGAGGCCACAGGGCCTGACCACGACCAAGAGGCCTCCGGGCCTGACCACGACCAAGAGGCCTCCGGGCCTGACCACGACCAAGAGGCCACAGGACCACACCACGACCAAGAGGCCACAGGGCCTGACCAAGAGGCCACAGGGCCTGACCAAGAGGCCACAGGGCCTGACCAAGAGGCCACAGGGCCTGACCAAGAGGCCACAGGGCCTGACCACGACCAAGAGGCCACAGGGCCTGACCAAGAGGCCTCCGGGCCTGACCAAGAGGCCACAGGGCCTGACCAAGAGGCCACAGGGCCTGACCAAGAGGCCTCCGGGCCTGACCACGACCAAGAGGCCACAGGGCCTGACCAAGAGGCCACAGGGCCTGACCACGACCAAGAGGCCACAGGGCCTGACCACGACCAAGAGGCCACAGGGCCTGACCACGACCAAGAGGCCTCCGGGCCTGACCACGACCAAGAGGCCACAGGACCACACCACGACCAAGAGGCCACAGGACCACACCACGACCAAGAGGCCACAGGGCCTGACCAAGAGGCCACAGGGCCTGACCAAGAGGCCACAGGGCCTGACCAAGAGGCCTCCGGGCCTGACCACGACCAAGAGGCCTCCGGGCCTGACCACGACCAAGAGGCCTCCGGGCCTGACCACGACCAAGAGGCCACAGGACCACACCACGACCAAGAGGCCACAGGGCCTGACCAAGAGGCCACAGGGCCTGACCAAGAGGCCACAGGGCCTGACCAAGAGGCCTCCGGGCCTGACCACGACCAAGAGGCCTCCGGGCCTGACCACGACCAAGAGGCCTCCGGGCCTGACCACGACCAAGAGGCCTCCGGGCCTGACCACGACCAAGAGGCCACAGGACCACACCACGACCAAGAGGCCACCGGGCCTGACCAAGAGGCCACCGGGCCTGACCAAGAGGCCACCGGGCCTGACCAAGAGGCCACCGGGCCTGACCAAGAGGCCTCCGGGCCTGACCACGACCAAGAGGCCACAGGGCCTGACCAAGAGGCCACAGGGCCTGACCAAGAGGCCACAGGGCCTGACCAAGAGGCCACAGGGCCTGACCACGACCAAGAGGCCTCCGGGCCTGACCACGACCAAGAGGCCTCCGGGCCTGACCAAGAGGCCACAGGGCCTGACCAAGAGGCCACAGGGCCTGACCTCGACCAAGAGGCCTCCGGGCCTGACCACGAGGCGGCAGCCCCCCACAAAGCCTCAGAGCCCATGGGGCCCATGGACTCACCGGTTCGAGCCCCTCCCTCCCATCCCCAGACTTTGGGGATGTCTGGGATCCATCCCTTGAAGGGGGGGCTCCCCCCCCGTCGGAGGTCCGTCCGACCGCGGGACGGTCCCCGGCTCCTCCTCCCGCCACGCCGACGGAAGTCTGGGTGCCATCCAGACCACAGCCTGCTGCCACGTCATCGGGGGTCCGGGCGTCCGCCGGGCCGTCTCCTGCCGCCACGCAGAGGGAAGTCTGGGTGCCAACCAGACCACCGCCTGCTGCCACGTCATCGGGGGTCCGGGCGTCCGCCGGATCACCGCCTGCTGCCACGTCATCGGGGGTCCGGGCGTCCGCCAGATCACCGCCTGCTGCCACGTCATCGGGGGTCCGGGCGTCCACCGGATCACCGCCTGCTGCCACGTCATCGGGGGTCTGGGCGTCCGCCGGACCACCGCCGTCTCCTGCCGCCACACCGACGGAAGTCTGGGCGTCCGCCAGACCACCACCGTCTCCTGCCGCCACGCCGACGGAAGTCTGGGCGTCCGCCAGACCACCGCCTGTTCTTGCTATGCCGTCTGCGGTCTGGGCGTCCGCCAGACCACCGCCTGTTCCTGCTATGCCATCTGCGGTCTGGGCGTCCGCCAGACCACCGCCTGTTCCTGCTATGCCGTCTGCGGTCTGGGCGTCCGCCAGACCACTGCCTCCTGCTGCCCGAAGCCGGTACCACACACCCGTTTCTGGTCCCCGGCCTGACCGGCTTCGAGCCCCTCCCTCCCACCCTCGGATTTCTTAGGGGTTGTCTGGGATCCACCCCTTGAGGGGGGGGCTCTGTCACGCCCAGAGACTCTTGTTTTTAGTTTTCATGTTTAGGTTATGTTTGTTTTTCAGTCCAGGTTTAGGTTTTTTTGTCATGCTTTAGTTTCCCTGCACTCTGTTTATTAGTTCACTCACTTCACCTGTGTTTTTTCCCTCAGCTGCACTCACTCCCCAATCACTCTCACTCCCTATTTAGTTTCCTGCCTTTCCCCCCTTTCAGTTTTGCCGGATCTTTGTTGTTTGCTGTTGCTGTTAGATGTCATGCCACGTTTCCACGACTAAGTTAAGTATTTATTCCATGCCATGTCAAGTAATTTTGTTTTGTTTTTCCAAGTATTTATCAAGTCAAGTATTTTGAATCCGGCTCTGCTGCGCTTTTTGTTTTTACTTTGTTTTTGTGAATAAACCCGTTACCTTTTTTTTGAAAGTCTGCATCCGTGTCCTCCCTTCCACACCCTCAACTTGACAAGAGACAGCGAGATACTGAAAAAAAACAAAAACGGCTGCCAAATAGGATCCCAAAACGGCTCCCATTGTGGAGCCGGTTCCTGTCGTTCACTTAAAAGAGCCGGCTCTTAGAGCCGGATCGTTCGCGACCGACACATCACTAAAACTCTCCACATGAAACTGCTGTACAAATACAGTAGTACAGTCATAGTATCTTTGTGAGAGCCAGTTCTTAACAGGACAGTTGCATCTTCATTGATCTCTCTGATCTGTTTTTAAGGTACAAAGATGAATGGTTGAGTGTTCTTGTTGCACCTTTGAGCAGGCAGAGGAGATTATCACAGAGCTAAATTTATGTTTGCATTCGCATGGCTCCTATTCATATTTTCATTGTTGCAAAATTACTTTTTTTTTTCAGAGGTTCCTATTTGTAGCCATGGTAACAGCACACTCAGTCTCAGTCTGTCATTGTAGTTAAGACTGAAATATCTCAAAACCTAGTTTATTACCCTTGAATTTTGTAAAGCTGACACCACAGTCACAGATGATACTCTATAATGATTCTATTTTCTTTAAGACCGTAATATTAGATGGATTCCTTTTGAGACTTTGTCTGGACATGGGTATCCCTCAGGGTGGCGTAATGTTCATGATCATACTTTGATTCCAACAGCCATCCATTTTCTATACCCGCTTCAAACTGCTTAGCCGTCATTGGGCGAGAGGCATGGTGGTGGACAGGTCACCTCCTAGGACAATTTAGAGTAACCTAACATGCATTTATCTGGACAGTGAGAGAACCCACACATACACAGGGAAACTCCACACAGAAAAGCCCCAGTGGGGAATTGAAGATGGAACTCTCTTGCTGTGAGGTAATGGTGCTAACCACAACACCAAAGTGCAGCCCTTGTTTTCAACAACATACCTGCAAAGATATAGTAGCATTGGGCCTCATGCAAAAACCATTCGTATGAACAGATGTGTTCTTCAGTTGTGCTTATGAGTGATTTAAGAGAATTTGCGCATTCACAAATCTTTTCGTATTTTAAGTTTTCTTTCAGAATTTACGAGTGATCCAGACCTGTCGTAGGAGTTTCGTAAAATAGTCCGCTGTTATTACAATCAAGTTTGCTTGACTAATGGATTGTATATTTAATTACTTTGAAGCAAACATAAATAAATATATACATTATACCCCATCATGATGCTGACATTATTCTGTTTGACTTAAATTATGCACTAATTGAAGGTTAATTTGACTCTGTATATAACAAGGTCAATGGGAAGCGTAACCAGCGGCTGACTTTCTACTTTTGGATGCTTTGGCGCGTCAGGCTCTTGGAAGAGACCATTCGGATATCCTGCGGAGACAGACGAATGGCTGACATCGCGATTTAGATTGCCAAGGACTGTGCTGCTGCAAATATGCAGCTTGCTAGAGCCACAACTCCAGAGAAAAACACGCCGATCAAACCCAATTCCACCCCACGTCCAGGTCCTCACCACCAGTGTTGGGAGTAACGGCGTTTAAGTATAACGGTGTTTAAGTATAACGGCGTTACTAACGGCATTATTTTTCCAGTAGCGGAGTAATCTAATTAATTACTTTCCCCATCGTTACAACGCCGTTATCGTTACTGAGAATATAAAGTGGAGCGTTACTACAGTTTGGTTGTAGGCTTTCGGCTACACATCAGCTGCATGCTGCCTGGAGAGAGCAGGGGTGGGGATGATGACACCGTTGCAAATGCGATGATGATTGGCTGTGTGGGCGGATGCTGTCTCACTGCACGGACTAAACACAACAAGACAGCGGCGACATGCCAGGGAAGTTCACAGGTAGCGTTCTCTAACTGGAATTTCTGGCACTACTTCTCACCCGTGGAGATAAAAGGCAAGAATGCGTATGTAACATGCACGCTATGCCCAGGGAAACAAACTTTATCCACATCTGCCTCAAGTAACTCAAATCTAATGAAGCACCTTACATCAACCCATGCGAATATGAAGCACTTGTTGCTTCTGCAGCTGCTAACCCAAGCCCAAGCCCAAATGCAGCTGACGTGAGCCCCAGCGAAGGAGACGGAGCCACTTGAAAACAAACACTCGATTTTTCGGGTCAGAATTTATTTATTAATTTATTTCTATACATCATATGGCAGGCTGCAATCTATTGAGTTCAAATAAATACCGAATGTTCTAAATTACTGTATTTAGTGTTTTTATATCTTCTATATAGGGAGTATAGGGAAATATTCACTGACTCTGGTTCATTTTTTTTTTTTTCCTTTAGCACAAGTTTCTTGTGTTTACCTTGAATGAATTCAATCAGTTAATATAAACATATTTGATGTTAAAGATGTTATAGAACATAACAGCGTTGTAGAACACAAAGAATAACGCCACAGTTACTTTGCTGAGTAACTAATTACTTTTACAATGTGGTAACTGAGTTACTAACTCAATTACTTTTTGGGAGCAGTAACTAGTAACTATAACTAATTACTTTTTAAAAGTAACTTGACCAACACTGCTCACCACCCTTGGATTTTTGGCCACTGGAACCTTTCAGAGGGAGATTGGAGACAGATCTGGGGTGTCCCAGTCCTCTGTGAGTCGTGCGCTCCCCTTGGTCATCAAAGCTCTCATCAGTTTATCACCCATGGTACATCAAATTCCCATACACCGCTGTCCAACAAGTACAAATTAAGAGGAACTTTCGTGCCGTGGCTGGACTGCCAATCATAATCGGAGCAATAGACTGCACACAGATACGCATCAAAGCACCTGTGGGGTTGTGGAGTGCACTGAGTTGAAGGCCAGGTGGGTGTGTCTCCATACAGCGGGGGACAAACTGCTGTATAGCCCAGAGAAGGTGTGCGTTTTGCACAATATTGCCATGAACGAGGGTCTACCACTACCTGAACCAGCCAACAGACAACATGCCAGAAGACCCCCCTCATGGACCGCCCCATCAAAGTGCCATCATGATGAGTCAACAACTGATTGCAATTGCAGTCATTTAATCCATTTTCATATCAAACCATTTCTTCTTTATTTAATTGACATTACGAACTGCAGGTGACATGGTATTAACAGCACTCGTAATCGCTTCCCATTTCTTGGCTTTAGCAGGTCCCATAATTCCACTACTGACACTGTTAAAAAATGACAGATTTTCCTTTTTGGATCTCTGAAAGCAGAAGTTCAACCTCTTCTTTTTCTGTTTTTTTTGCGCCTTGATGCCATTCTCATGACTCAACATTCAAAACTTCCTGGCAAAGGAGAGAGGAAGCGTAGCCTTATATGGTATTATTTTGGGCGTGGAGTATGCAAATTTCCTATCCTAGTGCACGTGCACTTAAATAGCCATGGATGGCATTCATCATTTACGCAGGTCGTTTACACACTTTTTTTCCAAAGTTAAGAGCGTTTGTTGAATCAGACATGGCGTGTTCGTACGAGACCTTCTTACGAAAAAAGTGAGAGAAATTTAGAATAAAAATACGAAAATGTTATCGCATGAGGCCCATTGGCTTCAAATTTACTTTGTATTTAGCACTAATGGAAGGTAAATGATAGCCATCTATTACTTTAAACTAAAGATGGACCTCACAAAGTTTTTTCTGATTATTTTCAGTGCAATTTTGACTTTATTGGACAAGTTGTGCTCTTTCCTTATATTGCACCGGAGGACCTGTCCTTATAACTTTGCATCAGTGTTTCATGCTAAAATGTCCCAGACAGGTTCAGTATTTCAATTTATCATGCTCTGTGGTGACAGTCTCTTTAATGCAAATTCTGAAATTTAATTAAAATGAACTGATGGAGTTTGGAATGGCAGCGGAGGCAGCAGTTGTGGGTATGTAGGCGTGAAGACTCAACCATACATGGCCCAACAATAATGAGTTGGAGCAGGCCGTCAGTGGGTGTGGTGTTAAAGTGCTGAGCAGGGAAAGTGAAGGTGAGCCCCCCAGGACTCATTTGAGGGGAACGCAGTGCTGAGAACAGCTCTGAAGCTCCACACATACACAAAAAAAATCACAATTACCTATAATTACAGCTTGAAAACTGTGGGCAAAGGGGCTCTTTATCTGCCTATATTGGCTCAGCACTCTACTGTGCCTCTAATTGCTACTTTCCTGCTTGTGCCTATCACTTTCTGCACCAGTTGCCATATATTGTTAAGGCATACAACATGTGCAGGCCTTCTACATAGACCTAATAGGCTTGCAGGAAAAAGTACCTACAGTGGTTGGTTTAAAATGTGTGTGCCTACAACACTACATAAGGGCTTTGATTACCATTGCAAGCATTCATTCTAAAATGTTCACCCTGTCATCTCAGCAAAACCATCCACAACATATGGCAAAGTGTTCAGCCTCATTCGTCTAACTACTGTATAAAGGACAGTAACCTGCCAATCAGAAGATCGGTTGTTCGACTCCCAGCTTCCCTGGGCCACATGCCGGAGCATCCTTTGGGCAAACCCCACATTGTCCACTGGTATATAAATGTGTATGAATAAATAGAAGAAAGCACTGTGTAGCTTCTATATAAGATGTGCTGTATGAGTGTGTGAGTGAATGTTTGAATGTGGAATGAAGTGCTTTGAGTGGTCAGCTAGACTAGAAAAGCGCTATACAGGTTCAGTCCATTTAAAGGAAGAAATCCCTGTATATGTGTGCTTATTTTTGATTCATCTGATCTACTTAACACTTGCTGCGGGCAGGCCCCATGTTTTAGCTAGAAGTTGTTTTCTTGTTTGCTTTAACATCAGTATGTTTGACACGCTCAGCAGGTTCTTGTAATTGGGGTTGTTGGCAGCACTTTTGCTAAAGTTTTCAATGGGTCAGTCCCATCCTAAATCACGCTCTAAAGGACGAGATGTGTTCCTACTATATGAAGGGCTTTGATGAGGAAAGTTTTGGTAACATCATGTCCCCTTTCTTTGAGTCTGTGTTCACAGTCTTTTAGAGGACACATATTATGCCCTTTTTTTACAAACTGAGACAGGTTTATTGATGTCTCAACGAAATCTTTGACATGCTTTGGTCAAAATAACGCAGAGAAATACTACTACAGTTCAACTGCCTTTTCATTCATCGATTTACTTCTCTGTTCAAGAGGATCAATTGTGGGGAGTTGACCCACTTAACTTCACTCCGCTCTTCTCTTCCTCAGGGTCTGCCTCTTTTGAGATCTGTAGTATTTAATAGCCCTTGGAGCAGGTTATTACGGAAAGAAAGCATGCAGTAAGGAGTCTGAAAGCTCAGAATATAAGCCTGACTGAAATATGATAAAAAAATACTTGACCGGCAATTTTATTCTCAAAGACTTACATTTCCATTGTCTGCTGTTTGACCATGGTCCACTGGTAGGCAATGTAATGAACAACCCCAAGGTGTTAAAACACCCACCGCAGAATGTGACAGCTGCTGACTGGTTGATAACACCATTGAGAACTCACATTGTAATTCCTCTCACACACATCAGCTCCACAAACTCTGGACTTCATTGTCCCTTCATTCCTGTGTTTTAGCATCTAACCGCTGCTTATATGATTAATTCATCCTTGTTCGTTTTGTAAAAAACTACCACCATTGCTGTACAGATGATGCATTCAGTTACAAATGTGAATTTTGGTTTTCTAACTGCCGTCATGTCAAAAATTAACAACAGTTAGAGGTCAAATGTCTTTGTTTGGATATAAACATTAAACAAAGCACGATAGAACATTATTAGGACATATGATCTTCAGTTAATATTTATTTCGATATCAGAGAAAAAAAGTTAAATTTTCCACTTCCAATGTACAGTGAATGCAGCATCATCTGAATTTGAGGCTAGGCAGATATAACTAGTGAAAGGGTTGGATAACCTTGTAAAGTGATGTGAATGACAACTCACTTAATGTCACATTTTTAGATATGAGGGTTTCAAAACAAAATACAAGGGTTGTGTTTTGTGATTTTTCTATAATATATCCTCTTTGAGGAAACTGCCCACAGCTTAGATTGTGTGAATTTGGTCGTCATACCCCCCCAAACAAAATATGCACTAAACAAACATGGATGGTGTAAGCAAGTAATCTTCCAAACTGTTAACCTTTAGAGTAATGCATACTTACTGTTGTGGTTATTTATTATTTATTGCAATTTGTCAGATGTATTTTCAGGCAATCCTCAGCCAAAGACTTGCATATGATCTTATAATCTTAATAACAGATGAAAAAAGGAGTTTGTTTTTGTTCTGTCTTTACAGAACAGTAACCTCATGTCTGCTTGTGTGTTTCTATTTATTTTTGTTTATCATAGTGACACCAATAAGCCCACAGCTGCAAGCTGCAATCACCCTATTCCGAACAGGCACGTTTTGAACAGCCACTGCACTTGTCTGATGAAATGACAGGAAACTCCAGGGCTCTACAGTATGGTTGTTGTGCAGTCATTACATTTAGTTGCTTAGGGGGCCTTTCAGGTCCTCTTGTTTGTCTGTCATGTAGTTCCTGATACTGCTTCAAAATGTTTTACAACAGAACTAACAACCATCAGCACACATATAAAATCACACAAACTGGTGCAATTCTTTTTCTATTTTCTTTTTTATCCCTTATTTTATCTGCATTTACATCTCCTGATTCCTGATTCCTGATTCCTGATTCCTTCCTTCCGTAAAGTACATTGTGACAAGTGGGTTAAATGGGTTTTATAAATAAATCCAAGAAGCATCTCAGTGGTGCTTGTTGCAAAGCAGTGATCAGCTGTGCTGTGGCTCTGGTACTCATTTACATATTGTGCAGCTCCTCTTTGAATGGCTGTCTGTATGAATCAATGTGAAAGATATGATAGCTTATCATTTTCTTCCTCATTTCCAATAATGTTAAGGTCAATTACGAAGCTGGAACCAATGAGGGAGACAGCTTATTGAACAGGTCTGTGTTGTCACTCTCACATGTTATCGTTCATCATATTGATTTGTTGACAAACTTCAAGAGCTTGGTCTTATCTAATATATGCCAGTCAGACTGAAAACTCTGAAGAGAAACAGGACTGTGCGGTGCCCCTGTGTAGTACACACAGTGATCATAGGGAAGGGAAGTATATTATGATGTGAGAACTGCTGCAATTAACAAAACATTGAATTCCATATTTCCCTCCTGTTTTACCAGGGATAAAGAAAATAACTGTCTGTTACTATCTGCAACATGAATATGTTTATTGGTGCAACAAAATGAAATGCTCATGCAGGTTAACATTGACAATAATTAATGACAGCAGGGAACTGCAGCTGTCAACTTCAGCAAATGTACCAGCAAATGACAGTCTCGTGATGGATTAACTTAGCATTTAATTAAAAATTTTATTATTCATGGTGTTTAAATCAATTAAATGAAAATATAGCACTAAATATGACGTTACTTTGTATGTTTGCGTTTACAGTCACACAAGCACTTAACAAGAAATGCATTGCTGATACGGTGTAGGACCTACCTTAGCTCCATACACAAGATGTCGGACCATCCCTGGGAGGCTCTGGTCTATTGTGACCTGATTACAGCTCATCATTTCTGCAGACTTTGTGATGTTGTTTCTCTCTTATTCTACCACAACTGAAAATGTTTGTTTAAGATAAGAAAGTTGACGTGGGGGTGGTGTTTATATAGGTCACTTATTCACACCCTCAAACACAGCCCATGATAGTATTCAAATTCTGAATAGTATTCAGGGATCCTACAAGCGGCAGGAATTAAATATAACTCGTATGAGGTTTTTTTCACTACCAAGTTACATTCAGGTAATAAACCCTTTATTAAAATACTTTCTGGTTGTGCCATTAACTTCACTTAGTTACATGTTTGAAGGTGGCATGGTTAAGGTAAGAAAAAAAATTATGGTTCGGACAAGATTACATTACAAAGCAAACATTGTAGTCATGGCCCACTTGACATCAAGATTCATCAGAACAGGCTATGGATTCTCCCTTTCAGCTGTCCAGTTTTGGTGATCCTGCAGTGTCAGATTGGCTGAAATGAGTCGAGCCTGACACAATCTTCTGCTTTGAATCAACATCTGATGTGTTCATATTTTTTCTGCTGAGCACAGTTGGAGAGTCACCATTATTCTATCAACTCAAACCTCTTCTCCTCTGGTCTTTCTCATTAATATGGTATTTCAGTCATTAGAACTTTTTTGTTATTCAAATCAATACTGAGCGCAATCTAAAGGCTGTGGTTTGTTTCTTAAATCAGATCTACTGGACAGATTTTTTGACGCTGTTCGAAGTGATCAGAGGCAATCTGTGTGTGCAGACATCACCAGCCTATTTACAGGGGTTGCTGTGGTAGCGGCACAGTCATCATTTACTATGTGGCTATACGATGGTTTGCCTCCTTCTCCTCTGTGTGGAGAAGCCTCACCCCAAAGTAGCAGCAAACTGTGGATTTACGCATCTGTCCACAGATTGTTGTTCTCCATGAGCTATTAGGAGCAACATTGATTCTGGCCAGCACTGCAGTAACTCTGGGTCTGACCTCATCATAGTGTGTTTGGAATTCAATTTTAGCCACCGGGACAGAGACATGTTTAAAAATCCAATAGCAATCACATTTCAAATCAACTTCAAATGTAGTCTGAATGTTTGTTGCTTTGTTTCATGCCTTTTAAACTTTTCTAAAATCACTTAGGATACACTTTAGATGTGCCAAACAGTGGATTTGGGTGGACAGTTGGAGACTTTTCTTACTTAGATCACATTCTTCCCAAATTATAGGCTTAATAAAAGTACTGCTGCCACAATGTTTGACTGATTGGATAATTGCATGTATGTGTTTACAAATATAGTGCTTGGTGGGTGTATATTTCTGTACAAAACCCTTATCTGGGTTAGGGTTTGCTAAGCAAATGTTTATAGTGAAGGTATCTGAACAATGTGTATTATTAAAGGTGATGATCTCATAAAGAGCTTGGTTATTGCACTGAACCAAATATCTCCATTTAATCTACAATATTTATGCACACATTCATAAACAAGCAAAATTACCTGTACACTATCTATGACTGGCTACACTGGTCATAAGACTTGTGTTCTTTAGTTTTTGATTCAGTAAATTTATGGTTTTGGTGAAGCACGAGGCAGAACCTATTAACATTTATCATGAATCCTGGCCACATTCTGACGGCTTTACACCAGGAATGTGGCGTGTACTTTCCTGAACTGCAATGCCACGGATGCTCATGTGTATCCACAGTGTCAACCGGTGCACCAACTGCCTGCACAGTTGTTATCAAACACAGGGATGCCATGGGTCATGGCCATAAAGGCACAGATTTTAGTGTCATCCATGGTTGATAAATCTCAAAAAGTGAGGAAATGAAAAATGCCCAACTGTAATTTGAGACAAGTCACATTTTCCATACCAACTTCATGCTATTCAGGGTCATGAGGAGCCTAATCAAGCAGCTATTGGGTAAAAGGCAGGTTAAAGGTTGCCAGTCCATCAGAGAGACAAACAACCCTGCACACTCACTCCAAAAGTCAATTTGGAATCACCATTTAATCAAATGTCTGTTAATTAATGTATGTTCTGTGTGTCAGAACATACTCCTTACACTATGATTATAATTGCTGTCCTTCTCACATTTTATTTGGTGACTGCTGTTTGATAGTAATGTACAAAGCTTTAAAGAGTTCTTTCCCCAAGCCCATTTCATGCAACCATTTGATAAACTATGTGTGAATCTGTGCGCAAACTACCACTATGTCATGTTTTACATTTCTGGTCATGTTTTATGTTTCTATCATGTCTGTTAGTTTTGATCATGTTTTAGATTCCTTTTGTCCAAGTCAGGTTTGTCCTTTTGTTTTCACAATTATAGTCAGGTTTTGTTTTTTGACAGGTTTTTTCACAGTTTAGGTTTTGTATTCCGGCTCAGCCGCGCCTTTTGTTTTTTTCTTGAAAATAAATCAATTTTTTTTTAGAATATCTGCATCCGGGTCCTCCTTCTCCTTCTCCATGCCCGTTTTTTTTCTCCCCCTTTGGTCTCGCTTTGTCATTGTTTTCCCTGTGCCTAATGTTACTCTGACCCATTTGCTCCCTCTGCAGCAAAATCCAATATTTGTAGATACGCTCCCTGCCTCAGCCTCTGTAAATATGTTTTCAAAATCCCATTGATGTTTTTTTTTCCCAGTGCAAATGGAAGGCTTGTAATTAGATTGATTATTTTAATACATTGAGACAGAATTAAACCCTCCTGCAAAAAGAAGTTCAATTTTAGAAGTCATTAGTTATAGTAAAGAGTTTCCTGTTTCTGAGCCGTGGATGCAGACCGAGGAGACCATTTCTATTGAATACAGACTAAACATTATGCATGCAGCAACGTTGAATGAATAATGTACGTGCCTTTGGTCTCCGTTCCTCTTCTGATCTGTGGCGTTGGTGACATAAATCCATCTGTCGCTTGATGGAAGAAAAATGTAAATCTTAAGCTCCCTTTGCATATCATGTCTAATTGGCTTCAGTCTTCAAACAGGTCTGCCTTTTAGATTAATCTTTATCATACGGTTAATCTGGCCCTCTCATTTAATGACCCTCTGTCAAATCCCAAATGGACAGCATGAGTCTCACCACACCCCTGCAAATGTGCATCTAAACAATGAACTTGTGTCCATTGGATCTAAAAATACCTTATACCCCATATAAGACAAGCTGCTAGGTATGGGTGTGGCCCCCTCCCTGACATCATGGATTATAGACTATTTGTCTGCCAGACCACAGTATGTCAAGATGGGAAAATGTGTTTCTGGAACACTGGAATGCAGTACTGGGGCTCCGCAGGGTACTGTTTTGACTCCTTTTCTTTTCACCCTGTACACATCAGACTTCAGGTACAACTCAGAGTCCTGCCACATTCAGAAGTATTCTGATGATACGGCTGTTGTGGCATGTGTGCATGGTGGACAGGAGAAGGAGTACAGGGACCTTGTGGAGGTCTTTACTGACTCGACCAAAAAGAACTGTTTGCTCCTGAACACCACCAACACCAAAGAGCTGGTGGTGGACTTCAGGAGATCTAAAACCCCATATCAGTCAGTCTGCATTGATGGAGGGGAGATAGAGACTGTTCAGACCTGCAAATACCTGGGGGTGGTGCTGGATAATAAACTGGAGTGGTCTGCCAACATAGACGCAGTGTACGGGGCCAGAGCCGTCTCTTTTTCCTGAGACGGCTCAGGTCCTTCAATGTCTGCAATGATATGATGTGCATGTTTTATCACACTATCATTGAGAGTTACTGTTCTATGCTGCTGTTTGCTGGGGGAGTTGCATTACAGACAGAAACTGTAGGCGCCTGGACAAACTGGTGCTAAAGGCTGGTTCTGTTGTAGGCAGAAGGCTGGACCCTCTCGGTGCTGTGGTGGAGAAACGGATGCGGAGGAAATTGTATTCTCTTTTGGAGAATAATAAACATCCTCTCCACAGTGTCCTGGCAGGACAGAGGAGCAGCTTCAGTGAGAGGCTCATCTCTCTGCGCTGCAGGACTGAGAGGTTCAGAAGGTCCTTTGTTCCCACAGCCATAAGGCTGCATAACAGTGACTGCTGAGTTCTTCTCAAATTGATTGATTGATTTATTTGTTTATTTAGTCATTTAGTATTATTATTATTAGTTAGTAGTAGTATTTTTTACTAGAATTGGTATTATTATTGTTGTTGTTAATACAATCATTTAAATATTTTAAAAAAATGTTGAGCTACTTGACTAATTTGAATTTCCCCCATTGGGGGATGAATAAAGTATTTTTCTATTTCTATTCTATTCTATATACCAGCACACGCACTTTAGATTATGAGTTGAATTGGGACAACATGAAACCTCAAGAATAGTTGTCAACCAAAGTAAAGGTTAACTAATATTACATTGGAATATCTGAGGTGACGATTCATAGTGTTGGAAGTCTTTCTTATCCCTTGTCTACACTCACAAAATGATTTCTATGTATAAATGCCTGTCTCTCTCTACAACAGTGGGAGTCATCTTTTTAGTGGACAAAATATATAATTGAAATGCCTAAATTTAGGCCTCTTTAACCAGCTGCTAACAGAGCGATCTAAAACTTTTAGAAGTTTCAAAGTGCTCTAGATATCAAAACAAAATGTAATTGAAAATGGCTAATGAAGCAATCAGGAGACTGTTGTTTTCCAAAGGAAAATTGCAGCATTTGTCATTTGCACAAATGTTTATGTTACTAATGAGGGACTGCTGTAAGTTGTGCAAATAATTACTGTCCTCTTTCAAACAACAACACAAGAAGTATACTGCAATGTGTCAATCTAGGTGGAGGGATGAACACACAGGGAGCTTCTCATATGGGCAGTGACAAAGTGTCCAACGTGAAAAGTCTGTTTTGAAGCCTGAGAAGCTAAAAAGACAAGTAGCTTTTTCCTACATATAGCATTTACAGAAATGTAATGTAAATTGCAGTGTTAGTCATGATATTCTTGCTCCTTGGACCAGACTTGATGCATACCTGGTGCTAGCTCTGCAGCAGGGAGTTCCCCATCTCCTTATCACTTTCTCAGTGCTCAAACAGGGGAAGCTGGAAAATCTAATATTCCGCTTCATGGTTATGGACCAGACAAAGCCACTGCTCATGGTTTAGCGCCTTTTAATTGCATGAGGGAAAATTATGCAATGTGCATTTTGCTCCCTAACTCCAACTCATGGAGCGTAATGTATATATTACTGTAGGCAGGTGTGGAGACAGAGCGGTGACAGCTGTCAGCATTGCTGGAGCAAGATGATCCCCACAGGTTTTGAGATCTCGTGAAAAGGCTTACTTGCCTCCTAACTTTTTTAAGAAACTTAGTTTGATTTGGTCCAAGCTAAATACTATGCCATGATTAACAATGATAACATAATAAATTGCTTCATTAGCCGACATGTTAATTGAACAAGTAATGAAAATAGTGAACAATGGAAGGCACTTGTGTATACTGATGCCATTCTGTGAGCCTGATTGCCTTTAGAAGTGTTAAACACTTTTTTTTTCTCAATGTTCTCTATAGAGTGACAGTTTTTCTCTGTGCACAGTGAAAAGTTTAACTCATGTGCACTCATGTTTCTTAACAACAGAATTATGGCTCTTAAGAGGTTACCGATCTGGTCAAATGGTTATCTGTTCATGTGGCTCAGTCAAGTGTTCCGTTTAATTTATCTTAACCCTTTATTAAGAACGATTTACCCAGGTTCAGTGCACATTTAGAAAGGGAAAGAAAGACCATTAAGCAATAAATAGTCATCTTAATAGCAATTAAGGAGTGTTTGGTGAGTGAGGTTCTGGAATGGACCTCCCTCTTTATGTCCACAACAATTAGGATTTGCAAACTCTAGATGGATAGAAAGGTAGAAAGATAGATAGGAAAAAGAAACTTCTAGAAAAAAATTATGAGGTGTTGAGTAATTCCAGGTGGTTTGCATAGAGGACGTGGTACAGAAGGATACTTTGATAATGGGGCTGGGCAGCGATTAAAATTTTTAATCTAATTAATCACGTGATTTCCCTGATTAATCACGATTAATCGCATCTGTACGCAAAATATAAAAATGAATTCAAAAGTAGTGTATAGCTTTCAGCATTTAGTTTATTTTAAATGTACTGCCATGTGAATGAAAGTGCCATAACATTTGTTGTGCAAACACACTTTTAACATCAGCATTTGTATGTAGTTTTTATGTAGAAGCCTCGCTCCACTGTGTTTCCTTGAATGACTTGCTGGTATCAGTTGTGTGTTTTGCCTTTAAGTGATATTTTAGACTGGAACTACTACGGTGATAAGACAATTCAGCTTGGCAGAGTTTACAGATGAGTTTGGTTCTGTCGACTCCGCCGTCTGGAAGAACTTTAAAATGAAAATGGCCGAGTAAAGCTGGATTTACAGTTGACGTGTCGCTTACGGCAGTGGCGGTCCGTGACGTCAAAATGACGTTTCAGGCATGGCGCTTGCCTCGAAAAGACGGCGCAGCGCGTTGTCGTGCACCAGTCGATTTTTGTAACTTGGCTGCGCCGAGAACAACAAACCGGATGGACCAATGTGAGACCAGGCTCAGTCAGGAGGTGCGTTTGTACGGACAGCTGTAGGAAACTGCAGTGAAACAGCACAGGGACCACGTAAACTCCCAAAACTCTTGGACAGAGATTGGCAGAACTTTGGGGAAAGAGGGAGAGTTCTGTAAGAATGTGTGGAAGAAGCTACGGGACAGATACATGAAGGAAAAGAAGAGGGCAGAGACTCGAAGTGGTGATACCTGCTCTTGACAGGGGCATTGTTTTCTTCTCGACTTACATGGTTGTAGAGTAGCGGTAACCTTCACGTAGCAGCGACACCTCTGTGACGGAGAAAATTACAAGTACTGGCGCATCGACTTGCGCCACTATATATAGCCGGCACGAAATCGTGACGTACCCCCCTCCATGTTTGGTGGATCCACCAATTACTTTCTTTTCCGGTTCCGCAGCAGACAGCAACAGACTTTAACAATAACAAAATAAATGATAAAACAGGGGTGGTCTGTGGCGTAGTGGGTTGAGCAGAAGTCCCATGTACAAGCAGCTATAGTCCTCGCTGCATCTGGCCCCGTTTCGAGTGCCGTATCGGACGGCCCTGTGCTGCGTGTTGTTCCCCTCTCTCTGCCCCCGCTTCCTGTCTCTCTGAACTTTCCTACCCATTAAAGGCACAAAAAATAATAATAAAAAAAATGTGCGTTAATGCACGGCGTTAAATAATTAACGAGTTAACTCGCCCTAATAATAAGGAAAGTGCACCATGCAAAAGTGACAGTGCAAGAATATTACTAGTGCAAATTCTGTATCTGATACAAAATATAGATAGACTACAGAATATAACAATATAGAAAGTAAGCAGCAGTAGAAACAAATCCCAATCCCAATCTTTAGATACAATGGGAAAAATCAAAAATAAAATTATATACAAAAAAATATACCTCCACACTTGCTCTTCTTGTGGGTAGTAACCCCTCTTTCAAGCTCAGGTCCTCTATCAGAGGCTTGGAAGCTTGAGGGTTATTCGCATTAGCTGTTCCTAGAATTGCTCTCTCCTGGACAGAGATCTCTGATGTTGTTCCTGGGATCCAGTGAAGCCATTCTCCCTATTTGGGGGTCATGGCCCATGAGTGCTCCGATTACCACTGATACCACTGCTGCCTTCAAGTCCCACATTTTTTCTACTTCCTCTTTCTGCCCTTCTGATGTTCCTTCTTCTTGATGTTGCTGTCACTTGGAACTGCTGCATCTATCCCTACTGCTTTGTTCTGTAGTTTGTCGACCACCACAATGTTGGTTAGCCGTCACCTGTTTATCAGTCTTGATCTGGAAGTCCCACAGGATCTTAGCACTGTCATTCTCTACTACTTTTGGAGGTATCTCCCATTTTGACTTTGGGACTTCCAACTAATTACACTATTCCTGCCACTTTGTTATGGCGTTCTATGTATGCTGTACCTGCATCTTATGCTGACACTTGCGATACGTCCTAGACCCCCAACACCTGACGAAGACCTTGTTTATCCAGGCAATGTCTGAGTTGGCATAGCTTCAATTCATAGATTAATAACATTAGAATTAAAGATAAAAACTTTTGTTTGGAATTAAGACAACACAGCCTTAAGATAGTACAGTCCAAGAGTAAGATAAAAAAAAAGTTAGGGTGATACAGCCAGTGAAGAGGCAGACACATAAATTCTAACTCACTATGGTGGATTGACAAAGAACACTATGTAGAGAGTTTTCTCCCAAAAAGTACAATAGCGTCAATTATTTTAAGCATGTTTGGATATGTTCAAGTGTTCCTGTTCTTGTGGCAAAGCCTACAAGCAGTTGTGAGAAGGTTTTCCAACAGGTTGACAAAAAGGTTTATATGCATGTTTGAGACTGTATTTCGAAGTGGTTAATGAATGTAAAGGCAGATGAGACAAATGAGATTCAATTCTGATGTAGTGAACAAGTTTGCCATGACTGGTCACAAGAAGCTGTTTTTGCTTCAAGAGAAAAAAAACATAATGACATTGTTGTCAGAAGCAATCCACTACTTTGATCTGACAGGACTGAACTTGACAGATAGGAGTATTTTGACAGGAAGCGGAAGGTTTCGATCTCAAATACAGCAGAAGAGGCATCAAAGCATGATGTGTTTCCGATGCTGCGCATGGATTTCATCCGTCAAGTCACTGAACTTTTCATCCATTACATGACCAAAGCTGCAGACTTTAAAGAATAAACGTGACATGCCCATCTTAAAAGAACTCCTGCATCTTCTGAAACAACTCTGAGACATACAGTAGCACACACTTTCTATGGCACAGATTGAGGAGTCACATTGTGAATGGCACTTGAATTGCCTGCAGGCACAGCGACCCTGTGTGTGCCCTCAGCAACACCATAAAAATCATTTTGCTGAGGTAAGGGAAACCCAGAAAACCACACTTAGTGCCACAAAGTGTAATATTCTAATTTAGTCCGTGTTGGATCTTTGGGTAGGAAAGGAAATGTTCCTCATGACTTTGGCCACTTGACTGCTTGTGCTAAAGTATCAGGGAGGTACTTGAAGCTACTATGGTAAAGGACAAGGACTGGTTGACAATATATTATTTGTAATGATCCTGGGGCATTCAAAATGTACTTATTCTACAAAACCTTTTAGTCTTTTTTTCTGTGAGTCAGCACTGTGTACAAACTTTGTACAGAAGGAGGAAATTGAAAACCATTTTTACACTCCCAAGGACTGGTGGAACATCAAATATCACTGTAATTGAGTAATGTATTTAAGAGACTGGTGTGATAATAAAGCTGCTAGGGGGAAGCCACTGCTCCCTAAAAGGAACACAGTTGCTCATCTGCAGTTTGCAGAAGATGATTTGGACGAGCCAGAATGCTCTTGTAAAAATGTTTAGTTGACAAAAGTAAATAAATAGTATTATATTGTGTTTGTATGAAGAAAGGAAAAGCCTGTATTCCAGCGTATGAACCCTTATCCCATCTGTGATACATGGTAGGATCTAGTCTCATGGTCCAAAATGTCTTCCTGACATTGATGAAAGAATGAACCCATGTCTCTGTACTGAATCTCAGGGTAATGTGTGTTATTCAGCAAGAACTACCCTATTTTTATTTTTTTTTTACCAAATAATGGTAAAAGCAAACTGTTTGGAAGGACCAAGTCAAAATCCTGGTCTGACCTCAGTTGTGTATATCATGTGAGCAAAACCACTAGCATGACAAGTTTATGATGTTTCTGTCTCATTGTTATTGGTTGACTGATTTTAATACCTGCATGATTTGTTTCAAAACATTCAATTCAATTCAAATTCAAAAATACTTTATTTATCCCAGAGAGAAATTAAATGTTGATGTAGCTCAATTAAATCAAGGAGTTATTATGGATGCTGATGGCTGTGGGCAGGAAAGATTTCCTGTAGCGGTCCGTTTTGCATCCAAACTGAAGAAGCCTTTGACTGAAGAGACTCTGTTTTCCGATAACAGTCTCATGGAGAGGATGTTCAGGGTTGTCCATAATTCTCTTGATTTTATGCAAAATCCTTCTTTGCATTATTGTCTCCAGAGGTTCCACAGTTGTCCCCAGAACAGAACCAGCCTTCCTTATCAGGTTGTTGAGTCTTTTTAGGTCCCTGGTTCTGATGCTGCTGCCCCAACAGATGACGCAAGAGGAAATGACACTCTCAACAACAGACTTGTAGAATATCTGCAACATCTTGTTGCAAACCTTGAAGGACCTTAGCTTCCTCAAGAAGTACAGTCTGCTCTATCCTTTCTTGTAGATGGCTTCACTGTTGTGTCTCCAGTCCAGTCTGTTGTCCACATGAACACCAAGGTATTTATATTCCTCAACCACCTCCACTTCTTCTCCCATGATGGAAACAGAGTTTAATCATGACCAAAACATGATTAAACATGAAAAAGTACAGAGCTTGGATGAACGTGATTACACAGCGTATTGTGGAAATGAATGTCAGAATCCCAGTCTGCTTTACTGTCATTTTAATTGAGACATTTTTTCAGCTTTTAAAAAAGGTTTGAAATGGTGAATGCTTGCTGTGTTTGCAGCTGTTGTAATCATTCTCACTATCTGCAGGGAAATCCTATCTCAAAGATGTGAGATTTTTCTTTACTTAATTGGAAGCAACACATTGGAAGTAATGTTGATGAGCTCACAAATAGGCTTAGATATCAGCTGTATGACAACCAGACATCATCTTTGGCAGCATTCCCCTACTCATTTTGGTATTCTAGAGCAATTTTACATTATCGCATTTCATGCAAACTGAGCTTTTGGATTGGTGAGCAAAGAGACTGCGACCTCTGAGAACAAAACTGAAAAACAGCACCATCAGATACCAGTCCATAGATCAACCTCAAGATGTAGCTACAACTTCAGATTTAAGGAGAATAAAGGACTCAAACCAAAAATTGCATTCATATTTACAAGAAAACACCATGAAAGACAACAGTCTGCAGTGGTGCAGAAACAGCAAAGTATGTGCTAGAAAACAAACTTATTCAACCAAAACAACCCCTCTGGACTTTGTTAAAGACAAAGTGTAACAACTAAATGGGATACAGGGCTGTCCTTACGTCACAAAGATATAATTATTAGATCAAAAGGAATAACAAGGAAATGTGTGCATTCGTCTAGTGCAGGAATGTACCTTTGATAGAATGCTTTATCGGTCATTTGGTCTGAAAATCTTAGTTGGTGAATGGAAGGCGCTGGAAAAGTGCATCTTGTTAAAAGGTGACCATTACCCAGAATGCAATGCACTGTGGCATCATTGTTCAATCTATTTAGACCATGCATCAAAGTTCAACAAATCTATATGACACAGGTTATATTTCTAAAAGTTCATTTTAAGAGTATCATGCAGCTTGATTTGTACTGGTTTGAAAATGGCTTTCAAGGTCACTGCCTGTGATTAATTCTACTGGTACACCATCTGATTTGATAGATAACTTTTTCCAAAGTGTCGACCATTTGTTTGTGTTCCGTGGAGCCATAATTACACAGACAAATCTTTTCATTTCAAAACATGGTCTAAGCAGAATATGTAGTTTATATCTTTGAGCAGAGTATTTAGTGTTTAACCTTTCGGGTTACCTTGTGTAAACAAATAGAGAAAATATAGCTCTACTGTTTTGGCTCACACAGAAATGTGTTCGCAAACATGTCTGTGACTTTATAATGCAGTTCATTTTGTCTCTAATGACCTAAGTTCTCTTTGAAAACTGAGAAGACAAAGAGGAGTGCAAGGTTGGAAAGAACAATACAAATCAATGTTTGTTGCTGGTGTAATGTATTGCTGTTAAAATGGAAGAGTATTCTCTTTATATGGTTTACATTGTGATATACTATTATATTGCATATTGCAACAATGCTACTCACATCTCACATTTTGTTCTCATGAACTGACTGTAGTTTGTTGCGATGTTGAAAGTGAACAAGAGTGTGATTTTCCATGCAAATGAGGTTACTTTATGTAACACAGTTGAAACTTGTGGAAAAAAGTAGTGGACTTTGGTTGTTGTGAACAGCTCCCAGTTGCGCAGAAGATGCAATAAGAATTCTCAGCAAAATACAACTGAATGCAGTGTCTTAAGTAACTGAACTGTACATCGCAGCTTTCATGTATTTCTGTAACCACTGAGAAATTCTCTGCTCAGATATTTATAAAGAGACAGCCATAAAATGAATGGTGATCTTTCACTGTGCATCAGCTTTTTCGAGGCTATAGGACGGTATTATGAAGAAAACAATCTGCAATGTGGAATAAAAACATGTCAAATATGGATCTAATGTACTGCAAGGCAGAAATGTTCCCTGTGTGGCAAAGCAAATCCCATGTCAAAATGCATCCCACATGCTAATCAAATAGGAACAGATGTGAAGTCCCATTTTACAATTTAGCACATCCTTTTTTCCTATCTGGAGAGGATGTGCATTTATAATGCAGTTTGTAACCTTCTACATAAAACTCTTCTCCAGCTAATAGGTAATGTTTTGCAGGTTTTATCTAGTGCATGTTAATTTTTTATTCTAACTTGGCTTTAGGTATGAGTGTCCATTATTTAGTTAGCACTGTGATGGACTGCCGACCTTGTCCATTGTGTGACCAGCCTTTTATAGGGAACATAAAACAGGATTTGAAATTTTTATTTAGTCTTAAAAATAAAAAAATTCTGTAGATCACAGAATCCTGTTGCACAGGCTGGAAAACTGGGTTGGACTTTCTGGAGCAGTCCTTAACTGGTTCAGGTCCTACTTAGAAGGCCGGAGTTATTTTGTTACAATTGGCACCTATGAATCTGAGCGAGTGGCCATGACTTGTGGAGTCCCCCAGGGGTCAATTCTTGGACCTCTTCTGTTTAACTTGTATATGCTCCCTTTGGGTCAGATATTGCAGAATTTTAACATCAATTATCACAGTTATGCAGACGATACACAACTTTATGTGTCTCTGTCACCGGACGACTGCAGCCCAGCAGATGTACTGTGTCAGTGTCTGGAGGAAGTAAACACCTGGATGAGAGAGAATTTTCTACAATTAAATGAAGACAAAACTGAGATCATTCTGTTTGGTAGCAAAGAGAAGAGGGTCAGCGTTGGTAAATATCTTGAGACTCGGAACCTTACAATCACTGACCAGGTTCGTAACCTCGGAGTGTTGATAGACTCAGATCTGACTTTCAGCAGCCACATCAAAGCTGTCACCAAGGCAGCTTTTTACCACCTCAGAAACATCAATAGAATTAAAGGTTTCCTCTCCCAAAAAGACCAGGAGAAACTCATCCATGCATTCATCTCCAGTAGACTCCATCACTGTAATGCTCTTTTAACTGGACTTCCCAAAAAGAGCATTAAACATCTGCAGCTCATCCAGAACGCTGCTGCTGGAGTTTTAACCCGGACTAAGAGATCTGAACACATCACACCAGTTTTAAAATCTTTACACTGGCTTCCAGTCAGTCACAGAATAGATTTTAAAAGCCTGCTGATGGTTTACAAATCCCAGAACGGTTTAGGCCCAAAATACATCTGTGATATGTTCAGAGAATATAAACCCAGCAGAGCTCTTAGATCCAAGGACTCAGGTCAGCTGGTCCAGTCCAGAGTCCAGACTAAACATGGAGAAGCAGCATTTAGCTGTTATGCTGCTAACAAGTGGAACAAACTGCCAGTGGAGATTAAACTTTCACCAAATGTAGACATTTTTAAATCCAGGTTAAAGACATTTCTGTTCTCATGTGTCTATGCATGAAATATCTTTTAACTTATCTAGACTGTTGCCTGTTTTTAAATTCATTTAAATGATTTTATTTGTTTCTTTGTATATTCTTTTATGTATTTTTAATGCTTCTTCCACTCCCTGCTGCAATTCTTTTATTTTATGTAAAGCACTTTGAACTGTTTGTACATGAAATGTGCTGTATAAATAAATTTGATTTGATTTGATTTGATTCTTATGAGGTATGCGCATCAATATTCCAATATTAACCCTAAATGACCTTACTATGTAAAAGACACTCCCACATAAAGGGCATTTTCTGGTCACTTTAACAAGGTCATGTCAGAGTATGCAACACTCAAGTTAAGCTATTAGTGTGAGTAAGGTGTATACATGCCTGCATGCAATGCAACTATGACTGGCACAAATCTAATAGCATGCCTTACCAGAGTTTTAAGAGCATTTTTACGTTCTAGTCTAGGCATAATGTAGGCATGACTCCTTTTAATCTAGTCATAACTAGACAATGCTCTGTAACATGTAAAGGGGAATATAAATGCAATATCCTATATGCAACACTACACACTGTACACACTACAATTAAGATATTGCCAAGTTCGAATTTGACCAATATTGCTTTCCCTGTAAAAGATGGTCTGTCCTCATTTGGGGAAAAGCAGGCAAAAAAAGCAGGCAAATGAGAAGACCAATAAGTGCCTTGTACTCTGGCTACTCTGTTACCTCCCTCCTGATAAGTAAAGGCCCTTTCTCTAGACTAATCAGCAGTTTGGGAGAGCACTGTTTTAGATGAACCTTACTAGCACTGTGACAATCCTATTAAGAAAACACTCTGTACTGTCAGTGTGATGTAAATTGGCTACAAGTAGTCTGGCTGCTATCCAGGCATGACTCAAGGTGACGGCAGCAACACAGGAGTACAGACTTACTGTCCAGATCAATACAGGCATATCACAAGCACAAAGCCATTTGTTTAATGTGGTACTCTGTAATGAAACCTTACAAAGAGAAAAGCTACAAAAACAAACATGAAGCCTCACTTAACGGTTGTGATGTTTGCTGCTCAGTCGAGAGCAAAAGAGGCAGATCACAATCAAGTCTGTTCCCAGCCTTTAACTAGACGTGAGATCGCCAGCAGACTTGAACACTTCTCGGATATGTCATGAGAGAAGAGGTCAGTGGGCAACTGCAGTACACTGAAACCCACACTGAGTCACATACAAAGCCACAGTTTACAAGGGCACTACAGAGTAGAAATAGAACACATACACTCTTGTACAGTGTGTAAAGATGCAAGGACGAGTAAAATGACAAATTGTCTTTTAAGTTACATCTAGTTTTTTTGTGGTTTTGATGCATTTCTTCTGTGCTGTGTGGCAGTTTGGGGGCCTGCAGAGAAAATAATCCAGATGCCACAAAAGAGAGAGAAAGAGCACAGGGCAAAGAGTGTTATCACAGGTCAATGCTTGCGTCATGGATAGAATTATAGTTCATATCTGTGGAGCTACGCTCTTGTTCTCCTTTGTATTCAGTTCTTATTCTTTCTTTTATCTTTTAATGCAACCATTCATCTCATTGTCTAATAGTGTGGCAGAAAAAAAAATAAGGCAGCATCCTATTTCCTTGTGAGGCTGAATAAATCATAGATTGTACTCAGAATCCTTCACTGATGCTTCGTCTAATCCTTTCTATATCAGTGTGTGTGTTAAGTGAATAATAAGACATGCTGTATTTTTTTTGTCCAAGTTTAACAAAGGTGTCTCTTGCCAATCTTGAGATCATTCATCTTTTTATAGATTGGATTTCAGCAAACAAGTATCTTTTTTTTCAGCAGCACCTGACTGATTCTTTAGTGACTTGCTGTGAACTTGACTGCCAGCGTGGGAGGAAAGACATTCTACAAGGCATGTCAGTTTTGATCAAGCAGTTTGACGCAGCTTTTGGAGTCAGGAACTTCCTGGCTTTGCACTCAAGTGACCTGGCTGTTGAAGCCAGATGAAAATATATTGTCCAATGCGCGTCCTATGGTATTTCCAGAAATGGAAATCTTTACTTGTACATGACACGATGAGTGTTTTTTACCACTGTCACAAAAAGCTTTACACGTGCTGTGAAATGTTAGGTTTTCACTAAAATTTGATGAGTCACTTTGCATTTTGCTGGGAAATAGACCTTGCTCAAGGAGAAATACACTTGCAGTTCATTAATAACTTGTTATACTTTACCAAAGCAGTTTCCACTATGCTGTTGCCAGAGAAGGACTGAGTTATTTCCCCACATCTCTCCCACACTCATTTAATGTCTTTTTTCCTCTTTAGCCTATTCAGGGGTAATTTATTTTTACTACTTTATCTGATTAACACATAATCCATCACAGCGAACATCATACTTCTATTAGAGGTCCATTATTGATATCCATTTTTATTAAAACTATGTTTGCAGTGCTATGAAAGAAAACATCTATTCATTCATTTTCTATAACACCTTAATCCAATTCAGGGTCACAAGATGGCTGGACCCAATCCCTGCTGCCATCGGATAAAATGTGGGGTACACCCTGGACACGTCGCTGATGCATCTCAGGCCTGACAAGACAAACCACCATTAACAGTCACGCTCACTCCTAAGGTCAATTTAGAGAAAATCAATAAACCTAACATGCATGTTTTTGTACCGTGAGAGGAAACCAAAGTACACAGGGAGAACATGTAAACTTCACACAGAAAGGCCCAACACGAGAATTGAAGCAGGAAGCTTCTTGCTGTGGGCTAACCACAGTTCTGTCAGAACCACTCTCGTCAAAACAAGACGAGAAACAGAGATGAATTTCAGAAGCTTATTCTGAATGCATACAATTTATGTTTGGCGGTATGGCTCTGTTGGGAGGAAGTTCCCGACTTTTCCATGAGCTCCATGGAAGCCAGACAGGGAACAGCAGCATCCTCAGGTGGAGTGCCTTCCATTTGCTGTAAAGCCAACAAACCCCCTAGAACAGAGCAAGCAACAATGAACAACAGTATGACATTGTTGGCAATGAAAAATCGGTGGAGCAGGGGAGGTGGTGGGTGCAAGCAGAAAGCAAAAAAAAACAGTGACAGCAAACCAAGTTTAAATGAAGTGCCCCAAATGCCAGCATCCAATTGCGAGAAGGAGCTGATTATTACCCATTGAGCGCAGCTGGTTGTGGAGCCATAGGGGTTGGGTCGGCGTCAGCCAATAGGCAAGGGCGCGTTGACTACGTGGTCTGCCAGAACTAACACGATGCTCCATTTGTCACTGGGAAAAACCCTCGGCTTGTTGTGCTAGAGGCAGTTCATCTTCACTTCACAGAGTCTTCCCCCTGTCCCACTGGAGAAATATGCAGTGATATCATGAACCACAGCATTCCTAATGAGCCACGTTGAAACGAGTCCATTGCAAAGATCTATGCATGTGACTTTCTACTGTCACAGCCAAAGTCCCACCCATTCCACTCTCAGTGTTGCCAGATTGGGCGAGTTGATTTTAGGTTTTTTTAGTGTAACCAACCTGCTCATCAGCATTGTATGGCGTTAAGCTATTTACGGTCTAGAGATGATTACTCACTTTACCAGAGGCCTGGGGTAAACAGTAGAAATGTTTACTGATGACTGCTGTGCTTTCTAAGGTTGTGCTCTCGAGCCCCCACTCTGAATTACACCTCAGAGATTCATTTAACACACACTGTTCATATTTTAGTTGATAAATCACACATAAATAAAACAGAGTAAAACATTACGTAAGTTATATTAAACTAATAACTATTTATTTGAGCCCACAGTTGAAAATGATAAGCCCAAACACAATGGCAAGAAATGCAGGACACTGACAAAACCATACACAAACAAGAAAAAGAAAAATACCCGGCCGGGGTTAAGCAAAGTTATTGTGGGTACCCTGATGGCGCGCGATGGAGCTCATACTGTCTATTGACCTGAAGCGCTTACTCACAGACAGCCGACAATGTAATCCACCTCGTATCCACAAACGCAACATCCACCGATGTCACCCGAGTACCGACTCCATGACCATCCAAGGTAACGGTTTTCTGACACGAAGTAGCCTCCTCTGTTGGTCTTAACACCGCGACCCGGTCTTAACAGGCTAGCGGAGTCTCCGTAGTTGGCCGTTCGTTAGATAGATTATCCAACTGTCAGTGTCAAACGGTAGAAAGTGAACTAAACTTCTCAAACGAAACATAACTCATGAACTGAAACCAAACGAACACAGAAAGACAGTGTGTCGAACTGCTCTTTCTCCTAAACGTCTGTAATTGACATGTTGACTTAAAAATAACTAATTAAACTCTTTTCCAACTCGGTATCGAAAGATGTCTCTCCCGTTCACAATCCCCTCCTACGCTCCTCTTCCCGTTCCCATGACAACCTGCGTAACCCTGTCAACCGAACAGCAGGCCGTATAGGAAGCTATAATACTCCGTCAACAAAATAAAAGTTCATATAACAAGTTGTCTACAATGTTATAAATACAATACATTACATTAGATGCTTATTAAAACTCGTATTTAAAACATATATTAGTGCACCAAAACATATCAACACATACTTGGCTTTAGCCAATATTTCAGGTGTGTTACATTTGGGTTATGATTTGGGAGAATTTATTTTCAATTTGGGGGTTTTTAAGTGAATTTTATGTTGAAATACATTTCATCCAATCAGTCATCATTAGATATTAATTACAATGCCTCTTGACCTGTCTGCATCTTGGATCGGCTATTGCCACCTGTCAGTCTCCATCGTAAACGCCGCCGTTGTTGGCTACAGAGACTGATAGGTGATGCCTCAAATCTGCAGCAATAGACTAGACTAAGATAGAAGATGCTGAAGTGGGCAAATTATGAGAAAACTTATCTAAAAGAGTGGAAAAGTGATAATGATGTCAAACTATAGATAGAACCATCAATTAAAAGCAAGGTTTGTGTTTATGATAAAATGAGTATGTGGTTGTTGCGTCCGTCCAGTCTGCAAACGTGTGTCATGTCTAGAAGTTATGTGTCATGTGACATCCTCGCTGAGTCTGGTTTTGCTGTGGAAGCTTGCTGGTGTTAAATTGTATTGCATTACGCTGTTAAATTACTTCAAAAACTGATGTGTATTCCTTCTCATATAGTAAATGAGTACCACAGGGGTTAGTTAGTTAGTTGTGGGGGGGTTTGAAGGCTGTTAGGGCTGGAAATCACTTGCTTTATCTGCCAACACTCTCCTGTGACCAAGGATTTGCCGACGTTAGGCTTAATAGACTAATGAAGCCAGGTCCCTGACCTGACCATGGCCGACTCCCATCCCTACATTCCTCCTCCACTTTCAGAGCTAAATTGCTTTACCTGTAGCGAGATCTTGTCAAGATGATCTGGCTTGTCAATCGGAAGGACAGTGACGGCATATGTCCACCGCATTTCATCCAAAAACTGCACGACACACTCCAGCCCTGATGATAGCTTCTTCATTCAAGCAATCAAAAGCAATGCAATCCTAAGAAAAAAAACTTTAAACACTTTTCTATCTTCCTAGAACAGAAGTAGTAGTACATTATTCTTCTGTCTCTTTTCCATTAACAAACTCCCAAACAGAGGTAAGGCCAAGCTTACTAGCTAATATAAAGTACCCAACAAAGAACAATTTTGTGCATTAAATGACATTATAAGAATGCACACATTCTCTTTTTGCAAGATATTTATGTCTACGTTAAAAAATAACGTTTTGTCCTCTTTTCCTTCCGTGATATTAATTTTCTTCCATTTAAGTGTTTTACTTGTCTTTTTTTTTTAATTCGTCAAACAAGATTTTGTTAGACATGTCAATATAAAATAGAAAAAGTAAAGCAAGTGAGTAATAATTTCTGATGGAGCATTAAAGTTACAAAGCACTATCTGCTGATATTGAGAATCGTCATGTCCGACTGGTTTATTCTAATCAATACATAGAGGTCTTTAAAACTTGACAGGTCCTCATTTTGTACAATGCCACTAAATCCATCCATTCATTCATCCACTGCCTATATCTGCTTTATCCAATGCAGGGTTATGTGGGCTCTAGAGCCTGTCGTGGGTACAGGATAACTGCAGCAAGTGTCAAAATTTTTTTTTTTTTTTCCATAATCTTTTTTTCCTTTTGTCTCCACTAACCTCCACTATCTACTCTTTCTTTCAAGTGATTTATTTATTCATGAATGTAATTATATGTATTCTTTTGAGAAGGATTGTGGGTGGTACTGTGATGTACTGATTAGCTTTTAGAAATGCTTTAAGTGACTGGGAGTGGACATGTGGTCTTATTTGAGATGCTTTTAAAAAAAAAGTTGCAAAAAGGAATTCGGTTTGCTCAGCACCAAATTGTTTTTAGTCAAGCTGAGTCGATACATGCAGGAGTGAATCAAACCGCAATTACGTTTTCTGGGTGTATTAGTCAAGTTTTGAAAAGGTTTCACCAGAATATTGTTGGTCAAACTCAATTATATGGTTTTTTTCATCGCCCACCTACATTTTCTTAGTTTCCACAATTCATTCCGACATAGGCATTCTGTGGTTTAGAAAGTTTATTGTTGAGTGTTTGGCATAACACGGTATTCAGATTAAAATTCTGCTTGCCATGATGCTAGACAGGACAAGGCAAAAAAAAGAAAGTTCATTGACACACTAAATCATTTAGCACAGGTACACACACAGTTGGGGCATGCTACAAGCACAGCTCGACTTGACCACAAATTAGTCCACCCTTCTTGTCCCAGTACACATGCATGGAAGAGGGACTGAGAGGACGTCTGGCACTGCATTGGTAAACTTTTTTTAAGATATTCTGCCGTCTCTAACTGTCTCTGTGGGAGATCACTGTATTTGTATATATAGACAAATTCACTGTATATATTTTATCTTTAAATTACACAAATGGTGATTTTTGTCAGATTAGGATGTAGTTAAAACATTTTTTTAGCAAAGCGACTCGAAATTCTTTAAATGACTATGATTGACACATAGTCTTGACAAATTGATTTATTGTCACAATTTCTGACTCGTTTAGCCATCTGACAAAAGAAACAGACAAAATATGTGAATGACAGCAGCTTTATTAGGAATTTGATCACATTAATATATACTTTACTCTTTTGTAAAGACGGCACTTTGGAGCATGTGTTCAGGCGTATTGTAGAGTAGTTGAGCATATTCATTCAGGGAGTGATTTGGTTTTGAGAAACTTTTGAGAACACAATTTCAGTCAGACTAACATGTTTAGATTCATTTTCAAAGTCTGGTTTTGGTCGAATTGAGACAATAATTTGTCTTTTATTTTTTGTCACGTGAACATGCGTTCCACCTTCCATTGTAACGTGAGCATTCTTTGTTAGAGAAATTGTATTGATAAATAATTGACTGATGCTGTTGAAAACTGTCTTTAAATGTTATTGAAGCCATTTGTTGATAGCTGAATTGAGATTCATTCACACAAATTTGCTGTGTTGATTCTGTGGAACTGTGAACATCTCTAATGTGGGTGTTTCAAATTGTGAAGAAATTGATGTTTGCCAACTCAGATAAGGGACTTCAAGGAATGATGCAGTAGTTAAATTGTTCTACTTGGTGATATTGGCAAATACGATAACTGATTACTTATTTTACAGCATTTTTCTTCTAAAGCAGTCTAATTGTTTGTCATAATTAATCTGTTGAAACTTTCATTTTTCAGCTCATACACTCTTCGGCAGCAATCATTGTGATATAAAGCATTCCACAAGGCCATCTAAAAATCTAATATTTTGTTATGTTCTATGCAAACATCTTATTGTGAAATCCATTGTATTGGACCAGCTAATAGAGAGGACTAATTGATCAAAACAATATCATAATTACAATCACTGCGCTGATCTGGGCTCATTACCCCTTCTACAAGTAGGAATTTGTTCACTTTATTGGAGGCTGACAGACCCACACTTTCCCTCTCCAGACTGCTAATTTCTTGGTGCCACATTTTGCATCATTTGTCTTAGACCGAGATCTATTTTGAATGGAAAGATTTCATTAAGTCATTACGTCATGAGCCTGTTTGTCAAATACAAATGCCACAACTGCAGAGGGCATTCTTTCAAGGACACATTTCTCAGTCACTATTAACTCTGAGGCTCCCTTTACCCAATGCAGTAGAAAAAAATCCAATATATCTTTCCCTCTAGAATAATGCCATAAATGAGGAAATTTGCATAACGTGTGCATTTGTGTGTATGTGCAGCTGAAACCGGGTGAACTTAAGAAAACATCTGTGTAATAGAAACTGCATATTAGTGAAATTTTAGTCTTCTTTTGCTTCCTCTTGCTGCGTGATGTGTCTCATTTCACGCCTCTGTTGGTTCCATAATATACATTTTTAATTGACCCCCTCAGGTCTGCAAACAGCCAATTCACTCAGTGATGGGGTTTTACCCTGTCTGATCAATACACCAATTCCAGCAGGGTCTCTCACACTGTCTGTCAGCAGGTCATCTTGTAGCTGAGATAACACAGCTCTGATTTTCTCTTTCCGTAATGGAAAAGGCCACATGCCAAAGAACTAATTAGCCTGTTGGACAGTTACATTTCTGCAAGAGAATGTGTTCAAGACAGGTTTTGCTAATGGAAACTTTGAAAGAGTGCAAACCCCCTGCTGCATGAGGAGAAAAAAATAATTTGAAGTCACTTATTAAGAGAAAGCTTGAGGGAATTTCCCCTCTTATTTTGGCCGTCAGAATACTCCTCTCCCTCTTAATCTCTCCATTTACGGTACTCTTTTGCCTTTCATTACAGCTTATTTGCATAGGATTTCATCCTTGCATTTAATCATCTGCTGCTGCTTTTCTGTATCGTGGAAATATACACATAGTGTGGAAAATGATATAGTGCTTTGCTGTTTCCCCACCATCACCCTTACCACACCCTTGGGCAGGTGAATGCAAGTCTGACATATTAGATACAGTATGTGCAACAGTCTCCACTGCATCATGGGCTGATATAATATATAATGCCTGTGAAACACAGGGGAGACAGCAGGCAGAGACGTGATGTGCATGCAGCTGAAGTTTGCAACAGAGAATGTCCTGAATTATTTGATAACAAACAAGGTCTAGGTGAGCACTGAGGATAACGGTTCATTTAGGTAATGCACGGTGAGAGCACCGTCAAATTTCCCCCCAGATACATTCTCAGGACTTCCAAAGGAATAGAAAAATAAAGCCATGTTATCTGCTTGTAAGAAAAATTGCTACATTCATTAATTCTGAAGAGTTCTCGTGGGATCAAAGTCCTTGAAAATGCACTAGTTTTAGGATTATTTTTCTTTTATTCATACAGAGCAGTATAAGACAAAGTTTTTCTTAATACAGATTTTTGCAAACTACTGTGGTATTAATATATACCACTGCATGTGATTTGAAAAATGTGTTGGTCATATATTTTGCTATGGTTTCTTGATGGGGAAAAGAAAAGTACAGAATCCCTGATGTTTTTCTCTGATTTGAAACAAAAACAAACAGAAGACGAAGAGCGCGGGGGTGGGGGCTATTTAGTACAATTTGTGTGCCATATACTGCATGTCCAGCTGGGCATCCCTAACTAAAACAAATGATGTTTTATGTCTAGAACGACGCTTACTCAGCTCGCCATGCTTTACTCCATAAACAAGCCACAATGGGCAATAAATTCAAGACTAAGATGTATTTCCTGCACAGATGGCACATCCCTACTCTATCCCCATACACAATCATTACATCAGCACTGTGCAGTACCTACAGTGGGAAGCAAGGGGAGGCAGTCTAAATGAAACTGCGAAAGTGCATGTGTCATCATGAGTGCTGTTCATGTGAGTTTTTTGAGCGATACCAGGTGCCTGCTGGGGATGAGTTTGCTTCAGAAGTTATGCATCTTGGCCTTTCATGCTGAAATGTTATACTAACCAGTGCGTACATAATATTGTCTTAGCTTAACTTTTCCTCCCAGTGTTACCACATCTTAACGCTATAAAACACCAGGGGCTCCAAAAAGTCATTTTCTATCGCTTTTGGTACAAATTTGCAAGCCTGAGCATATTGTCTTGCTTCATGAGACACCAGTCAGCCCGCATTTTACAAGTGTCAGTAAAATAATTCAGCTCATTAGGCTTCCAAGCCTTATCAGTTGTTTATGGGATCACAAGAAGCAGAACTTTATTGGTGGGTGATTCCCTCAGGCACTCCTTGCCTTTTTATTGAAGTCTGTATCTCTGTATCTTGTGTTGAGCTTACTGTCATCAAGGAGCCCTTTCTCATCTCCATCCACAGCAGTTATCAATGTCCCTATTAACACAGTGCACCAGTGAAAGAGGCGAGCAGCTACCAAGTGATCTTATCAAGGTCATCCCCTGGATAGCGCTGAGGAAAATAAAACAGATAAGAGATCTTCCATAACTTAATTAGCTTTTTATCACACAATGCAATTACAAAATTGTCAAGCAGTTGGTATAAGAGGCCAGGAACACTTTGATGAAAGTAACAATAAAAAAGTGGTCAGTGCCCCTGGGAGAGCAATGGCCCTTTTCGTATCCTCAGCGTAGGGCTGTAACTCAATACTGTTGGTAAATCAGAAGTAGCAATGTGGTTTATGTAGCATCCGTTGAGTAATGGTAGCCCAATGCAGAGCATACCAGTCGGAGGCCAGCGCACCCACTGAGATACTGATAAGAGAGATTAATGGTGTTGTCTGAGTGGCTGGCATACGATCAGTGCTTGAGCAACCTTAATGTGTCTGCTATCTAAAGCATCTGTATCCCTGCAAAGCACTGGGCTGGATGAGGAAAAAGGACAAGATGTCACATGAATAAATAAGGCGACAAGAGCAGGGGGTAAAACAGCCTCGTGCCCACACATTCTGGTCAATGCACAAAACCTGCATTAAGACAACTCACGAGGAAGAAACTGAGAGGTGGAGCGAGAGGGAAAAAACAGGTATAAATCTATAAATAAATCAAAAGGTTAAGAAGAGAAACAGAGACTTTGAATTGCAGTCACACCAAATATGGAAATCATTTTGTAAGGGTGCTCAAAATTTGCATGGAAATTGCATTTTGGTCCCATGGTCTTTTGTGAGCCTATGTGTTTCTGTGAGTATGTGGTTAGCTGGGTGGGGGTCTATTATCGCCTTTGTGATCTCAGCACTGCAGAGTATCACTCATTCTGGATGTGATGAGCTTTTTCTCACATGGACCATTCAAGTTTTATCAAGTGCACCAGCTTGTTTCATAAAAAAGAGTTGGCAAGCAAATGGTGCTCAAATATGTGAGGATGTATATGGTTTTGTGTCAAGTTGAATTATTTCAGTTGACATTTGTTCTACTTTTGTATTAAAAAGAAACATGGTTTTATACTTTGATTACTGGTGCACATAATGTTATCAATATTAATGACCAGGTTTCAGTGTTCTTTTTTCCCTGTAATTATACACTGGTTCACTTCACCTGTCTCTCAGTCTTCTCTATTATGCACATGGATATGAACTGATGGACGCAGCTCTTTTTGTCCTTTTCCTTGTGACTTATTTGAGTCATACAGTCCAGCCTAGCAGGTGGTCACACACTCACAGGCTGGACATGTGGCAGACAGCAGCAAAACAACAGGGGAGACTTCCCCACTAAGCTGAAATGAATGAGTGCACAAAGATAGAACAAGCCTTTAATTTGACGATGATAGCAATCAGTTAATGGTATGTTGCTAAATGCTAATATCTATTACAGAGGTGAGATTCTTAAATCACAGGGGGTTGTGAAAATAATTTCCTTTATAAAGTTCCTGTGGTATTCTTCTGGAAGCTCACTCGATATTCACTCCAAACTCTATCTCTTTGTGTTCCAGAAATACTCCCTGCTGCCCTCGCCCGATGTCGAAGACCCCACCAAGGACAAAGCCCTCTCTGAAGACATAATAGTGAGCTTGTATGATTTTCTACTGGTTAAGAGCTAACACTGACTCATGGGATGAACAGCCACCTCAACAACATGTAGCTTTCAGGAGAGCTCTGTTCATTCATGGTATTAGACTATCACTGCTACATAGGAGCCTAAAGCAGGGCTCTCAACTCTCACCCACTGAGAGTGAAACTTACACAATTCATACTTTTCTCAAGCTCTCATGCCACACATTCATTTCACAAGCAAGGAAAAACAAATTCACAACTAATGAAGTTTTCGTGGTGAAAAAAAGAGCGTGACACCATACATACAGACATGACAGAAACAGCAAGGTTTCAGATTACTGAGGAGGAAAGTGAGAAATATGCACTCTAAAGGTCTGCAGATCCCTTCATTCACTGCACCAGGGTTATCGCAGTTGTATTTCCCAAGCTGCATGGTTAGCTTATCAGAGCTGGTCTTTTGCATGGTGACATACAGTCTTATAACAACAGAAGGTAAAATGCCAAAGTGAAACATAGAGGAAGGAAAAAAATCAGCAAAACAGCAGTAAAGACTCTCATACTAGGCTGTGATCAAAAAGTAGACACAGGTAGTTTGAGCCATTGACCTGACTACATTGGCACACAGCTGGGTAATTCATATGGCAATGTGAGATAGTAGAAGAGATAGAGAAGTACCTAACACAAAAAGTAAATATGTTAATGCCAATCAAAACAAAGAACATTGTAGTTGTAGGCATAATTCAGTTGCTATATGTTCTACCTTTCTACCTCTCCTTTTTTTGATCCCGCAACCAACATGGAAATAATGTATGTAACCATGGAGACAAACTTTCACAGCTTGTAAACAAACCATCTGCTGTGAGTGCACTACATCCCACTGAATACTATTTGGCCAATGATTGATCCGTTTCACTTCCATCCTGTTGGCAATGAATGATGCCCCAGTCAAAAAAATACAAAAGCAACGTATCAGAGCTAAATCATTCAAGTTGTCATTTTCCTTTTTTTACACTAATGTTTGGCACTTATATGATGAACAAATTCTCCCAAATTGTATAATCATCTAACCAGATGTCTTCTGTGGACGCAAGAAGTTCTTCGGTTCCTTTTTTTATAAATACATTTTAATCATTTATTGCTATCTTTAATGTACAATACTGTAGTCAATGGCAGTTGTTTAAAATGTGCTTTGACTGTCTTCGGAAAAACCTGTAATATATGTTCTGTAATATCATTATCCATGCAATATTGACAGTAAATGTCTAGTTTAAATACACTAAGTCCCTCTCTATTATGTGCAACGGGTCTGTGTTGGGCAGCTGAAAAGATAAAAACTTGTGTCAAGTGGATATCTCCACTTTCGTTGTTGTAGTTTTTGACATATCAGCTCTCAGTAGATGCATGGGGGAACATTTATCTTGCTACAGTTGCTGCTCCATCATCATTCAAAAGGTATTTAAAGCGTTGTAGGTGCTTTTTAAAGGTGACATATTTTCAACTTGGCTATATAAATTGTGTGGTAGAGAAGATTTCCTTTGACTGGTTCCTTTGTCAAAAGCATTTTGACACATATTGTGGAACAGTGAGTGATTTTAAGAATTAGAAAGAGGTGCATTAAGAAAGCTAAGTAAGTGCACAGCTGTTGAGGCATTGTTGCAGATATGAGTGGCTGCTTAAGGTTTGATTCAGATGCAGTTTTAGCTTTAGAGCTCATTCATTCGATGGATACAAGGCACAGTGCCTTTATTTACTCAGAGAGTCTGAAGAAACAATGCAACTCTCTGTGTTAAAGCCTTCTCTTTTTCCTAGCGCTATCTTGAATCTCAGCATTGCTGCTGTTATAAGTGGAGGTATAGTTCCACTGATAACAGGATAATAGACTGAGTTGGTGTAGTGGGAGGATGGGCTTTGTGTCTGATTGATCTTTAGTATGGAGACACCCAGTGTGCCTTTGCAAGCCCTTGAATGCTCCAGATTGATCACTTCTTAACGAAAACACATCCTTCTGTAGCTTCCAGTATATTTGGCAGGTTGTAGAACATTAAAAGCTCAGCCTTTTTGTTGACAATTTGCATCTTACAGGGCAGCAGATCATTCAAGGCCAGAAAAGTGTATGCTATCGATCAGAGGGAAGTCTTGGGCTGCATCCATACTTAAAGCCTGCTTTATACACTTGATTCAAATATGCACTGAATAGTTTAATATTTTCCATATGTGTTGAAATTGTACCTGCCATTTTCAGCATTTTGACACAGTTTCCAAATCTGTACCAAATGTATCCATCCCTTCCATGCTCTGTGCATCAATTGAAAGGTCCTGATTACACCTATGCATTATTCATACACGGGAGGTCTTGGTTGACTGTGTGAAGAAACAGGGTATAATTTAGAAGGCGTGGAACAGAGGCTTGGCCTGTCTTGGAGAGCAGCCTAAAGAGCACAGTGAAATGAAACCCACCCTTTTTGTAATCTGCCTGGCATTTTTCAGCAGGATTGCTTTAATGGGAATGTCAGTGGAGGAGGAGAGGAACCGTCTCACTGGGCGTCACAAGAGGGGCAATGATGGAGATGGAGAGCCGTGTAAAGATTAGCCATATCTGCAAATGAGACCTCCAGTCATATTAGAAAAGGGAAATTATGTTCCGTTATCTCTGCCCTGTTTATCGTATTACTCTAATGGCTGTATCCAGGCCATAGAGACTGATGGCTAGTTGATCTCACTTACTAACTGATGCAGGATGAGTCATCATGACTGTCCAGTGACTCACTGTTAAATCACAACTGGTACACTGCAGGGTGAGGATGATGACAAATTGATTTGCTTTCGGGGGACAGCCACAACACTCTGACTGGTTGCAAAAAGTAGTGTGAACATTTCTGCTAGCTTTTCTTAGGGCACTGCAGGGGCCTTTAAATGGGGAACCCTGTGCAGTTTTTGACAAAAACAGATTTTACAGCCATGATTCTGGAGGCATTTTGGAGTTTAGTTTCATCCCGTTCAGACATCCCGGATCAAAAATTGAATTTGATAGAAGTAAAATATGTTGGAAGGGCAAGAAATCTGTTGCAAATACTCAAGCTCACAATTGACCAAGAACCCTGCCAAGCAATCACAGATGATCTGTTATCCCAACAGTACGAAAGAAGTCATGTAAAATTATGCAAATCAGCAGAAATATTCAAATGTCCACATATATTCACTTTATTTGTCTGTAACCAAACAACACCAAACATTAAATCATGCAAGTTACTTGGAGCAAAATGTAGACTTTAAGTTGATACCGAAAACTTTTTTTTCATTTGTTTTGTAAAACCCATATCTGGTTGCATGTATCTGATACTTAAGGTATAAATGTGTCAAACTGACTAAAGCTTAATAGACCAAGTATATCTGGGTCTCCATGGTGGAATTATAGTTATAAAACATGTCTAAGTTGCTTTGAATCTGTAATTGTGTTCACTGATAACTATATAGATATTATGTAATAATAATTATATAAATTAAAACTTAATTATATTTTTCTTTTTGGCCCTGTGTTGTGTATTGAGCATTCTGTATTACTGTAGATACATGGTGGTATGACACGGTGTAAAAGATGAGCAGTGACAGCTCGTTCTATGGTGACAAAACCTAGGATAATTCAACACTATTGAAAACATATGGACCATTATGAATGTTACATTGCAGTTCATTGCCAATAGGTCCCCTAAATGTACACCGTGGAACTTTAAACCTCTAAACCACAAAGTTTTTGTGGGTAAAAAGCTATGTTGTTTTGTGTATTCTGTTGTTTTCTACTCAAATGTATGTTTTTTGTTTGTTTAGTTGTTCTTTTTATATTCAAATGAATAAATACAGGAAATAAAAAAAGTGCACTGTTAGAGATTTTGGTAAAAGGACAATTTGTTTCTCATGGAGAGACAAACTGGGGTTTTGCAAACCGAAATTTTTTTTTCTTCTGAAAAGTGGAGACTCCAACACATTGTAGTCTTGGTTTTAATGTGTGGACAAACAAACATTTTACATAATAATGCAAATGGCAGTTTCATTTCAAGCCTCTGCCACAGTGCTTTCTTTTTTCACAAGTTGATCTATGAATCTGTATAATTGAAGCACACTGCTGCTGTCCTGGGTCTGACCCCCAGTTCGCATCTGTTTCAGCATCCCAGCTATCCATTCCCTCCCCCTTACCTGGAACACAGCCAGCAGACTCAGCGATGAACAGCTTCCACTGTGGTCAAAAGAAAATCATGGTGCATCAACAAGCTGAGTTGGTTTGCTCCAAACACACTTTGAAACACTCTGATTGTTCTGTATCCCTGTGATATAAATTATATAAATTCTGGGGTAAAAGCCATTCCTAGAGCCACACAAAACAGTGTACCTAACTTTGTAAGAGTGGTCAATACTTGTGAAAACCTACATCTAAAGAATTACACTGCCTTAAGGCCGGCGCACACCTTTACAATGTCATCGTTGCATCGTTTGTCGGGTGATCGGCATAACAATTCGGACCGTATTTGACACGCTCGCACGTCCACCGCACACACTTGCGAACCTACGATGTTTTTGACCGAATGTTATCACACGACCGAAATAGGAAGCCACAAATCACGTGACTTTCAAACTGAAAATGGCGATCGATTTTCCCCGGCTTCCAACGTGACTAAGTGCGCTATTCCCATTGGCTGTTTAAATAATCCTGCGCGATGACATCGGAACAGAGACCGCACACACATACGATTGTATTCGGCACAAGGAAAATCCGTACGGAAATATCAAACATGTTTGATTTGATCCGATGAAACGACAAACGATAAAATTGTTTGTCGGCTGCTACCGCACACCTTTACGATTCCCATGCGAAGTCATCGGGCCGACAAAATCGTACACGAATCGTAAAGGTGTGCGCCGGCCTTTATGAAGAATGTCACTCTGATAGCACATAAATGTACAGTATGAGCTCATTTTGACTCTATTCTGATACAATGTGTTAATGCTTCTCATATCTGATTGTTCAATGAACAGATGCTATAGGCTTTTAATTAAGTAACTTCTGAGTTTTGTTACTTCTCACTGAGTGCTAATACAGTCTGCTTCATGAACCTGTAGCTGGAAATGCTGAACATCCTATTTTCCACATTGCTGAACTGGTTCTAATGATCACTCGATAATGGCCTATAACCATATAAGTCCTGAAGACATTAAGCCAGCTGTCAACAGGGTTAATTAAAGCTGTACTGTAGAACTCTTCAAGAGTTATAAAGTATGCAGTCAATGAATTAGACATTGTTATACCAACCATTTGAACAAAGAAGGCATATAAGTTTTATCTCCATTCTATTTTTGAAAAGTTTAGGATGCAAATGAAAATACTTATTATTCAGGCGATGAATAATGACAAATCCCCCAAAGGATCATAGCCAGTGGTAATTTAAGTTTCTCTGATTATAAAAGAAAGAAAAACAACAACTTGAGGTAATGGCATTTCTTTCACAATTTAAGTTCTGGCTAGGCACCAGTCCAGGCCCTGTGGTCCGTGACATTGTTTGCGAGGTTTAATTAAGTCACAGCCCCTCTTGATGGAGTTTGTTAAAGTCATGAGCCCACGTTGACTTTGAAATGCCTGAGTGAAGCACATTCATGTGGTAGCTTTGATTGTTTTTTGTTGTTAAAAAATCATGGCCATTGAGAAGTAAAGTAATGGGTACAGTGGATTTCACAGCAGTCCAGCTCAGACTTCAAAAGTTTAACCAGATTATGGTAAGATTCGGATGAAAATGAAATAGGTTCACATAATGTACGTCTTATGAGCTTTGTTGAATGAATGCACTTTTGTATGACTCCACACTGTTTGTACATTTCTCTCATTCTCAATGGTCTAGCAAGATGGTGCACGTCAGTGTTGAGGCTCACTAAAAAAAGGGATTTTCAACTTTGAAGACATTCATCCATCCATCCATCCATTTCCTCTACCCTCTCAAATAAACTCAGGGTCGCAGGGGGGCTGGAGCCTATCCCAGCTGTTATTGGGTGAGAGGCAGGGTGCACTCTGGACAGGTCGCCAGTACTTTGAATACGTGTGTGCTTTTTTTAATTGCAAGTTTTACAACAGGCCTTATCGTAACGGCTGATGAGGTCGTTATGAGGAATGGGGGACGTCAAGGAGCTGTTACAACATGCAAGCTTAGAAGGTGGCCAGAGCAGTCTTACTTCCTTGTCTACTTCTACTCTGGTGTGTTGATTAATGAAGAAGCTCAACAACACAACTCTGCTTGAACCTTTTTAAAAATTTTGTAAGATTTTTTTTAGCATTTTCACAAACCCCCGTTACTTTTCTTCTGTGTATATCATCTGACGCACTGACACAAAAGCAATTTTGTCATATATAATCTTCCGAAAACAAGCAATTTTAAATTGTAAAGCCTCACAAACCCTAAACAAAGCCTCAGTCTTTTATCCATTTAGTCCTTTAAAACGGTATAGAAGAAGGCACGATTTATCAATTTGTCCTATTTTTTGTGCCTCGAGCAATGTCAGACAGGTCAACAGGATGACTCTGCAAACTTACCTGCTCTCAGCAGACTTCCCCATAAAGAATACTAATATTAAAGTTCCATTGGCCCAAAATTTGGTTGATGTGAGGAAGCTCATTAGAATAAATTTTTTGGATTTTTCACAACTTTCGCTGCAGCTGTTTGGGTTCCATCCTTGAATGTGGCTAAACCAGAAACCAGAAACCTCGTAACCACCATGTAACCAAATACTTGCTGGTTTATAGACCCAAGAACTGAAACAGAACAAGCCTTTTTCAGTTGGCTTACTGTTTAATGTATGTAAATACAACCTAGTTTTAGTTACTTGTTCATAAGGATTTATTAGGAGTAAGGATTTAAGTGATCCCTACCAAAGGTCAGAGATAAACATACAGAGGGGTTGCATGAAACAACACATGCACAAGAAGAAACTGTGACTTCATATGGTGCTTGTGACAATTTTCTTACACACACACACAGACTTATTTGGGGAGAGGAACAATCTGGCTCTCCCCAAATAAATCTCTGTGTGTGTGCACTGTGGTGCTCTCACTTTTTGCGTTCCTCTCTCTGTATGCCCCACTGAAGCTGAGGTCAGTTTGGCTTCATTTGCAGCACAAGCTCTTAATCCCTGGAGCCTTCAGTGTAGAAAGAGACACAAGGAGCATATGGAAAGCCTCTGATCCTTATTAGTACATGGCACAGACTTCCAGAAAATTCAGGTAATTTTAGAAAGCAGGGTTTCTTTTAAGCCTTTTATAGTTTCATCATTATTTTTCCTCACATCATGGCCCATCTGCAGGAGTGTGAAGCCTCCTATCTTTTTTCAGTAATAGCCTCTATTAGGGAAAAGTTTGTTCTGATTTAACGAGAGGTTAAAGGGGAAATCAGAAATATCTTACTTAAGCCGATTTTCTTTCTTACGACATTTTTTTCCATAACAACTTTTTGCAATATTGTGTTTTAAGTTGTCTGAGAGGAAATGTCTTCACCTCCATTTGGCTGTTTTCCACCTGGAGGAAGTTTTGCCTGCAAGTGGACTTTGGCTGACCATGGGTCTTTTCAGAAAGAGGGAGTATTCTTTTAAGTGTGCCCCCTCAGATAAAAAAGGTGATTAAGCAGTGGGATTTCCTGCATTAAATATTTCTGTTCTAACATTTCCAATGACTTTCTACACTGTAGACTGCCCCAGAAAAGTAGGATTGATGAATCTAAAAGGATTAGAAAAGTGACAAAAAAGGAGAAAGTTCCTGTCTTTCATTTGACCAAGTTTCCTATCGTCTTAATGTAATGTCTGTGACATTATTTGAACAAAATACACCATATACTCCCCTCCACCCCTCTCTTCCACAGGGTCTGCCTCTTGTAAGATTGGTAGTACTAATTAACCCTTGAAGCACATCATCATTGTATGACAAAGCATAGAGTGAATAGTCTTAGGTGCCATTTATACTAATCTGTTTCTATATCGTTTCTATCGCGGATGCACTGTCCATTTACATTAAAATACTGGAATACGACTTCATAGGTGGAAGGATTCAAAGACGCCGGAGCCCATGTAAGCATTCGCATACGATGCTGATTTTAGCAGTTGTAAACGGTGAAAAACGAGGATCCGCAGTGCTGAGCTCTAGCTACTGCGGACGTACTCCTCCCTGATTCACTAGGCTGGTATCGTTGGTCATGTGACTTGAGTGCTGGGAAACTAAAAACAAACAGGCGTGCTTCACTTCAGTTACACACTTCCTTTCTATTCGTGTCATCGAGAAGAATATGGAAATCATGGACAACCACGATCAGCATGGGAGCCTGCTCCATGTCCTACTGCTGGTAGTACGCTGTGCACAACAATATGCGGCAAGGAGGCGCCAGATTCAACAAGCTTTTATGATGAGAACCCAGCCACTGCAGCAACGCAAGCCGTACATGGAGCGCTGCTTTTGGGTTAGACCGGGAAGAAGCAGCGCATGGTGGGACAATTTCGTGGACCAAGTTGTTGTCGCCGAAGAATAAATAATAAAGCATAATAAATAATAAAGCAAGGGCGATCATGTAATGTGATGGCTGATTAGTCATGTGACTAGCGAATCAGCCGATCCCCGTTTGTGTGTAAATGTAAATAGTTTGCAAGACGCCGACACGAAGAAATGGTGAAATGAATTAATGTAAACAGAGCCTTAGAGTTAAAGGAGAAGTTCACTATTTAAGACCTTGAGTCCCAGTTCCAGCTTGTTTATCAAGAATAAGAAACGAGGAGACCATTTTCCCAACAATAGCTCATTTCTATCCATTTTGGCTGTTTTCGCTGGTCCATCCTGCTGCTACAAACAGGGTTCCATTGGGCACTCTGTTCAATGTCCTTAAAACAATACTAATGTTAATTTTAAAGAAAAGGTCAACTCACCGGGTGGTTTGTGGATGTTCCTGTGTGTCCCAAAAAGAATTGCGTTGCGAAATAAAAGTTATTTCTTGCTTTATTTAGCATTTTGTAATCCAATTGTATTCCGTTTGGAAGACTTTTCACTTTCCCTTTCACTGTCAGATCACTGCGCCAGGGCTAGAGCCTCAGACTCAAATATAGAGCGGATGTTTACGTGCGTCGTGATTTAGCATGAAAAATAGTTCCTGAACAGCAAAGAACACGGATTATACGGATGGAAAACCATAAAATGCACCGACATTTTTTTTTTTTAATACCACTAACCACCCGGTGAGTTGACCTTTTCTTTAAAATTAACATTAGTATTGTTTTAAGGACATTGAACAGAGTGCCCAATGGAACCCTGTCTGTAGCAGCAGGATGGACCAGCAAAAACAGCCAAAATGGAAAGAAATGAGCTATTGTTGTGAAAATGGTCTCCTCATTTCTTATTCTTGATAAACAAGCTGGAACTGGGACTCAATGTCTTAAATAGTGAACTTCTCCTTTAAAGGTCACTCCATTAATACTCCTGTCGAAAATTAGTCAAACCGTGGGCCTCCTGTCCACCTCTGTCCTTTTCTCTGTGTTTTGTTAAAGTTTTTAGAGGCTAATGTTGTTTGTATAGACAACTTTAACAAGTTTGTTAATTGCGCTGATGGTGCATTCAATGGCCATTGGGAAATCAGGCTTTCCAAGTTCAAACTGCGGCAAAAAAAAAAAAAAAAGAATTACGGAGCATCAATTAGAAGTCAGTTATTAATAGAATAGAATACTACTGAATTGTTTACCTCATCAAATATTGTAAAGCCGCAGAGAGTCGCAGACAAAGTGCCAGGGTTGGGTTTTTTCAGAGTTTTGAGTCAGTAGTGATTTACTAGATCCAAATGTATCCTCCAAAACACACAAAAAATGAGTTTTTGTAATATATTCGACCACTGTCATACATCCGTAAAATCAAGGCTTAACCACACAACTAGAATGATGTCATATCCATATGTTATATCCAGCTGCCATCTACTGAGCTTGCAGGCTTTTTCTGCTCGTCTGTCAACTTTATTTATTCATTTTGGTGGGTTAACAATAAATGTAGGTTGTTGCTTCCAGTGTTGCTGACACATATCAAGATCATTTCAACAAAAACTGGGCAAAGAATGAATCAAAATTCTCATTATATAACAACAGATTTTTCAATCACTGCATTCTGACAATTTTGCTCTCGAAACAAGCTGGTCAAACATGTTTGATCAACATTAATTTGTTGATAAATTATCACAGAGATTTCCATTAAAATTTGTGTTAAGTGGATATGCTTGGTGTTGCTCATACTTTTGCCCTTTGGTAGCCTTAGCCAAAGGCTCATGTGTGAGGCTTCAGTTTTATATCTATATAGTGTATGAAACATATGTACAAACCCATGCTCCTGGGTAGGAGAGATGTAATTCTGAATATATGTTTTTACTGAATATTTTCTGGCCAATCTTTAGAGTCCAACTGAAGCTGTCGCAGTGTAACTCTGATTTGTTCAGGCAATTCTTCTTTGTTCCCTTCTGCAGAAATGCCCTACTTTATTCTTGCTGCTCATTCATGTGGTAGAACTGGCCAGTAAGACCACAGCCTTCAACTTCAAGTCCCTAAATAGCTCCACTTAAGCTGTTGGGACTAGGAAGAGGAGATTAATCATTGATTTTTCAAAGCCACAATTTGAGTGCTGGTGCAGATTTCTGACCCAGCAACCTTCCAGTAACACATCTGCCGCTCAGTTTGGTCCATGATTTGATTTCCTCAAGCATATAATAACACGACTATGAAAGTATGAAACAAAAGACCATCCTCCATAGCGAGGCATTCTACCAAATCAGAAATTACGCCATGATCTGGAATAAATCCCCCCACTTTTTCTGAGTTGATGGGATGCAGCAGACTCAATACCATCAAATCCTCTGTGACATTACCAATATAGAATATTTATTATGTATTGTTTGCAGTGTTTGTCTAATACCATTGGAGTGGTTAATTTTGCTCTGCTACTAAAAAGAATTACCTATGTTTTATAAATCTGGATTATTGTAATTTACCCAGTCATTGAGTGGGTATCTACGAACCTAAATCTAAAAAGTTGGTATGCTGTGCGAAATGCAAATAGATACAGAATGGAATAATGTGCAAATCTTAGAAATTAATATTTTATTCACATTCAAACATTTAAAACATATCAATTGTTGTGTAAGATGTTTTGCTATTTCATGAAAAAAATGTGCTCATCTTAATTGGCACCTATGAATTTGAGCGAGTGGCCATGACTTGTGGAGTCCCCCAGGGGTCAATTCTTGGACCTCTTCTGTTTAACTTGTATATGCTCCCTTTGGGTCAGATATTGCAGAATTTTAACATCAATTATCACAGTTATGCAGACGATACACAACTTTATGTGTCTCTGTCACCGGACGACTGCAGCCCAGCAGACGTACTGTGTCAGTGTCTGGAGGAAGTAAACACCTGGATGAGAGAGAATTTTCTACAATTAAATGAAGACAAAACTGAGATCATTCTGTTTGGTAGCAAAGAGAAGAGGGTCAGCGTTGGTAAATATCTTGAGACTCGTGACCTTACAATCACTGACCAAGTTCGTAACCTCGGAGTGTTGATAGACTCAGATCTGACTTTCAGCAGCCACATCAAAGCTGTCACCAAGGCAGCTTTTTACCACCTCAGAAACATCAACAGAATTAAAGGTTTCCTCTCCCAAAAAGACCAGGAGAAACTCATCCATGCATTCATCTCCAGTAGACTAGATTACTGTAATGCTCTTTTAACTGGACTTCCCAAAAAGAGCATTAAACATCTGCAGCACATCCAGAACGCTGCTGCTAGAGTTTTAACCCGGACTAAGAGATCTGAACACATCACACCAGTTTTAAAATCTTTACACTGGCTTCCAGTCATTCACAGAATAGATTTTAAAAGCCTGCTGATGGTTTACAAATCCCAGAACTGTTTAGGGCCAAAATACATCTGTGATATGTTCAGAGAATATAAACCCAGCAGAGCTCTTAGATCCAAGGACTCAGGTCAGCTGGTCCAGTCCAGAGTCCAGACTAAACATGGAGAAGCAGCATTTAGCCGTTATGCTGCCAACAAGTGGAACAAACTGCCAGTGGAGATTAAACTTTCACCAAATGTAGACATTTTTAAATCCAGGTTAAAAACATTTATTTTCTCATGTGTCTATGCATGAAATATCTTTTAAATTCATTTAAATGATTTTTATTTGTTTCTCTTTATATTCTTTTATGTATTTTTAATGCTTCTTGCACTCCCTGCTGCAATGCTTTTATTTTATGTAAAGCACTTTGAACTGTTTGTACATGAAATATGCTATATAAATAAATTTGATTTAATTTGTTTAATATTGGTGGCAGCAACACATTTCAAAAAAATTGGAAAAGGGTCATGTTTACCACAGTATATTATCCTCTGCTTTTAAGAACAGTTCGTAATCATCTGGGAACTGAGGTGACCATTTCATGGACTTTTGGGAGAGGTGTATTGTCCCAACCTAGTCAGATAAAGGATTCTAGCTGTTTAACAGTCCTGGGTTTTCTTTGTCATATTTTACATTTGATGATGTGCCAAATGATTTCAATTTGTGAAAGGTCTTGAGTCTAAGCAGGCCAGTCCAGAACCTGATCTCTTTTACTATAAAGCCAAGTTGTTGTAATAGATGCAGTATGCGTTTTAGCATTGTCTTGCTGAAATATGCAAGACCATTTCAAAAAGACATCTTGGTGGAAGCATATATTGCTCTAAAACCTGTATATGCCTTTTAGCATTGATGGTGCCTTCCCACATATGCAAGATGTCTTTTCCATTGGCACAAATGCACCCCCATACCAGAGAGAGGACTTTCACAAGCCTGATGGTCCCTCTCATCTGGAGTCAAGAGGATGTGCATCCATGGTTTTCAAAAAGAATTTCATATTTACTTAAGTCTGACCACAACAGTTTTCTACGTTGTCTCTGTCAATTTTAAATGCGCTTTGGTCCAGAGAAGACCGAATGTTTCAGGGTTGTGTTCATACGTGGCTTCTTCTGTGCTGATTTTTGACCGAGCAACCTTCCAAAAACAGATCTGTTGCTCAGTTTGGTCCCTGATTTGATTTCCTCAAGCATATAATCACACAGCTACGAACTTTAAACTGCATTTGAGGATGGTACATTGTACTGTGTTCACAGACAATGATGGGAGAGTTCCTGTTTTTAATGCAGTGCGGCCTGAGGACCCCAAGATCGAATATTGATTTTTGACCACAAGCTCACAAAAACCCCTATGTTGATCAAAGAAAATGGACACCGTGTTCCCTTGCCCGGACGTGGGTCACCGGGGCCTCCCCCTGGAGCCAGGCCCAGGGGTGGGGCCCGCCGGCGAGCGCCTGGTGGCCGAGTCTGTGCCCGTGGGGCTCGGTCGGGCACAGCCCGAAGGAACGACACGGGTCCCCCTTCCGACAGGCTCACCACCTGTGGGAGGGGCCATGGGGGTCGGGTGCAGTGTGAGCTGGGCGGCAGCCGAAGGCAGGGACCTTGGCGGTCTGATCCTCGGCTACTGAAGCTGGCTCTTGGGACGTGGAACGTCACCTCTCTGCTGGGGAAGGAGCCTGAGCTGATGCGCGAGGCTGAGCGGTTCCGGCTAGATATAGTCGGACTCACCTCGACGCATGGCTTGGGCTCCGGAACCAGCCTCCTCGAGAGGGGTTGGACTCTCTTCCACTCTGGAGTTGCCCGCGGTGAGAGGCGTAGAGCAGGTGTGGGAATACTTATTGCCCCCCGGCTGTGTGCCTGTACATTGGGGTTCACCCCGGTAGACGAGAGGGTAGCCTCCCTTAGGGTGAGGGGACGGGTCCTGACTGTTGTTTGTGCTTATGCACCGAACGGCAGTTCAGAGTACCCACCCTTTTTGGAGTCCCTGGAGGAGGCACTGGAGAGTGCTCCTCCGGGAGACTCCCTCGTCCTGCTGGGGAACTTCAATGCTCACGTGGGCAATGACAGTGAGACCTGGAGGGGCGTGATTGGGAGGAACGGCCCCCCCGATCTGAATCAGAGTGGTGTTTTGTTGTTGGACTTCTGTGCTCATCACGGACTGTCCATAACGAACACCATGTTCAGGCATAAGGGTGTCCATATGTGCACTTGGCACCAGGACACCCTAGGCCGCAGCTCGATGATCGACTTTGTAGTCGTATCGTCGGACTTGCGGCCGTATGTCCTGTACACTCGGGTGAAGAGAGGGGCGGAGCTGTCAACTGATCACCACCTGGTGGTGAGTTGGCTCCGCTGGTCGGGGAGGAAGCCGGTCAGACCTGGCAGGCCCAAACGTATTGTGAGGGTCTGTTGGGAACGGCTGGCGGAATCCCCTGTAAGGAGGAGTTTCAACTCCCACCTCCGGCAGAGCTTCAACCATGTCCCGGGGGAGGTGGGGGACATTGAGCCCGAATGGGCCATGTTCCGTGCCCCCATTGTTGAGGCAGCCGACCGGAGCTGTGGCCGTAAGGTGGTCGGTGCCTGTCGTGGCGGCAATCCCCGAACCCGCTGGTGGACCCCAGTGGTGAGGGAGGCCGTCAAGCTGAAGAAAGAGTCCTATCGGGCCTTTTTGGCCAGTGGGACTCTGGAAGCAGCCGATGGGTAACGACAGGCCAAGCGGAATGCAGCCTCGGCGGTTGCTGAGGCAAAAACTCGGGCTTGGGAGGAGTTCGGGGAGGCCATGGAGAACGACTTCCGGACGGCCTCGAGGAGATTCTGGTCCACCATCCGGCGGCTCAGAGGGGGGAAGCGATGCACCGTCAACACCGTGTATGGTGAGGGCGGGGCTCTGCTGACTTCAACTAGGGACGTCGTGAGTCGGTGGGGGGAATACTTCGAGGGCCTCCTCAATCCTACCGACACGCCTTCCGATGAGGAAGCAGAGTTGGGGAGCTCGGACGTGGGGCCTCCCATTTCTGGGGCTGAGGTTGCCGAGGTGGTCAAAAAACTCCTCGGTGGCAAGGCCCCGGGGGTGGATGAGGTCCGTCCTGAGTTCCTCAAGGCTCTGGATGTTGTAGGGCTGTCTTGGTTGACACGCCTCTGCAGCATCGCGTGGACATCGGGGGCAGTGCCTCTGGACTGGCAGATCGGGGTGGTGGTCCCCCTCTTTAAAAAGGGGGACCGGAGGGTGTGTTCCAACTATAGGGGGATCACACTCCTCAGCCTCCCTGGTAAGGTCTTTTCGGGGGTACTGGAGAGGAGGATCTGCCGGATAGTCGAATCTCGGATTCAGGAGGTGCAGTGTGGTTTTCGTCCTGGCCGTGGAACAGTGGACCAGCTCTATACCCTCCGCAGGATCCTGGAGGGAGCATGGGAGTTCGCCCAACCGGTCTACATGTGTTTTGTGGACTTGGAGAAGGCGTTCGACCTCTTGTGGGGGGTGCTCCGGGAGTATGGAGTGCCGGACTCCTTGATATGGGCTGTCCGGTCTCTGTATGACCGGTGTCAGAGTTTGGTCCGCATTGCCGGCAGTAAGTCGGACATGTTTACTGTGAGGGTTGGACTCCGTCAGGGCTGCCCTTTGTCACCGATTCTGTTCATAATTTTTATGGACAGAATTTCTAGGCGCAGCCAGGGCGTTGAGGGGGTCCGGTTTGGCGACCTCAGAATCGGGTCTCTGCTTTTTGCGGACGATTTGGTTCTGTTGGCGTCGTCAGGCCGTGACCTCCAGCTCTCACTGGAGCGGTTCGCAGCCGAGTGTGAAGCGGCTGGGATGACCATCAGCACCTCCAAGTCTGAGACCATGGTCTTCGGCCGGAAAAGGGTGGAATGCTCTCTCCGGGTCGGGAATGAGATCCTTCCCCAAGTGGAGGAGTTCAAGTATCTCGGGGTCTTGTTCACGAGTGAGGGACGAATGGAACAGGAGATTGACAGACGGATCGGTGCGGCATCTGCAGTGATGCGGGCTCTGCACCGGCCCGTCGTGGTGAAGAAGGAGCTGAGCCAGAAGGCGAAGCTCTCGATTTACCGGTCAATCTATGTTCCTACCCTCACCTATGGTCACGAGCTGTGGGTAGTGACCGAAAGAACGAGATCGCGAATACAAGCGGCCGAAATGAGTTTCCTCCGCAGGGTGTCTGGGCTCTCCCTTAGAGATAGGGTGAGAAGCTCGGTCATCCGGGAGGGGCTCGGAGTAGAACCGCTGCTCCTCCGCATCGAGAGGAGTCAGATGAGGTGGCTCGGGCATCTGGTGAGAATGCCTCCTGGACGCCTCCCCGGTGAGGTGTTCCCGGCCCGTCCCACTGGGAGGAGGCCCCGGGGAAGACCCAGGACACGTTGGAGAGACTATGTTTCTCGGCTGGCCTGGGAACGCCTCGGGGTCCCCCAAGAAGAGCTGGAGGAAGTGGCCGGGGACAGGGACGTCTGGGTCTCTTTGCTTAAGCTGCTGCCCCCGCGACCCGATCCCCGGACCAGCGGAAGATAATGGATGGATGGATGGACCACAACCTTGCACAATGAGATGTCCGAACACTCTTGAATCTTTTGATGACTTTATGTACTATAAATGATAAAATATTCAGTATTCACAATTTTACATTGATGAACTTCATTCTGAAATTGCTCTACAATCTGTAGATGCTGTTTTTATGCAGATTGCTGAACCTCTGGTCATCTTTACCTCTGAGAGAGTTGTTCAATGAGACTGAAGAAAGGAGTTTCAAAGTGAAATTCCTCCAGATTCAAATGATAAAACAGAGTTCCACTGGAATAGAAAACACCAAAAATTAAGAATGACATTGGCTGTACCTAAAAAAATCATCAACAGTCATATTAGACACTGTTTATTAATTAATATATCACACCCTGCTGTGGCTTCATGCTGCCTCAGATGAGCCATCCCTTCAGTTTGAAAACCACTGGCCCAAAGGTTATCGTTACGCTGAAGTAGACATAATCTGTGCAACATAATGCATAACAACAAATGAAACAAGATGCATTTTTAATTGTTCTCAATAGCCACCCTAGCACATTAGTGAAAAAGCCTGTGGTCTTAAAGAGGGGGAAGATTTACCATCGACATAATATGGAGAAAAACCAACTAACGATGAACTCAAACAGTCTTACAAGGAATATTTTGTTTTGTACTTACAAACAGTAAAAGGAGGGTAAGTACAATACTTTCCATCATTTTTCATATTGAGATATTTGCTGTGTGCAGTTAAGGTTGTTGTTCTTTGAAGGTTGCAGTATTTGCTGAATGAAGTGGATGACTGACTTTGGTGATCCCCTGATGATAACAGCTACAAGAAATTAAGTTATTATTTTTTTCAGTGAAATTATTAAAAAATATATATTTGAATGGACTACAACATTTTGCACAAACATTCAGGGCCTCCAGAGAATGAATGGTCATGACTTTTTAAAAGATTCTCTAACTTTTATTTTTTTTACAACCCTGATACACATTTTAGGAATTTGGTGCATTACATCAATAACTCGCACATTTGGCGCACACTTTCATGGTCCCTTCGGTTCAGTTCCCAGTTAATCTCCTGACTTTTCCTCTAGTGCAAACATTATGCATTGTTCAGTGCTTTATGACCAAACACCTGCAAAAGTAGTGGCAATCCCATCATGTTCAACTAAGGATGATAAACCTTATACCTATAGATCTACTTGCAGATGAATCCCTATATGTTGCATTGTTTTGATGCTATTACATATAATCACATTAATGTCACTCAAACACATAAAAATAATTGCTTGCAGAAATCTTGAAACATATGCAGACTCATCTCAGCAAACCGAAAAGTTCCTACCAATCACAAGTGCTGATCTATACTGTAAAAATAATTTTCTCAACGTGACAATGCCTGAGATTGTCTTAATACACTGGATTCATTACAGGGAGAAAGGTAGGGGAGCCCTCATTCCACAACCTCATTCGTATCACTTCTACCCTAAAAAACCTCTCTGCCATAGCCTCAGTTTTGTTTATCAGTATTTCTTTTTAAATTATCACAAACAAGATCTTGTCTCATGCATTTATAATTTCTGCACCCTCAGAACTTTCTAATGGGGGCAAAGCACTTTCTTTCTTTTTTTTTTTACTGTGCTGTGATCATTTACATAGCTAATCTGGTATTTATATTCATCAATTGCTCCATTAATTAGGTCAGTGATCAAAGCAGGAATTCTCTATCATTTGGGAAGAGAGTGGACAAAAAGATGTTTTGGTGTCTCTCTGCTGCAGCTTTCCACAGTAACAAAAGGAAATAAAACCAGGGAGTTTTGGGTTGAGATCTAACATAATTTCTTATAGAGCCTGCTGAGAAATACTGCACTCTTACGTAACTCAGCAACATCATTATGAAGACAGTCAGAGGAAGCAGAAAGCCTCCATCTTTGGCCATTACCTCGAGCAGAACAGTCAGATTGCCCACGCCATCTACTGGTGAAAAGGTGGAGGAAAATTTAACCCACACTAATGACCACACAAGGGAGACGGCCAGGGGTAGAGGAAAACTAACGGACCTTTCAAGGACTGGACATGAGGCTTTTGAACAGTGATGACATGTATGATCCACCATTGGCAGGTATCATTAGTCATGTGAGACAAATCTAAGCTCTGGGACACACAGCGCTGCTCTTCTGCTCCTTTGTTGGCAGCGATGTGTAATTTGTCTACCTTCTGCATTAATCTGACCTTCCTCCTGACAAGACATCGTCTTGAAGACAGGTTTGTGTGTGCTGGGCATTTGTGGTTCCTTGCTGACATATGCAATGTAACCACCGAGCGGTGCTGAGGTCCTTGCTCCACTTTTCCAATCTCTCATCTGCTGGCAGCACTACATCATCATCTGGAAACACCAAAGACAAGAAACAGGGAAAGTACACGACCAGAAACTGCTGACCTCTTTGTATCATAAATGCAGAGAAAGGCAAGAATTATGAAATATGTTCAAAATTGTAAAAGACTTGATCAATTGGATAGGCTTGACTGCATTGCAAAATGAATGTTGCCTTGTTTTAATTGGACATATTGAAGTTTTCGCGCCCGACTGAGTTAAGTGCCCTAATATTTTACGAGTTCTCTCACTCTTTACAACCTCTTAAAAATAAACCTATGAATTATTGTGTTACCAGATTTTAAAGTCATTCAATAAATGACTAAAATGACTGCAGTAACGATATATTTACTTGTGCAGCCCATACTGATGAGCCATGTTATCAGCCACTTAGGTCAGATTTGATTCAAGGAATATCAGCAGCATCCAGGCAGGCATCTCTTTATTTTTCTAAAAGTTCACCATGAAAATAATTTGTACAAAGTTCTCATTAAACAAGTCTTTTTGGTTTAATTTCTAACATAGCTTTGTGTTCAAGCCTTACTTTGTTCTTATCAGACATAACCACTGTATGATTCAGTAATCAGAGAAAGCAAAGCCTTCGTTCCCTTTTTTTTACTTTCACCCTTTCCCTCTCGTCTGACCCTCCTGACTACATGAGTCCCCGAATACAAGTGCAGGTTATTCAGCATGCTGTAAATTAACCAGTGTCAACCACACAGAATCACACAGGTCCAGCAACACTTTTCAAAGACCCAGGAACACTCAGCTATTCCCTCAGGCCTCTGTTGCATATTACTTCTGCATATTTTCACATATATGCTGAAGATATACATACAATATGATGCTCATATTTGGCTCATCTTCCTCCACTTTCTCTTGTATTACATCCACTCAGGCTTCGCAGATGCCCCTGTCACAGATTAAGAAGGGATTTAGATTTTGCAGCAAAATGTTGCATTCCATTCCATTCCATCATATGTAAACAATTGCCATAGAAGCATGTTTTCTATGCAACTTGTAAAAGAACTGCCCTTTTTGCTAACAATATAAAAAAAAACTAAAACTATAAATAAAATGTACTGTCAAAATATCTTACATTCACTCGGTCTTGCAGCATTTTTCAGTAAGAACAGCCATGACTAATCCAAGATGAAATGAGCTGGAGGGAGTGTGTGAGGCCCACAGAAACTTAAAATGGAGAGGGGTGATAGTGTTCATATACATACACACTCGTGCACAAAAAATATCCACTCACGTTTACACAGATATTCCTCCACGAGGCTTAGAGTGCAGAAGATTAAATTCGGTTAAATAACTGCTGTTGCATTGAAAAAAAAAAAAAGAAGCGGGGGGGCACAAAAGCGAGCTGATTCCTTCTTCATATTTTATCTATGAATATTTTGATTAAATTAACTCCAGATACTGTGAAGTGCTAAGTTAGAAATGCTGCTAGAACAGAGTATGTGCCAGCTAAAGTTGAAGAAAAATTAAGACTTAAGCAAAAATTGACGAATGACAAATCGGGAAGCACACATTCACTGCTGGCTCCGTCCCACCTGCAGGTTACAGCTTTCAATTCTCTGTTGAGCTGCTGAACTGTAATTGCCTGCTGTTGCTCTTATCAAACTCCTGCCACTTTCAAGTTATGCTTCTTTTTGTTGCCCTGCTGTAACCCTTGGGAGCTCCTCAAAGTAAACAGAAATCTTATGAAGACTGTTGTTTTTTTGTTTTGTTTTTTTCTTACCCTTTAATAAGAGTTCACAAAGGATTACCATTTGGCAGGTTTGAGATTCAGGCCCACCGTCAGTGGATGCCATAGGGTTCAGAAGACCCTGCCCTTTTTCTTACATACTTACTGATGTGTCATATTTACATGTAGACAAATCAGTCTTTCTCAGGATGAATCCAGCACCTACAGAGGTGTCCACATACAAAGCTCAATTCCAGAAAAGGTTGGGAATATAAAATGCAATAAAACCTTAAATCACATACAGTCCCTGACAAAAGTCTTGTCGCTTAGGTACAAGTTGACCTTAAGTGCCCCTCAAATATATGTCTAATCAATTTTTTTTACAAAAAATGGCTAATTTCAATCCCAACAGCTTTTGAAATAATGTTTTGGAGCCAAATGAAACTGCTGAAAAGCATTCTAACGTTTACAGCTTGGTAAAGCCCACTGAGTCAGTTTTTGCAAAGACAAAAGTCTTGTCACCTTGTCATATGATGTCCCCAATCCTAGATTACAGCCACACCTGTGATCAATAATTGATCAATCAATTAGTGGGTGTGTATAAAAAGAACCCCAGCACACCAGACCTTCACATCAATTGTAACTTGACCTCTGACAACATGCCTAAGATTCACCCTGAGACCAAAGCGTTGATTATCAAGAGGCTGAAGACCAGATCCACTGCTGAGGTGGCTGACACCTTAAATGTGTCTCAGCGTCAAGTACAAAGAATAAGAAAAAGATTTGAAAAGACTGGAGATGTTTTTGACAAGTCCAGGTCCGGCAGACCCCGCAAGACAACTGCTCGGGAGGACCGTTTGTTGGTTCGAAAATCCAAGGCCAGCCCCTTTTCCACTGCAGCAGAGCTCCACCAGGCCTGGTCACCTCAAGTCCCTGTGTCAACCAGAACAGTTTGTAGAATTCTGTCTCGAAATGGCCTCCATGGTCGAGTCAGTGTCCAGAAACCAGCACTAAACAAAAGGCAATTAAAAAAACGTGTGGCCTTTGCCAAGGCCCACAGCCTGCTAAAAGGATGGATGCTGGAAAAGTGGCAGAAGGTGGATTTCTCATATGAATCTTCGGTTGAATTACATCACAGCTGCCGCAAATATTGCAGGAGACCTACTGGTGCCCGCATGGATCCAAGATTCACCCAGAAAACAGTTAAGTTTGGTGGCGGAAAAATCATGGTTTGGGGTTACATCCAGTATGGGGGTGTGCGAGAGATTTGCAGGGTGGAAGGCAATATCAATAGCCTAAAATATCAAGAAGTACTAGCTACCTCTTACATTCCCAACCATAAAAGGGGTCACATTTTGCAGCAGGATGGTGCTCCATCGCATACTTCCATCTCTACATCAAAGTTCCTCAAGGCGAAGAAGATCAAGGTGCTCCAAGACGGGCCAGCCCAGTCACCAGACATGAACATTATTGAGCATGTCTGGGGTAGAATGAAAGAAGAAGCATGGAAGACTGCATTCTTTGCTATTCCTGATGACTTCATCAATAAATTGTATGAATCCTTGTCGAACCGCATGGACGCAGTCCTTCAAGCTCATGGAAGTCATACAAGATATTGAATATGGATCTCACAGCACCACTACTTAATTCACTGATGTTATGCAACATATTTTAGTATTTGAAGTAAATTATTTGTTCAATTTTCACATTACTATCTGTAGGCGACAAAACTTTTGTCTTGTCAAAATCTGACCTTTCTGTGTTCATTAAATGATCAATCTTTCTTCAGTGAAGTAAATTTATTTTAGTATATTAAACATTATTTGGGAGGGTTTTAGCTTTCATATGAGCCATTTCTAAAACCAATGGATTAATTAAAAGTCAGGTTATAAGCTGTTGTTTCTACAAAATGGATAAGTGACAAGACTTTTGTCAGGGACTGTATGTATATGATTTGAACCTCTATTCAACAGACACAAATTAAAATAAGTGATTTACAGTAGGTTTAGTATTCAACTTAAAGCGATACTCCGGAGTAGATCCACCCTGGGGTCATTTGAACCGTGATATCCAGCCAAGTAGCCCACCCGCAGTTTTTTCGATATTGGCTGAACATCAGCTGAGTTACTGAGTTATACCAATAGCTTCATACAAGGGTTAATGGATCCTGGCAGTATCTCCAAAATTACCACACTAAAATCACATGCCATGACACCAAACTTCTACAGTAGTACAAATATGGTCTGTACTCACAAAACGATGCATTTGGAAGTTTGAAAATAGTCCAGGAGTTTATTATTATCAACACAAGCCTGATAGCTTTTCTGCTGCTAAAGCTGCGTCGACGTCACTTCTGGGAGCTGGGAGCTTCAAAGTAAGATGAGGGTTGATCTACTACTGTAGGCAACAAAGTATATGCTATATTCTACATGTTTTTTTATGAATTTTTATGTTGTAGAGTTGTGAAATTATTTTATCAATGGAGAAATTGAGCAGCCTTGCTTTGTTGTCTACAGTAGTAGATCAACCCTCATCTTACATTGAAGCTCCCAGCTCCCTGAAGTGACGTCGACGCAGCTTTAGCAGCAGAAAAGCTATCAGGCTTGTGTTGATAATAATAAACTCCTGGACTATTTTCAAACTTCCAAATGCATCGTTTTGTGAGTACAGACCATATTTGTACTACTGTAGAAGTTTGGTGTCATGGCATGTGATTTTAGTGTGGTAATTTTGGAGATACTGCCAGGATCCATTAACCCTTGTATGAAGCTATTCGGTATAACTCAGTAACTCAGCTGATGTTCAGCCAATATCGAAAAAACTGCGGGTGGGCTACTTGGCTGGATATCACGGTTCAAATGACCCCAGGTTGAATCTACTCCGGAGTATCGCTTTAATTGTATTTAGAAACTATTAATAAAAGGTTGCCATCAAGATACTGAAAAAGTTGGGAGAGGCATATTTGCCTTGTGTTACATTACCTCTCTTTTACTTACACTTTTTGAAACTTTGGGAACTAAGGATACAAATTGTAAGAGTTTAACAGTAGGAATCTGTCTATTCTTACTGAATGTAAGATTTCTGCTGCTCAACAGTGGTTGTTGTTGTCTGATTCTCCACATAATGCCACATAATGCTCCAGACAATTTCAAAAGGAGACAGATTTGGACTGCACCTTGATGGAATAATTGATCTCTCCACAATTCCAATGTACATCTTTACGTCAATTGTATCTTCACAAATGCACCGACATACCATCTACTGCAACTTTCACAGATAGCCTGGATGGTCTATAGTATGTTGAACCAGATGCCCCTCTCAAGAGGCAGCTTCTCCTTGCTTAATATATTTGTAGTTATTGAGTGGAAAAATTGTTCTTCCAAAATACGCCCGATCCTATGTGGCTATTGATCATGGTGGCATGACAGTTTCTTATGCAGTACTGCCTGAGGGCTCGAAGGTTACATGCATCTTGTAGGGGTCTTCATCCCTGGTCTTTACGAGATTTCCCCAAACTTTCTGAATCTTTTCATAATATAATGCAAAGTAGAGTTCTTTGCAATTTATTATTGAGAAATATTTTTTATATATACAAATAAGTTGTTCAGTAAAGTCACTGAAAGTCATTCTGTTTGGACTTGTGTTTGTTAGTAAAGGTCCAATTATTCAAAAGATAACAGATTTTGATTTTTTTTCCATTTTAGAAAATTTTTCTGACTTTCTAACTAAGCAACATATTGTATTTCATCTAGTCTAAATACATTTTCTTTGAGAGAAATTTTAATAGTATTTTTTGTAAAAGTGCCATCACTGTAAGCATGTGTATATTTAAAGAGGTAGACAACAAGGTATCTACCTTTAAGAGATTAAGATTAAGATCAGATTTATCATCATGTACAGGGAAATACACAAAATTTCTCCTCCGCATTTAACCCATCCAGGTTGTCACCTGTTGAACACACACATGCACAGGGTCACACACTCATATGACGTGTTCCTACTATGCAGTCCGGTACGGGTCGGGTCGGAACGGTTCACTTATTTCTAGGGGTGGAACGGTACAAAAAACTCACGGTTCGGTACGTACCTCGGTACGGACCCTACGGTTCGGTACATTTTCGGTACAGTGCCGAAGGAGGCGTGTAGCGAGGTTCGAGCACATGTAATAGATATCTGAATCCTGCCTCTTCTACAGTGGAATATGGGCGCATAGCAGATGCGATGTAAATTCCAATTGCTTCGGTAATTTTTTTTGCTCTGCATGTATTCGTATCCAGGGGTTGTTGTAATACATTTGGGAGACGTAATTGGTCGGGTCTTTTCATGGTTCTATAGAACACATACACATCTGACGGAGGTGTTTGGTGGTCGGTAGCTACGCCCCATGTCATGCTATCACGGCTGAAATGTTTCATCATACCACACAGACAGAACCGGCGGGTGTTTAATAAGTTAAACTTACACGTTGTCTCCTTTGTCTGCGGCGCGCTGCTCTCTTTTCTTCCTTCATGAAACGAAGAAGTATCGTCTCCTGACTCTCTGTGTGCTCTTCCAGCCTCGATATTAGACGCCTGATGTGATGTCCATGATTAATATCACCATCATGCAGACCATGAACACGGTGGCCTCCCCGCTCTCCATATTAGCTTCTTGGTGGTGTTTTTTCTTCTCTAATTACTTTCTGTTTTGTTTTGTTTTTGAATGTAGCGCTAAACGGCTAACGGCTAACACGTCACTGACGCGGACGGCTGCGCGCGGCGCATCAGTCCCGACTCATGTAGGAATGCAGACTGAAACAGCTCTGCTGGGGAAGGACAGTTATCAGAACGAAATTGGAGTAGGACAGTTCTGATAACTGCGTTCTTAGAACTACTCTGTCCGAAAGCGTATATCTCTACGGACCAATCAGAGCTTGCATGTGGCAGTGTTTAAATAGGTCCTGAAGGAAACTCTTGCAAAATAACAGTTCCGCGTTCAGAAAACTTCCGTACCGTGTGTATTCTGCGTGGAAATACGCGTACCGAACCGTGACCCCCGTACCGTGACGGTTTGGTACGAATACATATACCGTGCCGGCCCTACTTATTTCAGGTTTTCCATTACCACGAAAGCGTACCGATCCGTACCGTACCGTTACCATTTTTGTAACCCTTCTGCTTGGGGTACCTAGCACACAGGACCGGTTCCAGGCTCTGCTCTCCGTTGTTGGTGAGGAGGCTGTGCAGCGGGAGCTCGATGGCGCTGTGCGGAACAAAAAAGTTTTCCAGCTGATTGCCGCAAAAATGGCAGAGAGCCAGTGTCGCATTAAGCTGAAGAAGCTTCGAGGTGGTTCGAAATTATGGATGTTATTTGTTATTTGCTGTTATTTGCTATTTACGCTTCGGCACGCACTCTGCCCACCCCTGAGGATCCACTTTGTACAGTGGGAACGCAAGCTGACCCCAAAGCGACCCGACCCGTACTGTACCGATACGAACCGACCTGTACCGGACTGCATAGTGGGAACGAGGCTATAGAGACACATGCCATACACTGGAGCAGTTGGCAGCCATTCACAGCGCCTGGGGAGCATGTGGGTACGGTGCCTTGCTCAAGGGCACCTTGGCCGTGGCAAGGAGGTGAACTGACACCCCTCTAGCTGTCAGCTCACCAATCTTTGAGTGGCGAGAGTGGGAATCAAACCGCCAACGTTATGGTGATTGGACGACCCACTCTAACCACTGAGCAAAAGTCAGCTTATCACACTGTACATACTTTTGTTGGCTGAAAATTTTCTTATTTGTTTTTTTTTTTTTTTTTTCCTTTGAATAACCCACATCCAAAGTAGGACATGGTGTGTAGAGGTTTTCCTGGAATGGCTTTCTACTAAAGACATTGCCTCTCTGTTATGTGGGTTGTGGTACTACTTCTGCAGTGTCTGTGAATGTGTGGACCATAATGGCTGGTCTCCTTAATACTTTGTTGACCACTTAGCATTTTCTGTGATACAAAAGACATATAGGTAACAGAGAGCGCATTAGCTATTATTTTATGATGCAGTCTGCGATAATCAGTGCAGTTAGACTGTTGAGAGATTGTGATAACTGTGTGCCTTTGATGTTATGTATGTATTATATAAGTTGCTGTCGTTCAGTTGCATCACCCATGACATGCATCTGGGAATCAAAGTGAAGTTTCAAAGATTTTTTTCTTTTGGAAATATGACTCGCCGCTTATTACAACCAATTTTGTTTGTGATCCTCTGACAAGAGCTTCCATCTCCTGATGAGAAGAGTCTGCCTTTTTCTCTTGTTCTTCTGTGATTTCAATTTGGTGCCGTTGCTGGTTTATTAAGACACTTAAACAGCATAATCACCCCTCTTAATGGCTGCAAGGTACAAAGCATACAAGTACAGAATCAAAATTTTGGAGTCTAGTCTTACAGGGATTTTGTGAATTGTACTTTTTCCAAACACTGTATTTTGATGTGCGAATGATTCTAAGGGATGCAGGTATGCAGCGATCGATGCACAATGAGGGTAAAGGTGAGGTAAAGTAGGAGGAAAATGGGAGTGTGATTGGGGAATACGCAGAGAGCCAAGGTAGTATATAAGAGTGTGGATCACTGTGATGCCCCTCACTGTAATAAGTAAACACATCACAACCCCATGTGATTTATTGCAGAGCCAAGATGACATTTTCAGCTGTGAGAGAAGGATCTTGGTTCCCTCCCTTTTTTTTTTTAATGTAATGCAGAGAACAGAACCTGGTTTCTTATTTTCACATTTCCCCAGTGAAGAAAGGACAGTCTCTTTATCTCACAAGAGGGGGACAATCCTGTCACTTGGGCTAAAAGGGGTGAGAGGTATGGTATTGGAAAATAGGGGTGGGAGGTTGTAAAGACCCAAGAAGAGCACATTGACAAAAAATAATAAATCATTTCTGTCCCTGATTTCCTTGTATATTTACATATAGATTTCCACCTTTTGTAAAGGAAACAGTACGTACAAAAAACATCCTGATTTTACCACGAACACAACATACAAAATGCTTACTTGTCAGAATAAAGTATTGGCATTTCCTAGATTCTGTAAACCACTGATACGTATCATCTCCGATCGACTGGACCTTAATAACTTTATATCATTCCCACCATTTCTCTTTCTCAGAATGCTTTTTTTGGCACCGGATAGTTGCAGGCTGCATTTTAAAGCTGCCGTCGGCAGGTTTTCAAAATTCCGAGTCTAAAGTCGGAAAATTCGAACTGATACAACTTTCAGGTCCCTCCCCCAACCTCTAACAAGCTCCGAATCGCCCCCCACACCCCTCCCCCTCTGTGGACGAGGTTGTGCACGTGAGTTCACACCAGTGTGAGCGCACACAAGCTGGGGCAGACTCACGCTCAGCAGCGTGTGCACAAGCTGTGATTGACAGGTAGGATTCCTCCACCCTAACTTGATTGGTTAAAAACAGCCGGGAGCGCTCGGTTTTTGCAAGCATGATTACAGGCTTCAGAGGGAGCAACAGATTTCTTTATTTTTCCTAAACAGCCTATTTAATATTCTACTTCCAGAATCCCATGACAGTTCAAGCTGATATGACTAAAAAAAAGTTGCCGACCGCAGCTTTAAGCCAATGGTTTTTGAAACAATAACTCAGAAAAGAAAATAATCTATTCAATAATGATAATAATCTATCAATTATTAAAACTTGTCTCAAAGAAAGAAGCGCGGGGGTGGTCGGTGGTGTAGTGGGTCGTGCAGGCGCCCCATGTACAGATGCTACAGTCCTCGCTGCAGTCGGCCCCAGCTCAAGTCCCGCATTGGACGGCCTTTGCTGCATGTCATTCCCTCTCTCTCTGCCCCCTGTTTCCTGTCTCTCTCTCCAACTGTCCTATCCAATAAAGGCATAAAAAGCCCCAAAAAATAATAAAAAAATATTAAAAAAAAGGAAAGAAGTGTGACTTGTTCAAACCACATTGCTTGTTAAATTCATGCAACAAGCATCTCCTCCATTGAACATATGTTAAGAGATCTAACCCCAGCATCAGAAGATAAAAGACCCCAATAGATAAGTTATATTTGGAGACAATGTTCCAACAAGAGTAATGTGTTATGCGAACACATTACTCCTGTGCTATCGTCTCTTCATTGGCTTCCGGTACGATTCAGAATCGATTTTAAACTCCTGTTGTTTGTTTTTAACGCCACTAATGGCTTGGCACCTTCTTATCTGTTGGACATTTTAACTTTTCGCAACTGCGGTAGAACCCTGCGCTCTTCGGGTCAGCTTCTTTTAGAGGTCCCAAGGTCGAGATCTAAACAGTGGGGTGATCGTTCCTTTGCCACTGCTGCTCCTAGACTGTGGAACAAACTGCCCCCTGATATCCGCACCATCACTGATCTCGGCCTTTTTAAATCGAAGCTTAAGACCCACCTTTTTAGACTGGCGTGCCAACTCTGATTAGGGCCACTATGCATCCATTCTATCCGCTCTTTTTTAATTATCTTAATTTTATACAAATTTTATTAAATTAATTTTATTGCACTTGCGTTTAATGCCCTTTAGCATTTTTACCATTTCTGAATCGTGTTTTATGTTTTGTTTTATGTATTGTTGTTTTTATCCTGTTGTAAAGCACTTTGAGTACCAGTTGGCTATTGTAAAGGGCTATATAAATAAAGTTTGATTGATTGATTGATTGATGTGCAACAACTGCTTTTCATCAAATTGTTTTAACAGCTTGGTCCAATTTAACTCTGGACTTGTTCCAACTCTCAGCCTGAACTTCAGATGAGGGAAATGTACCTGATTGGAGAAATAATTTGTTGACCGAGTGTTCATTTATTTATTTGTTTATGTATTTATTCATTTTTTGATTATTTATCAATTTATACATTCATTTAGTTTAGCAGTGGCTAATACTAACAGCTTAAGTAATAAAGATTATGTAAGCCACCTTCTAAGTAGTTATTGCTGTTACTTTTTGAAAGAGTATCATTTGTGTTACGCTAATGCTTTCTAGTTGAACATTTATGTTCTATAATTCTGTCAACCTGCAACTGTGTGGATAAGGTGTGTTTTAGACAAAACACCAGTTGTCTCCTCACACTCGTAAACGCTGTGTAATGTTTTCAGTGTGTTAATATTGCATCATCTGCATGTTCCTGATAAATATATTGGTCTCCAAGGTAGCTGCTGACTTTCCTAAACCATGCCCCATGGTTTTTTGTGCTAAACAAATTAACTGAAATGGTTTGGAACTGAATTCTATGGGGACAAATACTCCAGAATGTGTGTGTGTGTGTGTGTGTGTGTGTGTGTGTGTGTGTGTGTGTGTGTGTGTGTGAGACCCAACACTGATCTCTATTTGATCCCAAATCATTCTTTCTATGCTCTTTTCTTCCTCTTATATCAGGTTGGTTACAAAACTGAGCTTATCGAAATGTTTGTCAATAATCTGAGACATGCTAATGTCTGAAGAATGATGTCGTTCAGTCATTGATTGTACTTGTTATTTTATAGAACCGTCAGGACACCTTTTTTGTCGCTTACCTGATATCTTACTGTGACATAAAGACTACGTGTTTGCCTACTGAGTGGATAAATGAAATCCGATCACAAGCGGTCACTGAGGACACATGTGGAGCTGCACTGTAACCGGAGGTGTGAAAACAGACTCTTGGTGTGTCCACTTCTGATCGGATCACCCTAGATGCATGTTAGCACCAAATTTGAATAGGCTCTTGCTTACATTCTGCCAACTCCTGCCCCTCAAAAAAGAATGAGTTGTCTAAGAGAATCTTGGGTTATTATAGGCAACGAATGTTGACTTATCTTTTTCAGGCCAGATGAATAACCAGGACACACTGCTCAAATCAGTAGGGTGACTTTAAAAAAACAGGAGCTACAAGTAACACTTCAGACTGAGGCTAGATGTGCTGCTTCAAAGCACAGTGTGAGGGGAATAATGTTTTTCATAAACTCTAAAGCGTGTCAGCCTTTGTTAAGAAGAGCACCAAAAATGAGCAGCCTGTGAAAGAGCATAAACTGGACTATTTTTGTTTTGAAACTGATTTAGTTTATAGTTTTTACATGCATTTATCATCGAACCCATGGGGCTTCTGACAATTTTCTTGCTTTAGTAAAGCCCTAAAATGCCTCTCTCTAAATCATCCTAATATTTCACCCCGATGTGAATCACAGTAGGGGTTTGTGTTACTTCAACATGAATTGCTTTAAAAATACAACAAAACTGCATTGCAATTTGGACCTCAAAAGAGTTAACAAGAGCTGAAGAGGTCTGCCAAAGCACATCCCAAGTCAGCATTCCAGGGCTATGATGCCTGCCAAGGAAAGCTCATGCATTATAAGGCTTTAAAGATAAAGGTGTTGAGAAGGGCTACAGTAGTACATTATTTCTATGATGAAGTGTTTACATAAAGTAGTAAACTGCAAACCGCACAACATTTAATACCTACCATGTAAAATCAGAGGGTCCAGTGACACTAAAAAGCCTCAGAGGGTGCTGTCATTCTTTTTTCCAGAGGGGCCTCGGTAAGACAGCATGCTATCATCTCATCACAGCCATGTGCTTATCTTTCACCAACAAAGGCAAAGTGTGAACTCATTATACACATACAGAGCAATTTATGATAGATCATGTAGCAACAGATAAGACCTCTGCATTAGATGTTCACAGTGAGAGAAAAACTGCATTGCTTACTTGACATAATCTTGCCAATAACGATGATTTTTTTCTCCGTGACAACAGGTGATACGAATATGATAAAGAAATGTGTGAAAGGATTATGTGAGCTAATATAAAGCAGTTACTAAAAGCAGTTACTGTGTCATTTTGCCTTGAAAAAATGCTTAAAGTAATATTATTCAGGCAATTTTGGCTCGTCAAATATTAATAGAAAATGTGAAGGAGGTATAATGTTTAGGTATAAATTTATCCACAAAGAGATCCACAAGGGGGCAATAACTTGTTAATGTCCTCTAAACCTCCACAGTTTAGATGTGACAGCAAGAGAAATTCAATTCTTTATTTATATCAGACACAAGTGCATGGTCCATATCACAATATAAATACATAGTAAAAAAATAAATAAATAAATAAAAATAATAATAATAATAAATTGTAAAATAAAAGACAAGACAAGTACACAGCCATCAGGCATATAAGCACTCTCTCCAGTGTCGCCTAAGCTTAGAAGAGAACCTCACCGAGCTCTTAGTTGGATTTACTAAAGATTCAATTATACTATTTTGAGAGCAATCCAGTCGGCACATAAATTTATACATTGCATTTCTCAGGACTGCATCACATCCAGGGACATTGAAGTGTGCAAACAGGTAGCTGGCACTGGACCATCTAGGTAACTGCATCAGTAGTCTCATAGTGTCATTATATGCAACTGTGAGCTTCTGGTAGCTGTTTTTCTTATATTTCCACCACAAGTGGGCAGTATACATGGGTGTACAGAAGGCCCTGAACAGAGAGCATTTGACATTAAAAGAACACATACTAAACTTGCGAAGTAGCATATTAGCCTGGGCATACAATATACGTCGTTGACGGTATATATCACGATCATCACAGAGATCATCTGAAATTATATGACCAAGGTACTTAACTTCCTTGCACACCATAAGTGGACTATCACACAGATGGAAAACAGGGAATGTCATCTTCTTATCCTCTTTACTCCTCACTATCATGACATTGCTCTTCTTTGCATTGAATTTAATGTCATACAAAAGACCATATTGAGTGCATACCTTAAGAAGTTGTTGTAAACCAGCACTACATGGGCTCACAATGGCCAGGTCATCTGCATACATGAGATGGTTAATCACAGAGCTATCAATTAGACAGCCTGTAGAACACAAACTCAGCTGGACTGATAAGTCATTCATTAAATAGTGCAGGAGATAGAAGCCCACCTTGGCGAACACCATTTGATACGTGGAATGGGGAGGATATTCCACACCCCCATTTTACACACATTGTCTGGTGGCTGTACCAGTACACTAGGATCCTTATGATGACCTTAGGCACCCCTCTCTGCTGTAATTTCATAAATAACTTACTATGATTGATTCTGTCAAAAGCCTTAGAGGCATCAAGAAAACACAGAAAGTTCATGCTGAGGTGTTTTTGACTCAATCAGTCAGATAAAGAAACCGACATAAGACACTGATTATTTGACCGTTCAGTCACATTTTCAGCATCCTGTTTCTCCATCAAGGTGCTTTTATCAAAGCCACATGTTTCATACTTTGGCAAGAGATGTTGTATTGTCAAATGTAGTATACAGCTCCATGAGTGCATTACGGATCTCAATTATATACTGCTTCTGACACAACTTGGACTACCCCACCTGTCTAATGAATGAGTCTTTGAAGCAGTCACTGCCAATTTTCGGTTACAAAACATGAAAACAGGGCGTATCAAGGATCTCTCCAGTGGAAGAAGGAGAGAACATGACCTCACTTCTTCACTTCTAACAGGTCGTGTGATTAGGTCTGTCTGGCAGCCAACATTTATCGTCCTACAGTGTAATCATCAGGAAATGTCTGGGAAGTGTTTAAACTTGCACATCTTAATCTGAAATGCCAGAACATTATATCAGGCATCCCAGAGAAAATATTCCAGTCGTTTTTTTGGCTTAGCCACTGCAGTGCACTCTCATAACACTCACTCTCTTTCTTCCTCAAGCACTTTGGCATTGACCCCACATACCAGCATACATTACAGAAAAAAAACTCTGCTGTTCCCATCGTACAGGGCCGCATGTATTTGTGAAATTCTCATTACATGGGAGATGCTCCCATCCATTAACCTCAGGGTTCCTGAGTAAGGCACAGATTACCTCAAAAGTTGTGTAGGGTTTAAGACTGGCAGGGTTTAGATAATGCTGCATGAGACTTTGTATAGAGGGAAATAATTGCAAAAAAGCATATGCTCTCAGCACAAACCTCCCAGGAAAAAATAAATGTTTAAAGGAAACACACTTATGTATTGGCCTCAGACTGGAGTAGATATTTTATCATCCTGCCGGGACTATCCTGTATCTATTATTTAAAGACCGACTCCATGCGTTTTTATTTCAACTCTTAAATCAATGTAAAAAAGTTCTTTATATTCAGTTGTGATTTGATTGGTCACAAGGTTCAATAAGTTGTTCTTAGCATTTAACATTACTGAACGCAAAATGTGGATAGAGTGACAACATTATCTCATTATCTCCAACGTTGGGAAACATTCCCAAAGGATAAGAGCTGTGATGAAGTTCAGATTCCTACACCCACTGTCCTAACCCGTGACTTTAGACAAGAAAGGGTTTTAGAGGTGGAATTTCAGTAAGAAGCTCCACATTCAACACCTGACGGAAATGATTAGGATGCTTTGAATTTTTTGGCGCAATTGTGCAAACCAAGCTAATGTGATACTTTGGATTTTACTTCTTAGAAAAAAAACAGAGCAAAAGCCTTAGTACTCACCACTGGGATGAAAATTGTGAGCCTATAAAATGTAATCAGTGCACTGAAGGCTTTGGATCGAAATGAATAATGATATCCGGCCATGGAGACTAGTTCTCCTTTTAGAAACACAGCCTCTTGGAGGAGATAAGGGGAAAGAAATTTGTTGTTTCGCTATTCTCTTATCAGTCAGAACTGCATAATGTAATCTTACTCTATGGCGTATCAGATCAATCACTCTGTCTGGGTGAGGCAGGAGGGGGAAAGAGAGAGGTGATGTTGAGACTGTAATGCTGTAAAAAATAATACATTTTATGTTACAATATTTATATATATAGTACAATTATATATATATATATACTGTCCATAAAAATTTAAACTATATTCCAGTAAAAATGCATATTGGCAGAGAGGAATTACCTGTTCAATTTTATTTATTTGATTTTTTAGTTTCTATAGTGCCTCTTGGAAATTAAGCTATTGAACATATTTGATTCATTTTCCATATCTGTTATCTGATAAGCAGGTGTGTGTGTATGTCTGCAGGTCGGGGTGAAGGATGGATAAAGTTTAACAAGTGTTGCCAGTCAAATTAATCCATGCACATTCAGGCTCACTCCTAGTGACAATGTGGAATCTCGGAGGTGTACCCATGCTGGCACAGGGAGAACATGCAAACGTGGTAAGGCCCCAGCAAAGTTTTGAACCACGAACCTTCTTGCTGTGAGGCGACAGTCCTAACCCACACACCACCATGCAACCCCTATTTCTAATGAGTAAAAGCTATTGTGTTTCACAATATACTTTTACACAGCAAAGGGCTTGGTGTGGAATAATATAAGTGGGCAGTTAACTTGTTAATTACTGCTTACTGACCCGTAAAAAGAAAAAGCAGTAAGGGCCTCTTCATTTTCAAATCCAAAAGAAATGTAAAACTGCATTGATAACTGGCAGCTGCACCACACAAATGCAGGCTTGATTACTATCAGTCCTGTTCAAATCTGAAGAGAACATGGAGAACATGTCTGAAATACACTAGTCTTGGAAGGATTACGATGTTATTTCTAAAGCTCTTGGACAACACAGGTCCAATGTCAGAGACATTATTTAGATTTTGAACAATAGTGAACCTTGCCAGAAGAGAACAATTTTTCAAAATTCCTAAAAGTCAGAAAAGATCCACAGGAAAAAAAATTCCAGTTACCACAGGCCTTCCCTCAGCTCAGTAAAGGTCAGTGTCCATGACTCCACTCAGCTAAAATGCCATCCACATGGGTAACTTAGAAGAATATTACGATGCATTGCAAGTTGATCGCCCTCAAGCATGTGGGAGAAAAAGGAATGATGATCTCAATCTATGTGCCATTAACCAAACTCAGACATCCATTAAACGTTAGGCTCATAAGCATGAGGGAGGTAATGTATTGCTGGAAAAACAAAATTTAGGCTTCCCAACAGAAAAATCCCAGAGTTATACATCAAATCTGTGAGCTGAAGCTAATAAACAAAACAATGGTCCCAAGCACTCGGATGAGGTCAAAAGCAATAGAACCGAAGATTGGAAGTGGACAGGTGAGTTCAGACCTGAACCCCATGAAGATGATAAAAAGAGCAGTTCCTGCTTGCAGTCCCTTCACTCAGGCCACATAAAAGCAGATGAGCAAGGACAAGTTGTCCATTACAAACTGACAAATGCCACTGTAGGGACTGTTCCCTAGTCATCAGAGGCATTTTGGTTGCAGTTGTTGCTCTTTAAAGTTGTATTAGGTGGCTGTTAAATTCATTCAGGGGATTACAGATTTATACTACAGATTTAGGAAGTGGCTGAATCTTTTGTTTCAATTCATACAGTTGTTATTTTGTGATAAGTCAGGTTTCTTTTGATTTACGTTCAATTTAATTTCAAGAACTGATCCAACAGAAATGGAAAATATTTAAACCTTTTAGTACTAATATAAGAGGAGGAGCAATACCTTTTGACAGCAATGCAGCTAGTTTACCACAACAAATAATATTTGAAAGCAATAGTTAAATAAAACGTTGAAAGTGAGAATAAAGGGTCTGAGTTAGTCTCTGTCAGTTTGAATCTTCTTCTGTCACAAGCAGCACCAAACAAATAGCATGATAACATTTTCCAGTTCTACTTTACCATTTTTTTCCAGACACTCAACACCTTCATGAATTCGGTGAATAGGGTTTTTTTTTTCACATTGCGCTGATCATGGCTGCTTCCTTTTGTGCTTGCACAGAGCCCTTGGGTGACTCTTTCTCCTTGAACATTATCAAGCAGAGGTGTGAGATGATTTCAGATTCAGCCTGTTGTCAGGCACTGTTTGGCTCAGCCAGCATCTGATTACCAGGACCTTGCTGTGTTATCTGGAGAATGTTGCAAAAAGGGAGGAGAGAAGTGAGAGACAAAGAACACAGGAAAGGTACTTCTCTGTGCGGTGATGACAACAGCATACAACACATCTGTGGAGATGATTCTCTGAGGATCAGCTGTGGATATCTGGAGCTAATTGAAAAAGCTGTTCCAACAAATGTAGTTTCCTTTTTTTTTCTCTGGAAAGTCATTACAATGGAATCCTCCCTGTTGCATCACTTGCCCACACCTTATAAATTCTGGAATTTATTTTCCTCTTTTTCCTTTTGGCTCAATATTGCCTGCCAGTTGTGATGGTGTAGAGGTTCCCAGTGAGTAGCAGTAGACGCTTATTATGCCAGTCACTTTCTACCAGCTACACATCCCTGAGAGACCTAATTGATATTCCAAAGCAGAGCTGGAGCTGCATCTCAGGCTCACCTTAGTCATTAGTGAGCCCCACAGGCCTGTTTGCATTATAATCTCTGATTTAGATTGTGTGTTGCCTCCATTTCCTTCCCCTGAGGTTGAGCTGTGTGAGCAAAAGGCCACCTTCGAAAGGGGATTCAAGCTCAAATTAGACCCTGCATCTGAAATGAGGGTTACAGGTCGTGTACTCACACCTAAACATACAAATCAGCTGAGCAGATTCATATCCCCTGAGTTCCGTCACAGTGTGTGAAGAGTGAAAATAACCATCTACAAGTCCATCTGGACATTTGTATGGTAACGAGGTAAGTGAAAGCGCTCATAACTCATCAAATGTGTCTTATTCATGGAGGGAGCATGAGAAAAATACTAAAGATTTGGGATACTCAGATGCATCCTATCTACTGTTTTATCGGCGTGTGACCTGGTGAGCCAGGTATATTGTATATGTGTGTTGACCCACAACTATGCTTTGCTTAACTTAGCTTTTTTCTTTACACTTTGATGCTCATGCCTGCTGTTGCTGGTTCCCTTGGAAAGTCTCAAGCGCAGTGTCACAAGCATTACAAAACTCCCTCCCTAATGTGGAGATGACAGCCATTGTGAGAGAAATGTGACTGTTAGTAAATTAATTCTGTGTGTCCTGCTTCTTCCGTCCTTACCCCCTGATTTCTACTTTATCACATCAACGGCATCAAGGGAAGATTTCCCTCAATCTATTTTCAAACTGATCTCAAAACAGATCTTAGAATAGATTATGATGATAGATCATCCAGATTATGTCTTTTTTAAAAGACAGCCTTGCAAATTTCAGCAAGTCAACACTAAATCATGCACTGCATCTATTGCAACAGCATGGTTTTGTAGTAGAAGAGACCAACAGTTTAGAAATACGTTATAATCTCACAATATACAACTATAGATTGTAACACCATATTGGACAAGTGGACAAATATATCTATTACATATGTTCTGATGAGCTTTGGCTGGTCGAGGTTAGTCTGTATCTGTCTTTAATAATAATGGTAAAATCCATTTGCTCTCCAGAAGAATCACATGTCACCATTTTGCCCAAAATAATTAATTTGTGATCTATCCTGATAGTCTCGTCACCTGAATTTTCATGCATGGATTGAGTTAGAGAACTGATTTAACTGATGTAGGTTGGCTTTAAGTTGAAAAGAAATGGGGGGGTTCAGTCTGGTATATGCAAAATTACATGTGTATTAAAAAGAAAATGGCTTGTTTAAAAAGTTCCCAATCTTTTTTTAACTAAGCTCATTTGCTTATCATGTAATATCATCGTATAACTTATGTGACATATATTATATTACATATATACACATAGGACCTCGTGACTGAGTCCTGTTGTTGTATAATCAAATTTTGACATGCAGTTAATTTTGCATAAACTGAATGTGAAACAGAGTCTGTAGGAGGAGGATCAAGTTCATTTGGATCTTGCATAAAGAAGAAAAAGCTCATTTAAATGTTTCTATGACTGAAGGCAATTTCATAGTTTCTGTCCCCTGATATGCGATATTAAGCCAAGAGGAGAGTGCAGGTGTCTGATGACTCTCCTTGAATGAAAATTAAATTAATGGAAAGCAGGTGGGTACTTCAAAGGCTGAATGCTCCAACGGTATGACCAAATATGCATGCAATCGCCAACCTCAGCTGTTGTGTCTCCAACACGGTGAAGAGGAAGTTAGGATTGTGAATGAAAATAATTAGTTGATATAAGAAACGCTGTGTGTGAAGATGAAACAGAAAGGATCTGATGTGCTCCTTGGGAGTCAACAATTATTACAGGGTCACTCAAACTATAGATGCAGTTTGTGGCTGAGCATTGTTGCCATGTCTTTATGAGATTTTTTTTATATCAAAGCTATTGGGCTGTAAGTCACTGCTAGATGTGTGCTGTATTGCTCCACCGCAAGCCGACTTTCAGTCTAATAAAACCAATTTTATGGCAGCAATCTTTATACAATTTCACTGACCTATTTTAACACCTACATTACAGATTAAATCAATGCTCCTAAACAATAAAGGCACAGCATTCTTTAATGTTTGGATATCATAATAAAAATCCCCAACATGACCCAAAAATTGTTTGCAAAATAGCTGGAAATATTCCACAGAAAATAAATTTGCAGCAATCTTTTATGTTTCTCTGGCAGATTACAGATGGGAAGGAAAGCTGCAGGATAGTAAAAATGCTGAATGTGTCAAATTCTTTGGTTCCTTCAGGAAGTGGTTCATCATCATGTCTGACATTAAATACATAATATTAGCCATGACAAAAGTCTCACTTCTTAACATCTGTGGTAAACCATGACTGTGTGGTTCAATTCTAAGTCCTTAAGAAAAATACTGGGCATGTTAGATAAGAAAAAATGTTCTACACTGGAAGCCAATGTAACTTTTTATGTTTTGTTTTTTTTTACATCTTTTTCATCTGTCATTTATTAATGTGACTGTTTAGGTTTGAAATAAAGGAGAATCAAGTCAGTATCTTGCCAATGCAAGTCTCGTAACATCTGACAGCTGTAAGGTTACATTTTCTCTCTGAAAAAGATGTTTTTTCCGTAATTATGAGATTTCCTCATGTGACCTTGAATCGCCAGCTGTCTGCATTACATCAGCACTATGCAAAACCTGTCACTATGGAGAGCAGACAACTCTGTTGATAGTAAATATAATGTAGTTGTCCTTATGAACAAAATAGCAGTTAGAGCATTTGGTAGTATGATCACAAGACTATCTTCAAACCCTGTTTTTTTTAAGGTAGACATGTATGTAGGTAACTACATAGTAGACCTGAATTTTCTTCTATAGGACACGGGATGAAGCAGGTTATTAACATGTTTAAATGGCTGTTGCCACAGAGAAACGTCAAATTATAAGATATGAACTCTTGAACACTGTGTACGCTTCACATACACATCCTGAACCCCTCAACACAAAAAGTCTTTACAACCCCTTTACAATCATTACAACAATTTTAAAATTTGATCAACAAATTCTCGTCAGTTCTTCCTTTAGTGTAAGTGAATGTTTGTGCGTAATGTGAGGAACTCCCTCAAGGTGTTGCCTTCATGAGAATTGAATAAACAACCTGAAAATAAGGAGGCTTCTAGACCACTGTTAGTGCTGATGTGAAAGCATAAAAACACCAATATTTTTTTTTTAATAACACATTAGTAAGCTCCTGACTATCTACACACTCTGACAGAGAGGATGAAGCTCTGCATATGTAAGAGCGTCCATGGTTCTGATTCTTTATTGCAAAAGGTTTCTCTCCGCGGGACGCCTACTCTCTTGGCTTACCTCCTGTGCCGCATCATCACTGACATCAATACTTTCTTTCTCCTTACTTCACAGGATACATGCTGTTTCCTGCAGACACCAGACACACACAGCAGTCACACAAAAACAACTAACCCTGCTTCCCAACTTAGCCTAATCTCTCTGGAATGTTTCAGTGACAGACTCTCAAGGCATTGAGGTCCTCTGCTGTTTTCACTGCTTAAAGCAGCGATTTCTGTTTCCAAAGATAATCCCCTGAGATCAATCTGTAATTAAGAGGAAAAAGTACTGTTTTAGCTTAATAAAAACATGGCAAGCCTTAAAAACAAGGTTTATTTAAGGTAGAAAGAATTTCTGCTTTAAAAAGTACTACACAAAGTGGGACAGAGGAAGCTCAGAAAATTTAGACGTTGTCCTTTCACAAGGATTGTCCCCATTTTGTAGCAAAATCCCTTCATATGACCTCAAGTAAAAAAAAATTCCAAGATCTGACCTAACCTAAAGAAACCCTTTTTCTAATGGCACAGAAGTTTTATCCAACATTTCTAAAAAACATATTTGTCATAAAAAAAACTACACAATTTAGCAACTGTTTCTCTGATGCTGGCTGTTAACAGGCATTTCACCAGCAAAATATGAGTTAAGATCTAATGTAAAGTTGTCAATAAAAAATCATAAATATACAACACTCTGTAAATGAGTCATTGTATAAGAGTATGATGTAACACTCCATGTGCGCTGTGCCAGATGTGCTATTTAGTATGCACGGTAATGGTATCTTATTTAGGATAAAACCCTCTGCTGCATGCTCCCTGTTTTCATGATGAGGCTCCTCTTTGCAACACATTTGCTTGACATATACTAAATTATCCAACGGGTTGTTTTTCTCAGTCCTGTTTCAGAGAGGTAAAGTGAGCGTTCACTGCTACAGCCCTGAAAGAATGTTGTCCTTTCTCTGCTCTGTGGCATATTGTGGCCACTGCCCCTTCGAGCCAAGCCAAGAAAAATACTGACAAACTGCTGACTTTGATAACAGCAGGAAATCTGATTCTCTATGCATCCATTCTATCAAGGCAAGCATCTTAGCCAAGCAGTTTTAAAATCCTCCAGGTGCATTCTAATGACTCGTCTCCTTGAACATTTGGGTAAATGAGGTGTCTCAGAGTGCAACAGCGCTTTGAAAGTACTCACAAATAACAAGAAACACACATTGCCCTGTCTAGCCAGGGAGCTCGGCTTGTACTGTATGCTTGTCTTTTGTTCATTCGATGTACTACAAGTAGCGAGGGGAATGAGGGGTGGAGAAGAGAGTTGTGTGTGCATGTCTGTGTGTGCTTTGGTGAAAGGAGGGTTTTGAACACTGTGCTAATTGACCTCAGCTTGACATTTCTTAGGGTGGAGTATAAACATTTTCTCCAACATATCCGATGCATAAAGAGAGAATTGTATTGAACGGGTGGCATTGTGTCATGCTTAGTAAGCATATTGCTTATTCACAGCCATTATATATCCTGATTGTAAGCATACTGTCCATAGGATCTGGTTAAAAACATCCAGCTGTTGCTTGCGAGGACTGCATTTTTTTTCTAATTTTACTAGTTCTAAAGGCAGAGTGACAAAATAAAAAGTATTTGAAACACCTGCAGATAGATCAAGATCACTTTGTCCCTGTGTGGCACAGGCAGAGAAAAGTCATTGAAAGTGAAATGTGTTGTATCCAAATATTGTATATGTGTGTCTGAATGCCTTTGCAAATGGTAATGTTGACTCTGGAAACATCATTGAGCTTCGGCTGCAGCAGGCCAGGAAACATCACTAGCACTAGGGCCATGTGGGACCTCTCCTTACAAAAAGAAAAAAAGTTTGAGATTTTTTTCACAGCCCATTGTAAGCAATCAGGGAAATAGAGGATTGCAGTTGTGCAGTGCACAGGCACTTCTTTCCAGAGGGCAGAGAGCAATGCTTAATCTACTGACAGGCGAACCAGCAGACCGACAAGAAGTCAGGACACATTCTCATAGCACCAGCAGACGGTTACACCACCAGTGGGTCTTCTGAAGCCCACATCCATTCTCCAGGGTGTGACTGCTCCTGAACGCACATTCAAGCTTCTTGACTGCTGTCAGTGAAGAGCCGCAGATGCACTCAACCACAGGCTTGCTTTGCAACCCTGCATCTATCTCAACACACCAAAAGCTGTACCTGCGGGAGGAGGATACACATGTTTTATTAACAGAACTACAGGTGATTTGAGTTTGAGCTGCTGGTGGAATTTTTTTTTTTTCTTTGGGGTGATCTGCTCCATCTTTGGAGTCAGTATGCTGTCCATAGTTATGGCAAGTGTGGTATTTGTCCTGCTGGGCTTAGGGGAGGCTCAGGTTGCTACACAAACTCAGGAGCAGAGCCAGAGTCAGGGTCAGGGACAGGACAGCTCTGCCAACCCTTGGGGCCAGGTGATACAGTGGGAAAACAATGGTCAGGTGTTTAGCCTGCTCAATAGTGGAGCTGAATATGTTCCTGCTGGGAATGGGGCCCAGGAAAGAGGTCCCAGGGTGGTTTTGGCAGATGCTCGTCCACGCTCTCCACGCAGACCTCAGGGAGGAAATGTCCGCAGACAGGCTCCATCGAGAGGATATTCTGAGACTGTCCGTGGGCAGGCCAGACATCCTTTCGGATTTGGGCAAGTGCCTGATAACTGGAGACAGGGCACAAGCAGCACAGGTAGTAGCCGGTTCCAGGGATCCTCAAGTGGTCGTCTTCGTCCATCAACGGGCTCTTCATCAGCATCATCGTCATCTTCATCCTTTTCCTCATCCTCATATAACATACCGGCTTACCAGCAATACCCATTTCCGCAGCAACCCCCTTTCCAACCTTTTGACCCGAGTTTTGCAGAAGGACAGGTCAGGAGCTTCGAACCACCCTTTCAACCAGTCGGAGGTGGAGTATATGGCGGTGGAGGGTATGGGACTGGACAGGGGTATACTGGAGGTGGACATGGAGTAGGTTCGGGCCCAGTGCTCCCAGGCTCTCCATCTGACTTTGCTGATAATGGCTACTATTACTATCAGTCTTATGGCTACGCGCCCAACCCTGGGCCACCTCCACATGCTGCCCAGCCACCGTTCGCAGATAGTCTGGACCGCAGATACACCCACAGCCTGTACAATGAGGAATCTGCTCCTGCTGTACCTGCCCCTGATGCCAACCAGGCCCTTCCCGTTGTAGTGGACAGACCAGGAGCTGCTGGTCAACCACAAATCAGGAGTCCCCAGTATGAGCAGTTTCCTCCATTTGGAAGACCCCAGCACCCGTTCATGCAGCCAATTCCTCAAGGCAGAAATTCTCCAAACTCTGCCCTAGAGAATCCCAGTACGAATGTCGGAAGTGTGCACCGACGACAACAAAGAGGTACAGTATGGCCAAATCTTGATAATAACAGAAGAGGCTGTGACACATGAGTGGAGTGGCATTATATACAGATTTATTCTGATGTGTTTGGTTTTCAAGAAAATCCTCAAGCAATTAAAATGTCTTGCATGTTTTGTGACAATGTAGACTCAAGAAATTTCTGTTCCCATGGCAGAAAAAAAGAAAGAAAAGAAAAGCTTGCCATCTGATTTCTGTTGCTGGTGCACATATGAATTTGAAATGTGCAAAACCATCAGGGGAGTAGAATTCCCATAATACCCTTTTCAGTGCACAGTCAAGTTTTTCTGATATTTTTTCTTCCATTTTGCCTGAAATATGAAGTAATCAGAATGAAACAGCTGTTCACAATTCAGCTTTATTTTTTGATTACAAACTAAGCAAAGAGGATGCAAGGTTCATCTTCTCCCACTAGTATGGTTATTGGAACCAGGTGTCTAGCAAACCCTGCCAATGTGCAGAGAGTAGACACAAGCACCACTGTGTTTTTGTGGGGGGAGTGCAGCGCTACAAGAAAAACGACTGGTTCATGAGGCGTGTGGAGTTTGGTAATGGTGGTGGTGACCTCATTGGAGGCTGGTGTCAAACAGTGTTGGTGGCTAACTCCTAGGCAGGAGAGGTGGGGAACAAGGGCGGTTGATACAGAACTTTACCGCTCCCCGAGGGGGAGGGAGAGCGTGGAAAGTCCCTGTAACACATGGGGTCCATTACTTCAGCTACAGGAAATCAAATAAATATTTAGTCAGAGTACTTGAGGGAAGAATGTGGAGTGTTAAAGCATGCAGTACTCTTACTTAAAATGTTTATTTGACATAGCAGACCATTTCTTTGAACCTATTAGCAATGATTGATTGCTTTTATTTTAATTTCTATTATTGTGCCAGAAATCAAGAGGTTTCTGTTGAGATTAGTAAAAAGAACAAAAGATTATAGATTAAAAAAGAAGATTGAGACTTCTAACAAGGTTCTCAGACTCTTTAATGCGGGTTTGTCATTTTGCTTTACACTATAACCTGCCTTTACTGCACAGCAGTCTCTCTAGTGCACTGTGTGCTTTCCAAGCATGATTCATTAGACACTCAAGCCGAGAGTCATTTCTACCATGCAGTACAGAGAGCTAACATGTATGCAGATGCCTTAGTGCTCTCTGTAATCACAGTTATATAGATTCTTAAGAGCTGTGGAGAGGGAGACATTTTTATTACATTGCTTCATTGCATGATATTAGGTGATATTGTGATCTATACATTAATGCAGTTTTGTTTAAAATGATGTAAACTGTATTTTTCCTTCTATTTTTAAATGTAATGTTGTGTAGTATCAGGGGCAGCAAACAACAAATTCAAACTATTCCTTAAAAAAACAAAACGTCTATTTCAATTCGAAAATATAAATGCATTCAATAAAATGTAACCTTCTTAAAATCAGGGTAAGAATGGATTTACAAGAAAAAAAAAGTCTTCATGAGTCACCTTTTCAGATTGCCGCAAAGCTTAAAGCGACACTCCGGAATTTTCGACATTGGACCTCATTTCCGAGTCAACCAGAGTGTAAGAAATGTGTACAGATGTTTTTTGTTTTTTTTAATTCCATGCAGCCCTTGTAAAACCATTGGTCGCTGTTGCTAAGCTAGCGCAAGTGATCCACTTTTGGTAGCCTGCCACAAGAAAACAGTCTTCCCCAATTCAATCAGTGTCACAGTCCATCTTTCATAAAGTAAAACTCACTGAGGGACAGTGATGATAGCAGTGTGTAAAGTAAGACAGCACTCAAACTGCTCAAAATATTACTGTGTGAGGCCCCTAAAATGTATTTCTAAAATTGGCCTAAAAGTCTTCCCATTGGGCCATCTGCCTCCATTGTAGAACTTTTTCATTTCATCTCACTATTATCAGATTTTCAGTTACAATGTACAATTACAGAACAGTTACAATGTAATTCTTTAAACATTACAGTTATTTCGTCAGTATTCCCATGAATTAACATTTAAGAAGATGTTTTACCCCAACATCTTGAGTTGAGCTGATCAATCTGTAGTACACTCACTGACAACCAAAAGTGGTCATAACATTCACTGCAAGAGAAAGTGAACTGAAAGGGGAATCTGTTAATGAAAAATGTTATCTGTCTACTTGAGGTTTAAGCACTCCGGCGATTTTTAATTTTCTGTCTCAAAATGAGCTCACTGAATTTTAAGCATTCTAATCTAGTCTCCAGCTAACATTCTAAAGCTAAAAACAATTGTTTCTGGAAAGGGAACCCTTGTGTCTCTTATTATGCCAGATGATACGAATAGCCTGGCAAGATTCAGTTTTTTCTACATGCCCCACTTAGAGTGTAATGTGTGGCTTTGTCACATCCCATTGAGGGCCGACCAGCTTTGGCTTCTCAATACAGTTTATCCCTCAGAAAGAGACCCACTTTCACATTTCAAAAGATTAGAGGGCTGAGAACAAAGCCCTCGGAGGATCAAAAGGGGAAAAAAATAGAGTTGATAATGATGCTAGGAAACCTCTGTGTTCCACACTGGTTTACGGTGTTTACATGGTCTGTTCCAAGAAACCTTCCCCTGTCTACCTCAGATAGAGATGTCAGATTGGATGTTTACACAGTGCCCTCAAAGGCAAAGCCCCTATTTAAACTTGCAAGTGGGGAAGGAAGGCCCACCTGAGTGTGAGATTCTGACCAAATATATAATAGGAAGTTTCCTATGTGGCTTTCACAGAAAAGAGTCAAACAAACTAAGTGGTTTCATAATAGTTAGAAAAACAAAATATTACATTTTATTGGAGCTATTCTTGTTTATATGTGTAATGTAACTGAACTAAAAGTTGTACTTCATGTTAGTGATTTTAAATATTCAGACTCACAGGTCAGATTGTTTGCACGAGTTCACATCTAACTGTGCCTGGCCTTTGTGAGCTAAATGGAGAGAAGGCATGGCCTTTTCTGCGAATGTTAGATACAGGCATGAATTCTCTCTGATGGGGCCTGCTTTTTTTTTTAAATTAACTCTTTCACTTATTTCCAGAAATTATAAATTATTAGAAATAAGGCAATCTGTGATACTGTCAGAAATGTCCAGTTTTATCTTTGTTCTAAGCGCATATGCCAAGAAAGTTGATTCTGTTAAAAGTTACACAACAGCGTCATGTTATGATGTGTGTTATGGTAGAACATACCACAGTCAAGAAGGTGTGTAACTATATTTCTCTTAAAACATTCTATCTTTTATCTTTTTTTTAGGGGAGGGGGGCAGGGGGCTAAATATAACCCTTGTGCTCATTCACTTCAACTCCCCTCCTGTCTGAACAAGCAATGAAGCAAAAATGCCTCATTAGAGAGCAATGATAATAATCTGGAATGCAATGTAATTAGTGGTCAATGGTCTCTCCAGTGTGACCCAGTCTTGAACTGCAGGTCCTGATGCTCAGTTTTTGCTCATCATTTACTCCATCAGCACCAGCATATTGCAGAGATCACTAAAGACGATGACAAGCAAACCGACAGTGCTGACCTTTGGATCCCTTTGGATGTACCTGAAATCATAGCAACAGTGCTTATATGTGTATTTGGTCATCTTCAGATACTGCCACTATTTTCAGATTAATTTACTCTCTTCTTTTTAACACCTAGAGCAGATCAATAAGCAAAGTACAAAACTGGACGAGTGGCTGAATGACAGTGTCGGTTAAGCAGTCTATCCATCCTTTCAGGTTTGCCCGACCTGGTTCCTGATCCAAACTATGTCCAGGCTTCTACATATGTCCAGAGAGTCCACATGTACTCTCTTCGCTGTGCTGCAGAGGAGAAATGCCTTTCAAGGTAAACCCAAGTCTGCATGTCCTTTACTTATTTGTTAATTCTGTCATGTTTTTCTTTGATATGTCAGTTTGTGATACGATCAGAAGTCCTTTACCTCAAATTTAATGCAGTACGTGTCTGTTAGCCATATTTTCTGATGACACTGATATTGATCTACATCTCTATCTTGTTGGAGACCTTGCATTGAGAGCCCTGATGTTGAGCTGTTATGTATACACATTTGTCTTATATTTACTTTCTTCCAGTTGCTTTTGTTAGGTTTAGGGAACCGAAAGCTCTTGGTTTAGGAAAACACAAGTTTGGGCTAAAATATATCTTTTTGGAGTAATAACTACAAGATAGACATGTATTTTCTAGCATCTGTAACAACCTTACTTTCTCTTTTTAGATATATTGTCCTGATTAATCCCAAACCTAACTAATGACTTTTTAATGCCTCAATCTAATTGCATAGGTAATACATTTCTAACTTAGACAAACAGCGGCTGAAAACTGAAGTCAACAAAGAATGAAAACAAAAATTCAGCAAGAAGTTGTATAAAAAGAATAGGTCAGAAGGGACACAAACTCAGATTGTGTTCATCGTGTTTAGTTCCACCAATGGAGATGCAGACTTTTTTGCTCGTATAATCTGATATTCCTTCTTTTTGTTATAGTTTTACTGAACGACGAGAAACAAAAGCTGAAGGTGTGCAAGAACAAATTTTTACAAGTGTCAGGGACATCTGCAGAGGTCTATAGATGCTAATTGAAAATGGTTCATGGATCAGATTAGAGTCCTGGCCAGACTCTTTGCTGAATGTCCTCCCCCTCTGTTTTTCACTGCCCACTTTTTCTGCCAGTACTACTTCATCAAGGGGCAAAACAGGGCAGCGTCTATGGGAGATCACAGTACATCATTATGAAAACATGTAAGCCTTAAACACGTATACTTTTTTATTGTTATATAAAGCCCAATGAGGTATTCTAACTATGTAAGTTCTAACTCTAACCATGTGTTTTTAATTCCTAACTGTAAGGCTTTGTAAGTGACAGTGAAGTAAAAATGGGAAGGCACGGTGGAAAACGAGTCAAATTGGTCTCATACTCACAGTGTCTGGTATGGGAGTCAGTGAATTAACACCATCCTCCAGACCTCCGTTGTTCTCAGCTTCCAATTCAACAGTTTGATAAATGTACATTCTGATGTATTGAGAGGTGGACGTTGCAAAGATTATGCATGTGAACGTGACCATGGAACATCATGTGTCTTGACTTAGTCGCATTTTTACACAAAGGTACGTCTCCGTATTTACAAAGTGATAGAGACAGGAAAACATTGTATCATTTTTTCAGCCTTTACTGTGAAAATGAAAGGCTTTGTGCTGTGGATCAACATCACTATTATATTTTCTGTTATGGGATTGGGCTGACTCTTTATAGCATACATTAGCAACAAAATAAACAGATTTATGAAATAATTACAATTTCTGAGAGGCAGCACTGGGCAGCATTCACAATACTTATCCTCTGTTTAAAGTTTTATCATTAATGTTCATTCTTTTTAATATTTTCTATGAGAAATAATGAGAAAAGTTGGCCAACAGCAAAGCAATAGTAAACTAAATCCTGGTCACTTTCAGGCATACAGGCTTTTCTTAGTTTAATGTCTCTCTGTTGGTGGAGAGCCTCTTTTGAGCCCCAGGCCTGGGTCCTTTGACTGTCTTTGCACTAAGGACACCACTCAAATGATGGAAGTGTGTTGTCCCTGTGGCTGCTCTATTTGCCCTCTTCCCATCACGAGTGCACCCATCCCTCAAAGGCCTTTCATATCCTGGCTGTGTTTGCAGCAATCACCCACAGATGGGCTGTTGTAATTTGCTATACACTCCAATGTCAACAACAGTCACAAGATGAATGGCTTAGATGTTCAGCGGTTGTGAACTTGGGGTTATGCCTCCTTTTTCTCACAAAAAAAAGTGAATCGTGCAACAGAGTTTGTACCTCTGTTCTCTCTCCCCCATGTTGAAACAGTGTGTTTGGAGAGATGGCTGTAATCTGTAGAATTAATTATTTAGTAGATATACTCCTGCCTTGCAGCTTTCCAGTTCGGCTCTTGTTTCCCCCCTTTGTCTTACTTATGAGAAACAGACGTGCCGACATTCTTTTAGCAGCCAGTTGGACATGTTCCCTCATCTTCTTTTTTTGTCTCCATGCATGTGTCCATCATTCAGCACTGCCTACGGTGCTGACGCTAGTGACTATGATGTAAGGGTCCTGCTACGATTCCCACAAAGAGTGAAGAATCGGGGCACAGCAGACTTCATGCCTAACAGGCCACGTCATACCTGGGAATGGCACAGCTGTCATCAGTAAGTCTTTCATACATATAACATGCATATCAGACTTCATCCACTCAACTATGCTGTATTTCCTTCGTAGCAAACACTTCCATTAATCGTTTTTTAAAGCTGTGCTTTGTATATTCAGCTATTGAATCAAAGTTATTGTAAAGTTACAAAATGGACAGATCTTTCAAGTCATTTTTGTAAGATTTCCCATTTTTGACTGAAGGCAATTGAATGTGAATTTTACACAGTTCTTATGAGCAGTCATTGTTTCACATGCAACAAACAGTGGTCAGAGCGCTCTCAGTTTGGAAAATCATGAAGGAATTCTGGCAGGGAGCCAAGTTGACAAATGGGCCACAGAAGGGTGTATTTTCTCCATATAAAACAAGTAAAATTTCAAAAATGTCATCACAGTCAGAGCTAACACTATATATAGTGGTTTCTACACAGTGTCACTTTGTATCAAACAGTTCTTAGCCCTAACACTCCTTTCTCAGCTGAAGAGCATCCTTTTTGCTCCGTATCTTTGTACGCACGGTGGCTGCCGATTGTCATCTGCTGCACATCAGCTGAGTCTCTCAGAAGCTGTTCCAGACATGTTTCAAAGCTTACTCCCTGGTATTACTTTTGCAAAGATTAGAAGGATAGTGAGTGTTTTTTTTTTCAGGCTTTTACTCACTTTTACTCTCTGCTATTTGGCATTCTGGCAGACTTGTGTATTCAATGACATGTAATAACATGTTTAGAACTCTCAGGTAAGACAAAGACTACTCAGAAGTACCCCATATGAAAGAAATAAAAACTAATTCAGGATTTATTTATTTATTCGCACATAGTTGTTTTTTTTCTTTAAATAATATCCTCACCTGCTCCATCAGTGTTGCCAACTGTTGGTTCTTAAAATTAGACGTGCTTGACAGGTTGACATTGTTCAAAGTGTCTGATTTATTTATTTCTGTGGTTGAAATATAGATTTTTTTTTTCTTCTTGGAGCTGCAACATTATTTAGACTGTCCTTGTCCACTCAGTGTCTCACTACCAGCTGCAGATGTTACGGACGTGCTACGGAGTTATTTGTGCAGATCAGATGATTCAGCTTTTTCTTATCACAGTTGTAAGAGAAGTTGTTTGTCTTTTACAGTAAACACGTTTTGATTTATAATCCCGGAAGGTCGAATGTGTTAAGCAAGTGCAGAGCACTTTATGCTTTGGGAAGAAAGGTTGCATTGCTATGGTAGCTTATAGTATGCACTTTCATGTTGTCATTTCATACATTGACCAAAAGTGTGTGTTCAAGGACCTGTCCAAGAACGTATGCCATGGTTCGAGACTGTCTTTATGTGTCCATGTGGCCTTTTTCTTTTATGCTGGCAGACAGCCAACAATTATGTTAAAAGAATATGAGAACTCAAGTGGTCGTGAGAGGCATTCATCAGTCGAGTTGTAAAAAGAATGTATTTACGAACTAATTCAGATTTATTTCTTAACATAACTGAGCAATGTTATTCCCTACACACGACCAGGGAGAGAAATTTGGTTGAAGTAAAGTGCTGCTTTGTTTATTGACAGAACATATGTTGGACTCACTCTCACCCATGGTTGAAAGCATCTTGCTTTCTTAAGGAAAGAAACGAATGGCCAGTAGCTATGCGGTTATGGTCAATTCAGCAAACCGCTGAATGAGTCTTTCTATGTGCACATATTTTAGTTGATTTTGCAGTTAAATATTGCAAGGAACAGATGATGAGCAGATTCTGGTAGTATCTTCATTGTTTTCTGACCATATATTCAATGTAGCGCTAATTTTATTTTACTTCCAACAAGCCTGCCGTCTGATGTGAGGCCCAAGCTCTCCTTTGCTTTTCTCATCTTGGAGGAATGTCGACTGGCCATTAGGAGATTGCCAGTGTTGTTGCTGCCTGACATCAGTCTACATTTACACAGTGGTTCCCAGGAGGCAGAATGCCAAGGCAATCATTCCATCTGCTCTGTGATCAGAATGACAAATCAATCCATTTTTCCCATCAATTTGTGACACCAGACACACAGCTGCTACAGTATGATGGCATGCATGTGGGTTATTGGGACTGACTTTTTGGTTATAAAGCAATCTCTTTTCATCCAAGATTCTCACAATAAATTTCCCTGCCGTACATTTTTGTCAAAAAAAGCACTGTAGTTGACAGTTTTGCTTTTCATTACATTCATTTCCATCTTTCCCACTTGAGTATGAAAACAAGCAAAGGGAGCGGTATCGTCCTGGGAATCGTGAGCTGTGAAACATTGGAATTCTATATATTTTTTCACACAAATGAGGACAGATAATTCCACATAGAATTTCTGCTTCATATGAGTCAGTGTGAGAAGCATGGGAAGTGTTATTTTTTATGTTATTGGAAGAGTTCTTCAATTTGAGCTTCATTTATCTCATTTCCCCATGTTAACAAATTTATTCAGCTTGGACTTGTGTGGTCGTGCTGTTTGTACAGGTGCGTGGACATATATCATGGTTGCACATTCTTAAAAGAATGATGTCAGACCACTCGAAACATTTCTCAAAGAACTTACTGTGGATGCTTTTGTTTTATGTGATCAGAGGAACTCTCAAAGTGTTGTTTGTTACAACACAAGTGGAAAATGACTCATAGTTATGAAGACGGATTGGAATGTTTTGTACATTACGTTTACAAGACTTCCAACACTACATTCTCTCTAGCTGACATAGTCAGTGAGGAGATCCAGATTTTGAAGGAAGCAGGGGACCCTTCCAGGCATCTTGTCATCCAGTTCCTACTTTTCTCTTTCTTTCCTTTTTTCATCAACACACACACACATATGCACATATGTTCATAATCATCTCAAGACTACCATTCAAATAAATTTCAGTTCACAACCAAAGACTATATTCTAGCCTGTATTCTAGCTCCCAACTACAGAAACTTGTAACCATGTAACCTTCAAAAAATAAGCTTATAAATGGAAGCAGTCATGAATATTTGTATATCATCAAGGACAATAAATTAGTCACACAGATGCCTAGAGTTACAGCAAAGATATTGTTTAGCCTCAGATAACGTCAGACAAGTTTCTACCTGAAACAGGTTCCTAATTGGTTGCCTCTCATATGGAACAAATGAGACCTTGAATGGTCACTTGATCCGTCAGTGGAAAGTACCCACTTTCTCTTCCAAGTTATCCATCAATCTTTTAACAACTGTTCCAGTAAAAGCTGTTGCTATGTTGAAGCATGGGTCATAAAGTAAGGCAAAGAAGCAATATTTTTACAGTCTGAGTTAGTCTGACTGTAAATGATCCAGTACTTACCTCACCCCTTACAACTAAAGTCAACACTTTGGTATACTGTGCAAAACAATTAAAGAGTTTTGCAATGATGGGAAAAGTCATTACTGTTAAACTGTCAGAATGTCCCGGAATGTTTAACTTCATTATGTTGCCTCATTGCATCCAGATGTAATGTTTTGTTCTTTTCTTTTTAGGTGAGAGATCAATCTTATGGGCAAATCCCAGACACAAGAGACATGATGGAATTATCCATCAAATCATATTATTATTTTGCTTATCAGGAAAGATATTTGTTTTATTCTACAGCCTTGTTAACAGCTTGGCACAAGACCTGTCTTGTAGAAATTATTCCAGAGTAAATGTTAAATTTTGTATAACTAAATGGAACACCCATAAAGAGTCAAATGTGGTGAATAATGTAAAAGGTGAATAATGTATGTAAAGTTAAAGTTTTATAGAATAAATCAAGTTTCTTTTTGTGATAACAAAAAGCCTGCCTATTAAACATTGGGTTCCACATTAATGCATTCAATAGTGACAATAGTCACTTGTCACCTTAAAATGAACCCTTTTAAATTATAAAGGATGTAATGTAAGAAAATATAGAACAAATATTTATTAATAGATACTTTATGTTAAACACTATTATTATGACCTGATATTACAAATGTCCTAAAATCTCAAATTTCACTAATATTTGAAGTCTCGTTATCAAATACTGTCACATTTCATCAATATTGGATTTATCGTTTTTCTTTAAGCTCCACCCTGAGGAGGGAGTACATAGATGCATTATTTAGCCTACAACTGATTGCTATCCTTCACTTTCTTCTCACCTGGTACTGTGGAACAGAATTCTGTGCATAAGTACAGGAAACCAGTAACCATGAACATGGAAACAAATCAACAAAACCAAAAATATTGATTTCCTGTTTATTTTGTTTGTTTTAATAACTCCGCTGGCGCCTCTGCTGTGCATAGATACGTAGAAAATGATGACCAAAAATACCCCTTTCCTCACCACCATGGAATTATGTTGTCATCTTTATCGGTGCAAATATGCACTTGCCAGCATGCGCCATAATTATGAGCAGGCTGGTAGGCTTGTAAAAGTGAAAAGCATCCCGGGGTCACTTTGATACTTGGTAGAGGACCAATGCATACAGCAGTTAACACTGCAGATGATTTCAAATGGACCGGCTCATTGACTGAGTCACTCACCATGAGTCACTCGGTGGTTCATATACCGGGTCAGTTGGGCTGATCAGTGGCTTTGTGTATCCAGGCTTTCCTAGGCTGCTACAGCTGTGCAAACACACACAAACACACACTAAAGCAAGCACACAAACATGCTGAGCTATACCCACATATTCATAGATTCACACACTGATATGTGAACTCATACATGCCTGCAAACTCTCTCACACACACAAACAGCTCTGATCTTGCTGATGGTACAATCTAATTAACAACATTCATACATCATTAGGGTGTTAATTCGTTGCCTCAGCAATACTTTATTGTTGCCATTAATTACAATCCATTATCCACTGATGATTCATGATGTGTTCAGTTAAGGTGCAACATCACTGACAAAATGTTAACAGCTGAGGTCAACAGGCTGAACATACACAAGATGATTCAAATGCTTCTCTTCAAAGTCAAATATAAAATGGGACAAATTTGATTTAAGGTAAATGTACTTTATTTATACAGCCCTTTACAGACAATCCTTTCGGTGTACCAAAGTGCTTTACAGCAGGTAATAAATAAAGAGAAGAATAAGTAAGAACAAATTAAAACAATAAAAGAACAGTGAAAGCAATAAAATACGACAAAATCAAATAAGATAAAATAAGATAAAAGTGTCATTATTCTACTGGGTAATGGCTGTATCTTTATGATAGCACTTTACTAACAGTGTTAGTAAACTGGCAATAATCACTGCTTTCATACCAACATAACAGAACACACCAGACTAAGCTTAAACCCTTGATTGCCCACTGAGATACTGTTTTACTGTCACTTCATCCTGTGTTTGTGCTTGTTCTGACAGACATTACCACAGTATGGATGAGTTCAGCCATTATGATTTACTGGAGGTCAGCACTGGCCGTAAAGTGGCAGAGGGACACAAGGCCAGCTTCTGTCTGGAGGACACCACTTGTGATTTCGGTCACCTGAAGCGTTATGCCTGCACTTCTCACACTCAGGTAACACAGCAAATAAAATTTGATTGAGAATGATGATACGTTTCACGGCCCTTACACCTGTACCTATGCACTGCAGTTGTGATACAGTGCATCTGGAAAAGTTTTGTTTCTTTTCAACCACCGCTTGTGTTTATTACATGAACTTATATTCACTTTTTGAGCTTTGCAACTGAGTCTCATCAGTAATCCTTACAACATCTTCCCATCCCTCTATTCCTTCAGGGTCTGAGCCCGGGCTGTTACGATACATACAATGCTGATATTGACTGTCAGTGGATCGATATCACTGACATCAAACCTGGAAACTACATACTAAAGGTGAGAGTCAAATGAGATTCAGATGTGAGTGGAAATGAAAAGTTTGTGGACAGCACCAGGTCATGTTTCATTGGAATCAGAGAGAGTCAAGGCCACCATATCATATTGATCCATGTAAGAGAGTTTTTAGGTTTCTTTCTAACCAGAGTTTTTCTGGCTGAAGCTCAGTGCCACTGGTTTCCCATTCATTATGTTGTCTATTTTCATGCATATTTCATTTGGCCAGGATTGCTATACGAAAAGATCACTTTTTAAGCATGTTTGTTGAGATCTACTGAGATGCAACATATCCTCCTTTCTTTCATCTCCAGCTCCAGGTTAATCCCAAGTTCTTGGTGCTGGAGTCAGACTTTACCAACAATGTGGTCAGATGTAACGTTCACTACACAGGACGCGCTGTTACAACAAACAACTGCAAGATAGCACAGTAAGTAAGACAGATAGTTATTTCAGTCACGTAGTTCTGAACTGACTTTGTCATTCACTGGTTTTTCATTGAATTTGTAATGTTAGAATCTGCATCGTGTTTTTTTTCATTTCAAACCTGCTTTTACAAAGTAGATACTGAGAGGTTTCCGTCATTAATTTTGAGTCATACTCTGCCCTATGATAGGGTGGTGGCTAAATGCAGTTTTCGAAAGAGCTTCACAGTGTTTTGGGGCACTTACCGGATTAATGGGTTCCTAGCTGAAGTGTTTGATGATTTAATGATTAATGTTCTCATTCTCTCCTAAAGATTAACAGCTACTAAAACTTTGATATTTTCCCTCAAAGGGAGATGTAAGGGCCTTAAACTTGCTAATAGCCCTGTTAGTAAGTGTATCATTGCACTTTGAAATACTATCATACCCTCTTGAAAGAAGTGCTTCTTTTAAAAGAGGTTCAAGTTTAAAGTTTGTCAAAGTGAACATTATGGTTTGAAAGCTGGACATAAAAGCTGTTTTTTCAACTATACAGTTACAAGTTGAAAAAAAAAGACGCACGCCACAGTCAGGTAGGCAGAGCCTGTGTATTTATTTATTGTTAAGAAAATAGCTCAGCAGATAGCAGCAGTAATGACTGAGGTGGATTTTTCCGATAAGTGCAAGCCCAGTCTGTTGCAAGACACCCTCATTTTACAAAACTAAAGGTGCAATTCACATAATTATCAAAGCAGGTTCAACTGTTACTTTTCAGTATATAGAAAAAACTTTGTCATTATTGTTACTCAGAAACTGCATTGTCAAAGATGATCAAATCTGATGACATAATCATACAGTGTGTTTACATGAAACGAAAAAAGATCGAATTATTGTGTTTGTCCAACCAAAACTGGATTTTTAAAATGCATGTGAACATGTCAGTCTGACCAAAATACAAAATCAACAGTCTTAAAATTGGGCTAAAACAACAACACCATACGTTTGTGGTTTAAATCACCCCTCCATGTAAATGCTTGAGTATACTCAAAGGGACCTAGGTGCCCTGCACATGTTTATTTATGTTTATCTTTTTGTAAAAACGTTGAAGCACAAGTTTATAATGATGCAGCCACATTTCCGATAAAGCTACTCTCATTCACACTTTTCTCTGTTTCCTGTTGGGTCATGTAGCCAAATGTATCAGAAATTGTGAATGAAAATCAGCTAATAAAGACTGCGTGTCAACCTGCGGTCACTAAAATCAAGTCCAAACTTGGTTACAAAAGTGTAACCATGCCGTTTCACTTCAGCCTTGCTGCAATCACCACTTTGTTCAAGATGGATGCAGGGTGGAAACAACGTTTTTTTAACTGTTTAACTCTTTCAGAATCTGTTGGAGTTATAAGATTTAGTCACAAGCTCCTCTGAATTCAATTTATTGAGCAAATGTCAAATCCACCTACAAAGGCCTGCAATGTCTTAGTCTCTTGTTTGTCACTTTGGCTAAAAGCCTCTGCTACATGAATGGAGCAATGTTTCTGAACTAAAAGTAAAGATCAGAGAAATAAATTGTGCTAAGTGTTAAAAGTAGTCAAAGTCAAACTTAATTTCACAGTGATAGTTTAATAATCGTACAAATTGCATAAAACATACATCAGAACAAGGCTTTAATTCCAAAGATTTTAAAAGCTTTCCTCTTAGTCAAAACCCCTCAATAATCTACAGTGTGAGAATCGAACGTGTTTTTCTACGTTAAAACATTTAAACCTATTAAAGACAAACAAATAAAATCATGAACCTGTTAATAATCATAATATATGATCTCTTTAAAGCATAATAAGGCTTTTGATCCACCAGACTTTTTGAAACCCTTCACTGGGCTTGGAGAGCTACAGAATCTCTCACAAAAGTGCTGTTTGTTGACTGCTTCTTTTACAGGTCTTGATCCAGCGCTGGAAGACTGCCACCTTAGAGTGACCCTGATCGCTATTCCATTGAAATGTGGATGGAGTCCATTTGTTGTTATTCATTGTTAATGTTGTTTGTCTTTACTTTTTTTTGTGCTGTTTTGGGATTCTGGACTCACAACTAACAAGAGTTCCACTGGCACTTACTATATGGTGGTTTAAAGTGAACATGCACACACTTAAAACAGTTTCATAATGCATAGTGCATGTCAGTATCCCAATGATGACTCAACAGCCCTGCATTATATGTTACATTATTCTCTTATATTTCTCATGTTCCAGCTCTACCAGTCTGATTTGGTTACACGCTAGTATGCACCACTGACTTTTCAAAAAGGTGTTTGCTGTATATCCACACAGATGAGTCTGAGTTCAGCTGTAAAGTAACAAATAAAATTAGGGAGAAAATCCTGCATTCACCCGTACTGTGTGGGGACAGACAGAGATGCCCAGTGACTCAGAAGAACTACAATGTGTCAGTTTGCTTTCCTCGTCCTCTCTCTTCAGTGCCTCAGCGGGTCAGGCTGGGACACTGTGATTCTCTGGGTGCATCCTGTTTAATGTTCTGTTAACAGCAAGTGGAAGACAGCAGGTCACTTCTGCATTTGTCAATATCAAATTTGTGAGTGCCCAAAAAAGACAGGCAATCAGTGCTTGCATTGTGTCCCTATTCTTTCCTTCTTATTTCGGTACAACAGGAACAGGAAACTCGACTGGCAGAAAACAGTGCTTTCAAGAAAACAAGACTCACAGTATGTATGCTGTATGGTTACAGCATCTAGTGGTCTCTTCTTCACCTACCAACACTGGTCAGATGGTACATCATCTATACCTTTTGAAGAATGTTTATACAAATATTCCACTGATGCACGATTTTAATGATGGAGATTATTTTTGATCTAATTGATTGTACTTTGTTTATCCATTTTCTCCTGTTACTTTATTTGTGAAATTCAATCATTTTATGTCTTTTTCTTGATAATCTGAGTTATTCAAATAGTACCGTATCTGTTGTTGTACAAAAACAGCACTGCACAGACTTTGTGTTGAAATGCAGAGTGGCAGACAGCAGTCTCTACTACCTCTCTACTTAAGTTAAATGTAGTTTCCAAAAGATTTCCCTTCAGTGGTTTAGTGTGGCCACCTACTTGTTCATATTTCATAAGAAGAAAAAAATATATAGAAGTTAGAATCTGTAAGATTTCAGTCCTGATTGATTTGGTAACACTGGCTGTGTGCTGGTACTTCACATCCTGAGGGGAAATGAGCAGCATTACTTGAACATACTTTTGCAGAAATACTGTATAACACAGTGGTAGATCTGTTTACAGCAATCTGACTATGTGCTCCACTCAAATGTGTGCCACACTGTGGCTGAACCATTACCATCTGCAAAATTTATCTGATCTTCTCTTAAAAAATGAAAAAAAAATGTCCGTTGTCTTGTTTTACAGATGCCTGCTTGGAGTTAGCCATAACCTTAGTGTGAAAAAAATCTTGTATTTCCTGTGTGCTTTGCATGATGTTTTGCCAATAGAGCACTTTTATTGTAAAGCCGCAGCAGCGAGGACTGTCCTGTCAGGTGTAAATTAAAACAGCAGTTAAAGCCAAAGGTGATGATTGTAGCAGTGAGATAAGACTGCAGAAAATAAAGCTGGATTACATACGTTCTTCGTTGCCACATGCTGTAAAAAAAAAAACATGTTACAGATATACAGTTATGTGACCAATTCATGTGTGGGCTCCCGCTTCTCCAGAATGAAACAGGAATTAAAAGGCATTTGCATCTGAATGAGAATGCCAAAACTACACTTGACCATAGGGCAGGGATTTTCAATCACAGTTTAGCCACACACATAATGCATGGTAAAACAGCAGACCCTGCACGATCATCCATCATACTCCTCAATACCATAAACCACAGAATAAATGAATGCCGCAGAGAAAAAAAACTCAAACCTAGCAATTGAATCCATGGTTAGTAAGGAAATGTTCATTAAGGTAATGAACCATTCTGAGGTGAGAACATTTTCTTAAAAATGTATTCATGGACTTCTATTAGCAAGGAGAGTAGCTTCCCCCTGCTGGCTGTTGGAGAGAATGCAGGTTTAAGGCCCTCAATACATTGGCTTAATTTTTCAGAACTGAAAGGTGCTTCCATCTTTTATATTCATTTTGTTATAGTCGATCTTCCATGCCTGTAAAGTGTGGAAAAGTAACCTCACAACTAACAAATAGTGATCATTTAAAGAGAGATAATTACTGAGTACAATTTATAAATATGGTTACTGATGTTTTAAACTTTTTTTCTGGTGATAATCATGTCTTTGCATATGAACATGTATGTTTTAAACAAACAGTGCAACAAAATTAATTTTCAAATTGTTCTTAAATACTTGTTGTGTTTCTTATTTTCTGCAGTTTTAGTCTTAGGTATTCAGTTTATTTCATATCATATGTAGGTGTTTTATTTTTTACTCTAAATTTTCAGTTCCGTGATAGCTCGAAATCATACAGGGGGCTCTTTCTGTCATCTTGTAACATATTCACCCATGGTCTGTATGTTAGCAAGTCTTTACATCACTATTTAATGCACTGGGTACCATTTCAGCATAATTTTTCAACATACAGGATATCTCAAAAGAATTGAGTAGAAGTTCCTTAACATCTGAAATAAGTACCATAAGAATGTAGTCAAATGCTCTGTGCTGCCGATGTCGTCGCTGTGACACTCATAACCACAGCAACCCAGATAATTGTGGTAGAAACTTGTTGCAAAAGTCAAGTCAGTTTTTCTATATTGCAGATCTAATAAACAAAAAAATGTTCATCAGGGTGCTGTATCAAAACAGAAAAAAAGGTCAAAGAAACACTGAAAAGACACGTTTGCTCCTATCATCCACATGCAAATGCTGTTTTTAGTTAGAAATGGAAATTAAAAAGCATTGTTCTCAGTCTATCTATCTATCTATCTATATATCAGTGTACTTGACAAACGGGGGATTTGGGCATCTTAGCATACTTTGCGCGTCCCCATTGTTACTATATGTAATGAGCATTTGCTAGAAATAATAACAACTGTACACCGATTCGTCTGATGTTCACTTGGCTTTCATCTTCTTTATAGTCTTTCTTTTAGTTATGCATTGCACAAACTACTCTTTTGGTTCTGAAGTTTAAACCTCAGCTCAAAGGGCATGCTCGGAATGTTCCTCTCTTGTATTTTAACTTGTCGTTCTTGTAAACATTATCGCCACCTACTGGCACAGCAGGATTATTTCTGCGCACTTTTCTGGATGAAGATATTTTTATCAAACAGGGGAAATAAATATTAAGAATTAAATATTCGTAGTTGTGTAATCAAGGCTTAAAACACACAAAAAGTAAACTAGCTGTAAAAAACGTTTGCATATGAAGCAATTCAATCGTAAAATCTATTAAATCAGTTCATCAATTTGCTAAAAAATGCAAACTTTGAAAAATTATAATAAAACAGGAAGCAGGAAGAAATACGGAGCAGGAAGTTGTTTTTTTTTAAGAAATATTGTCTATATATGCTGTGCAATATCACTTACAGTGGTTTAAGTTTCATTTTTTAAATTAACTTTAAAAAGATTTAAAATCTTAAAACTTTAGAAAGACACAGACAGAGGCCAAGCAAGGACACCATTAACAAGAAAAATGGATTGACGCAGGAGTTTTGATGCTGAAGAGATTGAAGATGTAAAAAGATATGCACACACTCATTGTTATTATCACGAGCCATGTAGGTAAAAGAAAGAACAAAGGATCAGAAGAAGCATTGTCCATTAGAGAGAAATCTATTTGTGGAAAACAAGTGAAAAACTGTGAGGTGGGCCTATAAGTCGCTGATGTTAGCTAATGATTGCTAATGGTTTTTTTTTTATGGTGCTGTCAAGTTTGCCATAACACATCAGATCATATCAAAACAAAATGATCATTTACTTGTAGAATATTCAACAGGACAGAAAAGTCAACCTAATTCCAAACGATTAGCTTGTCTGTTATTCATCATATTACACGCTGTATAGCAAAGCAAAGCTACATTTTACAAAGCCAGAGACATTAGCTGTTTCACACTGAGATCCGCTACCTTAGCGGGTCCAAATTGCCACTTCATCCCGCGTCGAGCAATGTGAAAGCTTGGCGTAATAGGTGACCCGTGCCGCCTGAAGCCGAGTTCCGGGGGCGTTGCCTATTGGCAGAGCGTCACATGAAACACATAAAACACATAAAACGCTGGGCGTGTACAATGATGTAGGCACAACCCATGCGTGGAACTTCTTTCTCATGGCTTTCAGTTTGATGGTCACCTGCGCCTTGCTGCGTGGGAAACCACGCTCTGTCATCTTTCTCGCCAGCCCTTCCAGCAGAGGTCCATCTTTCACCATCCCCGACATGTGGCGGTAAATAACGTCCTCTGCTCGGAGGCTGAAGAGCTCGCGGACCCTCCTTTAAAAATTATTTTAAACTCCTCACGTCACGCCACGCCCACGTCCATCCCGCGTCAATTGCTTTCACATCAAATTCGGCTCAGCAAAAAGACTAGGGTCCGACGGGGGTCGAATGGCGAATCGAGTTGACACACCAGCCCGGGTCGTCAGTGTGAACGCAACAGCGGACACGCTAAATTCGCGAATTAAACGCGGGTTCTTCCTCAGTGTGAAAGGGGCTATTGACACAGTTGAGAAATCAAGGACAAACTCTTCACTTTGTAAAGAAGATTAAATAGCACACAGTTCCCATCAATAGCTGTTTTCACACTGAGACCCGCTACCATCGCGGGTCCAAATTGCCACTTCATCCCGCGTCGAGCAATGTGAACGCTTGGCGTATTAGGTGACCCGTGTCGCCTGAAGCCGAGTTCAGGGGGCGTTAGTGGCAGAGCGTCACACAAAACACATAAAATGCTGGGCGTGTACAATGATGTAGGCACAACCCATGCGTCGGAGGTAGGGTTAAATACACCTGTCTGCATCAAATTTTTCAAACCAACGATGGCGGGACACCTTGAGGACTTGTTTTTGTTGCTGGCTGTTTGTTCATTCACGCAAGTGTATATGCAGTTGGCGTGGCACATGTCGAAATATGGCCAGTCCAATCGCCCTCTGCCACTCCTGCCGTTGTGGTCATTAACCGCATGGAACTTCTTTCTCATGGCTTTCAGTTTGTTGGTCACCTGCGCCTTGCTGCGTGGGAAACCGCGCTCTGTCATCTTTCTCGCCAGCCCTTCCAGCAGCTACCTGTCCATCCTGTCTTTTAAACTCCTCACGTCACGCCACGTCCACGTCCATCCCGCGTCAATTGCTTTCACATCAAATTCGGCTTGGCAAAAAGACTAGGGTCCGACGCGGGTCGAATGGCGAATCGAGTTGACACCCCAGCCCGGATCATCAGTGTGAAAGGAACAGCGGACACGCTAAATTCGCGAATTAAACGCAGGTTATTCCTCAGTGTGAAAGGGGCTAAAGACTCACTGGATGTCTCACTGCCTTTGCTCGTACATTGGTGTCCGGACAGGTTACCATGGGTGGAGACAATGAACCAGCTGCACAAAGGAAACTGCTATCAGCTATCAGTCTCCTGCAATTCAGTCTTCTACATCCCATTTGAGATTCCATCAAATCTACTGGTACATTAATCAGCTGCACAAGGGTAATATTTGTAGCAATGCCGCTGTATTTTGTGTTCAACCGAAAGAATCAGTGTCCTGGGTTTCCTCTGTGAAATATGGCATTCAGACATCACAGACATTCTTCTTGAGGAATTTCCTGTCCCCCGGAGGAATTACAGTCTGTGATCTTGTTGTGTTGATATGTGCTTCTCACTCTCATATTTGGTCTGTCCTAACAAAACCTCGACCCCCATGATGTTACTTCCTCCTGCGAGCTGTTTGTTCAGGCTGTTCACACAAAGTCAACTGCAGCATTTAACATAAAGCTGTTTTGTGAAAGTGGCACACACACAGCTTTGTGTGGTTATGTTAATGTGGTGGTGTGTCTTGGTGTATTTCTGATGAGGTAAAGAAATAATAAGATGCATTGCAATGTCAGGGGTATTCCCTGTATGAAGTCACTGGATAGACTTTGCTGTTCCTGTTGGGAGAACTCACAGTTTTATTTGTTTTTCAGAGGCATGGTTCTTTGTTTGTTTCTACATTGTTTCCTGTAGCTGCTATTCAAATAGTGTCTCTAAAATCTTATATTCCTCAGTGGGTTGTGAGCAGGAACTCTCAATGTCCACAAGGAGCCTGTTTTTATAGCTCCAGCTCTATGCTCTTGTTGTTGGTAAGGACAAGGACTTACTGCTGCACATTCCCTGCAGCTGCATCTATAATCGCTGTCAAAGTCATTGTTTTTCATACACATAAATGATATAGGACCGAACAAATATCCAATAGTGATTATTCAAAATGTGGATCTCTGAGATGAGGAAAATAAACAGTACACCAATATGGGCATGGTTTTAAGATACTAAAGCAAGACGAGAGTGGAGGGACAGGTTGTCACAAGCGGTATGTTTAATAGTAGGAGGAGTTGCCAGATTTGTCAGATTCTACAATAATTGTAGGAGTCAGATCATGCTAATCACCTACCAGGTTGTGCAGTGACATTGGTCTTCTTGATCCACAACAAACTCAGGGTGAGATACTCCACGTATGGATGCTCTTTCGGTTCAAACGGTCAAAAAAAACCATTTGACTATATCTGATCTACTGACATTTTGTAATCCCCTTGGATTGTTGCAGATCCCTCTTCATTCAATGCATGAGCTCTGCAAACATGTCAGCACCTGATCAAAAAAATGTGTGGCAAGACGGTTTGTTAGTATCCTGAATGGGGAATGATTTTGTATATGTCCCGCGGAACCATGCTACATGTGAAGAATAAATCCTTTACACATGTTTATGTTCTGCTTTGGGCAACAAAATGTTTTGTCTGATCGTCGATAAGCAGAGGATCCGCGAGAAAAGCTCTGAACACCCTCAAGACAAATATTTCCCTTACCAACAAGCCACACTGACTTTACTAGAAAACCTGTGTAAAAGAGCGGGGGATCTGCAGCTGCAAGCTTGCAACCTAATTGAGGAAACAGATCAAGTGAAGTGAAGCGAGACTGATTAGATCTTCCAGCATTCTCAGTGGCAAGATGTCATTGAATACACAAAACACCCGCAGGAGTGAAAGTCATGAGCGCAATTGTGGCGATGCAGTGAATGGAGAAAACATGAGGGAACACCTTTTCTAGAGCTTAAAGTGATCTGTTATTTCCAAATAAGGGTTGTATGTGGCAAATGGCCTCTGGATCAAATTTCTGGCCTTACCAGGGCAGCAGGACACCACTGAGATTTTACAGTTTCTGTACTGACTGCACAGATTATGCTTAAAATGGAGGCTGCGGTGATTCAAGAAGTACGAAGGTTGTTAAACCTGTGATTCGTCACTATTTACCTCCACTGGCATCTATGTAAAAGTGGTGCCTAAAAGCAAGCTGTGGTTTTAAAAAATAACAAACAAAAACAAGATAATTGAATGACCATAACTTCTGATCAGTTCATATTTCCCATCAATCCTCTCCTTTATGGTCTCACATTTATTTTACTTAAGTTGTGCAAAGCCACAAGTTTTACTCTGATGACAAGATGACTCACTGATTCACACCAACCGTAGCCTCCCCTTCCCCGTCCCATTTCAGCTACAGCCAGTGTGTACATTAGTTCATGACGAGGTCACGTCATCAAGGAGAGTTTATGTTTCAATTTTGATTAATATAACTCTGGACACTTTGCCTCCACAATCTGCATGTAGCTCGTGTCCAAGCCTTTTGACGCTTTTACTAAACACATCTTTATTTCATAGAATCGACTAGTTCTGTGGCAGTTTTATAATAGTGAGCATAACTTTTTTCCATACATTGTACATGATTTCAAAAAACATGTTCTAAGTCCATCTCAAGCAGAATTTTAAAACACTCTTTGCACAGAAAAGTAACACAGTTTCTTCAGATTAGTTGGACTTTCCCTGCATGAAAAAATAAATGATATAAATGAATAAAACCACTCTCATGTGAACAGTTGGCATACAATAGGACATGGCTGAAAGACACTTCCAGTCCTCACCGAAGTAAGTCTATGCAGGCATTATTGAATTTAGTGGAAAAGAGAAAAGGGACAAGTCTATGAGTTGATATTGCCAATGTGAAGAAGAAAAAAAAAAACTCCCGACTTGAGGTCTAATTTCTGCAGAGCCTACTGTGTAGAGATTCTGTGGGACAATATCAAGGCCACAGGTAATTCATCTTCTGGCTCCAACCTAATTAAATGACTAAAGATGTGAAGAAATCTTCATTTCCGAGGAGATAAACACATGGCTGCATAGGATAGGTAAGAGGAATAGCTGGCATTGTAAAGCATAAAAAAAGATGCCGATGAGAAAATACTGGCAGGGAGATAGTAGAGGGCTGAAGACCTTTGAATGGTGAGCAAAAAAAGGAAGAAAAAAAATCAGTCTAGTGATTTACATGCCTCTGCACTTGCTGGCTCATTTGTTTTGATGATAGCTCATCCTGCACACAGAGCTGACTCCACCATATATATCTGAATTAACAAACATTCTGCTGCTTGTGTTAACACACCCCATCGAATGACATGAGCATTATATGAGACGAAGAAGCAGCTTGTGTCAAAGACACAAGGCTCATTGGAGTGCACTGGCTGGCAGTTTAAATACTACCTGGCTTGTCTTTGGTGTCTGCTGCAAAAAGACTTCTATCTCACATCTTAATTTCCTCACTTTCCTCTCCCATCAATAAGAGGTATGCAAATTTAGGATTCCTCCAACATACCTTGGAGTCCTCGTGGCTACAACAACTGGGCAATTAATTCTCATTAAGGCTTTCCTGTCTTAAAAGGCAGGAATTTAAGTTGGGATATTCATGTTTATCGTCTGAGGCAATTGGAACAAATGAGAACACCTTGTGTAGGCAAGACAGACTTTAAGCCGCTGTAATCGAGTAGCCGCAGATTCTCCTGATTTTCCCAACCTCCCACCCCTCTGCTGGCTCCACAGGGAGTGTCAATGATGAAGTCGGCCACGGGGAGCGACGGCCCTGCACCACTGTGCTCAGCCTCTCTCCCTGCTGACAGGCCCATATTTCACCAGACTCATTCTCAAGCCTCTACTGTCACCGTTTCCTGCACTGTCAGGGGATGACTCCCATCATCAGATTGGTGATTTCACAGGCTGGTGGCAGCAGCATTCCTTTGTGGTAGCTGACAGTCATGGCCTTGCTCCAGACAGCTGGGTGACCCCCCCCCCCTTGGGTTGGCTCTTATTCCTCTCATCATGCACACGTAAAGATGATCTGGGGTGGAAATCTCATGAATGATGCCAATTGCTTCAGGGGTGCAGCTGATACATGTATTTTATTGAGTTTTTAGCAAAAAAAAAAGTTTTTAAAAGTCGGAGGGCAGTTCTGTCTGCACCTATATTGTGTTTCCAGAGCTGAGCAATTTCATCCATTGCTTTCTTGTTAAAGGAATACTTTGGCATGTCAGAAATGTCCTATTTCTAATAGATTTCCGATAGATGAGATGATATATGATATTTGTGACCAACAGTTAGCTTAGCTTTGCATGAATACATTAAACAGAGGGAAATAGATTGACTGTCAGCAAAGAGGAACTAACTTCTCTCAGCAAGAAAGCAAACAAACATAATTCTACAAAACTGTCTATTTAAAGGTAATGTATACACCTAGTGTAAACATGCTTTTTGGCAGAGTTAGTATAAATATTGGATAAGTCTGGACTTGACTGTTAGTTACGTTGATGTCAGGCCCCAATACATTTTGACAAGGTAAAATATGTTTGAAAAGTTGGCTATTTTCATCGTTTTTAAAGCTGTTAAAAGTAGCGCTCCTTTAACCCTAGAACACTAAGGTACATTTTTGTAATATCATCAATAACGGGTATTATATACACCCCCCAAAAAAATTCCTCATAATAATATATTAAAACACAACAATACATGGCAAATTTGAGTACTCTCATAAAACAAAACAAAAAAGGTACCATGCAGGGACCCTTTAAAAAGGCTCTAAAATAAGTGAAAAATTAGGGAATCATTAATGAGTTTAAAAAAAAAAATCAATAATGCAGTTGGAAACGTGTTCCTCAGTCCAGCGATTCTTAGGACATGAGCAGTGCATGATTGAAAATCACCCAACATTAGTGTTCAAGGGTTAAGATACACCTTCTTCATTTTTTATCTTCTTGTTTACATACATTCTTTCTGATTTTTAATGTTTTTATAATGTTCAATCCTACTTTTGGTGTGTTCGGACCAAATATAAAGTGAACTGTGTGCGCGATTACGTATAAAGCCAGTGGACAAATAGTAATAAATGCAATTTTTTGCCATTCGAAGCGAATTAACGCGAACATGTATCCGTGCAAGTTAAAAACCTTTTAAAAGTCAACTGCAGCAAGAATCAGTAGATGTATTTATGAATTAATGACAGCAATCTAATAGATAATGATGGACAAATCGAACATTGCTGCTAGTGTGAACTCCATGATTTTACAGCTGTCATCTACAAAGACAGAACTATAGAAGAGCAAGCATCGAGAAAAGTAACTGGAGCTGCAGGACTACCACGCAAATTCGAAAAATGCGTATCAGTTACTGCATCAGGCATTTTGAATGGGAGTCAATTAGAGCAGGAGATGTTTTGGAGCCATCACCATGTGGTAATAATGTTAGCACACGTTTAGACACTTCTTAAATCAACTTGTCCATCTTTTATAAACTCAGCAATTCTTTTAAATAATGTTAAAAGTCTAATTCCTATTCTCAGTCTTTGAAAGACTCAGTGAAGTTATTCATTTTTACATTACTCTTTTCTCATTACCAATAACATCTTGTAGGAAGTTCCATCATCTCACAAAATCACAAGTGTTTGTCTTTTTGCTGTTAAACCATCATTACCAGCAACCAATTCACATAGATTTTCAAATGGACACATTTTCAAACAATTATAAATATGATTATTGTTTTTGTTGTTTTGTTTTTTTTCCTTCTCCATTCTATTTTAAGCTGGCATGATCATTAACTGCCCAATTTGCAGGCTGCAGATGCACATTCTCAGGGGCAGAGTTAAACGACTCACTCCCACACATTCAGTTTTTCTTGAGGTCATTTTGTAAACTCATTTGTCTAAACGTTTGTTTTGAATTCTTGCCATGAGCTGTATTTTCTGTGCTGTAAATTACCATGTTGAAGAGTAAATGTCTCTACATAACCTTCTCCCTCATCTAAACTCTTCAATTGTACTTCCGGGATGTCTGAGGGGGACATTAGCTCCATGTTTAAATCTGTGTGAGATATCGACAGATGTGCTGTCACGTCTCTGTGTTTCCATGGTTTCATGTCTGTACACCTTTGTTTAGGCAGTGATGTGTATATCTGGGTGTGTATGTAGTTCACAGCATGGTAGAGCACTTTATCTGCATCTCTGAGAACTGAAACACAAAGACTCGCTATGTCCAGTCAACTTCAGGTCATACTGTGGCCTTTATAAGCACCTTCCTTCATTCTTTCCTACAGCTTCTCTGCACTCCACTGTCGGTGTAACTGATCGTGAGGAGGAGCTGCATGTCAGAAAAGCTTAGGTGTTAATGCAACATTAGCTTCATAATTAACTCAGTCGTGATTTCCGTTTCCGTTTATCTTTTCTAATCTAAAGACCAGGTTTCAGAATGTTGTCTTTTTCAACTTCTAATTATCTTTGTGATACCATAGGAATCACTGAGAGAAAAATACAGTCTGAAGCATTTTTTTTAACATACCCGTGTTAAAGGTACTTTAAAAAGACATGTTGTGTATTTGTAAATGTACTGATTTGGATCACAATCTCAGAGAATAGATGGGCACAGTGACAGACTGGATCTACATCCATCAGCTAGATATAAACATGACTCCAGATTAACAATGATTTTATTTCTCTTTGTTAGATGTGTAAAAAAGCTTTCATTGGTGAACAAGTTGACAATAAGATGGGTAGCTGGGTTTTGAAATAAAAGTTTCAGCTTATAGGCTAAGACTAAGAAGAGGTTTAGATAGACAAATGCAACAAAGCCATAATATAATGATACTGGGAAAAACAGGTCAGTGGAGGACAACATTAAGTGTGGTGAGACCAAATGCTTGTCTGTTTTCCTTCACCAGCACAGAGAGTCACATACATAAAACTGCAGTACAGAGGCTAAAGAGTAACGTGGCTTATTTTGGAATCACATATCAGATTAAACTTAGGCCCTATTGCTATAACATGGCTTCAGTAACCACCAGCCTAACTTGTGTGATTTCATGTTCAAATGCAGTTTTTGATTTAGTAGAATGAGACGATGAGAGGTTTTGTTTCTGTTCAGCCTTGATTTGTTATGTCTGTTCGCCTAAAGTTGCAAATCTTTTCCACTACTCGTCACGAGAAGCGTCTATATGTTCAAGAATCTTTCTTTGTTGGTGGCTGCTGGTGGGCCCGCGGGGTAGCAGTATTGGAGTATAATTTCATCCCCCACTCCACAGAGTAATTCTATCACTCTTACAGCCCGGGGAGAGGCAGACAGTAGCCACAAGAGCATCCACAGATAAATCCATTTCAAGTGTATTTTGAATTTATTCTCTGATGGTCTCCTGCTCATTGGATGTCAAGGGAGAAATTGTGTTTGCTGCATGTTAATTTGTATCCAAATATAACTTTTGGTGTGGGCAAGTGGTATCAATCAACCTGACATTCTCAGACTTTTTGCATTTTTGTGCAGACTTCACAAACACTGAACTTGGAAGCAAAACAGGGCATACATAGTGCCCCTGGTGGGTTGTCTGTGGGACTGGTTGACCACAACTGTGGGCCAATACTGCCACCTAAAGGCGTAGGATTTGCATCATGTTTATGATTTCCAATCTCAGTAAAGTTTAATGTGACTAAAGTACAATTTGCTGTGTGTAATGTATTGGAAACAATTTAAAAAAAAACATTTTGATGATTGAGTAGAATGTCCCAAATTAAACAGGCAAATATGAAAAAAAACAATCAAATAGCACGAAATAGTCTTCAAATTTCATTTGCTAAACCAAAAAAAAAAGAAAAAAGAATAAATAGAATAAAGAGAAGCTTGATTTAAATGTTTCCAAATCCCATTTAGGTAGAAATGCTTGAGCATCCTCCTCACCAACAACTGTTCTCTTAGTCTGTACAAACCATGATTTTGACCCTGTCCTTTACTGCTTGGATTTTATTTTATTTTTTTCAAAGGCTTATTTGGGGGCTACTGCCCTATATTTGATAGTTGATGGACAGGAAAGGGGGCAAAGAGAGTTGGGAAAGACAGGCAGCAAAAGGCCTGAGGCTGGGACATGCTGCATAGAGGACCTTCAGCCTCTATACACAGGGCTCCTGCTTAGCTAGTTAAGCTGTACAGCGCCCCATGTGTGTATCTCTGTTAGCATTATGCAAATTTCAGCTGAACAAAAACTGCAAACTGTGATCTGTGAAGGATGCATAAAAGGTATGTGTTTATAATGGAGATTTTCATTTCATACTAAATCCATCAGCGCCTCTCTGTGGTCAAACAGGAGAAGTCAGGTTCACTTCAAGACTCAACATTTAAATCTTACATAAGAGCACATGCTAAGCTGACATTCGGTGCAAGACTTTCACGCTCCTAAATAAACCTATTGAGTGTTTGAATTGCTTTTCCTTTTCTGAATTTAATGCAACCATAAAACTTATATAAACTTGTCATGTTAGTGGTGTTTCCAGTGTAAGGTAGACTGATAACAGGAAGCATTGTGCACATCAAAGAGGCAGCTTCTCCTAAGTTCAAAGTTGAGCCTGGAGGAACTCTCAAAATTGTGATCATCAGTTACTACTGAAATCAACTTGAAGACCTGCAGTAATACAGTTTCTTATTGTAAAACAGAGACTTCCTGAGAACACTGCTACATTATTTAATTTCACAGTACAATCAGTGACAAACAGTTTATAAATACACTGACATTTTGCTGAGATGAAAGAAAGTAAAATTATTTCAAGTAAAGTTACAAAATTGCATAGGATTTTTGGTCCACTTTTGAGTTTTAAACACAAGAAAAAACTAAAGTAACAACTTGATAGTTTATAATCCAAACAGTACAACAACAATGTACTCAATATATGTATCATTATTAAAGGTAAATGTATTGCGTATGAAGAATTGATGGAAATTTCATTCACAAACATTTGTGGAACTGCAGGATCTAAATCAAAGCAGCACATAGCTCCCATAATGGAGCAACTACAGAAACACTTATTCAAAACTATTATTTATTTCAAAAGAAAAAAAACATCATATGAAATTGTGTGATACACCAAATATATTTTTATGCCCTTTGATACAGAAAGGCAAAAATCAGTTTCCCACAGATGTTCAGTGCCCTCCTCTGTTTTTTCCATCCTACAGACTTTAAACTTGATAATGGTTTCCATGATTGGAGATCATGGAACTTGCAAACTTCCAAATCTTTGGCATTACATCTTTGACACCTCTTGTCTTGACGGTGCTACATCTGGTTTTCATTATATTGTGGGCTGGAGTACTGCTCCTGCATGGCTCCAGCAGCTGCCCCCATTGCGGCCTGCTGGGCTGCTTCCTGGACATGAGGGTTCTTCCAGGCTCCTGTGGCCCATTCCTCCTGAGCTTTGGACATGCTGGCCCCAGTGCCACGGTAGAAATTATGGATCTGCATGCACGGTGGGATCACAAGTCATCATTAACATCATTATGGGCGGAAGGTAAGTGGTCTTAAGCACTTTCATTAATGCGCATATGGTTTGTTAGGTTCTATTATTCCAAATCATTAAGTCTGTCAACCAATTTGCTTTTAATTGCCTCAAAGGATTCTGTCACTCTGGTGACAAACCTAACAATATAAACAGAATCAATCTCATATTCAGGCATGCCGTTTATGTTTTTATGTTCATTTCTACACAGAAAAGCACATGTTAAACTCTTACCTTGGTTAGTGCAATGAAGGACAGCGAAGCCACAGCAGTGAACATAATTGTAGGGATCAGCATGATTAATGCGATAAAAATGTTATAGCTGAAGAAGGAGATGGTGGCCAACCAACCACTGAAAATCAAAGAAAAAAAAACAACTGTTACAAGTGTAGGTTTGAAAGATACAATCTGAATACAACAGGAACTGCTGTGATCTGTTATTGGATTATGTGGCGATCATCCATATGAAACCACAGTTGAACATCTGGATGCTAAAGGCTTTTTATTGTTTAGTTTTATTACTCGTGCATTAGAACATCCATTTGCACATTGTGACATTTATAAACTTTATGGAGGCTGTAATATTCATTTCTGATCATCAGCCTGAGTCAAGCGATATTTGACGACCACTTTAACAGCCTCTCAAAATCTAAGAAAAGGGCTATCATAAAAGTTATGTCTGGGCAAAATTTAATGGTGAAGTAACAAAACTTTTTTTTTTTTTTTTGTGGACATTTGTGCCATATTTGACAAACGCTTTACAGATATCACACACACAGGAACGGGAGTGTGAGTATTTTTTCGACAAACCGAAATGATAATACCTTTTTTTTCCAAACATAGTGACAAGCATGCAAAAATTCTGATTCTGATTCAGTTACTGTCAGTCAATATGAGGCATGATAGCGCCGTTCATTTCTAATCTCTGACTCTTACCATACTCCCCATCCTGGGATCCCTATGCTCTGGATGATGCTGATGCCAACTTGGGCCATAAACACAAAGAAGAACAGCATGAAGTTGAAGGAGCTGTCATTCCTAAGAAAAACACAAAAGTTCAATAAGCATTTATACTTACATAGCCCTAAAGCAATGTGCCACGCCTATTTGCACCTTCCAGCTTTTTGTATGTACACATACACATGTAGAGGGGGCTTGGAAGAGAAAATGTTAAGAACCCTTGTTCAAAACAACAGTCATTTTCCCCAATTGTAATCTGGTGAGGACAAAACACACACAGGCCAAGAAGATAAAAAAAAAAAAAGTTCGGAAATTCAAAATGATCATGCTCGTGTGATGTGCAGTATGTCCTAAAAAACTTGTTGGTTTTTTTTCTAAGAAAGGGATGTTCTTAAGAAAGAGGGGACAATCCAGCAGACCTGACACAGGACCCGAGGGATGCATCTGGACCTTCAGTTTATTCATCTACTGTTCACTGAAGCTTGCAGTAGAAGCTTGAAGATTGTAGTAGAACACAGTAAATATTCACAGTCACAGATATTTTGAATAGATGATCTCATATTTTGGACATGAAACTCAAATTGCCTCAAATGAGTTGAATGACTTAAAATTCAAATTCAAATTTAAATGTCATTCTTTAAATTGATACAACTTTATTTCCGGTTACAACCAGAGCATTGTAAAAAAAAAAAAAAAACACAACATAAAAAAATAAACATAATAAACACTGCATAGAAGTGCTTTTTTCTTACTTGAAGGCCTTGTAGATGGTCCTGAACCAACAGACATAGGAGCAAGGAGTGAACATGAGGAGCCAAATGAGGGCCAGGCCAAAGTTGGTCACTCCCCCTCCACCAAACATCCAAACAAAGCAGGCAATGAGATTCACAGCAAGGGTTGCACTATTCACTGTAAGAGCAGCACAGAGGAATTTCAGACACTGATGTAAACACAGACAAACAAACATCTATTTAATACATGCACATGCAAACGGAGAGAAGAGTTTGATTTGAAAGAAAATTTGAGGGTATGTCAGAGTAGTAAGCATCAACATGATATGGCCAAAAGATGGTTTGTGTCCAGACTTTTAGCTTAAACATTTTCTTTTATCTACACTTGGCTCTTCTTTGGTCTCTGCTCTCTTGTCCCTTCTACTGTCAAAGGAACCATCAATGATGGCCACTCACTTTCAAATGCTGGCCCATGGCGAAGAAATTGGGTTTCACCAACATAAATATAAATACATTCTTTAAAAGTCATTCTCTTTAGAAAACACCAAATGCACAACCAAAACAAATGACTGTTGGTTTCAAATGATTTTCACAAATGACACAAGAAGAAGAATGCAAAGTAAAATCTCTCAGGTGCAACAAGCAATGTGCACACCACACTCGCACATTGAAACATTTATGAGAGAAAAGCTACAGAAAGTTGCCACAAAAGATAAATAAATGATTTCACTTTTGAGCAAACTGGGACTTTCAATACCTTCTTACGTTTAGCTTTTTTGAAAAAGAAGACACCTGTAAGGAGAAAAGATAGTTCTACATGAGAGACACATATTTTCTGTTATATTCCATACAGAAAATCTCTCTGACAAGGCAGTCAAAACTTATATAGAGAGAAGAGGCTCTTCTGAACTTGTTGCATTTGGATAAAAATGAGTTGCAACCTGGCATCCACACCTGAGCTCCCATTTTGTGATTTTTTTATTTTCAGCTGTTTATTTGCTTGTTCCCATGTACTAAGTTAGTATTGTGTGGCAGCAGTGCACAAACGTTGGGCTTTTTCTTGCTTCTCTCCCTGACCTTTGTCCTCTTGGGTGACTTCACACACAGGAAGGGAGCTTCCAGAGGAGAACACCATTGTGCTTCATATTTACAGTGTAATAAACTAATAAACTCATCTGCTCAGGGCGGTGCAATGACTCTGCGTATTTACTGCATAAAACATTGTCACATGACAAGCAATAAAGCTGTTCTTGGATCAAAGCAACAACAAATAAACCTTATCTCTACTGTTACAATGACCTTATAGTGAGCTGATCACAAAGGAAAATACACTCAGGAATCAATCAACATGAAAATGACATTGATTCATTTTTAAAACATAAGCTCATAGAAGCCTAGCACAGGTTAAAGTGATAATAGAGTGCCATAACCAGTTGAGAATCAATTGTAGCCACTCACACATCCACAGGTGGTACATTTTCTTGCACATGCTGCGGTGCTGTTCGGGGATCTCTTCAAAGTCTTGATAGAAGCATGGCTTGAGCGGAATGAATCCAGGAATTGGAGGGAAATTGGGCTCTGCAACAAATACCAGACACGCAGACGATATTAGTCTCTTTATAACTCGCTAAAAAACCAAACAATAAAAAACTAAACTTTTTTTTCCCCATGGACTGTTTAATTACTGACCAGCCATGTGGATACGGTGTAGTTTCCCTTTGGATTTACTCCTCCTTCTGACCTTTCAGCCTGTCAAACAAGGGAAACTTCAGGTTAGTGTAAACTACTGTAGCTGACAATTTGCAGATGCTTTGTTATGCACTCACTGGAGTAGGAGTGGATCATGCAAAACCTGGCATATGCTACAATAAGAAAGTGTAACCAGAGGGTGTCATGGCTCATCGCGCTGGGGGATTTATTGTGTGAGCCCTCCGGCCACGACTGTTGATAATATCCGAACGGCACAATCCTTCCGGCTTCATCAGCCATCAGCAAATGCTAAGACAGACTGGGCACTAGAGCACACAGTCACATGTAAACTGTTACCAGATGAGGTGCACCCGTGCATAGTCGCTACACACGACGGATGTTTTATGGCAGGCTATCGCCGCTTGGAATTAAGGTTTCTTCGGGAGACCTAATCTGCTTACCTCCTCCAGAGAGCAGCCGCTCTTATGTGTAATGTGCTCTCCCACGGAGGCTCCACCTGCGCGTTGAAAGCTCTGTGAATGATAAATCCGCCGGTACCTACAGCAAAGCTCTCAGACTGTTATAATATTTTTCTTCTGCACTGTATAACTGCAGCAAGAAATTCTTGGGAACCTAACCCCTCGACCAATCACCTCGCATGAGTCTGCTGTCACTTTGATTCAGGCCAATAGGTGGATTACTCTAATCCTTGACGTTATATTGTTGACCCAATCACGTTTTAGTTCCCTGTCCATGGTGCTGAACACGGAGATTAGAAAAACAATCTGTACAGTACCGACTGCTTCTCTAATGTAACAAACACCTTGCTGACAATTAGAATAGCTGTGAATGTCTGACACACTGTCTGTTGTGTATTCATGTATTTCATCAGGAGAGTGGCAATAATATAAAAATATGGATATCCAGGTTCGAATCCTGCAGCTCCTGTAAACGCAATCCGGTTGTCTTTAAACCGTCTTTCCTCATTTCCTCTTAATTTCCATAATATTTTGTGTAAAGGTCATTTCAATATGTGAATTCTACAGCTCCACATGGGTCAGGGTTAAGGAGTATGTCAGCTAATTATTCATTTTAAATGAAGGAATTGATATACACAATCTTTAGCACTTCACAGGTAAAACATTGGCCAGATATGTACAGAAGCAGTTAAGCTGCTGGCCCATCGCAGTGTGTGGGATTAACTAACTTCTCATGGGATTTACTGACTTCTAGTGGTGAGGTTGCAAATTGAAACCAACTCAATACCCATCAACCATCCCTTCAAAGTCAAAAAATATAGTGGCCACAACAACTGCAAAAATAGATGAATAAATAAGAAAGTAAATCAATAAACTCTCTCAATTAAGTGTTTGCTTTGTTTGCTCTGGGCTATGGTAGAAACATGTTGGTGCAACATTGCAGAATCCACAGAAAAAGGCTGGTGAAATTGGTAGAATGCTCATTTTAGGACATTGAAAAGACAAAAATTTTTTTATTTAACTGATTCCACACCAATTAAAGTGTTGTCATCAATATTATGTTGTATTGCTGCTAATAGAGCCCCATAAATTATACACACTGGTACTTTGACTTACCACAATTAGCAGGCTTGAATGGGGGAATTGTATTAATTATATCAGTGAATTTGTTCACTACCTCTTACTACTGCCACTGAAGTACAACAACATTTGTGGGTCCATCAATCCCCGAGAACAATTAAAGGTTGTCATCGTCACACGTGATTAAGCTGTGTGTGATGATGGTGACAAGCTGAAGGTTAGAAGCTTTAATCATACAGGTATGTCAAGTTATTCCATCAACCAAAGCTACAAATTGGCACACATGTGCTGAAAAAGTATGAAGTAAACCACATACTCATAAAACAGGACCTTTTTTCACTACAAGTCATAAGATCAAGAGAAACATAAAAGGTATTACACTGGATTATGGACTCAACAATTCAAAAACATGAATGGCACTATTGTTCTTAAATCATTCATTGGTAGAAGAACTTGTGTGCTTAGGCTTGTTGTCTTTTTCGGATGATCCCTTTTGTCTTTGGTTTCAATTCACGGACAGCTGTTCAGTAGTTTTCATTTTGAATTTCCATCCATCCATCATCTGCCCCTTTTCCTTTGAATTTTTTGGTTATAATTCAGAAATCATTGTTCCATCCTGATGGGTCATGCAGTCCCAAGTGTGGCAAAACAGGCCCAAAGCATGATACTACCACCACCACCATAATTTACAGCATTTGTCACAACCTTTTGGCTTGGCCATATCAACGATAAGTGAGCATCAGTATTCCTTTTGGGCAATAGTGGCTTTTTCTATGCAGCTGCATCCTCACTATTGTTTAGTGTTATAATGGTGGACTTATGGAGACATGAGATTGAGATAGAGAGAGGGACTTAGTTACTTTGAAAGTCACTGTCACTGACCTCACTGAATACTGAATTGGTTGATTTGACTGATGGAGTCCAAACTTTAGAGTTCTGTTAGTGAGGTTCTCAGACATATCATGTGTATAATATGCCATAACACACTTCCACAAATGAGTCGTGTGGATCAGACATTAACAGATCTAACTGCTAATCCTATAGGTTTATAAATCAGCACCAAAGTAAAAAAAATAAAAAAGGATGAGTTTCAAAAGTTAGTATATAGTGAGCCAAAGGAGGCCTCCTGACAGAGTGGAAGATGATTTTTTGACAATCATTCATTCATGCCAAGTTTCAGCTAATGAGCTTTAAACTCCTAAACTACTTGGTTAGGATTAGATATCAAAAACTACTTGGTTTGAGGTAAAAAAAAAACAAAAAAACATTATGGTTAGCCTTTAAAAAAAGGAATATCTTAGAAATCTCATCTTTACAGCTCACCAAGATAGTGAGTTTTGCTGTATCTGCAAAAAACAAAAATATGGTGTAGGCACATAAGAATATACTTTTTTTTTAAAGTTGTTCTTAGTGCCACAAAAAAATGTTACATTTCTGTTTATTTTAAGGAACACAATAAAAGCTCTGTGACTATTTCATGATTTATCATGAGACCATAACTGACACGAAGCATCCTTATCAGGCTTTTTGAGGTTAACTTTGGTAGAGAATAAGAGACCATTTGAACTCCATCTCACTTTTTAATGGACTCTTTCAAGTAGATGAATCTGTCTGCTTTTTATACACTAAGTGTCCCTCAGAATAAAATGAGGTGCTCTGACTGAACTAATAAGTAAAGTAAAAGTTAAAGTGCTGAAGGGACAGTTTTTTTTTTTATCATGGTTCTCATTTTCAGCAAAATTTTTATTGTGTCTTCTTTTCTTTAAAAATAAGCAAAACTCATCTGCAGTGTACAGTGTTTGTTTCAGAAGTGTAGTGTATACCAGGAACAGATGACCCTGTGAGATCACAAGAAACCATCAGGTATGGATTTCTGAAGTCTCCGCTCTGCTAAGCTGGCCATAACAATAAAATCAATTGGAATTTGCATTATGACATAGCAACACTCTCTGTAGATTAAGAAAAGGAGCGGATAAAAAAAAAAATTGGCATAGCTGTCATTTCAAGAGAAGAAAAACTGTGTCAGTGCCACTTTGCTGAAGACATTGGTTGCAGCAGTTTGCTGAAAGCTTTTAGTATAACTGGGAGCTAGGGGCCACACAGAGACATACAACCACACACATGCTCACACTCACTCCTCGGGACAATTTAGAGATACCAATTAACCTGACATGCATGCTTTTGGACAGTGGGAGGAAGCCAGAGTTCCCGGAGAGAACCCACCCATACACAGGGAGAACATGCAAACTCCACACAGAAAGGCCCCAGCAGGGAACTGAACCTGGAACCCTGTGAGACAATGGTGCTAACCACCACACCACCCTGCAACCCAAACCCAAACCCAAACCAAAACCATATATTTTTCTAATTGTACTGTAGTTTAACATGTTAACTGAGCCTTGTAGAGGCTGAGATGGACCTCTTGTGCTTCATGCATCTTGTCTAAGCATTGTACAGTCCGACCTTGGTGTCAACTTATTGGAACGTCCATTCTACCGGGAGGAGTGGCAGCTGTCTTTCATGTTTTCCACTTGTGAGAAGTCTTTCTTTCTGTAGAATCATGGACTTCAATTTTTTTTTCAAATGGCTTTGTAGCTTGTTTCAGATTAATAGTAGCAATTACTTTTCTTAGATCACTTTTGATGTCTTTCCTATTTAGGACTGTGTAAATATACACTTTTAATCAATTACATTTGAGTACCAGTCCCTGGCTCCTTCTATATGGTCAATTCATCAGTTTCTCACATATAGCTTCTGCATTTTGACCCAGTATGTGTTGAAAATATAATGATACGGTGCATTATGTCATGTGGAGTTGTTCATCTGAGGTTGCATTTACTGAACTCATCTGATTCATAACATCTTTGAATTGAAAGAGAGTGTACTTCCCTTTTTATATGCCCATTATCACTTTAATGTGAGCAACAACAAAGACCTCGGAGAAACAGAATACATGAGACCTTGGGTGTACAAGCCAGCAGTAAGAGGGCTGGAACTCTGGAAACTGTGGGCAGAAATTGTCATTTTCAAGGCAAACAGAGAGGGCTACTAAGGAGGTTAGCCAAGACTTGGGACTCTAAGAGTGGAAAAATGCCAGGGCACTTAGATGAACTGAACAGTTTTGGCAGCTATGAAATATGGCAAACACAGGACCAGCAAAGAAAGTGAACTCTGCAAGGGCAGGCCAGGAGCCTAACAAATCAGGGACCCAGAAATTAACACTCTCGCTCAAGGCTGGCAATAAAGGGTATGGTCCCTCATGTGGCTTATCCTCCAGTGGGCCTTTCATAGTGTGAAATATTCAGCCAACTGAACAAGAAGGCAAGGCAGAAAGAGTACAGTGTATAAAGTGTACAAAGATAGAGCAGTTTTATATAAAACAGGAAATGTCATAAACCACCACAAAAAGCCTGAGTGTATGTAATGACAACAACATTTCACAGACATATTTAATCAATTTTATTTTATTAAATATGTCTGTGAAATGTCATTTCATACATATTTAATAAAAAAAACAGATGATCTGTTCTTAAAGTTAATTAACAACAGGTCTTCAACATGAATGATCATTAGCATCCCAGAGAGAAAAAATTACTGAGGTGGGCACATCAGTGTTGAGCATATTAATGCTAGGCTATGGGAATATACAACTTTTGGGGCAACATATGCTTCCAAATTTATATGGTTCAGTGAAATACCTGGCCAATGTCAAACCACATTCCACATATATTTTAACAACATAGTTGCATAGTAAAAAGGTTTGGATTCTAGACTGAAAAGTAGCTGTTAACAAAGGATTTTAAACTCAAGTCTCTTGTTTAGTCATCCTGTGACATTCATCAAGGCCCTCCTACAGCCACCTTTTGAGGAACCTGAAGAAAACCCTCTAGGTAAAATGTGTAAGAATAGCAAAAGGTGCCTGATAAGGCATGCAATGTACAAGCATTGAGAAGAGATCATTTTGGAACAAACAACAGCAGCTGACGACCTGGGAATTATGAGGTTCAAACCAAATCTTTTTATTTCCCTAGTTCCTAAACACCTTCAGATTGTAGTTAAAGGAGGTGCTAATCTATTTTATATATTCTGTTTAGTATAAGTGTTATAAAACACAAAAACAAATTAGACACAGCAGTCAGAAAGTGCTGCAAGAGACTTTTTAGATACCACAATAAAGTGCATCTTACTGCTGTCGTTGCAATAACAACAAAAGTATCTACAGTATATACGTCGACAAATAAAATGACCTGTTCGTGTCTTGTCTTGGTTAAATCAATCCCAAAACACAAATGACAAAAAAAATTATATAAGAATTATCACCAATTTTTGCCTAATTGACACTCATTGTTTTTAGAGAAATGTAAGATAGCGTCCTCTGTAAAGGGTATTTTGGTTTTACTTCATGCTAAAACTCCACAGAAATTAAGTGTGTCAGTAAAAGGTAGTGGCACTACACAACGCACGCACATACATACACACAGAGTATTTTTTTGTATTACGAGTTTGAATACAAATTACGTCTTCGCTGGGTATGTGAATGCACTTTAAATTAGTTAAATTAGTTTAAAGTTTTTGTTTGTTGTTCAACGCTCATTATCCCAGCTTGATGCCCTCGAATGCAGCCCAGCGCCTCTGCACCTCGGTGACATTGTCCTCTAGTATAAAACACATTTGCCCAGTCACCCACTAAACCCATGTGCCACTGTTTTCTTAGTTTCCATGGGGACACTTTCCTGCTGACCAAGCATGTGGAGGGCAGCTCTCCGGCAAAAGGAGGTGGAATAACTTTGTGGTAAGGCAATCATACTCCAACTTCATTTACATGTCCAAACATGAACCATGGACCGTATCATGCTCTGTTTGTTCGCTAAACATTTCACAGTAGTTGATTAAACCTTGCTTAAGGTTGGAAGACACAATCCATAATAATTCTTAGGTAACGGAAATATAAAGTTCTTTTACAGGGTTGTGATAAATCAAGTTATATTGAAATGCAGATTTTCATTCAGACTGTTGGAAATATCTATTATACTATCTTCTACAGTCTGACCAGAGTTGCTCTTTTTATGCTATTGGCATGAAAGAAACATGTCTGGGCAGGCACCTCCAGATGAGGGCACTGTTCTCTGTGTCTTTTAGTCAGTCAGTCAGTCATTGGTATTTTCTCCCCTGATCAGGAAGCACTCTTCTGTCAGGTGTAGTTTGATTTGTCCAGCCTTGAAGAAGATGACAGACAGCCACCTTGGAGGAAACTGTACTCCGCATTTAAATATACAGCACAGACTCGAGACTCCTCGTGGCATTGACACAAGGACAAGAGCCATGTGGAGCAAAAGCAATTTGAAACTATGTTTTATAAATTCATAGCCGCTTGATAACTGCTTGTGTTTCAATGCAATGTCCTTAAACTATACTTTATGTGTGGGCTTTGTAAAAACTGTCATAGTTAAACAAGACTAAAGGATCATTGTCTTACCCTGTGAAATACGTTTCAATAAGATAGCTATCAATTGACTAATCAAATAATAACAGAGCTAAATGAATCAGAATAGTGGCATATTTTAATCGCCACTGTCTGATATATTAAATAGAATTAAATTTGATTCAATTAAATTCAGTTCAATAAAACTGTATTAATCTCTGAGGGGAAATTATATTGTTGCTGTATAGTTTTTTTCTTTTAGATAAAACAAAAGATAAAAATCCTTATCAATAAGCGCTGATCTTTGCTGATTACTGATTTTTACAGGGGTTTTTCTCTGTGTGTTATTATTTAATAATGTATTTCATCCTGCATTGAGTCTTTAGCAGCAGGAACCCTCACCTGTAGGGATTGAAAGTCAGTCTATTTTCCAGTTCTTTAACTTAGTCAAAACTACAACCAAATATAAAACCAAAGAGCGTATTCAACACACTGAATAACTTGCACATGTAGCTTCCTGGCACATCACACCAAAGAGTGGCTAAATACCCTTCTTATGGAATCGTCAATATGTGTCACGGCTCAGACAGACGACCAGAGGACCACAATTGCGTCACACAAGAAGGTTTATTAACTTCAGGGGAAAGGGAAGTTGGGAGTGAGTTGAGGAGAAAGTCTCAGGGGCTCCAGGGGGTCCGGGGGTTCCGAGGGTTACCGGGGTTATGGTGGTCCGTCCAAGGTGCCGTATGCGTGTCCCCCCCAGTGGCAGTGATGCGTCCTATGGAGCTGGATGGTCCGGAGGTCCTGGGGGGGGAACACACAGACAACAGGGCAGATGAAAAGGCAGAAGTGCAGTTCAAGGAGAATCCAAAATCGTACTTGCAAAGGCAGAAGGCTGGTCAGAATTACCGGGGCAGGAGAGTAGTCAGCAGTTGTCAAGGCAGAAGGCAGGTCTGGTTTTCCAGGGCAGAAGAGTTGTCAGGAATCAGGCGGGTCCGAGATCACAGAACAGGAGTCAGAGAGAGTCACAAGCAACCTGGTTCCGGGTGTGAGCTTTGCAGACGATCTGACAAGATGTGGCTGAAAAGCAGGGCTTTAAATACAGAGCATGATGAACTGGAATGAAGTGCAGCTGGCAGGTTAACGAGAGTGGAGCAGAGCAGAGCAGAGACAGGTGGAGGTAATCAACAGGTTGTTACCAGGCAGATAGAGAGAGCCCATGACAATATGTTTTTGAATATAGTGTTCTTTAAGAAAAGATACATTCATCTAAATCCCTTGTTGACTGCAGTTTTTGTTACTTGTGTCTGTGATGTTTGAACAATGACTGTAAAATGACCTTGCATTTGCTCAAAAATTAATTGTGGAAATGAATGAGGATAAGGTGGTAATCCATCTTAACTTTGAGTTATGTCTTAGTTTGTTTCTGCTTGAGATCTCTCACACTGCTTGAACCTCCTTTACTGCTGTTTCAACTGCAAAATAAATGCTGGATATACTCTGAGCTACTATAAATAATAGAAAGCAAATGTGCAAGAGAATTTTATTAATCAGTACTTTACTGGATTCTATTTAATATGCTCTTTATATATCTATTCATGTCATACATGAAATTCATTGTTTAACAGTTATGTATGTACAACATAAACTGTATTTCTGTACAGTTTTCATCTGCAAACTACAGTAATGCTGATATTTAAAAAGACAATAACTCAATATGCACAAAGTTGGTTGTATTACAAAAACTTTTTTTTTCAGTGCATGCATGCCCTTTGAAGTGTGTCTTAGTTATTTCAGAAAAATACATTGCTCTAAACATATTTGTAGACTATTATTTTCTGGAGTGCAATACAGACACTGAGTTCCTCAGCAGCCAATTACTGAATTGTGTGTTTCTCTGCTAAGAGGAAACTACTGGAAGCACTCGGTGTCTAACTGAAGCCAGACAAGTTTACCATCATAATTGGTCTCAGAGGGCAGTCCATCAAATGTGAGAAGAAGTTTCTCAGAAATTGGCCTGCCTGGTTTTAGTTTGTCCTGCTTTCTTTAACAGCGGAGAGACAGCTGTGTCTGTTGAAACAATGATCAGTGGTAATCGTTGTCTACAAAAGTGCTTATTTGTATTAATGAGAGAGGAGTGTTCAGTCAAAGGGCAGCCAGTCTCGTGGATCAAATGTGCATGGCTTGCCATGTCTGTTGCCGACAACGGATTGCAGGGGCTTCAAATTTTTGCTGCCGCACGGTCACTCAGTTTGTGGTTTTAAGAGAATCAGGTTACACATAAGTAAAAACATAGCTTCGAGCAGGTCATTCCCTCCATCTGATCCGAGGGGCAGTTTCATTTAGTCTCAGCTGTTAGAGCTGCAATATAGAAACCTGTATAATGATGTGCTGCTCTGTGAAGGTGCACTGCTCTTATTTACTACGACTTCCTGTGGAGCAATAGGCTACAACAGATTTACAGTGAGTAACAGATGGAGGCACTCAGCCAAAACTCCAAATTTGTGGGCAGCTGATAGCTGGTGTTCATTATTTTACAGCAGCTGGGTAGGAAAAAGGAGGAGCAGGGAAACTACAGTTTACAGAGACACAGTCTCCGAGGACACAGCAGTGAGATTAGTTTTCCAATGCAATCACATAATCCAGTGGACATTTGCTTTAATCAGACACCTGGGAAATGCATCCATCCCATTTCATTCCGCCGGCTCAAATCAATCTACTATCAGTATTAAATGAATACACTGAGGCCAGAAATCTATCTGACTGGACAAGATATCATGACCAAAGGAAGCTCTTTCATTATAGCCTGGTATGATTGATTGTATTTTCTCAAGGCAATGCAAACCCTTCTCCACCAGAAAAACTGCAGATGCATTTAAGTCAGATAAAACCCTGTCTTTAAAGGCATATGTTATGGTTATGGCACACGGATGGACTCAAAGCAATTATCACTGGACTTTCATTTCATCCCAACAAGCAGTTTTCAGGTAGATACCACATCAAATGTCGTACAATGCACAATGGAATGTAGAAAGAAAGAAAAACCAATGTGTTTTACAGTGTGACAAGCAGCAGTTCTAATGTGGTTATTATTTGCTGTAGAGTCACATCTGACAGGTACGTCCCAGGCTGCTGAATGTGGGGATGCTGCTGGTATCAGTGATACTGAGAGCACTACAGGAGGTGAGTTTTTGTCTGCACCGGGAGGCTGGGCTCCAGCTGGCTCCTGCTATGTGTTTACATGCAAAGTCAGAAGGTCCGTCAGCACTCGGAGGAGGGGGTGAGCTGGTTGATTGATTGGGATGCACAACCTCCCCAACTCCCTCTTCAGCCCACATCATGTGCACCCCTTTCCCTTTTTCCTTTCTTTTTTTTCAAAGTCAGGCCTGCTTTGTCACACATAACCCATTAACAAAGGTGCAAAACACACAGCATTGAGATGATCAAATGGATGACCGTGAGCATATCTAAGATATTGTCTCGAAGGGGTGTGTGAGCGCTAACATCACCAGTGTCTCCAGCTTTGGGTTCAATCGGGGCAACGCATTAGCAGTCCTCACAGGCACCCACTTAGCCAGACTGTTCTCCACACTTCATTTTGCTCTTGCAGACACTGAATTATCATAAAGACTCTGTCAGCCCAGACAGACAGACAGAGAGCCTGGGGTAAAGTACATTTTTTAATTCATTTATTTTATATTTTTTTTTTGCAATTTGGCAAGAGCTTTCTAGCCAAAAGCGTGTCTGCTTTGAACAGACATCTTGCACGTGAGTGGAAATCATGGAGCCGATAAAGGGCAGCGAAGGTGTATGATAGAATCACCGATAGCTTCTCAGGACTCCAGCAACGACCAGCCAGCCAGTGTCTGTGGTGGACGGGCGTGTGCGCGAATATGCGCGCGCACGTGTGCGGCCATGCGTGTGTGTGTGTGTGTGTGTGTGTGTGTGTGTGTGTGTGTGTGTGTGTGTGTGTGTGTGTGTGAGGATCAGCAGCAACACACACTTAACACTGGTTTGCAACATGGCGTTGAAGCGCCGAGAGACACGACGGCTCTCAATGTCTAATGCCAGCGTTTTGTTCGGGAAGCCAGGGGACTGTTGAGCGGGGAGAACGAAACACAGAGACTCTTTTACGCACCGGCTGAGACAATAGCGGATTCCGACGTATGTATATAGCTATAGCGGTATAACGGGTTGTATAGACGCACGCTGCTACCCCACTGGTGGAAATCAAAGGCTGTACATGGCGGTGGAGAGCACAATTTGGCTGTTCTGTCTTCTTTCGCTGTTTTGTGGTCCATCCAACCAAGGTAAAGTCCTCACTTTAATCATCTGCAGTTTTTTTTCTTTTCTTTTCTTTTCTTTTTCATTTCTTTTTCTTTCTTCGGTGGGGTGCATGTGTTGGGTAGCGCACCACTCATATTACGCAGAAGTGCAGTTACTCAGCACATAACTAGGCTGCAATAACACATAATACGGAGCTGCTGGGAGAATTCGCACCTTGCACGGTCTGTGCAGCGTCTCCTCGGTATTTCGTCTTAAACTCACGTGGCTTCTCTGGTGTTTGTGGCGTCGGGTTGGGTGGAAGACTTTTGGCGTTGCGAAGTTGCAACGCATTGCCCCAGGAGGAGCAGCCTTTAAACGCTGCCACAGGGCGGCCACAGGGCTTTGAGTCAACCGGGGAAAGTTTGGTTCAAGAACAGGGAATGGGGCTCACAATGAAAGAAACTACTGCAAGCAGTCGGATCTTGCATGTGTTTGTATGCCTGGCCAAAAAGAATAACTTCTTTTACGAACGACGCGCACAGTATGACACGGTTCAATGCAGGTTATCAGCTACTGTCTCCGACAAGTTGAGTGAGATGCTTTGAGAGATGGCACTGCCTTCATAAGTGCATCATTTGTTTACCCACGCCTCAGCCTCCGAAACTTGAATATGGACGTGTTTAAATGCTCAGAATGAACGATGCATAGCAGAAGATCAGTCTTTCGTTTGCTCCAGAGCGTCAAAGTCAGGTGGGAAAAGAAGAATCTGGCCCCACTGGCGAACTGGTTAGAGACTGACTGCTCACATGATTTACATGACAAAAGACCTGTGCAGGATATCAGCACAGCTTTAACATTTAAATGCTCTTCAGGGCCAGGAAACAGATGTAATAAGTTTAACAAAACTTTCCTTTGAGAACCAAAGCGTTTCGTCTCATGAGTTGAAGTAGGCTACATTCTGCCTGTGTGTCTGAAATCACTAAAACAGGTCACGAGAGCAACAATGATGTCGTGAAAGTGGTCTAATCAGCATGTAATACTTTTATTTGCCAAACTTTAATCCATTATCTCCGTATTGGACTTCATGGATATGTGTTTTGTTTTTTTTTATTATGAAGTGTAAAGATTAATGGACTGAGCGTTTTGTTTATATCTGTCAATCATGGGGACAAGGCAGATGGGACTTAATGTAGCTGTAGTCATCACGCCTGGAAACACGAGTGATCAAATCTATTCTCCACTGTAAACTGGAAGCTGATTTCATCCTTACAAAACATCTTTGTCATGACCTTTGTGTCACATTTAAAGTCAGTGTAGTTTTTTCGCTGGTGTCCTGAGGGGATTTTTACCACAGGTGATGAGAAATAAAGCAATGCTGTGCACAAGGTTTGGTGTGGCGAGGAAAAAGTCCAGTGTAAAGTGCATACAGGTAGACATCGCCTCACTCTGAGATACTGCAGTTATAACCTGCATGCGATCCATTATCCATTGTCCAATTATGCTTATGAAGGCTATTAAAGGGAGGTGACTAGAGGTGTGCCTCCTTGACTTTCATCTGATATAGCAGTTGAAGGTCAGAGGATACAATTTATATAGAGTTAGATTACTGTGGCCTGCAGACTCCAGCAGAGTCAGAGTAGATAGTGACATCGCTTGAAGTACTCTGGACACATGACCTGGTGCCACACTGGAGGCGATCACATCCGCATGATGAAATCTCTTGCAAGTAAAAGCCGATTGGTGTAAAGGATGGCTGCGATAAGACTGTGGAGGATGTTCATCTATTTGCACAGATATATATATATATATATATATCACCAAACCTTTCACAGTTTTGATATTTAGCCAGTATTCAAACAGCTTTTGATTTTTTTTAAACGATCAGATTCACAACAAAAAGAAGATTAGTCTTCCATTCTAAGATCCAGAGTATTTGTTGTTTGTCCTCAGAAAGTGTTTTCACAGCAAAAGCAGAATTTGTACTTATGAGCTCAGTTGGCTGCAGAGTTGTGCTTTATGAGCAGATGGATAATTAGTTCTCATTATGTTATTATCAACAACCACACTATTATGTCATCAAGTACAGTAAACAACACGGGCATGTTTTTCTTTTTATACAATTTATTGGGCTCCAAAAGTGGAGCATGCATTATTTTGGTGGGTGTTGATGGTTGTGTGAATGGAGGCTGGTCATGAGTGGGGGCTGAGGGAGATTCTGGAACAGGGATGAATTGGTGGGTGCTGGTGGGGCAAATATGAGGACAAGGGCTATTTCTACACACACACACAAAGAACTTCCCTCAACTGTTCTAAAGATCAAATGAAAATATGTCAGCTTAACTAAACACAACACCAGCGAATGAATGAAACAAAAGTGCCGAAGTGTCTGTGTGTTCACTGTCAAACAGTACTACACAGTTACAGCTACTGCAGTGGGCATATTTTAAAAAAATAAAAAAATCCAATCATGGTTCCGTAGGCCTTTATGAGTAAATTAATCTGATTATTATAAGGGCTTTGGCCTTTTTATTTGCTCATGAAAGACGAAAAAAAACTCATGAAGTAAATTAGTTGGCATATACCCAGTTCAACAGCCACCGCATGTAATTCCACAGGAGCAGCAGAGTGTGATATGCCTTAATCAAACTCAGATGTTCTTCGCGTTCATTTCTTTCACTGCGCCCAGTTACATATGTTCTTCAAACTACTTGTCTGTCTGTTCTTGAAAGAACCCAGAAAATGTGTGTGAACAATACGCAAACCCCTGACAAATAAATTTGTCAGGGGTTTGCTCAGTGAGTCGTTCACATGCGACGTATTGTTTCTGCAAAGAGATTGAAATCTTAAATCTTGTGCTCATGGCAAATTGTAAAACATCCACTAAATTCTTGGGACATTATTTACATTGATTGTCATTTTTGTCATGTCAGCCAGCACAGGTTTTAAAATAATTTAATACAATTTGGAGTTTTCTTTTGTCCCTGCACCACATTAAATTTCTTTCATGTTTGGGACAGAAAATCGTCAAGTAGAAAACTGAGTTTTTTGTTTTGTTTCTGGGTTGTTTTTTTTTTGTATATGGGAGAACTCTTAAAGAGAGAGACAATTATTATGGTCTTTCAGATTCCTAGATGGGATTCTTAGATTGTTTTTTGTGCGAAGCTCGCACAGAAAACATATTTAACATGATTATACGGCGGTTTGGGGAAAACAGACCAGAATTCACTGGAGAAGTTATTTTACAGTGTACTTTATTTTGACTCAGGATGGTTATTGTTTTGTTATTTGTCGGTGGAGTAGTGGACAATAGATTTTCCACAGGCAGTTTTGCTGTTTGTTAGCTTGTTTCAGTTGCTTGTTCCTTAGTTGATTAGACTAACATCCTCAGGGGATTCGAGTTATTTTGGTTCGTATATGATTCTGTTTATAAATAGTTTCCATATTTATTGTATTTAACAGGCTTCACAACATCTCAGTGTTAAGGAGAATGTTTACACCCCAAATGTTTGTTTTCATATAGGGGGGAGACAGTTAGCATCGCAATTCATACCACAGTTAACAAGGACTCAAGCTAATATTAGCTTATAAATTGGCAATCCTCCCAATAAAGAATTTTCCAATTTCGCAACTTTTGCGACTTTCCATATGCCAATGGTCATTTTTCCAAAGCGCCTGGTGACAACTACAACTGTAGCACAAACAGTTACCATCACTGCCCACTCTCTGCTTGCAGTTTGCTCAGCTAGTTGCAGAAAAAAAGCATCAGCAGCACGTGGGAGCTGTTCACAAATGCACAGTGTTGTCCTTGTGGCTTGATATTCAGAATGAAAAGGGGAAAAATAAAAATAAATAAAAGGGGAAAACAGGTCATTACTCTGTTATTTTCCTTCCCAGCTAAGTTAAAGGAATCATACTCAGAATAAACATTTTAAATGAAAACATTTCCTCAAAAGGTCCTCACATAGATTTCAAGTCTGTGCCCATCAGCATCACTGCTTTGCTGATGTTTTTGTGTGTTCTAAAATCCCCGTTAAAACAGAGACTTAAGAGGGATATTCATCTGTGAAATGAATAAGGAGGGCTTGCTATCTTTAGGCTCCAGTATGTAAACTATTAGTTCCAGTTTTGAAATAAGATGATGAAATGAATAAATTCAGTTTTTTTCAGGTCAGACTGGGTCACTTCTCTTTTTCGCTCATAGTTAAAGTGTTCAGAGAATCCTGAGGAGGATTTGACTGTGGAAATCCTGCTGCTAAGGTGAACCTGCTCAATGTTAGTCATGGTGTCGGGAGTGGGAGGGAAATGTTTTCTGAGTTGAGAATTTATTTCACACACTGCACCATGGTACTGTATTACAAAGTCCAGTGTCAAGCTTAAACATCAAGGCAATGTAAAGTTACACAAAGTGTGTGTGTGTGTGTTTGTGTGTGTGTGTGGGGGTGGGGGGGGGTATTTTTTTGTATCAACTCAACCAAGTTCAGTCCCAGGTTTTTACCACAAAATGCGCATATCACAAATTTCACTCTCAGCTATCATAATATGAGATGATGCTTACAAATCTGCTCCACTGCTAAAGGCAACATTGAATGACAGCCTTAATATTTGTAGAATATTAACTGCCTCTGTATTTGCATTGTAACTGGTCTCATATTGTTTTAAAGCAAATGGGCATGAAAGCAGTTGTAATTTTAAGAAGTCCCACCTTGCTTGTTCATAAATAACTGATTGTTTGTTATTTAAAGAAGACAAGTCCAACACAAACCTATAAGATTATCAGATCTTACATTTGTGTTTTCATAGCGAGTTAAAATGGCTTTACAGATCGCACCAAAAGCTGTGGACAGCACATGTTTGTGTATTGCGTAATTTTTACAGCAAAAGTTGGGTAGCATGCACATAAGAGTGTACATTCCATAACATCATTTTATTCTAATTTTCTCTTGTCTGGTGGCCCGTTTGCTCTCAAAAATACTTTTGGGATGTCTGTTGCTCCATTCTATTGCCAATTATTGACTTTATTTTTCATATTGCATACATTGTTTCATACTTGAATGGGGGCAAACAAACAGCTTCTGTTACTATAGGCTGGGGCAAAGAGTGGCTTACAGAGCTTTTAAAGCTACTTTAAAGTTTTCTTTAAAGCTGCATTTCATTTCAGTGACGAGTTTTCTTCCAGATGACGTTTCTGTGTGATGATCAGACTGCTGCTGCATTAGTAAATGATGATCTACCATTTTTTTTACCGTTTTTTTTTTGTTTTTGCTTGCTTTAAATAAATGTCACCCTTTAGTTTGTTTTTATCACATTTAGAATCAAATGGGTGTCACAACAGAAATCAAAGCTGAATCTAAATTGGTCAGAGATTTTCATCTGCAATGTGGAAATAGCAAAATAGTGACTTTTGACCTTTTGGATCTTCCCAGTTTTCTCTGCAGGGCCCTTTTTTAATGATGGTGCTGGTCTACATCTTTACGTTTTCTATGAGTTGCCATCTGTATCTCCTCCTGATCTCTGTCATTATCTTAAATGTTTAGAGTGCATTCAGCTCCCGTTTGTTGTGTCTGCATCAGAGGGACAGCTTTTTAACCTAGTGGTATCTACAGAATATTAAACATTGCTCTTGCAGAGGGATGCATGTTGCTGCTTGTAGAATAACCTGCAAATGTTGTTGCAGCGCCGCCTCTCGTGTGTAACAGCTCCTCTGGAATCACCCCCCCCCCCCCCCCCCCAAATTCAGTACATGTTTGATGTGTGTATTTAAAATTCTGTCCAGAGGCTGAATTGAATAATGAAAATATCCTCACACTAACTTCTTCCCTTTTATCAGCACTACACCTTAAATAGCTTCATGTAATTGTTTTTCTAATTTGAATGTAAAATATTTAAATAGTCTGATTAATGACTTTTGGTCTGGTTGTTAGAATTAATTGAAAATTGGTACCAAACTATAATAAAGTCGGTATGTCTGATACATACACAGATTTCGTAGGACTTTAAAAAAAAAAAAAAAAAAGAGTTTGTCAGACAGCTGTATCTGTGGACAATGGCTAATTACACATTAGGGCAAATTAGGTATCTGCATCTGTGTGTGTGTTTGCTGAGGTATATGATTTCCACCGATGTGCCTGCTTGTGTGTAAGCCGGGGTGTGTCAGCTGCAATTTGTGAGTGCATCTTGATCCCCTCCCCAGAGAGCACATACTAAATTGGGATGCATATTATTTAAAGATGCCCTGGGCTGAGTTTCATCTAGGTATATTTGTGGAGTGAATATGTTGATTTGTTTTTTTTACTGTGTCCTATGTTAGCCTCTTGCTGCCAGGGAAAGAATCTTAAGCACAGAAGTATTTGCATTAAAGGAGAAGCAGCCTTCAGGTTGATTTTGTTTGCTGTGAATTCATATGATTTTCTCTCTGGGGTTCCAGAAAGTCTTGTGGTGAATTTATTTTGTGAATGCTTTCACACAGTTGTAAATAGCCTCTCTAAAATGTCTGAAAATATGAACCTGTGAGCTAAAAAAAAAATAACTCTGATGTCTCCATTCTTAAATGACTCAAACAAGCCTTTTTTTTTTGCGTTATGTTCTGTAAAAACTAGTTTTCAAGTAAGTACATTTTGTCAAATATTTATGTAGATAACAGATCCTCTACTATTGGCCAACAGCAGAAATTTTTATTGTCAACCATTACAATGGTCTGGCCTTATTTCAATGAAATATATGGGATTTAGGTCTGGACTCTGGCTGAGCCACTTAAACACTTTGGCTGTATGATTCAGATCACAATGTTGTTGGACATTCAAAAGCAGCCTGAAGCCATGCTTTTTTGCTGACTGCCTGAGGGTTTTCTCTAGAATCTTAATTGAAACAATCCTTTTCAAAGTCAAAAGATCAACAACAAGACCACATAGGTGTGTGTGAGCAATTGTGGTACCAAGATCAAAAGTTTGTCTGCATTAACAAGATACTTGTGTTACTCAGGTGGTGTTACAGGACTTTGGGCTAAAGCTTTCAATAAGTGAAAGAAAGGAGAAGTATTCAGAATACCACAGCCACAGTCAAGAATTGTGCTGGGAGCGTCATGTTTTTGGGTTGGTTTTCAGTGGGGAAGGCAGTGGTCTCAAAGTAAATTACATAATGTGAAAAGGAAATGGCACTAAGATTCTGGTGGAATCTGTCTTTAAAAAAAAAAAAACTGATTACTGTAATCAAACCTTTAAATTCATTATATTTTATTTTAAAGTACTTTTAAAGGTCTGAGACTCCCCATTATTTGGTTTGTCCCCTCTGGACCACTGTTGTCATATGATGGAGGCCACAGAGGAAGACTCGAGCCATATGTGGATATCGAGGCTCATTCCAAGGTAATGTAAATCGAGCAGTTCAACCTAGAGATTGTTGCAGTTGAAAGAGCAGTCGAGAGGCATTTTATTCTCACATTTCAGTACAGTTCACCTCGGCATGGTCCTTCACTAATTTTTATCCTTTTTCCAGTGTTGGTAGTACTGCCCAACTGATCACCATTTTGAGCACCATTTCAGCCAAGGTTCCCTGTAAGCCAAGCTGACTTGCCAATTGGTCAGAGAGAATCCTCACTTTCTCTTTCAACTTTGCAGCCACACTAAGGCCCTGTGCAAGCTGACATATTTCCTCGTCTTTTGAAAATCCAGCACACAATCTACACCATAAATCTCAGATATATCAGTTATGCACATTGTCAGCATATTATATGTATGACCATGAGCGTGCTTTCTTACGGTAAGTATGGATGTACAAATCGATCCTTATTGTTCTCCGCTGGCTCGAGTTGAGCTCTGTAGCCCACAGTTGTTATGATCACATCCAGAAAATCAGTGTGTGTGTGTGTGTGTGTGTGTGTGTGTGTGTGTCACCGCAGCTTCACATGCACTGTACTGATAAACAGCTGATCCCACCCATGTCGAAGGGATGCTTTCTGCAGTGGAAAAGGAAGCAGGGATGAGCTATGTCATATCAAACCATACCATGTTATAAAATCACGCCATAAAGCTTACCTTAAAGGACCACAAACCAGGGGGGGGTTGAGATTTGGCCCATCTGCAAACAGAGATCAAGTGTGAATGAGGATTTTTGAGAGCATTCATACTTAAATCCTAAGAGCACACAGATACATTACGACAGCAGTGTGGCAGTGCTATTTCATCATGTTGTCTTACTTGGTCTATAAGATCAGCTTTGATGAGTACATTATGTTGATATAAGGAGGCTGTAGGAGCCTTAGTCGGCACTAACTGTAGTTTAAGGCCAAATCATAATCCTATCCCTCTAAGACAGTAGGCCAGTGTACCTCGCTGGTAGTGTTTTTACCGGTGTGTGGGCATTTGTGAGAGTATCAGCAGCCTAGATGAACTTACATGCTTAACCAACCAAAGGTCACCTTTGGTCGATTTCTCCTTGCTGTCTGCTCAGTCACATGACGGTTGAAGTTGATTATCTGTAGAAAAATACTGATATTTATACTGTATGCTGCAGTGGGAGATGGTGTTTTAGGAATTCATTGTAGAGCTGCACTTCAGTAATGAGTGAAGTGCATCACACAACAGAGTGCACACATTTCTGAATCTCTTGAACAATGAGTTGTGCATTTCTACTGATCATTCAAATGCAGTACATTATTCAAAGATCACAGCACAACTCCCATACTCTGATGGAAAACGTCCTCACTGAGAACCCCGCTGTGAGGATAATATGTGAAGCTTGATCAGAGCCCTTCTCAGTGCATGAGCCAGGTAGTGTCACATAACAATGTCATTCATCATCCTGATACTGTGTGAGAGGTTCAAGTCTGATCATTGCAGACATGCTTTATAAAGTCCATGTGCCTCACTTGAGAAAGCAGCATTGAGGAAAAGGAGATCCGATTCAAACATTTAAACTGTTCTGCCTGTGATCTTTGTCCTGTCCTTTGTTGTGTTTTGGTATCATTCAGTACGTTACCAGATGCAATCCCACTCACCAGTGTCACAAGCCTTTTCCTGTAGGCTCAGTGGGCTTCTCTGTGAAAAAAACTTTTTCTGATTTGGATCTCCTGTGCTACTTCCATGTTAGTTTTATTGCTAGCTTTGTTGACTCATGCAAGTGCGTCTGGCACTTGACATGGCCATGTGGAGGCCCCATGCTGCTGGGAGGCTCTGCGTGCAAGAAAGCTGCTCTCTGATTGGAGGAAGCATGACTGGGATGAATGAGCAGTGTACATAGAGCAGTAGGCATGAGAGATTGCACTGATACGCCCCCTCTAACTCTCTATCCCCTGCTCTTCCCTCTGTTCCATGTTTGTCTCAGCACACCCCTGCATTTTTTCACTTTACTTTCACACCATGTGAAACCATGTACATTATTACTTTATGACAGAGCTGGACTGCAGATACCATGTTCGACAGCAGAGTATATGATAATCAAAGTGGGACAAATGCAAAGGCCAAAAAAAGTCTTGTAACCAGAGCTGAAACTGTTTGACAGGAGAAATTATAGTGGATTTTCGACCAGGAATAAGCCAAACACTGTTTCTGTCCTCTGAGAAGAGGTGGTTGCAACTGGAAATGCAACACTGTCAACAAGAAGGAACAAAACAGAGTTCATTAGAAAGCTTAGATCCATCAGTGTTTGCAGTAAGATGTTGTACATATTCAATAAGTCTGTGATGGATAGTTAGGTCTGTTCTGCAGCCATCTGTCCGGCCCGCAGCTTCAGAGCCACTTACTCAAAGAAACTGATCGACCTGAAAAAAAAGGCTGGCTCTGTGCTGGGGACTTCTCTGGAGACCTTGAAACTAATTTAGTCCAAACAGAATGTTGCAAGAGCTGCTCAAGATAATGGACGATACTACGCCCCCTCTAACAAACAATGAAAAACAGAAGTGTGTTCAATCAGAGGCTTCTTCAGTTCCAGTGTAAAGGCTGAGTTATTATTCTTTTAACTGCCCTTTCGCTTGCGTCTTGCGCTTGTGTTAAAGGGGAACTCCGGGGCATTTGAAGCGCGTTTCCATTGCTAGAGGTTGTCAAATACTGATAGTAGGACACAGAGAGGTGCAAATCTGCGCTCCCTGTGTGGAGATCGCGCTGTTCGCACAGCGTGTCATGCGAGGCTAATACGTGGTGGCTAAGGGGCAACTGCTAACCCTTCCACATAAAACAACAACTTGCACACTGCAGAAACGTCACACCACTTTATAAACCATCCGACAATAAAGCCACAAGCCTTACCATCAAAACCATATGCATGGTTCTCACATTACTGGCATGGGGACGTTACAAAACAACTTTATAAACAGCATGTAACTCACCGGCTGGTTGTAGGCTCGCGCATGTGAAAGCCCAAAAGAGTCGATGGAGGATAATCCCATATACAAAACAATTATATTCTCTAGAAAAACTGTGTTCAAGTATTTAAAACATTACAACAATATTACTGGGCATGTATTGTTGTAATGTTTTAAATACTTGAACGCAGTTTTTCAGTTTCAGCTGCGGGGCGCCTGCAGCCGGCGTCCCGCCGAGAGATCACGGCACCGATTCTCCCGTGGCGGCCGCTTCCAGCGGTGTTTCGGGCTCGCCGGGACCCAGTTTGGTGGCCTGCTCGGGAGGATCGGTGCCGTGATCTCTCGGCGGGACGCCGGCTGCAGGCGCCGGTCCTCCCGAGCGGGTCGTCGGGCTGGGTCCTGGTGGGCCTGGGGTGCCGCTGGAGGCGGCCGTCATCCAGACGCAACTCCTGGAGAAGGCGATGAAATTATCCGAGCTGAATGCACCACCGGATGATGTCACTGATCCAGACACGACGGCGTGTGCGTTTCAGACGAATCTCGGGCTGCCACAGCAGGTACAAGGACGCGATCAGCCATGGATAGCCCCTTGAGCTATTCACTCGTTTTTTACTCGCGCGAAAGAGGCGTTTGAGGCGATGGAATTTAATTTACACCTGCGGCAACGATCGCGCGATGAAGGCGGTGCGAATATTCGCATCGCGTTTGGTGTGAACGCAACGTAAGAGTGCCAGAGTGTTCCTCCCCCTCCCCCCTCTGTGCATGAGAGAGGAGGGGCGGAGCCGGAGCGAGGGAAGCAGTGCAGAGAGCTCTGATCAACGGCTTGCCTGAAGCAAGTATTACAGCGCAAATTTGAACTATATCGATATATGCGATATGGTCTAATTCCATATCTTATTTAAAAATCTATCGATATATCTTAAATATCGATATATCACCCAGCCCTAATTGAGTACCACCGATTTTTAAAAGAAGAAGACCCTGCCAAAGAGAGTCGAGTGGGTCATTCCACACTCCAACACTGGCCACTCTAAAAAGTGGATAAAATGCATGGTGGAAGTAGTGGTATTGTACTGTATTGGTGTTGCATTTTGACCAAAGCATGTCACAGATATTTCATGCAGATCTTCAGGAAATTCTATCAACTTGTAAAAATTGGCTATATGTATTTTTTTAAGTGCAACGCTACTGGCTCCAGAACATCTATTGATTCCCCTTCGAAAGCATCAACTTCTTCCACTTCAACTTTATTTGTATGGAACATGTATAGCACAACTTTAAAAAAAAACTGAAATTGCTCTATGTCATGCTTCAAAACCTATATTCACAAAACAGCAGATGGCATCCTAAATGCTCAATCTTTTATTTATAGTCTTCTAGTACTTGGTTGAAAAAAAAGTTATCGTGAATAACTTTTTCTTGTCTGACTCACTGGATCGTTTTTTTCAACAGTGGAAGTGACTCTGTGTCTGTGCCCATGACTGGGTGTGAGAAGAACTCTGGTGTATCGACGTGGGAGGAAACACAGCTGGAATGGTTAACACTCGACAATGCAGCTGTTCACATTGTTGAGTCACTTGCAGCCTCACTGTGGCTGCTCAATGCTCAGCCCCCCGTGCACAGCATTGCTTAAGAAGTAAACTGTTGTAATTTACTATCCAAGTAATCTAAAGCTTAGCAGGGGAGGTTAATATATAGTATGCACTTAATTTTTCTTCACAAGAACCCGATACCCAAAGCAATAGCTGGGATGAAGAGATGAAAGCCTAAATATTTAGACAGCAGCAAGATGTGTCCGTCAGTGACATTCTCTCCATTTGCACTCTGGAACCTGAGAGTCTCTTTCTGCCTGTAAACTGCTCAGATGATCACAACTCTGGCTTGACAATATTGATTTTTTTTTACACGATGGGTAGTTTTTGGCCACAAGCATGTGTATCTAATGGGACTTTTTCCTTACCTTGTGGTGAATGGTGTAAGGTCATTGAGTTGGAAAGAACTTGAAGCAAGCACAAGGACTGGGGTTTTATTTCAAACAACCCAAATTATGGCACTTTACTGGGAAGACAAGTGCAACATTCATGCACATCATTCAGGAGCAAATCATAGGATTTCTATACTAATGCTGGGTGAATTTAGCAGATGTACCAGGCAATCTGTTTATCTTTAATGGCTTTAGTGGCTGTTCTTCACAAAAGTGTGTGTAATCCTGTTTCGCTCTTTCAATCGACTCTCAAAAGCTCCTCTGATACAATCTGCACGATTACAGTCTTTTATTTCACTCATACAGAGTTTCTTTCTTTTCTTTTTTTTCATCATTTTCTCTCCTTTCATTTCTTTTCTTCACATTGCCCATTTGCTACACAATTTTTAAGCCAACTTTGCATGTGTGATCACAACACTAAAAATCTTAAATGATTTAGGGGATGGTTTTCAGGACAGCTGTAGCACCATGGCCCAGTCTAAAACATCATAACAGCTAATTACTGGATTACAAACAATAATACCTGACATCTGTTAAAGGACAACACCGTTTTTTTGACATTGGGCCCTTGATTTCACATTATAACATGATGTTCTACTCACCCCTGAATTTTTGTCGTAAAGTGGGTGTTACTGACGTCATCATCGTGCTACTACCACAGACAGCCCACAGACAAACACACACAGACTTAATGACAAAAATTCAAAATTACAGTAACCCGGATTTTTTTAAGTAAGCAACGCACCTCCACGTTATCAGTGCTAGTGTACAGTAATTAATAAATTATAAACAGCATAGTTTGTGCCTGTATAACGTTGCCCATAGGAAACCGTGTCATGGCCGAATATCTCAAGAGAGCAGCCAGACGCCTCTCGAATATCTTCGGAACAGCTCCAAATTACCAACAACAAGCAGGGGTGAGTAGAACATCATGTTATAATGTGAAATCAAGGGCCCAATGTCAAAAAAACGGTCTTGTCCTTTAACTACCCGAGGATCATTATATACACTCAACTGGCGTTGAATAGATACATGAAAGAGCGAAGAAACCTCTTCTCACTTAAGCTTCTTTCCCATAGATCAAAAACCTTGTTTTTTTAGGACAGTAAGAAAGTGTTTTCTCAGCATCCAGTCGCACATAAAATGACTATAGTAGTCACAGGTGTTATAGCATTGATGTGAACACAATATATAGTATACAAATTTTTGCTAAGGATGCAGCCCTGAGCACTACACCCTTAGCAAACATTTGTATACTGTACACTGTGTTCACATTAATGCTATAACAGTGGAGTGGAGCACAAATGCTCTTAATCAGATAAAGGAGCTCAGAGCGTCACAATGAGGGGGTGATTCAACAAATATTCCTTGGACAAATTATTCTTATATCTTGGTTAGTTCCAGCACCTGGAGATTTTTATTACATATGCCCATATTTTTGCATCATTTTATTATACTTTCCAGAAATGGTCCACTGTGGTCCACTAAAGCCTCGTTTCCACTATGCAGTCCAGTACAGGTCGGTTCGTAACGGTACGGTACGGGTCTGGTCGCTTTGGGGTCAGCTTGCGTTCCCACTGTACAAAGTGGATCCTCAGGGGTTCATTCAGCAGGTGGAAAGACACCATCAGTGTTGAAAGGTATATACAGGTTCTACAGCAACATGTGCTCCCATCCAGATGATGTCTTTTTAAAGGGATAGTTCGCCTCTTTTGACATGAAGCTGTATGACATCCCATACTAGCAATATCGTTTATGAACATTTTCTTAGCCCCTACTGCGTACTGTGAGCCGAGTTCCGGCTTCATTTTGACGTTTGACGAAAGTAGTCCGGCTAGTTGGCTGGAGTTTAAAAAATAAAGCATTTTGCTTCTCAAAACAATATGCGTTCAAAAGAGTAATACATTTGTCAGACCTCACAAGTGCTTGGCACTATTTTCCCTCCCTTCGTATCACTGCGTTCAGCCACCTGCCGACAGCCGCACCTGTTACGGTGTTTGCTGCTCGGAAGCAGGGGACTGCTCAGTCTGCACTTCGGCCTGCATGGTCTACACAGCATGCAGTAGAAGACGTCAGATGCTGGACTGACCTGCCTGCACTCCACTGTTGAGCAGCTAGAATCTGAGATCGGACAAGAATGCGGAAACATTCCTTTCCCAAAAGTCCAGCAACTGGCCTCCTCAGTTTCAAGACATTTACAGACTGTTGTTAAAAGAAAACAGCATGCTACACAGTGAGAAACACAGCCCCATCCTGACTTATTTCAGACATCTCTGCCATCAAATCGAGATGAGCTAATATTTTTCATCAAATGGTCAAATGTCTCACTTCCAGCTCTTGAGGTTTTTTCTGTGTTTTATTGTAAATAACATGTTGGTTTGTCAGATGATCAAATCATTGCAGTTGTATACTCTTGTATGCATTTGTACATTAAAATGATTAAGTAAAATTAACAGCAAATTTTATTCTCGGGTATCAGCATTCATCTTCTTTACATGTCTTTTTTAATTCAGTCTTGTTGGCATCCCTAAGGTCCTGAAAGACTTGGAGTATTGTTTGGTTTCTCTTTAAAGGCTGTGGAAACCTGATCTGTGGCCCGGAGGTCACTGAGTGTCCAGTCTCTGTTGACAGTCAGCTGGACTGAGTGAAATAATTGCTGTGTTGGCTCTTCTCCTGTTTCTCTTTCTCCTTTTCACCCCAGAGTTCCATAAGTGATGTATTAACAGAAATTGACTAATGACATAGGTGTTAATGGCAATAAGAGTAATGCCTTCCACCATCTCCAGTTCCTCTTCCTTTTAATCACTTTCTTAATCTGAATCACAGAGAAAGAGATTCCTTTTCACATCTTTTTGTAGGATACAATTATGAATATACAAATACATTTTAATTTGTCCTTTTCAGAGACACTAAGCATCTGAGTTGGGTTTCATATCACCATAATATGTACTGGTAGAAATGTATTATGATACCATACAAGGTTTTAAAAGTGTTAAAGGAGCACTGTGCGTGGAAAGTGAGCCTCTACGTAATTTCTCTATATTTGATTGTCTCATGTTAACTGTTTGTCTTGTTTCATCCCCTCTACTTTTTCTACACCTCTGTCCCCACTCCACCTTAAGGAAGTTATGAACCTCTTGGCTATGCTCCGTCACAACCCATTCACCACAGTGCAGATAGACCACTCAGCCGCCACTATCTCTCAGAATGCCCGCTGCCCCTTCCAGCAGCTCCCACTTGTATAGTAAAATGGCCACTTCGCAGATTCTCCCTCTCTTTACCGTCCTGTGTCCTCATGAGACACTGACAGCTACTGTGTGGGCGTGCATACATCTGTCAGCGTATACGGGCACGTTAGCATGTGCGTACTGTGTGTGCGTGCACTACGGGAGCTTCAAATCTAGGGCATGGCAAGGTTTCTGGTGCAGATGTGTGTGAATATCAAGTGTTTTATTCCCAGATGATATGTCAGCTACTTGAAATATCTGATATGCTTAACTCTCCTTCTTCTGTAAAGAAGAGTAGGTCATGCTAAACCTCAGATCAGTAAATGTTTCAGTAATGTTTTCAGGCTTTTTTCATTGTGTAATTAGTTGTACACATTAGCAAAACTTTTCTGAAAGTAAACTACTTTTAATTTATATTTTTTACTGTTATTACACCTCTGTTTCCACTGTAATGCTGAATCATACCCACTTTTCACCAAACGAAGCTCTTGGCAGTGAGCTGGGAAATAGCTGCTAACATTTTAATGACATAATGAGACTTAATTAGTTTAAATGGAAGAGATGAAGCAAGGAGCCAGGAGGTCGTCAGTGTGTGCCGACACACACATACAGTTGAGTTTCTTATTTCGCTTGCTTTACATGTGAAGTCTACATATGTTTCTGTTTCAATATGTTTTCAGTGCATTTGTATCAATGCATGATTATGTTGTGTCCATAGCAGATGTGTGTGTGTCTGAGTGCTGTACCACACAAACACACACCTCTTTATCAGGAAGTGATGGTGATGGTTGCGGGGGAGGTCATTTAATCAAGAGAAAAATTCCATCTCCCATTAACTTAATTAATCCGACGGCAGAGAAAGAGAAGCTGAAGGAAACCTGCCTGTGTGTGTGTCAGTCTGAGAAAATAGAATTTTTAAGCTGAATTCACAAAGAGGTATTTCAAATGAGTTATAGAAGGATCTGCACGGGATCACATTGTGTTTCACACACAAAGACGATAATCTGGCTAAAAGCTGTCCGAGTGTATTATTTTTTTTTATTATTCTTTTTTTGGCGGGAGGATTTTTTTTTTACTGTCCATCGTGGGACTTAAACTAGATCAGGATATACAGTAACACTGCCTCTGTATGGTGACAAATGTTTCCAGGAAAAACCTTACAAAAAAAAGTTCAATATTTTGTCCAATATTTAAATATTTGAACTGCTGTACGCATTTACTGTTTGAGAAGGAATACACATCAGTAGTTGAATCATTTTAACAGCGCAATGCAATTTAATGCCAGCCAGCCATCACAGCTAAACTAGACTTGGTGAGGATGTGCACATGACACATCACAGCCTGACGTGACACACGTTTGCAGACCGGACAGACGTAACAACCACTAACCACTTTTATCATAAACACAAACACACAGAGCGCATTCTGTGCACACACACTCATGAAATGTGTACTTCTACAGTAATCAAAACAGTTATTTACATTTACAATGGTCAGTTTAAACTCTTACCTTGATGCAGAACAGACTGTTGGTTCAAACGCTTACAGGTGAGCCCTTATGTCTGTGTTGAAAAAATTTGCAGTGGGCTTTACTTTCATCACCTCTTGATGTTGCTATCCATGTTTTTTTCCCTTTCCCACTTTTTTTTAGATACGTTTTCTTATATTTTGCCCACTTAAGCATCTTCCCTCTCAGTCTCGTCTATTGCTGCAGATTTAGGGCATCACCCGTCAGTCTCCATAGCCAACAGTGGCGGCGTTTACTATGGAGACTGACAGGTGGCAATAGCCGATCCACGATGTGTTCAAGTGACGATAGCCAATTAGTGATGAAGACAAGTCAAGGGGCATTGGGATATTAGCTTGAACTCTCATGGGATTCTGGAAGTAGAATATTAAATAGGCTGTTTAGGAAAAATCCCGAATTCTGTAGCTCCCTCTAAAGCCTGTAATCGTGCTTTCAAAAATCGAGCGCTCCCGGCTGTTTTTAACCAATCAAGTTAGGGTGGAGGAATCCTACCTGTCAATCACAGCTTGTGCACACGCTGCTGAGCGTGAGTCTGCCCCAGCTTGTGTGCGCACACTGGTGTGAACTCACGTGCACAACCTCGTCCACAGAGGGGGAGGGGTTTGGGGGGCGGTTTGGAGCTTGTTAGAGGTTGGGGGAGGGACCTGAAAGTTGTATCAGTTCGAATTTTCCGACTTTAGACTCGGAATTTTGAAAACCTGCCGACAGCAGCTTTAATGATGACTGATTGGGTGAAGTGTGTTTTAATATAACATAAGATTCACTTAAAACCTGCCAAATTGACCTTTAACCCATCCAAATTATGACCGCCTGTCCAAAGCAAATCTTACCCACAAAACCAAAATAAAAACCACCCAATTATGCAGGAACCCACCCATTCTGGCAACACTGAGGGTGACAATAAGGACACAGTATAGGCAGGGGATTCACCCGTTTTAGGTCTGTTTCTGGATACAAATGTCTGTATGTATTTGTGTGGGTTTTCTTCAAGAACTCACACCAAAGGCATAACAATGCCTAAATCCACTGTAGGGACAAAATATGCTGCTCAGTCCCAGAGAGTCCACATGCAACCTGAATGAAAATGAATTAGCATAATTACAAGAGGGATGCTGTTTGTCAGAGCCTCATACTATTTCTTCTGATGGACTGTTGACCAATAGCGATACAGAACTAATTAAACTACAAAATTAAGGAAAATGATCTCATGTTCTTGGCACATTCTGTCCAGTCCAGTTAAAGTTAACATTAAATACATATGCATAAACTTAAACATGATAATGCAATGGAAGGTTTGCCAGGTTACATTGTTGGAAAATTAGCATTTCTTGTGACTCGACTTGCCGTTTAGCCTGCGGAAAATTCTGGCAACTTTAATAACAGTCTACAGTCCTATGCAGAAACTTTTTTTAAAAGACAGTCCTTGCACTTTACTGTAAACATCAGAATGCAGGTGTGCGTCAAATTTATAGACAGCTGACTGTGAGTAGGAGAGAAAGACATTCTGTCACTTCAGATGTAATCGTGTTCAAAGAATTACTGCTGCTGACGTCTTTCTCTGCACCCAACCCCCCTCACAAGTGACAATGTGAAGAAGACACATGAAGTCATTTGACTCATTATATGTTGACTGCAGGTCCAACTCTGCCATAAGCAATGTGTTTGATTGGGCATTTTTGTCCATTTCCACGTTCTAGATGTAGATTTTCTAAAATGCCCTTTGCTACAAGAAACAGCAGCCTCAGAGCAAGTAATCCACAGTGTTGCCGAAAGGTTAGTGAACACTTTATAATTGTTTGTATAAATTCAGCATAACCTAAACTTAAGACAAGTGCACATTGAGTTGCCTGTGGTATGAAATGCGCTATATAAATAAAGATGCCTTGCCTTGCCTTGCCTTGCCAAGTCTTAAGAATAGATAAGGAGAACCCAACTAAACAAACAAGACGCATACCCCTGTTGTTCAGATCACTGAACAACAATGATGGTCATGGCTACAGGTAGAAAGTCAATTCTCTTCAGATGAGCTTTGCTTCCTGTTTGCAGCTTGGTAAAAAGAATATAAATAAGAAAATGTGGACAGGCGAAAAGTTGAAAAATGCTTACCCATCAAAACTCTCCATTCCAGCATAAGAACCTCATTGCATTTGTGAAACATGGCTGTTTTCAGTCTGCTTGGTGATGTAAAGATCCACTAGTAATATGTTTACATTTTGTGTTTTTTCAGAGATGTGAGAAACACTCAAACAATTATTAAGTGCTTTGACTTGAAATGGTTTCCAATCTGTCAAGCTGAAGTATAGTTTGATCAGTTCACATTCTCTACCAGTTCTACTGGGGCACTCACCAGTTTTACATGGAGGCTACATAAATTAAGTACATGGCTAATTAACTTCTGCACATAGGGACATGCTTCAGATTCTATTTCTCAATATATGTATCACCCTAAATGCACATACATGCTATGTATTTGAACTAAGAATGAAAGATAAGTAGCTAAACAGATGCTCACAGATGCAATAACACAGCCTGTAAGCATACTTGCTTTACTCTGTAGTCTAATTGGCTTCTGCTGCCAAGGCTGTCACGTAATCCTCCTCTTGGGTCTTTGTTTACATTTACATTCAAAGCACTATTGTCACCACGTTCTCTGCCTAATATGTTCACATTATTTCTCACATAATAAAAAACTATTCCTAGTCCTTCCTTTTGCTGTTGCCGAGCAACCAGCATACATTTCCCACTTATATAGTTTCCTCTTTATTTCTTTTTTAGAAAGATATTATTTTTCTTCTTGTCAAAAATCGAACCATCGATCTAAGTTTGACTTATTATATTGCACTTGAGATAACATGTTTGAATGAAAGTCAGCCGGAACTCATTTCTTTCTTATATTTTGAGCATGTTAAGATTTTTGGGTATAATATATGACATTATTGATGCATTTAACTGATGATAATTGCTGCTCTGTCAGAAGCCGTTTTCGAATTAATTTAAGGATTGCTCATTTCTAGCAGTGTTTGGGGAATTACTGATCAACTGACCGGCTATTGGCTTTTTATGCTCCAAATTACTACTATGACATCAGCCAATTAAAAATTCAACCTCAAGGTGCAATTTATTAAAGGATGTTTATGCCATGAGAAAAAAATCTGTGATGTGGGCAGGAGTAAATGATCCACCATTAGTGCAGTGGCACCTGACTTATAAACCCATGTCTAGTCTGGCAAATTATTTCACTTCTTAATCCTTTGTCAAAGACATCTGCCCTATAGATTTTGTAGAGAATTTGACAATTTGACAAGTATAGTTGAAATACTCCTGTTTCAAACACATTCCAAGTGTGAAGCTGGCAAAAGAGAACACGACCACTTTGCTCAGGAGCTGACACTACTTGCTCTTCTACATACATGTGTTTTTTTTGATTGATTGATTTATTTCTTGCGTTTAGCAGTCAGATTATTTAAATCTGGTATGTTGGTTTTGTTAAGATTAAAAAGCGTTTCCCTTTACATGGAGGTTAGACAGAAACTGTGCATCAATATTTCTCAAGGGTTTCCAAACTAATTTCAAACTATTGCTTGCCGATGGAATGTCGTCAACATACAGGCACACACTTACTTTCGTATGTTGGAAGGGGTGAACACTTAGAACCCAAACCTTTTACTGTGGCTGTAAATGTCTTCGGCGGTAATGGCCACTGAGCTCCAGAGTGCTGCACATAAATCAGCCTTCAGGTTTGTCGATAGTCGAGGTCAAGCAGTCTTGGCTCTTTGAAAAAAAAAAAGGAAGGGGGAAAGAAGACATTTGCTAAGCACTTACAGTGCACAGTGAAAATGAGTACACCCCTGTTGAAAAGTAACATTTTGAACAATATTTTAATACACACACAAGTTATTCCCAAAACGTGCATAGAGTAAGTTTAATACAACATCTGTTCAGCTTACAACAGAAAAGAAAGGTCAATAATATAACTTAAATGACATATTTGTCCATTTTTGTGAAATGATGCTGGTGCAAAAGTGAGTACACCCCTATGTTAAACTCCCTGAGAATGGGCCGTGTTGGCCCGAAATGTCATGAAATGAAAAGGCATTAAAAGGGAGGTCATCGTTGTGCGTTTCATCCTTGCCTTACATTGAAATTTTACATTTTGAGTCTGCACCAGGCTAAAAGAGACGTGTGTGAGATTTGACTGAAATCCTATGGAGAGTATCATGATCTGCTTCAGTAGTCACAGTACATGTTGACAAGCATGTTTCTTTTGGTGAAATTCAGCTTCCTACTGTTGATGGCATCCATACAGCCCCAAACCATGTCACTCCCACTACTATGCTTGACTTTAAGCATGGGGCACTTTTCTTTGTACAAATCACTTTTTACCACTACACAGGCTTGACACCATCGAAAGCAAATTTGTTTATCATTGTCTCAGAGACAAACAAACTAAGGATATGGATTGCTGGAACCATGTCCTGTGATCTGATGACACCAAGATGAACAAATTTGCTTTTGATGGTGTCAAGCCTGTGTGGTGGTAAAAAGTGATTTGTACAAAGAAAAGTGCCCCATGCTTAAAGTCAAGCATAGTAGTGGGAGTGACATGGTTTGGGGCTGTATGGATGCCATCAACAGTAGGAAGCTGAATTTCACCAAAAGAAACATGCTTGTCAACATGTACTGTGACTACTGAAGCAGATCATGATACTCTCCATAGGATTTCAGTCAAATCTCACACACGTCTCTTTTAGCCTGGTGCAGACTCAAAATGTAAAATTTCAATGTAAGGCAAGGATGAAACGCACAACGATGACCTCCCTTTTAATGCCTTTTCATTTCATGACATTTCGGGCCAACACGGCCCATTCTCAGGGAGTTTAACATAGGGGTGTACTCACTTTTGCACCAGCATAATTTCACAGAAATGGACAAATATGTCATTTAAGTTATATTATTGACCTTTCTTTTCTGTTGTAAGCTGAACAGATGTTGTATTAAACTTACTCTATGCACGTTTTGGGAATAACTTATGTGTGTATTAAAATATTGTTCAAAATGTTACTTTTCAACAGGGGTGTACTCATTTTCACTGTGCACTGTATATGTAACTTCATACACCTACAAGCCTCGTGGCACTTGAATTTAATCTAGCAGGAGAATGAATGTTAAACGTAAAAAATGATTCCACTGTTATGTGAGGCGTTCCACTCCAAAGCTCTCCAGCTACCAAACTGCCTCGGCTAGTAATGGTATTACAGTCAAAAACTTGATCTGAATAATTATTATCCCGAGAAAAAGTCATGGCTATGTCAGAAAAAGGGAAATGCAAAGAGTGGCATTACCCAACAAGGATGTGATGGATACAGAAATAAAGTGTTGGTAGTGGTGATTCATTTTTATCAAAATTGTGGTCTATTTATGTCAAATTTACATTCTGGTTCATGACAGCTAAAATTCCACCTCTATTGCAGAGCTGATCAGGACTGAATAAAAGTTTTGAAGTTGAAATAAGAGCATTTTAGAACAGAGGTTTACTTCATGAAAGGCGGTGAAAATACTCTTCGCTAAAAGGAAAACAATTTTCTTTGCTCTCATACATCTTACAAAGCACATGTTAGCGCATGATGCATGGAGAAGTATTTTCACATTAAAGGCATCATCAATCAATCATGGCCAAGATAATGTATAGTCTGTTGGGAGCAGCACAATAGAGCGACTTCTGAGCCCTGCTGGTTTTTTTTTCATATGTGTCTAATGGCATCCATCTAACCCAAGAATGATGATTTCATGGTACATATTCACTCCAGATTCTATATTTATATATATTCATTCATTCAGTCTATTCATTTATCGAACTGAATTAAAACCCTTTCACAAGGAAACATACTGTTGTGAGGATAGAGGGCAGAGTAGGAAAAAAAGCAGCCTAATTACCTAAGCAAAGATGAAAAGATTGGGCTTAAATGGCATCAAACTGTGTGAGTTACGACTAAGCAAAAGTAATAAAGACATAAGAAAAACCAACAGCTGGTTGCACAATGCACTAGAGGTTGTTATGTGTGTGATAGCAGAACACATGTATTCATTTGCATTCACAATTATTATTGTTGTCATTATTATGTAGAATTTCACATAAAATAGCAAAAAAAATCATTCAACCTTGACTGAATTTAAGCTTTGTAAAATTTCCAGCATTTTGCAGAGATCTCATTCAACTGCAGTTGATACAGTAATCTACAGCTCATCTCACACCAGCTCATCAACCTCTCACTCCAGGAATCCCCCGTCTCTCTGACTTTAATGTCCTGCTGCTGACATACAAATCCCTTCATGTAGCTGCACCAGTTTCATTTGCAGAGCTTTTCCTCCTCCGCCTCAGAATGGCCTCCTGTCTGTCCCCTAACACCCTTCTCTGGAATGCACTACCCTTATCCATCTGTGCTGCCAACAGTATTGACTCTATTGAAGTTATGCTGTGAAAAGACAAAATTGGCAAACGTTGAAGCTGATAGAGTCGTCAAAAATAGCCAGCATGATGAAGTGCATAAATGTTCAAAGGAGTGAAAATAGTTAGATCAATGAGGAAAGGGTGTAATCTTCAGTTATAGTTGAGCTATGGTTGATTGTAAGGCCACCGGCATTTAGCAAAGCAAATAAGTAAGAGCCTCCCATTGGAAAAGTGCTGAAGTGATTCATATGTTTTAGTCTGCAATAAGTTAGTCAACCCTCAGTGATGCAGTGAGTATCTCCTCTGTCCTTAGACAACCATGTTTGAGGGCAAATCATGCAGTCATGGGATAGATTCTGTTTCAGAAGAGTCAAATTACTGGTCTGAATCAAGCAAACAAAACAACTAGAGATTTCTAAAACTTCTAAAGCTTTGTCAAGAGATATCCAACACATTATAAAAACCTAGGATAGTCCTCTTTGAGGAAGAGACATGTTTGGGAGAACATCATTGCCAATAAAGCTGCTCTCATTCACAGATTTTTTCTGTCTTTTGTCAGACAGCCAAACATTTGAATATGGCAACACTTGCATACAAAGACCTGCAGAGAAAGATAGAAGCAGTAGAATGTCTCGAACATTTTCTCACACATGCCACAATGTTGCTGCATCAAACATACTTATCAATTATCAAACCTACGGGAGCAGAGTTATTATGTGGGGTCGCTTCAGTTTGTCAGGTCTAGGTTCAGCAAGATAATGTGCCCTAAAAATGAGGTCAGCTGATTACCAAAATAATGATGGAAATAATGGATAACCAGGTTTTTCACCCATAGATCTTTGTGAAAAATGATGATAACTCTGGCTGGAAAAGAATTTTGCATCACTGCATAAGCTTGTCAAAACAATTAGAAAGTCATCATCAAAGCTGAAGGTGTTCCAAGAAACTATTACAGTTACAGTTACTATTACTACTACACCTATTAGGGTGTGAAACTTCGCTGATCCTAAACTGTTGCTGGTGCAGTGCAAAGTTAACAAACTTTTCTTCTTTCGTTCAACACAGAAAAGCCTGTTTCGGTGGAGCTGAGCTGTGGTGCTGGGCCCAGCCATGTGGTGTTGGAGCCAGGCTTGCCCCTTCTGCTGGACTGCAACCTGGGGGCCAGCAACACACCTTTCAATGTTAGCTGGTTCAAGGATGGAGAGCCACTCCCTCTGGAGGGAGAGGAATACCTGCAGCACCTTGTCAATGGATCCCTCCTCCTGCTGCCCACCTCTACAGACAGCAGCCCCCCCCATGACGTGGAGGGGAATTACAGCTGTGTGAGTGGCAGCACCCTTGGGGCACTGACCAGCCGGGCTGTGAAAGTGCTTCTTGCAAGTAGGTGTCCAACAAAACCCAGAGCACACTGCTTTTCTTTGGGTTTTTTCTTTTTGGGGGGAGGGTCTGGTCAAGTGCACATGAAGTCATAGAGTCTCAGAGATGTCTGTAAATTAGACGTGAGTAAGGGAATATTTACTGTGCGCGTGTTAAAGCAATACAATGTAACTTCTCAAAAAGCCCATTATGGAGCTCCCCCTTCAGGCTTGGAGGTAATGTACGGTTACACTGTCGTAAATACAACACCCTTTCGCTTTCACGTTTCATGTTTGTTGACGAACCGGCGAGGAGTCAGAAGGTGCAAGCTATGTCGACCGAGAAGGTAAGAGTAATCAAATGTACCTGGGAGCGCAAGAGGGGACTATTTGTTTTTGCGGTAGGTGTGCCAGAAAGCAAGTCGGAAGTACTTCCGCTCAGCTCCCGGGCCGCTCCCGGGCCGGTCCAGCAAAGTTACATAGCGCAGTTTTTCCAACTCAGACCCCCGAAGGGCATAGGAGACAGGCCAATCGTATTATTAAAACTCATTCCAGCCGCACAATTTTTTTCAAGCTGTTATTTTAAGGTAGAAATGTTTCATAGTATTGCTTTAACTCTGTAGAAAATGCATGAATCCGTCTGCACTTGACATTTTGACCAGGATGACCACCAAGTCACCTTCTCCTGAATGACAGTATTGTGACAGTGAATGGCATTCACTCTGTCCCTGTCTTTTTCTTACTTCTGTAGTCTCCATTTAAATTGAATTCAAATGTATGAAAATCAGATGAGGAGTTTATATTTGAAAAGTGGTAGCAATCTCACAGAAGCAAATAAATGTATTTCACATCATGTTAAACTCTTCCTTCAATCCTAGAAAATAGTAATGGCATATCCATTATAAATAAGCTCGCATATTGTCTTTACACTATATGTGTTAATACTGTATGTGTCTGTATGGTTCTGGGTGGTGAATATTTCAAAGCAGTAGCAGTTTCACTCATTCAGACCTTTAAAGTGCTTAGTTTCTGTATGTGGCTGACGTCCGGGTGTCAGTCAAGAGAAATAAACTAAACTAATTATCCGAGAAACATGGTTCCAATTCAGCCTGCATGATCAGACGTTTTCACACACGCACCGGAGTCTATGAAATGTTCTATAGATGATCCTGAGCAGTGGCCTGTGAAAATGCAAACGTCCACGCCATTCACCCCAGATTTTTTGGGAAGATATTTCACCCACCCCCCTCTAGAGAAATCTCCAGAAAATCAGTGGGAGATACATTGTGTGAACATACTGTATCAGCAAATTTCCGAGGCATTTATGGCCGCTGTGCAAGTGAGTGTGTGTGTTGGTGGAATGAAGGATGAGAGGACAGGCTGAAGTTTTTTAATCACCCTACAAAAGAGGCTCCTTTCTCGCACACTCCAAAGTAGTGGTCTTTATATAGTCATTAGCTTTGTGTGAGATGAGACAGTGTCCTGTGTGGATGGCTCTTCTTTTGTCAGCCATCACATGCCTATTTATGAGGTTCTCTTGTTTGAGGGACAATGAGGACTAAAGGGGAGCGGGTGTTAGATGAATGGTGGAAATGCAGAAAAGGCTGAAGAGAGTACGTGGCAATGGTGAAGAGAAAAGCTTTCGAGACCATTAACACTGACCTTTAGTCTGGATGTGTGCACAATCGATGTATATGTGTGTGCAGTTTTTTTTTAATCAAATCAGAGATGAAAAGCTATGAGACAGATGTGACAGTGTGAAGAAAGCTGCAGCCAGACAACCTAAACACTGATGTTGAGAAGACATCCTCACTTCCTACTGTGTCTTTACACACTGGAATGAGGCTGAAGAGAAACTGTAGCAGAGATCACATCTGTGAAAACACATTAGAAAAGCCACCTGCTCCAGTTTTCGCTGTTGCAATATATAAGTATGATGCATGTGCCTGAGAGGCAGAGAGACAGCCAAAGAGACTTTCTCCTTGTCTTAATACAATTTATTTTTATTTTCTTTCACTCTGTATCTCCCTAAGAAAAATGACAGAGTGCAAATAGAGCACATTTTACATTCACAGAAAAACAAGGATGGTAAAAAAAGCTGCTCTTAATGTTAATTATGCTAATTAATTTTTCTCAGCTGACGCAAATGTCAACATCTCCTAATTACTACAAGCTTTGGCAAACCACCTGCATGCATATCTGATGCCCTAAACATAAAAAGTAGACATCATCTGACAAGCCAGCAGAGCTGTCTTTTCTTTTTTCTCACTGTTTTCATCCCATGCCAATAAAATGAGGGAAAGACAATAAGGAGAATAGATTTTTAAGAAGTACTTGTTTGATTTTATGTATAGGAGCACTTCCATTTCAAAAGTTTTTACTCAGTGAAAGGCTTAGCGGGGTTGCTGTAAATTGCTTCCTTTGGTCAGTGATGAGGGGCATTCCTGCATGTGTGTCAAAACCAACATGCTCTCCAGTAGCTACTTCAAACATCTGTTGAGGCAGGGGGCATGCTCGATGAGCTTTCACAATGTTGCTCAGCCTTAGAACTGGGTAGCAAAGGGGTCACGGGTGGAATTATCTGCCTGCACAAGGGGAGGGGAAAAACGCTGCAATCTGATAGCTGTGGGGCCAACGAGTGGGGCACAGACAGAGGGACAGACAAAGACAGAGAGAAAGTCGGGGTAAAGTCAAGGGCAGGAAAGAAATGTAGAAAAAAAGAGAAGGAACAGGGACAAAATGGAGAGTTCTTATATATCGAATGGAAGGGTTTATCTTTATATAGATAAGTGCCCAAGGAGCTGCCTGAAATTCCTTCTGACACAGAAAGACCCTGTTGCTAGGAAACAATTGAACATATTCTTTGTTTCTTGTGTCTTGGTATGTCACCTTTAGATGGGAGTATTATGATGAAAAATTGCCCTGTGTGTCATCTTGAGCCAGACTGATGTCAGCTTTTCAGCATCTGAGAGGGCAATTTACATGGTTCCGGATGGAATGTCATCGTGAGTCTGGGGACACTCACTGAACCCTGGGGAGTGACTATTATAATCATACTTTGACACAGCAGAGGTGGAGGCTCAGCCAGACGACATTGTCCCATCACAGCATGGGCAAAGTGTTTTCTCTGAACTCGCCCTCTACCCTCAACCCCCCTGTTGCATTTACATACTGCGCACTCTCGCTTATCAGCTGTCATTCACCCCCACGCACGCACACACACCCATAGACAGTATACACGCACTAATCCAATAATGTAAGGACTAGAGAAGCCTGTCTACAAGGCACGCACTAGACTAAACACTAAGGTAAACGCAGATTTGTACACGTGCACTCCAATCTACTCATGCACAAACTTAATGAGCCTGTGGATGGATTCTGCTGTTTAATGTGTGAAAGTGGAATAGGTTAATCATCACTGTCCTCTGTACAACATCCTGCGCAGTCAAGTCTAGGCAATCAATGCAGTCATGCCATGCTAGTGTTGCTCTATCAACCAATAACATTGTTGGTCCACCACTTTCAAGCTGAAATGTCGCTGACAACTGTTTTGACATTTTGTACATACGAAAATTCAACAAAATGTTTTTACTAAATTTCTCCATTTTGTTCCACGTTTCATATGTGTTAATTTTAGTCTTATTTTTTAACTTTTTTTGTTTTTTTACTTAGAATTACATTTATTGATTTCCTCAAAAATAACAGTAATCACAATAACAGGAAGGATGGCCACCAAAGCAAGGTTTCAATGTCTGTTTAGGTGCTCATTTAGAAAAGGCAAATGGGAACAACAAAAATTGGAAGAAAGATATAATTATAGTCACTTGAGATGACTTTGTCTGTTTCTAATAAAAAGACATGAAGACATAATGGAAACAACTCACGTGTCAAACAAAGCTAAATAGAAGCCGCCCACCAACTGTTAAACTCCTGTGACTGACCAGCATCCTTCCAGATATCATATGATGTCCCAGATATTCCCTCTTCTGGATGTCTCCTGCAGGTATTGTTGTATTTTCCTCCTTGAGGTTTGTTTTCATTTAGGACTACTTCTTCTACTGAATTACAGCCATCAGCAGTGCAGCCTGTACTGTCACCCTCTGGTAACACCGTGCAGCCTTGTTAACTCTATTAAAACCTGCAAAACAATTAGTTCACAGTATTTTCAGTGCCTTTTAAACTATGCATTAGATTTGCTTGTGGATTTAAAACCCAGTTCATACGCAGTTTAGCTTATTTTCTCATCCTTGCCCCTTTAGTGATTCCCTGACTTTAAATCTAGATGTTTTTACTTGTGGTTCTTCAAACATTGAATTTTCATTGATGATTCAGTGATTTCCCTGACTTTTCCCTTGTGAATATGAGTTTAATTTCTCAACAATTATTAGATGTATCGCCATAATAACGATCATTTCCCATTCATGTCACTCCGATGAAGGGACTAGAAATGCATGTGATAACAGTTTAATCCTTTCTAACATGTTTGACAAAGATCAGAGCTGCTTTGTATACTTTGACAAAATCAAAGAGTCTTACAAAACATTAATATGAGCATTGAGTCAGACTCACACGTTTAAGGATAATGTATATAAGCTATGTAGCCCTTCTGGATAATCTTCAAATATTTTGCTCAAACCTGGTCTGAATTAGTTCAGTGATTATGTTACCATAAAAAAACTGTGTTTCAGAAATCAGAAAAAAATCCAGATAAGCAATTGGATTTCTTTTTTTATTAGCTGTTCATTGTTACATTTCACTGTTCGGAAATCTTTTACGTTGCACATGTAACTGCACACTGTATTCACTTGTCTAGTTGTACAATATAAGATTCACAGTCTCCTTGTTTTCTATTATGTTTATGCTTTTTTCCCCCCTGCCTTTGGCTGCCGGTTCTGTCTTCCTTTCATCCACCCCCACCCTCTACTCTTCAGACAGGGCTACAGGCAAAGTGGCTGGGATACTCAGCCTGTTTTGTTCTCTGTTCCAACAGCCTGTTGGGGTCAGAGGTTAGAGGCCCCTCAGACACTACTCCCTGCTGCCCTCTGGTGCTTAGCATTACGACAAAAGGAATAGTTGCCTTGTTTGTCAATGTGTGGAAACTGAGAAAGTTGGAACCCTTGCTAAGAGTTCATCTGGAGAAAAAAAATGTCCTAAAATATCCTTAATATCCTAATTAGGACATTTAAATGCTCTGAATGAGGCTTTCATTCAATAGCATAACTTAGAATAGCTCTTTAAAAAGTCTTAAAGGGTATTAGTGTGAAAAAACTGAAGTCTGTGAAATTCAAGCTGCTGAAGTGTCATTCACATGTGATCCAGGACATCCCTAAGTAACTCAGCTGAAATGAAAAAAAAAACAAAAAAAAACAAGAACTGTGAATGAAGTATTTGGTACAGTCAGTTCTGTTTGCATTATATAAAAGATTGGAGTAACAATGAGTGTACTTGGTATATATTCAAATGCTATATCAGATAATAATAATCTATACAGTATAATCTATACAGACTCTTAATGAAAAAGGTGCTGTGGATCAAAAATAGATCACTGCTTCAAAATAAATAAATCATCTGCCACACTGTGTGACCTTCATTAAACAAACTGTATCCTGTTCATCTAACCATATGTAGCCATACAGATAACAGCTGAGATTAGACTGGGCTTTTTTACAGGTCTCTCCCCAAGGACGCTCTGCTCTCCCCGAGGACGTTCTGCTTTGATAACAAAACTTTTGTTCTTCATCATTTCTCGACCCTCAGGTCTATCTAGATTCCATCAGGAGCCATCACCACAAACAGTGCCCACTGGGGGAGCTGCCCGCTTTGAGTGTCAGATTGAGGGAGTACCCACACCTGTTATAACCTGGGAAAAGGACAAAGTGGCTGTCCCTGACGAGACAAGGTAACCCTGCTTTGTTGTTTGTCGTTGTTTTGCTGTGGTTCACTGTCTTCTTTTGAATGGAGGTTTGTCAAGTATTCTTCTAAAGTGTTCAGATGGATGAGTAATGTGGCAGTATGTTCATGATTCTACTGCAAGCTCCCCTAACCAGCTGAATAAGATACATAAGACCCCACAATGCTGCATGTTAGGATACAGATCTGGATCCAAATAAATCTCAGATCTGGGTTTGAAGTATTCAAGACTAATTTGACTAGTTAGATGTCCAATGTCAATATAAACCTGATAACTAGTTGCTTATGTTCAGTAGATTGGTGACAGGTGTAAAAACAGGGAAAAGCGGTGTTTTTCTCTTCTATAACAGAATGCTAAGGCAAAGCGATTAGACCAACCAATGTAATACATTATAATGCCGCTAAATTGAAATAGTTCTTAGCATTTTTTCTCAGGTATATGATATCTGAAATGCTTAATAATAATGGTTTGTATTTAATTGACAAGCAGTCATATCAAGTGTATGTGACTCTATTGTAAAAAGAAAGAGTAGATTATGAGTTGACTGGAAAAAAGTCCAACAGCAGAGCTGTTTTCAAAGTACAATCTCAGGATTTAATTATGTATTTGAAACACAGTGAAGATTAAGCTCAAAACAAACAACTCAAATGTTTTAAATATATCCATGCATGTGACCACATCCTTAATAATTCTTCCTTCATCAGATCTGTCTGATAAATGTTCTCATTTTCTGGGATACTTACCAAAATTGGCATTTTGCTGTTTCCCTTCTGGCCCTGGAATGTGTTTGTTTTCTCTTTGTTATCATCCCCTGGCTCTCGCTGTTTCTGTGAACCTTCTGTCCTCACTTTTCTCTCATTCATGGCTTGCTGTCTTGCTCTTATCTGTCTTCTTCTTGTTCTTTGTTTTTCTCATCCCCTGCCTCTTTGTCTTTTTCCCGCCTCTCGTTTAATCTTCTCTCCACCTCTTTTCAATTTCCCCATTCCTGAAAAGGCCACCTATGGTCACATTTTAGTTGGACTAATTGTCTCACAAAGGCAATGAGAGGTGCGTTATATCTCCAGAGCGCTGGTGGTCCTGTCTCCAAGATAGAAATGTCTTCAATATAAACTGATCTGTAGGGTGAAAGCTGACGGTTTGAATTTCAACAATGCAAATTAACCTTGTATACACAGACACACACAAACATGCACATCCATCCATCCATTTAATATACCCGCTGAATCCGTCGGTCGGGTCGTGGGGGGGCTGGAGCCTATCCCAGCGGTCATTGGGCGAGAGGCGGGGTACAAACATGCACATACAAGAAATATAACATGATACATTTTGGGAATACTGTGACAAAAAAAGAGTGTAGTTGGGCTTTACCTATAGGCTTAGTTTACTTAGGTTTTCAGTGTTTTCCCTCTGTGTGCAACAGGTTAATTACCCTTCCGAATGGGGTGCTCCAGATTCTGGAGGTGACCAGTAAGGATGAGGGACTCTACCGCTGTGTCGCGTCCAATTCTGTAAGGAGGGACGTCAGTGATGAAGCCAGGCTCACTGTCTCTGCAGGTGAGGTCTGCTGCAGTGCTTCATAGTGTTTAAACTGAGCAGCCAGGCGTCACTGAGCGCAGCTACTCCAACCTCTAATGAGAGTTTTTGGACAACATGCTTGAAATGCAGTTTTAACAAAGAAAAACATTTTGACATGAGATCTGTTTGAGTTACATGTAATGTGTAATTGCAGTGACGATTTTGAAGCCAAATTGTGAGAAGAGAGTTTGTTCTGGCAGGTATTTTGCTGAGTTATGTATTATACCAGTGTTTTAGTATTATAACAGATTCCTTCAAGACATGTATTAAGACATGCCCTGAATAATCATTCCTTCATAATTTAAAATCAGAGAGCATATGAATATGCAATCATATTCCAAGTTTTGACATTACGCTTGTGTAACTTGCAAATGAATAATGGGCTGATTGCTGGTTTCAGTCGTTCATGGGATGTCAAATAATCTTGATGGTACATGTCTGAAGGTAACAATCACATTGTTCCCCTTCAGCAGATGTATTTGAAAGCAGCTCTCTAATTTCAAACTTCATTATTGTGCGCCGTGAAGGTCAGACATCCAAGTGAAGCAGATTTGAGTGGCAGCACGAGAAAAGAAAGCTGATCTGTTCTTGTTGATGGTACATTTATGCATGATGTCTTTACTCTGATTGTTCCAGGACTGTGGCGTGTTCAGCTGTAGGAATAGCTGATACAGTACACACATTGTTCAGTATCTGCTGCCACCAAACAGAGATTTATATCATATGGACGGAGAAAAAAATTGAACACAAGGATGATGTTTGTTCATGTACTTAATTGAAAACTAGTGCATAGGCAACAAATTAAATGTTGAACCTGACTTTTTTTTTCCTGAAAAATATGTATGCTCATTTCATCTATTTTAATTTCAAGCGCTGTGCAATTTAGTACATTAATAAACGTCATCCCTGTGTTCTAAATTCTTCTCTACTGTGAGCAACTGGACTGGACCAGATTTATTGACAGTGGAGCCATGTTGTTGTATTACCTGCTGAATAGAGTTTGCCGTTGTCTTGTTGAAAGAGACTTTTTTCTGATAAAGACACAAAATGGAAACCAGTACATATCATTCAACATCAATGGTGTCTTCACAGATATGAAAGTGACCCATCCATGTGCACTGAAGTGCCTCCATACCATCAAGAATGCTGTTTTTTGTGTGCTTATTACAAGCTAGATAATTTCTCCCTTACTTTTTTCTTTTTCAAAGATTTTTGATAGTTGTTAGTTTATTGGTTTGCCTTTTTATTTATTCAAATGACAATCAGACAACAGATTCCTGCCTCGTGTCAGACCATCTTTGATGAGGTTGGGCCAAACGAATACTGTAATGTTTCCTGATATGGCTTATGGGACACTGTAAAATGTAAAGAAAAACACAATGCAATGATTTGCATACCTTATAAACTTATACTTTATTCACAGTGAAACATAAAAAAAACATATCAATTGTTACAAAGGAGACATTTTACTATTTCATGAAAAAAATGAGCTCATATTCCATTTGACACACAACAGCATGTTTGAAATAAAGTTGGAACGGGGCCATGTTTACCTCTGTGTAGCATCCCCTCTTCTTTTAACAACAATCTGTAAACATCTGAGTGGGATGTTTACGGTGATTTAGGTGTGAGAGTCTGTGTTTAGGTGTGCTTGGATCATTAACCTATTGTGAAGTCTAATCTGTTTTTATCTCAAGTTTTTTTATGAACAATATGATTCAAGAGTAAAAGTAAACATCAATCTCAATGAAGTGATATGTCATGGAGTCCATCTTTTCCTCTACAAGTAAACAGTTCTCTGTGAAAATGGCTGCAACACAAGCCTAAACCACGATGGTTAAACATCCATGTGCTTAACAACTGGAGAGGTGGTCCAGTTATACTCCACACCCTCATAGACAAACATTTCTCCAATTGTTGCAGCCAAAAAGTTCCATTTGAACTACATCAGCCAACCGGACTAAAATTCATCAGGTTTGTTTTGATCATCTTTTTTTTAAATAAATGCTGAATTTCGCAGTTAGTATGCAAGAGAGGATTTCATTGAATGACTCTTATAAAGAATAGAATGGAAAATGGTTTATTCGTCCCCGTGGGGGAACTTCAAATTGTCATGATTGAGGGTCATATTTGTGCAGATGTGGCTGCAACAGGGCAACAACTTTGAATAGTCTCTCTTGTAATAAGTTTCCTCAGAAAATTTTATCAGTCATCAAGACCTCAACAAACCTAAAAGTTTGTAAGCTTTTCCCCGCATTTGCTTGCTGTTTTCTTGTAAAGTTCACAACACTTAAGTTCAGCGTTTAAATTAAACAAATGTCTAATTCAATCTCATAAACCTTACTTGCTTTTCCTATTTGAATAGAAGTGGTCAACACTCCCAGCCAAGCTTTGACATCTTGATGCTGAGGTCATCAACTAGAATAATTTTCTTCAGAAGATGTAGAAAATCTGAAATATTCTGCTTTAAGTCCACAGTCTGGGGGTTTCCATTGTTTTGGGCTTTGCTTTATCCTCTCTTTATTTTCTATTTACTCGGCTTTACACAGCACCCACACCCATCGTATCCACCACTTTGAAAGCACATCCTGCTATAAGGCAGACTAACCCACTTGAAGCCCTGTAAGAGTTTCCCCTATGTCATCTCAATGATTCATTTATGATGTGTTTACAGATTGCCAGGCCACTTTGCTGACATCATTTGCATTATAAGCTGATGAGGGTCTATCACTCACACCAGCTGCACCTTTGGGACTGATACACACTCAAGAAATGAGTGCCCACTCAGCCCATAAATATACACTTTGAATAACACCCTTTGTCACTGAGGGGGAGAGGTAATTCTTAGTTTGATAATCAAAACCATCCAACAAACTGACATTCTAGTTCACATTTATGTCTCACAAAAGCATTCTTTCTTCTTTTTGATCTTGTTTTAGCTTACATATTTTGGCCAAAAATCTCCATGTGCTACTACTTGTGTTTATATCTTAGACATACAGTATCAGCCTTTTAGAATATGGCTCATTCCTAGTTTTGCACGGTGTGTCTGTAGTTTGTTATTAAAGGATCCTGTCAGGTGTGCACTGCTGCCTGTAAATAGATTTGATTCAAGGGCTTCCCCTCTGTTGCCTCACAAATGGCCACACATAAGGGCCCTGTAATCCATATACTCTATTAGATTCACATATCAGTCACCATCTAATAATAACAATGGATGGAGCTTTTACCATAAATTATAAAGTTAGCTTAATGCTCAACAAACACTAGGTGCTAGTCTGCAAGCAAAAGTCGAAAATGGTGGTATTTGCTGTCTCTTGGTTAGTTACAGGTCAAGAATCAGTATTATGTATATATGTATATATATATATATATATACATATATATATATATATATATATATATATGTATATGTATATGTATATGTATATAGCCTAACACTAAATTTCCTACAGTAACACAGTTATGGGCTACACCTGTGTTTGAAAGGTGTTATGTAAATAAATTTAAGTTGGGTCGAGTCTACAGTATAAAAATAAAGGATATTCTTCTGTCACTGTTAAAGGCTCTAATGATGCCCTGAACCCAGTTGTGATTGTTGCACCACCTCAGAACGCCATCGTCGTGCTTGGCCATCCTGCTGTGATGGAGTGTATGGCACAAGGCCAGCCGAAACCACTGGTGTCCTGGAGCAGAAGAGGTAAGACTCACAAATGTTCTCACACACTTCCAGCTGCTTCTCATCCTGTTTGTTTATATGATATAATATACTCTCATAATCTGCGTCTCACTCTTCTCAAACATCAGCACATCAGTATTTATATTCATTGATACAGTAATAGTTAATCTTTTTTTTTTTTTTTTTTCCATAACAGGATCTGTCATAATGACACATGCATGCCTTTGTGGCTTTGAGATATAAACCAATGCACGCGCTCTTAAAACGTCTTGGTGGAAATTATGTCACGTGAAAGTTGGAAATCTTTCCTTATGCTATTTAATTCCTCAACAACTGCACTTCCACAGTCAGCTCATCATCTGAAATGTGCAGTGATAGTTGGTTCTTGAAATGTGAGAATATCTCTTTTTGTTTTGTCATTTTGTTAGTCATGAGTGGAGAACCCCCACGCCACAAAATGGCGGATATACTCAATAGGGGTCTATATCGTGAACACTAAATGATTTCCCTCACAGTCTTTGAGTGGGCCAGTGCAGCTGTATCAGTGAACCTGGACTAAAAAGTCCCAGAGCCCCCTGTTGGTCATTTGTGAGATTGCACATAGCATCACCTGCTCTTCAAAGTGCTGTCTCTCAATTTTGTGCCATTTCTCAGGCAGTTGAAAGACTGAGAAATGGTCTCCACTCTTCTCAAGGTTCACTTGCCTTTTTTCTCTACCTGTATGATCTTGTAGTGTCCTCTTAAGCACTATATTGCTTTCTCCTTTGACCAGATGGAAAGCCCATTTCCACTGATGTGGTCGTCCTCGCGACAAACCTAGTGATTAGGGACACAAGGCGTCACCATGCTGGCATCTACGTCTGCCGAGCCAACAAGCCTAAGACCAGAGAGTTTATTGATGCTGCTGCTGAGCTGCATGTGCGTGGTAAGAGTCATATTCTAATATTTATAATTGTACAAACACATCTTGCGGCTGTTTAATTCAGAGAAGTCTGTCACCGATTCAGAGTATTTGAAAGTCTAATGTAATAGAAAATGTTGAATGAATTAAAAAATGTTTTTCATGTTTTTCATATCTATGCATACTACTCTTCTGATCTTGTCAGTTAGTTCTCAGTTGCATGTAAATTCATATTTTTTTAGCTTAGGAGCTGGGAAATAACCATTAGCTACCATTCATGTTGCCCCTGTAGCATAGGGGTAAAGAAGTCAACCATGGACTGTAACATGTTTCGTTGATTTGTTGATGCTGAACCAATCAACAGATACTCAGCTGGAACAGTTGGCTGACCGCTGGAGAAGCTCTGATCAGTTTAGCCTCCAGAGGTTTACGAGGCTTTTAACAAAAAGAAGAAGGGTAGGGATTAGTGTTAAGAAGGTAGAAAGAGAGAGACTGTGGTGAGGGGAAAGAGGACGTATTGTGGTATTTTTCCAGTTAGTACAGCTACTTCTTCCTCTTAATGACAACCACTGGCAACGTAGCCTATATTGCCACCGTGACAGCACTATACAGCCGAATTTATTAAATTCAAACCATTATATGACAACATATCTGATTCGTTTTTAATTTTTGTGTCTTTAAAAAGAATGCTTCAATGAATTGAAACCTGTCTAATAAAGGTAGAGTAGAGGAACATCTGTGTCATGTAGTGATCAAATGGTTAGGGATGGCTGTGGCTCAGTGTGCAAGTAATTTACTTGTAAGTTGTTAAAGAGAAAGTTCAGTGTTCTTTACTTCATGTAGGTCTCAAAGATTCAACACATAGCCTTTGTTATAAAATGATAAGAGTGAGCTTTTATAATATGGACTGAATTTTAACTTTCAACTTTTAAAAAAATGTATTGGGCCCAATTTATGTAAGTTTTGCTCCTCACTCCTACTAGCCCCTCCAGTGATTATTCATCCCCCAGAGACAGTGTCCCTATCCCGGGGAAACACAGCCAGGTTTCTTTGTAACAGCTCTGGGGAACCACCACCAGTGCTGCACTGGCTAAAGAATGGTCAGCCCATGAAGTCATTCAGACGGGTGAAGACTCAAAGCCCAGGAGTCTTGATCATCAACCAGCTGGCTCTGGAGGATGGGGGCTACTACCAGTGCATAGCCGACAATGGGCTTGGTACAGCCTGTGCCACTGCCAAGCTGACGGTCATTGTGAGGGAAGGACTGCCCAGCCCTCCCCAGCACCTTTCTGCTACACCCTATTCCAGCACGACTGCCCTACTCACCTGGATGAAATCTGAGAACAACTCGGACCAAATCATTGGCTACTCTGTGCACTTCCAGCGCACTTCTGGTTGGTCTCTTTAATAAGGGTGTGGGGCCAATCTTTTGCACCGGTCCTCATTTTAAAAAGGTATTTTATCGAAATATTTTCATCCTTTCCAGGCTTTGATAATGTGGAGTATCAATTTGCGATGAACAGCGACACCACAGAGTATCTTGTCAAAGAGCTTCTCCCTCATAGTGCCTACACATTCTTTGTGGTGGCTTACTCTCCCATGGGTGCCAGCCCCCCGTCCCTCCCTGTTACTGTCGAGATGCTGGAGGATGGTGAGTATTTAAACTATTGCACAGATTTTGTAGAACCGCACACAAAATAAAGCTACTTGGGTAAAATACAGCCTGCTTGGGATGCTTCACTTACTCACAGAGCAAACATTAGCTGGCAAACTTTGTAACCCCTTTGGACTTTTAAGAGCTCTTGAATCATAGTCATTTAAAAAGCAGCAGTTCTAGCTCACTGGAGACTCAAGTGAGCTTTTTTGCTTCTAGTTATTCTTTAAAGTTTAATTGACTATTTTTTTCTCTCTTTTTTTTGTTAGCAGCAGACCATGACCAATTATTTAAGGAAAGACTGTTGTGGTGAATGAAATACTTCTAGAAACTATTTTGTTTACCAGTATCCAGTAACCGTGGAGGCTTGTTGGAGACAGGGCAAAAATGTGCATCATCAGACAGCTCAGTTTGTAACTTTATGTTTTCCTGCAGTGCCAAGTGCACCTCCTCAGCTGTCTATAGCCAGCACATCTCCCACCGACATCAGGTTGATGTGGCATCCGTTGTCCTCGCAGCACAGCCGAGGAGCTGTTACCCGCTACCGCATTGAGTACAGCACATTGGATCAGGGTGAGCAATTAGCACCAGTCATGACCTACAACAAGGAAAACACTTTTTTGTGACACAGCAAGTATACCTCGGGGGACATTACTGTCTTCACACAAGACATGCATATGAAAGGATGCATTTGTACAGTATCAATCCCAAACGTTGTGTCTTTTGCTTTATGACATTTTGATTCATGTTCTTACGTCAGTGTTGCTTTATTGTTTTTACTGTTCTATCTCAGTTTTCTGCAAATAACAACTGGCAGTGTTCTGTTCACAGTTTTAATTAGTTTTAAAAACTAGTTCATTCCAAGCGCTTAGAGACATGTATGAGTGTTTAATGATTTGCTGAAATGTGAATACAGGGAAGAATTGTTTGTTCTTCTTCTAACCCTTTCTCCAGGATGCATAGCCTACACTCAGTGGGACCTTTCTCATAATAGGTTGCTGCTGAGATAAAGTAATATACATGAATAAATGCAGAAGCAGCACATTTGTGTTACAAATTATTTGTTGAATCATCATCTCTCAGGAAAATTAAAGTCATGCAGCTTGTCTTAATAAAGCCCTTGTAGCATGAGTAAAACTAGATACTTGATTATGATATTTGTGTACATAGATATATGTATTGTGTTCTGCAGCAGACAATGTATTCTCAGTGGAATTGAAGGGGAATGAGACTCAGTTCACCTTGAGAGAGCTGCAGCCCAATCAGGTCTACCGACTGAGGATAGCAGCCGGAACAAGTGTGGGCTTTGGTGTTTTCTCTGAGTGGGTCCAGCACCAAACATTAGCCCACTACAACCACAGTGACCACAGCATGGGTAAGGAAAACACTACAAACAGACTCACTTGCTGTTGCTTCAATCCAAAAACTCCTGTAGCCATTTGTCCAGGGTTGGCCATGGTTTGAATTTAAAAGCCACAACCCGGAAAGTGAAGGCAACATGCCTCTTACAAGCTTCTAATCATTGACACATTTCAGATGTTTGTTTTGTTGCCTGCTTTGTCAACAAGCATTTAATTTTGGAGTGGTCCAACAAGCTTGGCACACCTTTTTCTTTTAAAGTTTATTCCATTATTGGTGTATAACCAGGCTGCATAAAGAGCGTCAGTCCTTTTCTGACATTTCCAGGTCCCTTCAGAGATACAGAATTGGTTTCAGGTCCAGAATCGGCTCGGTCATGCTATGACTGACACGGTTTTGCCTGAATCACGTTTGGTGTTTTCCTGGTGACACCCTTTGAGTCATTGTCTTCTTTAATTGCAAACCTTCTCCTGAAACCTGAGTTCCAAAACACTCTTGTCATAGTCTGGGTTTTTGTTATGTTTTTGGTTCTGTTTTAATGTTATTTAGTCTCCAAGTTTCCCATATTTTCTGTGTGAAGCTTAGTTAAGTTAATGTTGGACTTTCAGTTTTGTTCTATGTTTTGTATTCTCAGTTGGTTCTTTGAGTTGTCAAAGCTGGTCTTGCTTTCTGCTTTTCCTGTACACGGGGTTTTGGTTTGCCAATTACCACATTTGCTCTTAGTATATCATTAGCTCCCCCTGAAGAAATACTGCCTGGCTTCCTTTGTAGAATGTCCGATTCTCGTCTTTGTTTCATTACGTCACACAACTTCTTCTAAGCTTAAGTTTTTCCAGGCCATGCTCTGCCTTACGTTTTTGGATTTATATGCTTTGCACTTCCTGCCATTGGATGGCTTTCAGTTTTGTTTTGAATAAAAGTTCATTTATTACCACATTGTGAAAACTCAGTTTTACTCATTTTTACTCCCAATTGTGGTAAAAGTGAGTTTTTCTCAGCGTTTGATTTTCTACGCATGAGAATTGTGGACAAAATGTTTTTTGTCACACAGAATTATTTTATTCTAGAATGATGTGCTATTTTCTTTCTTTAAAGTATTTTTTTGGGGCTTTTTATGCCTTTAATGATAGGACAGTGTGAGAGAGACAGGAAGCAGAGAGATGGGGAAGACACGCAGCAAAGGGCCGCTCGGTGCAGGAGTCGAACCGGGGCCGCTGCATCGAGGACTAAGCCTCTGTACATGGGGTGGCTGCTTAACCCACTGCACCACCGACCACCCCGAATTGTGTGCTATTTTCGGTCAAATAAATGCTTCTGAAATTGTTTTTCATCCTTCTTCAAATGCGCGCTTTGATACAATCCTGTCCCACAAATTTATGGACGGTTCTCTCAAACATGGTTTTCACTCCGATGTTACATATCAACTGTAAGACCTTACATAGATCAGTATATGCCTTCAGGATTTACCAACACACAGTTAAACGTGTTGTAACAAGGGGGTCTGACAACCTTATTACATCAACAACAGACATTTTGAAAGTTAAACAGTTCAGATTAAAGTGAAACATCTAAGTAAAATGTAACAGACTAATGGCCAGAAACAGTCATGATGCAATAACGTTGCAGAAAACAGCTGTTAGATACATGTGTGTATAACATCCCTTCACATTATTTTCTTTCACAATCTTTTCCAGTGATCTTTGCTCCCACTGAGCTGAAAGTCAGAGCCAAAATGAACACTCTAAATGTGACATGGCATCCCTCACCCAATCATACACTGGTCTCTGGCTACAAACTATCATATCGAGAGGTGGAGGCTGACGAGTCGTCCAATGGAGAAAGAACGAAACACACCCATACCATAAGGCTCCGTAAAAAGGCAAGGTATCATCTACTCACTGGACTGGGTAAGTTGTTGGCAAAGGCCTCTCCAAATGAATTAACAACTGACTATTTTCATGGTTTTGGCACGCTTGCAGGATTTGCTATTTTTTTAGTTTTCCTTGTTTGATTCCGAGCAAGTGAAATTCTGTTTTCCCTCTGTAACTCTAACTAGTTTGAAAAATAAGCAATACACAACAAAATAGACATTTCTCAGGAAAAATTTCATCAAGGCATTTGGTTGAAGATGTACAAGCATATTTGCCATTTGTGGTATTTAGGATGTGGCTAAAGAATATAAACAGAGCTTGGAGAAAAGAAAAATCACTCTGTCTCACTCTGCTCTTGCATGCTCTTTTGTGTTTGTGTCAGTTCCTGACCGGCAGTATGAGGTGAGGGTTTGGGCATTTAACAAGCAGATTGATGGAGCTGCTATGGTGTGGAAGGGAAGGACAGACAAGGCACATGACAGACGTAAGACTTCTTTTTGCAAGTGTATGCCCCCAAAGGATCAAATGAATGTAAATGAATGTTTACATTTAAACCTGAATGAAACGATGAAGAATGACAAATAATATCTTGATCTTCCGAGATTCAGGGAAAGTAATGTGTTCTTATGTCACAGCGTCGTTGCCACCCATGCACCCCCCTCCAATGCCCCCAAGCAGCATTCAAGCCACGGCCAACAGCTCCACCTCGATCTGGCTCCGCTGGGAGAAACCAAGGTTCAGCAATGTACGCATCATCAACTACACAGTACGCTGCAGCCCAGCAGGGACCACCAATGCATCCCTGGTATCCTACCACACCAGGTCAGAACATCAGGTTAAATCTTGATCAACATCTGTACAGTTTTGAAAGACTCCTTTTGAGTGAGTGTTTTCATCACAAAGCCTGTTTAAAAGCTTTCTTCTGTAAATCTGAACTCTGATGAAAGGAGATTCTTTAGTGGTAATATTGTAGTCCTCTTTTCATTCTCTGTTTTCTGCCTGCTCTCAGCCAACTAGTATCTACCCACGTCAAATGTTTGGTTTTTTTTGCTTTTGTTTTTTTGGTATTCTGTGCAATACCATACAAATCAATGCATTTTTCAAAACCGACAACAATAACCAATATATGTGAGTGCAGAGAATAACAAACATATACATCTCACACAGAACTCTGATTTGTTCATGTGCTGCAGTTCTGCTCAGGAGATCCTGCTTGGGGGACTGAAACCTTTCACCCAATATGAGCTGGCAGTGCAGTCTAATGGAGTGGATGTGGCTGGACCCTTCGGTGGCACTGTGGAACAGTCCACTCTCTCTGACCGTGAGTATCCACCAGTAAAATTTCTTACCCAAATTTATTAGAGAACTCTCTTGGAATGTGAGCTTCAAGTCTTTTTTTCACTCACTTGAAGTTGATAAATGAAAACACTCTTTTTCACAACCTATGCAGTTCTTTTGAGCCCCTCACATAAAGAATAGGGCTCAGAAGCAGTTACTGTGCCAAAAAAAAGAAAAGTGAAATTATAGTGGGGGGGGGGTATAGCAGCAAATAATGTACTTAAAAGATGAGGGTACAGGCATTGAATGTTTTCTCTGAGCAATTCAAGATGTTGCACATTTATTTAATCTTGTTAGTGCACATCAATGATTCTACAACTCTGATCAGCTGCATAGACAGGCAGATTATGCAGGGGTGCTTTTTTTATTAAAATCTTATGAACCAGCTAGTTGCACAGTTAAGATTTTGTACTTGCTAAAGTCATGAGAATCTGGACTTTATGCCAATGATAATTTACTTATGTGTCTGCTGGCAGGTGGCATGATAATGTGTTCACTCATGTACAAACCACTGTGTTGGCTGGCCAGTGGCCAGCGAACACAGGAATTAGTGGTTTGCACCAATTGCTGATAACTAGCTCTAATAAAGTACCCAGGTGTAGCAGCGAGGTTGAAGCCTTTAAATGGCATTATTACTGCAGCTCACTCCATCCCCTTATGTCATCACCTGAGCCCATGCCCATTCCCCCTTTGTCCCAGTTCTACCTCCTCTCCTGGACCCAGGTGGCAGGGCTATCAGGACACAGATGGGTGTGAGACAGCATGTCTAATCCCCCACCAAGACAATACAGCTGTAACGCCTAATTTCTGGGCTCTAATTACTCACCCAGTCCCTCTCTTCCTAAGGGCCCACCACACCTCCGGAGGAACTGCAACTGAGTGCTCTGGACTCCTCCTCTGTGCTGGTGAGCTGGCGCCCTCCACTGGAGCCGAATGGTATCGTCATCAGCTACAGGATTTTGTACAGTGACAACCTCAGCACACATGAGCATGTATGGAAAAACCTCTCTCAGGATGGTGAGTACAAGTCAACATGTTGACCAATATCCCATCCATGTATTTAGCTTTGACTTCTTGATATTTAGGATATTTGAGGTGAATACAATTTTTGGTGCTTCTGAAAAGCTGTATCATTCCTTCCGTCTTTCTCAGGGAGCATTACCAGCGTGGAGATCTACGGTTTGTGCGGTGGCACGCGTTACTTTTTTAAGTTGGGAGCTTCTACTGAGATGGGGCCAGGCCCTTATTCAGCTATAAAGGATATTCAAACCCCTCTTCCCAAATATGGTATGTCCAAAGTAACAGTAGAAATAAGGAAAAAAGTGAAATTGTGACACTGAAAGCAGCACTAATAGAAGGTTTTCAATGAACTGATACAGTGAAATTTTGCATTTATTAGGCAAAGCTGTTCAAATAGGAGCTAAAATGATATATTAGGTATATATATCATTTTAGCTCCTATATATAGAGAGAAATGTGTATGTGTAAAACATGTTAAACTATAGATTTTACTCTCTTGATGTGAAACTTCTGTTCATATTCTCACATCAAAAGTAATCACCCTTGGTTGCAATTTGTATGCATCTTTTTTTTTCTGCCATAAGTCAGGACTGTAGTTCTGCATCTTGAGGGGTAATATTAAAGTGTGGTTATAAAAGAGGTGACCTTATCAGTAACATAGCAGAATGTGCAAAGCACCTTCTTTACGCCCATGTCACTTTGAGTCACTTTGAGTTTTCAATCTCTTCACACACTTTTTAATTCAGTTGTTTACTATTTTAGTTTCACCGGTAGCTATTAAATGCTCATTTTGTCTTTTAATATAGCACTCCTCTTATTATATTGTGTACATACCTACCAGTAGCAAAATAATACTTATACTTTGTATTTTTTTCTTTCCAAGTGCAAGAAAAAAGTGAATGCAGCATTTTTTGTTAATTTTTTTTTTAAGTAAAAAAAAAAAAAGACAGCGTAACAGTTTATTTCTTTTTCCAAATGTGCTGTGATAGTGTTGCCAGTAAGAAGTGTGAATGGCACAGTTGTGGGTAGGTGGGTGAGAGTTCCTGCCATCTGTTTCCTCTCCTCTCCTAAACGCCACTGCCAAAGACACCCAGTATCAATGAATACCATTTAAGGTTTGCTCTCTCTGTTTCAATGCAGCCCTGTATCTTGTTGATACTGTAAACTTATCTTACACAAAGAGATCAACACATCCTAGTAGTTGTTTTGGATAGGACCTTTGCCAATTTCTCAAAATTCAAAGTATTGTATGAGGTGTGCTAATGTGTCCCAATTAGTGAGCCAAATATGAAATAAGAAAATCAGTATAGGATCTCTATCACTTAAGCCGACATTTCTGATTTTGGTAAAGTCCTTATCCAATATTTTTCCTCTGTTCTTCTATGTTTTCTGATTATTTTCACAGAGCTGGATATCCATGCAGTAACAGGCATCATAGTTGGGGTGTGTTTGGGACTTATATGCATCCTCCTATGCATGTGTTTCAGCTTTCGTAACAGCAAATCTAGGTATGTTAAGTGCTGGACTGTCAGTACTCACACAGTATTCACATTATATATCTTGGTTCCAGTTCTTATAAAAACAACTTTCTATCTAATAGGGAGATATCTGGAGGTCTGAACTCCACAGCTCTGACGCCTCAGTACAGGAAAGATGGCTGTCCCGATCCAGTCAATGTGCCAGACTGCAGTGATAGCTATGAGCTGGAAATGTTGATGCCCTCTGGCAGCCAAGAGTCTGGTCAGCTGCCAGCAGAAGCCCCAGAGGAACAGAGTCTGATGGCAAGTGCTAATCTGGGAGAGGGGGAAGATGCCCCAGCACCTGAACCCAAGGTCAAAACCTGCAAGGGGGGGTTCTCATTTCCAGATGGGCCAGCGATATTTTCCTTGTATTATTTTTTTTTCCATGTGTTAGAGGGATAATAATTCTCATTTAGATGCTTCTGCTATGTTGCTTATATTACAGACTGCTTGGAATGGCTCTGTGAGCCATAACTGGGTCAACAGAATCACAAGATACAGAGACACCATGGCAGAAGACTCTCCAACACTGATTAATGGAGCACTCAACATGCTTATTACTGCTACTGGCATGGTAAATAAATGAACAAAACAAGCTGAATTATACTATCTCTTTTGGGTATCAAACAGTCCCTGACAGGAAGCTTCTTCTTCTATATGGCTTTGTTCCTTGTTTCTCAGAGCCTGTGTATTCCCTGTGTCTAATGTAGTGTATACTGACATATGAAGACACTGAATGAGCTAGGTTACTGGCACCGACCCAATTAATAGAAGCATGCCTAATTCACCTTTTATTTTTTCTCTTTTCAGTTTTTTTATAATATTCTATAATAATTTAAACCCTGCTCCCTGCAATCACTGCCTCTTATCTTACACCTACCATTTGGAACTACATTTGTTGATTCACCATTGAATTTAATTGTCACTTTTAAAGTACGAGTTGCTGATTTCAGAAAGAGGCAAAGAAAAGCAGCTTCTGATGGCTGGCCATCCATTCTGCCTCCTGAAATGGCAACTGTCATTGGCAGATTTATTTGTTTGAGCAAGCTAGCCAATTAAGCTAACATTAGTGCCAAGAATTTACTTTTTAATGTGTATTATGATAAGCCGATGAATGTGGTATTGAATACACACCGCAGGGCTTCATAATATTGTTGCATAGTCTTTTTCAAAGGCTAAACTGAGTATACTCAATTGAAACATTGCTCTTGTGTTGAAAGACAGATAATTACTCTTAATAGTAATAATGTGGAAGTTAGTATGATCTAGTTAATTAATCATGTGGTCGTTTACAGTAGCAGGTCATAAGCTAATGAGCTGGCTATGGTAACACTTACAGGCTTACAGAAAGAAATGATGATAATAATAATAATAATAATAACAATAATATCAGTTCCTGATGCTTGCAACTTATCCAAGGATTTGTCCAAAACATAGATTATTGCTCTTACAGTTACACGTTTTTCTAAAATACTCACTTGACGGAGATATTGTTTGTTGCAGGAACTAGACGGCCGTCTGTGCACATCTTTGTGCAGTAACCAGGTTGAGGCCGAAGTCATTGTTCACTCTGAGCTGTCAGACGTCGGCGGGGAGAATGAGGAAGAGGGCAGTGAGAGTGATTCCAACACCACCAGGGGACCCTCATTATCAGAGGACACATATTCCCCTTTAGGTCAGCCAAGTTCCCCAGGAGAGGAGGAACCCCCAGAAAAACTTTCACTGGCTGAAAGTCCCTCGAGTCTTCCCTTGAGAACACTGTTGGCTGATCGCAACGGGGAGACAGAAGTCACAGGGCACCAGCCCACTGGAGACTCAGACCCACAGGACATGGGGTTAATCAACGGCTTCCATTCTCCTAAGTCTGCGAGGGCTGTTTTGACCTCAGAGCATCTGGAAAATGGGGATTCTAGACATTGTTCATCAGCACCAGGGAAAGCCATCTCTGCTGGACTGTCTCCTGCCCCCTTTGTCAGTTCTGGCTTTGTCCACTCTACCTCAGCAGCACACACATATCTGTGCCCATAGCCTCTTCATATCGGGCATCAGCCACACATAAACACTTAAGACTTCCCCTCTGAAAGGATCCCATTGGGTCATTTTTATGCACCTCATCATTGGATTTCTTTCTCTTCCTTGCAAGTTTCATAGGGACTGAATCCATCATTTCATATGTGTGTATACACACTATACATATACGGCATATTTTTAGAGGTAGAGAACCGTCTTGAGAACATGTTCTAGATCATTGCAGCTGTACTTTTCTTTCAGTATCTTTCATTTTTCTAGCGAGGAAAAGCAAGATTTAACATAACCAAGCAGATGGAGGTGGATTGGAGAAGGCTATTCCCAAGTGAGCGAGCACTTGGACAAGCTATCATCAGCTATGATAGGACGGGAACAGGAAGTTCTCCCCAGGCTAGGTTGTGTGGATGCTACTACAATGTGGCACAGAGGAATACGCCTTAAAGAGTATGTGCACACTGTGAGATTGCAGAACACCTGTGTCTCTCCAGCCTCCTGCTGTCTCAGGGTCCTAACACACACACACACACACACACACACACACACACACACACACACACACAGGAATCATACCTAATTCCAGTCATGCATAAACACATTCATACACATTTCCTGACTGGAGTGTGGGGGTCTCAGGTGCCTAATTATTCTAGGTGCGTTTGTAACCTCTGTATAGTTCTCTTGATTATCATATTCAGTACAAGCAGGAAATGGTTTGAAAAGGAAAAAGATATTTCTTACAAGTAAGGTTACTTTTCCAAAATGCCATTTGTCCAGTTGATGTGATTTTGTAAACAAGAGACACTTAGTTTTTTCTGTTTTATAGCTGCTGGTATCTAATTTGAAATCCAAGTATTTGGACAATGATTTTGTTGTTGGTTCAGTTGCATTGGTGGGAGAACAAGAAATTTGACAACATCTGCAGACCACTCTCCTGTTTCGACACCCAAGTAGGAATGCACCACAGTGCCATCAGCTGAAGCCAGATTTTTACTCTTGTATGATCATTTTTTTTAAATGGTTGCCAAGTTTTTAAATTAATGGTAAATTTAGCTTGATTCTTCAAGCCTATCTGGTTCCATCTGTATGATTGGAAAAAAAAAGTTCTAAATTCTTTATTCTGCAATCAGAAATCTGTCCAAAATGCACAAAATCTGACTTCGAATTTTTGCATTTCACTAAGACGAGTGGAGAAAAATTACAATAAAAGCTCCTGTATTTTCTAACAATGAGCCCAAATATGTTGAACATATAGCTTCGATATTCAGTCAGATTCCTTTTTATGATTAATAAATTATTATCAGCAGTGAGTATTGGTTTAAGCAGTGTACAAAGGGGACTGGTGCATCCCTCCTCGTTGCCAACATCACTACCTCATTTCTTGTCAGGATGTTTCCCGGTGTTGTTTTATTCCTTTTGTGTAACCAGCACCTTTTTATGACCTTTTTCTGAACTTTTTTGACTTTACAGCCTATTTTGGAAAAATATTCGTCCGACAGTGACTGTACAATCTTGCATCATGTCAACCTGGAATCTATGTCTTTTGAGTGTATCCATCTCAGATCTCTTACAGACTGTGTATGTCAGTTTGAAGTTAATGTTTCCCTCAGTGTTCTGTACCCAATTGAAAACATTCATACTTGATGGGTTTGATGTGAAGCATCTGAAACCTCAAAGAAGCTAAAGCAGGGTCAACTGTAAGCAAGGATCCCATGTAACTTTGTGGCAAGACATTATACTCATTATCTGGAATTGAAGCCATTATGTGCAAGTCTTTTGTAAGTTAGTTGTCAGCTGATTCCACATGGTACTTCACATCAGAATGACATTTGTAAGGCTGATGACACTAAGACTGAGGAGATTTCACTTGTGGTGAATTAAGCATAGTTTTATATGGGTGTAAACTGATGTTATGTCATGCACCTCTGATTCTGAGAAATGGGCAGGTTTGCAGAGGTTGGGATAAGTTGATGATAAAAATAATAACATCAGCACCAACATTTAAGTGCAGCCTTGTTGCTTAACCTCCGTCAGGTGTTTTTTTTTTGGTTGTTGCAATGCAGCAATGAAAGGAGAGTGAACAAACCATTTCTCATCTGCCTATGTTTCGACCCAAATCCGTGCATATCCATGCAAATGCACACATCTAATTAACTCAACTAAAATACATCAGCAGCTGACATGTAAATGGTTCCTTGTGTGATGTACCAAACATCCACAACCTGTTTCATACCAACAAAACATCGTGTTTGCTCTAGAGCTTTTCGTGTCCCTGAAATTTTTAACAAAATGCATAGTTGGTACCATAAAGAAACTTATTTTTTTAGCCTTGCCATGTATGTAAATAACATTCAAACAAGACCGACATGTTTTTCCATGCAGTCTCAGTCATTTACAGACAGAAGTGAATGTTTGTTTTAACCAAACCTTTGTCAAAAGTTTTTTGTTTAAGTTATTTTAGAGATGTGGGGGCCAGGGGGTCGTCACATCAGGAAAAATCAGATTTGGCCATCTGTTAATGCAATGTTTGTTATGTACTTAGAAACCATAAAAATTGCCTTAAAGGGATAGTTCGCCTCTTTTGACATGAAGCTGTATGACATCCCATATTAGCAATATCATTTATGAACATTGACTTACCCCCTGCTGCGTCCTGTGAGCCGAGTTCCAGCTGAGTTTTGGCGTCCACGAAGGTAGTCCGGCTAGTTGGCTGGGGTCAAAAAAATAAAGCGTTTTGCTTCTCAAAACAATATGCGTTCAAAAGAGTAATACATTTGCATCACAAAATCGTTCTCGATGAAAAAGTCAGACCTCACTTCGCTTGGCGCTATTTTTGCCTCCCTTGATATCAATGCGTCCAATGTAAAACTGTGCAGACCGAAGAGCAGACCGAGCAGTCCCCTGCTTCCGAGCAGTAAACACCGTAACAGGTGCGGCTATCGCTAGGTGGCTTGATGCATTGATATCAAGGGAGGCAAAAATAGCGCCAAGCGATGTGAGGTCTGACTTTTTCATCGAGAATGATTTTGTGATGCAAATGTATTACTCTTTTGAACGCACATTGTTTTGAGAAGCAAGACGCTTTATTTTTCTAGCCCCAGCCAACTAGCAGGACTACCTTCGTGGACGCCAAAACTCAGCTGGAACTCGGCTCACAGGACGCAGCGGGGGGTAAGTCAATGTTCATAAATGATATTGCTAATATGGGATGTCATACAGCTTCATGTCAAAAGAGGCGAACTATCCCTTTAATACAGTAAAAATGCGAAGCCCGCTCTGCACTCTCCTATTTGATAAAACACACTTAAAGGGTTCATAAAGACAAAATCAAAAGCAAGTTCACATGGGAATAAAACTGCTTCTGCAGTCTTCACACTTATTTAAGCTTTTTTTGCGCCCCAATCAGAGTTGTCAGAGCAGGTTCCAATTTCTGGAAGTACAACCACCTGCTGTGATATCACTAATCAGGGGGAACAATTTCAATGTTCACTAGAGCAAACAGTCTCAGCTTTCTGCCTTGTGGTTTGATAGTCATGTGATCTCTGGATAAACTAAAGCAAATCACCAAATCTAAGCATGTATATTGTTGACCCAGGATCTTTACCAATACTCTTCTCTCCTTCTTCATCTTTAACAGCGTGCCCCAAGTCCAGAAAAAAACATTCTTGACAACATTCCAAGATACGTTACCTCTCTCGGCCATGACTGGCCGTGGAATTGAAAGAAGAGAAGTGCTAACACCCCTAACTGAGTTTTGCTGCTCAGATAAGCTTCATCCAGGGCAGGGGTACGGTTGAATAGTTAAAAAAAAAAAATCACCTCCCATCACCTTTTACCAAGCACTTTTCCTTGAATGTGTTGGAAAACATCAGGAGGTTTAGAAAAGATGATAGGAGAAATTTGTGAAGTCTTGGGGAAAAGTCAGCGTCATCTGACTACAATTATGCTCAGTTGTGATATGGGTCAGCAGTCGTGAAACTACAGCTGTTCTTTTTTAATTTCCACAATTGTATCAAATTTCATGGAAGAGAAATCATGTTTCTCATAAGTTATAATCGAAAATAAATCTTCATTGTCAAGGCTGGTCATGAAACAATGTAGAGAAAAAGTCCCTTGGTGAAACATAATGTTACAGGTGGCTCACACACACTTTTGCCCTCACATTCTTTACATACAACCTAGTTATTACCCCTGTATGACAGTAATAGAACATTGCTTTGAATGTTGTGGCTGCAAGGAATAACTCTTCTCATAAAGGAAGTGATCCCGTGTGCCTGAGCAAAAGGAGACGCTGAAGGAAGTATTAAAGCTCCTTTGTGTTGGTTCTGTAGAATTCAGCCAGCTCTTACCTTGGCTGCCTCTTTGATACTACGTCCAGGTCATTTCACTCAGTCATGAACCTTCCTTAGCAAAAAGCCCAATTCAACCGGACCCCTGGCCTCGCTTTTTTTTTTTAATCCCTACAGCATGAGCAGATACTGACACTAAGCTGCTTTTTACAAAGCTGCTCGGACCATGATCGTGAAGTGGACAAAGATCAGCGACGAGATCTGTTAATCATGACATTGACTTGAGGTAGTGTTTTTAGCAAGCTCACAATGGCTGAAAATCAATCTTTTCAAAATCATTTATAGAGCGTTCTCTCACCCAACATAGCCATTTACAAACTGCTGCGCTTTGCTCACAGCAGCTGTTCCCTTTGCCGCTGTTGTTATTGCATTGAAATATTATTTGTTGATGCTCTTTTGCTTGGTAATGGAGAAAGTAAATCCTCTGCTCTGCTTGTTCTTACAGATACTTATCATTTAAAAAAAAAAGAAAAATTTAAAAAATAACTGTGCTGGTTCGGGCTTTGGAGTTAGCCAAGCAAAGACATCCTTTCATGATGTTGTAGTTCATGATGTAAAGTATTAGTTGGAAGAGTTTTGTGCTTTTTGTTTCCACTGATATCTCACTTTAATCGGGCTGTTTTTTTTTTAGTCTCAGTGCAGTGGTGGGTTATCATGGGGTGTTGAGCAGCCAGTGAAATTAGCGTAACAATTGCCTCCAGCATAAAGGATGTATGCTCTCCTTATAGGAGCTCTATTAACACGTTTAACCACTATTTGAATATGTGTAACTTTTTAGTACACCTTCTTTTTCTTGGCTTGAACAATCTGATTTTTTTGGAAGAAAATATATCTCATGCTCTCATTTTGTAGAGAAGATAATTACTTTGATACTTGTGTATATTTTCATTCCTCTTTTTCTAAGGGTTTTACTAAACCTCATGTTGGTAACTTGTTGGTTTGATTCTGATCAGTTTCTTGATACTGCAGATTTTGTAACAAGTAGAACATATAGGCATAAGCATCCTGTTGTTTGTCGAGCCAGGTTTTTCCACAGAGGATGGGACTGATGTTTCGTTTTACCTCATTGTGAATTCTCGTTCATTGCCGTCACAGGCCAGCAAATGAGGAGAAGAGGGGGCAACGGAGGCAATCTGAACTGACTGTTACACTGCATGAGTAGAAAGTTTAAAGCAAAAACAGAATAAACTCTCATTCTGTTGTGTAACTGGAGTCAGTTTTTGATTTTATTTTTAGGAAGAATGCTTAAAGGGACATCCTCTTAATGCAGGTCATACCTCTCAGTGCAGACTGCCATTTATAGAAATAACGGTCTCTTCTCTACTCAGGTGCCCCATCTTACCTAAAATTGTAAAGGTACATGCCAGCATATCCACCTCAGATGCTTGTCATTTGTTTCCTTATTCTGTCTTTTTGGAAAGTAAATCAAGGAAACTTATGCACATTTTTTGTTGTTGTTTTCAAACAAATCACTGACAGTCTACTTGTGTCTCTCTGTCTCATCTCTGTGCATTTTGGCGCTTTGTGGTGAGCTGTTGTTTTCAGTGATGTCACATTATTCTGCAGTCTTGGAGTGGGGATGTCTTAGTGGTTAGTTTAGTGTGCACTTGCTCATTTCTGCTTTTCAGAGAGTGTAAGCACACACTCAGACTCTGCTGCCATGTGCCACCTCTATGTTCAGAGCATTAACTCATTCATCACACGTGCTACAGTCGGACAAAAATGTAGGAGCACTTATTGTAGATTGACGCCTGTTCTTGGGCAATGAGCAACTTTAAACTGTCATCTTTTCTTTTCTAGAAGTGCAATTTTCTTAACCTGTAAAATGACAGATTACTCATTGTTGGCCACTGTGGCCATATATATAAAAAATTCCTTGTTCAGGAATGGGCCACAGGATAGTTAGTGCTTTTGCTCTGTAGAAATACTTTCACTGTGTTGCCATATGTGAAAATGTACAAAAAAAAGTCACAGCAACTGTGAAAAAGTATCTTATGTAAATAAACATCAAAGACATTAAAAAGCAACGCACGAGTGTTGTTTTTTGTATTTCAGTCAAACTGTGCATGTATCAACCCAACTTGATTTTTTTTTTTCCCAATCACAACTTCCTCGAAACATTTATCATTCAGTTTCCCTTGCTGTATGAATTCATCATCTGCTTTTTACATGCCCCAAAATTACACTCAAGATATGTGAAAGCTTTCCAGAAGTGGCTAATATTCGTCCTATTCCTGTCATCTTGGCCTTTATGTTTTGTCACTGGGTGGGATAAACGGTTGTTACAGCCAGCTCAAGAACGGGACATATCAGTCGACACCACAGCAGGGTTTAAGATGACGACTCTAACAATATTTATTCATAAAGATGAACAATTGGATAAGAAAAGGAGACACCAAGCACCCGGATGTGCCCCTGCTGCTGGTAGATGGAGGAAGACAGATTAACGAGACCTGCCTTTATAGGCTTAGCCCACGAGCTACAGAGGCTTGTCAATCATCTAACTGGGCTGAGGTCGACAGCAGTAAGCACCACAATAAAACAGGATGTCTCACAATACTGCGCTGTCCAGAAGAGCATTAATTGATCCAACTTAATCTTGATTTCCTAAATAAGAGAGATGACAAAACACACGTGATTTTGTGAATAATGATGCAAAAATGATGGAGCTAATTACCAAAACTACCTCTGTTATATCTGAATATCTGAAGCTGAATGCTCATAAACTATAACGTACACAATCAAACTACTGACAGGTAAAGTAACACTGTTCATCTTGATACAATGCAATGATCTGCTGGGAAAACATGCATATTGGCATTCACATTAATGTTTTTTCACACTTATCTAAACATTTTTGCAAGACCACTCACCCAGACAAAAAACTGCTAAGAATGGGCTCCAAGCAAATGACCCAAGAGTCTGAAATGTTCATCAGGATTTTTTCTTTTTTAACCATTCTGTTGTAGATTTGTCTCATGGCCCTATTTCAACCAAGCTATAGTTGTCGGACAGATGGCCTCAAATCTGACTCTTGAATGCTGTGATATACAGAGAAGGTGCAAGGTGCCAAGGTCCTCGGGCTGCAAAACAACCCAAATCATCAGATGACGTCTATGAAGCACAGGCTGCAGTTGAATAAAGCCTTCATATTAATAAGAAGTCTGTCAGTTTCTTTTTGGATTCACATAGTGGCTGGGTATCAACAACATTCAGGGACTTTGCTGCCTCACCTTAAATTCCAATATAGCTTATAATAATCAAACTAAAATAAACTTGCAGTTCCAAGAAGGACCACTAGGGGACAGTGTTGTCATTCCCCTCAAAGTGCATAAATTTGGTGCCAATCCCATAAGGCAAGGCAAGGCAATTTTATTTATAGAGCACAATTCATACACAGGGCAATTCAAAGTGCTTCACAGCTACATAAAATCACAAGAAGGCAATAAAATCATTAAAAATAAATAGAAAATAAAATAAAGAAATTTAAAACCCATTAAAATAATCATTAATTAATTAAAAAGTGAAGAGTGCAGATAAAATACTTTCAGGTGTCATATGCACAGCTAAATAGAACTGTTTTCAGCCTGGATTTAAACATTGTCAGAGTTGAGGCCTGTCTCACATCTTGTGGAAGACTGTTCCAGATTTTAGGAGCATAAAACTGAAACGCAGCCTCACCTTGTTTAGTCCTGACTCTGGGCACCAGCCGGAGACCCCTCCCTGAGGTTCTCAGAGCCCGAGTTGGTTCATATGGCTCTAACATGTCAGAGATGTACTTTGGCGCTTGACCATGAAGAGACTTGTACACAAGCAGAGCTGTTTTAAAGTCTATTCTCTGAGCGACAGGAAGCCAGTGCAGAGACCTGAGCACTGGACTAATATTAGTGATGGGATTTTCGGCTCTATTTTGAGATTCGGCTCTTTCGGCTCTTCTTACTGTGGAGAGCCGGCTCTTTCGGCTCCCAAACGGCTCCCCGTACACATTTTTTACGTTATTAATTAATTAATAAATTTAACCTAATTTTACAACATTTTGTTTCATTATTGACATTTTTAAGCACTTATGATGAGTGAAAATGCTGGATAACAATGCTTTATAAATAGAACTTTTATTATGACCAATTATTAAGATAGCACCACTTCCACAAAAATAAATTAAAATAAATTAAACAGTAATAAATAGCCTATTAAAGCAGACATAACAAAAAAAGGCACCAGAATACAAATATCAAATAGGCCTACAGTGCTATTAAATTAAAGAATAAAACTATTAAGGATTAAAAAAAGTATTAAACCAACAAACACTGCATGAAAAGAGGGATTTGTGGATGTATGTGGCCCCTTACATGTCCGCATACGTTAAGCCCCTGCATTTGCGGTGGTAAAAGTGAAAACTTGGCCCAAGTTGTCGCAAATTGACCTGGCAACTGCTCCCCCATGCCCCCCTCCCCTCCCCTACTTAGGAGAGCCTTTAATATGTAAATGCCAGTGATCAGGTCAGGAGCTGCCACAGTCATTTTCAAGTGGGGTGGGGTGAGGTGAGGTGGGGGGTGGGCAGGCCTGTTTCTACACGTTCATCACTATCACCTCCAACTCCAGCCAAGCTTGTTGCTGTGTTGTCTTGAAAAAGAAGAGGTGCACGCTGTCTGCTGGTGACAGGTGATGCATATCTGGTTTTTTTTCTCCCAAACACCTCTTTTGTAATACCGCTTTTTGTGGGCAAAATTCAAGGATTCAAGGATTCAAAGGTTTATTGTCATATGTGCAGTTAGAAACGTGTTTCCCTGAACAATGAAATTCTTTTCTTTGTTGCCCGCACTGGATGTCCAAATGTATAATAATAAAGATAAGATAAAGAGAAAATAAGCATGCAACAGCAATATTCTAAAAGGTTTCTTAAATAAAATAGAAATATAGAAATAAAAATATAGAAATCTGGCCTGTATACATAATGTGCAGTGGTGCGCTCAGTGTTTTATTGTGTATGGCTTAATTCGGTGTCACAATGGTCACAATATCGCCGAGGTCTTTTCTTTGTCCTTGCAGAGTCCATTTTTGTGTCAAAACAGTGCAAATTGCCAGCTGTGGTCAGACAACATTAAATAGCAAAAGGACGGGAGGTTGTCTCGCGAGTATTCCGTGTAATGACGTATACGCATATGATTGGTGGAGCTTAACGGCTCGCATAAGCTCTCGTTCAATCACGTATGAGAAACATTGTGTCGTGCAGTGTAAACAAAAAGTTTAAGGAGCAGATCTGGCGGCAGAAAGGCAGACAGAAATCGCTGAGGTCCCGTGCTGTGAAAACTGCCCTGGTTTGCGGAATACAATGGCTGGAAGACGACTTGCTTTCAACTCCCCAGCAACTCTCTGCGGGTCTACAGGTTTGTGTGTTTTTTTCTACTTGCACATGACCATTTGATTGTTTAATTTTAGTCTTGTTGACACTGTACAGCACTTGGGACAGTTCTCGCTGATTTTAAATGTGCTGTATATTAAACTTACTTACTCACTTGCTTACAGGCAGATAAAATGAAAGTCCTGTTGAATGCTATGAATGTCTCGTATGGTGGCCAGCACTGTGGATACGGTCGTGGAGAGGGTTCTGGAGGGAATCGACCAGAGATTCGCTAGGTTGGAGGCAAGATGGCCGTCGAGAACGGACTGGAGTTACATTCCAGAGAAGTTGAAGAGCGCACCCCCAAGAGAAGGCGGATACAGAATCCGAAAATCGCGGTAAGAGTAGGTTATTGACTGTGGCTTTAGGCTAAACTCAACTTAATTGTGTCCATCACGTGAAAACCAGTGTGAGTTGCTTTATTTAAAAAAATGTATTTCGTGTTTTCAATTTATAGGAAGCAGTTCGCCGCCTGCATAACTCATCGTGGCATTATAATCCAGGTCAAGGGTAAGAATAAGTGAATGTTCTCCCAATATCTAGTTGAGTTGGACCCGATGTTACGTTACGTCAATGCAGGTTTTTTTTATTAACCATAGGACTGTTGTTTTTACAGGCTACTGTCACCTCACAATATGGATGTAACGAGTCGCTTGAAGGAGGCGGTGTCAAACAGTCCGAACTTCAGAGAGGTAGACGGGGACACTATTGAGGGTGAGCGGCGCTGACTTTTACCACGGCTGGCACTGATACTTTTAAGCACTGGTCATTTTATTCATTCCTCTTGTTTGTTGTTTTTAGCTGCGTGACGGACCTGTGTGCTGTGCTACAGGCGCATCTTGAAGCCAACCCGAAATACTCACAGTCTCACCACAGAAGAGTGAAAGAGAGTTAGAACATATACGCTGTCAATATGACTTTTGTTACTTTATAGACAAGTTGTCAATATGCTGTGCATGGATAGACTATGTTTTGATTATTTATTGGTTATTGCAACATCTCCCAGAAGCCAGCTTCTGATCCAGGATGAGGACGTCTGACAACTCCCGCAGACCCTGCAGGGACCGGAGTAATGCGGATTCCAAACGGCGGCGTTGAGGCTTATTGTGTATATTGTAGGCTACAGCAGTGTGTGTGTATATAGTTTTCAATTCTTTATTATCAATATGGTTCTTATTACAATGTAAGCTATGTACATTGTGTGGTGTGGCAATAAAAGCGCTTTAAAAAAAAAAAGTTTCCTTTTTCATTTCCTCAATAGATTCACGTCATTCATGCCTGCATTAGCCTAGTCATAGTGCAGCTTATAAGAATGACGTGAATATATGCAGGGTTCCTACAGGTTTCTTCAAGTCAAATTTAAGTCTTTTTAAGACCATTTATAAAAAAAATAATACCCATTTCGAGGCCTATTTCACAGACCTACCGGCAAAGAAAAACTTTTTTTTTTTTAATTTGTTCATTTATTTATCAAACAAATGAAAGTGTGGACTGTGTAAAGCATTGATGAAACATTGCAGCATAGTAGTAGTAAACGCTACAACACCACAGCACAGACAACAAGCCAAACAGAGGTGTGAAAAATCAAAGAAAATTTCAGCAGACCACAAAAAAGTTTAACTGACACAGTTAAGTTGTTTTTTAACATTAGTTATGTTAGCTAGCTACTTATTCCATGCTGGGAATATGGGGAGTAGAGAGAACTATAAATAATGAAAATCAACTAAAAAAATGTGTCGTTTCGTTGAGGCTCTCATCGAACATAAGAACGAACGGTGATTTGTTGACCTTGGACACCAGTTCTTCTTTAATATACACAGCTAAACCAAACTTGGCTATGTACGCCGTTTTGTCGGGACCACAAGTAATTGTGGCAGCGATGTCGGAATCGGGGAACATGCATTTAAACAATTCCGAAATACCCTCGTTTCCATTATACGAATGGTGTTTGGCGATTGTGTTCAGAGTCCACAACACCTCTGCTTTCATGGTTGGTGTGGACCCAAAAGCTGTGCGCAGATCTACTCTAGTTGCGGTGATGGTCGTAACTGGAGGGGCTGTGCTAGTAGTTGGCTGGTTAACGTCAGCTGCTAGCTCAGATACATTTAAAGCTAACTGGCTATCGTTGGCCGGTTGAAACACCCCAGCGATGGAAGGAGTTTGATTCTTCGCTTTCATATTTTCCATGTGCTTGGAGGACTTGGCGTGAGACTCTAAAGCCTTCAAGCCCATAGTACCAAGCTGAATCCTCTTTTTGCACACTGTGCAAAAAGCCTCGAATACATTATTGTCCACTGGTTTTAACCAGTGACAAAATGATTCTTTGTGGCGCCACGCTTCATTAAATTTACATTTCCCCATAATCCCAGCAAGAAATGGGAAGCAAGGAAACGCAAACAAATGTTAAAAAACAACATAACGGCGTAAGTTAAACTTTCTGGTTTTCTGCTGAGATTTGCCTTGATTTTTCACGCTTCTGCTTGGCTTGTTGCTGTGGTCTGTGTCAGTGCTGTAGCAATGTGATGTGCTCGGACTCGGTAGCGTTCTCAATGATTGGTTCCGCCACTCTTCATTTTAGGCTACGTTATTTAGGCTTTTCAAAATAATAGTAGCCTAGTTGACAAATGAAACGTTTGAGGAGAATGCGATACGGAGAAATTACTGCACAAATTTTAAGACCCAGATTTCAAAATTCAATACTTTTTCAAGTCTTTTTAAGGTATTATTTCCAAATTCATAAATTCAATGCTTTTAAGACTTTTTAAGACCCCGCGGGAACCCTGATATGAAGTACACAAACATCCCAGGAATATTAGTAATCATAATCACAATTATTAATCATAATTGCTGAATGATATGCCCATATAAAGTATGCATATATTAACCTTATTGGCCAATGGGCGGACAGCTTTACAGGAGCTTTTTTATGTAATCACGTGCCTTTTTCGTCCAATACCAGCGAGGCCAGTGAGAGGTCCAGGCACTCTCACAGCGGGGTGCTAATCGCTGAGCCATTAGCACCCCGCTGTGAGAGCCTGCCGCGAGTCGGGTTCGTTTCCGACGATTTTCTCGCTCAACAAACTTAAAGTTTGTCTGCCTGCAAGCACCCAGGTGCGTCCGAAAATTAGGCAAATTCGCGGATGTTCACTGCCGTCCACAGTGACACAAATCCCTCTTTTCGTGCAGTGAAAAATGCACCATAATACAAATATCACTAGGCCTACAGTGCTATAAAAGCATAAAAAAAAAAACATGTTAACACAAGTTTTGAACTATGAAGAACTCACTGAACTCACTAAGACATAGGCAGATTTGCGTTGAGAAAAACAAGGTGCCTTAGCTTGTCGGGGCTGATCCTATTTCTTCTCTCAGTAATAATCTGTCCAGTTTTGGAGAAGATCCTCTCCGAGGGGACGGATGTTGCCACTATGCAAAGTCTGCGTTCCATCACGCGAGTGAGCTGTGGGTAAATCAGTGCCTTTGTCTCCCACCAGCTCAGTGGGTCGGCACTGCGTTGGAAAAGAGGCTCCTCCAGGTAGGACCTCACCTCCAGAATTGCATCCGCTGTCGGGTTCCTGGTTGCAGTGTCTCCGCTTGCCCGCTCCTCAAACAATCTCCACACAGCCGATGCTTGCGGCTCCTCCAGCTCACGCGCGGCTGCTCCCTCCTCTCCTTCATGACCCCCTTGCAGTTGAGATGACTCCTCACATCTTGATGCTGCTGTAGTTATTCTGTTGAGAGCTTCGTCGACTGCCCGGTTGTCATTAAAGGCCACCTTTTTGAAACGGGGGTCGAGGATGGTGGTTTCGGACAGAATTGTGTTGTACTCCATCCGGTGGAATTTTTTGTCCATGCTAGAACAGAGAGAATTCACCAACTCCTTCACGCTCTCTGTGGTTACTCTGCTCTGGTTCTCAGCTGTCACTCTCTGAAGACCCCTGCACAGTATCAGCATTTTGGAGGCGGTAACATACCTAAAAAAAAGAAACATCAAAATATATTTTAGGCTATATAATATTTATTTATATAGGGGCCTAGGCCTAACTATTCAACAATATTATTTTAAGTTTCATTTCTAAATTGCTTTAGGCCTACATATGCTACTAATAATTTAATTTAGGCTATTTGTAGTATTATTTTCAGCCATTTCTAAACCTGATTGTCAAATAAATAATTTCAAAAATAAAAAAATACGATGACATAACATTAACAAAGTTTAATAGCCTATTAGGCCTATAGTAATATTAACCCTTTAGGCGCCAAGATTGTTTTTTGAAAATACTGGATTTTGACATTAATATTTCAAAAGCTGGTGGCTGAAAGGGGGTTAAAGATAGATGCCTACTGAAAGCAACAATAAAACAGAATAATGTAGTAAAATATTACTATATCATCATTACCATATAGTAGGAAAACGCATGCAAAAAGTTGCCTATATTTTTTCAGGAAATGGTGGATATTGACTTGATGTTTGAACTTATTTTCATTTTTCTGTCTTTTACCATCATTCATAAGGAGGAAACCAACAATAAAACAGGAGAAAGTGGTAAAATACTGTCATCATTACCATAGGGTAGGAAAACACATGCAAGAAGTGGAAGACATTGAATTGTCACGGAAACCAGTGTCGCTCTGCTTAGTTCTTATACGCTTGCGCACACATGTATTTCCGTGAACAGATGACAGCATAGTCAGGCGCTTCGTTCCATGCCAAGCACAAGCCAGGAGTTTGCCCTTCCTCATAAAGACTGGGTCATCCCCCTTTCTCAGAGACAACTCTGTCCTTCTGAGGCACCTGGGCATGCCCCGCATTGCACAGTTCACTGTGCCACACAAACCAGTGTCTGCCCCTGCCAGTTCATTAGCAATGGCAGGCGAGGTATAATACGAGTCCATGTATACCCAGCCACTATCATCGGTGACATCTCTGCCAACATGTCGTCTCCCCTTTCCACGCACATGAGGAGTGCAGCGGCTACTCGCCGCGGTGCCACCCACTGGACGGCTAATGCTACGGCCTCTCACTCCCCTGCTGCCACGACCAACACCTCTCCTACGGACACTACGGCCACACTCGCCACAGCCACCCACCCCGTAAAAGCCAGAGAAAGGGACAGAAGGAGTATGTATGTGTTTGTGCTTGAACATTGTGTGATCCGATGTCAGGATCATTGCGCTGGCGGATAGGCGCACCGCGGCTAGCCGCACCACCGGGGGCTGGGTGGAGAGAGCGCATGCTAGAGATACCAGACCCACTTCTCCCACCCCTGATTCCTCGACCAACACCTCTACGGACACTGCGACCTGCGTTCCCCACTACCACCCACTACATTGAGGTTGGATAACGGCAGCGAATGAGTTGGAGTGTGTGTGTGTGTGTGCTTGGAGAACAGCCTCGCGTCACATGCCGGCACCATTGCCTTCGGAAGTTTCACCGTGGGAAGCATGAGTGAGCGTCCGATCCTCCTCCTCACGAGGTAAAAACTCTCCTTCGGAGTCGGAATCGGCAAATAGCATGCTCAATACTTCCGCACGGTTCAAGTTCTTACAAGCCATGGTGTAAAAACTCAGTAATAGTTCGCTGACAATAAAAATTCGACTCGCACGTCTCAACAGAAAAGCTCTGAATAACTGCTTCCGTGTCTGAGCTCTCGTTGCTTTTTGCACTGCTTTTTATAGACACTGTGAACTACAAAATGACTACAAAATGACGTGAGCTTGGTCTTGTTTGAAAGGGTAACATGTTTGCCAACTAGTGGTAGGAGGACTGAACACCTTAAAGCCCGTTTATTTTATCTACAGACTGTTTTGTTTATGCTGACGTCATGTCGCAATTCTGCGACTTTGGCGGTTAGAGGGTTAAAGTTCAATGTGATAATAGTTGAACACTGTATGCCTACCTCTGCGCTGATCTCCACTGTGCCCTGGTCGAAGGGCTCCAGGACACTGCAGGCCTCTTTCAGAGCCTCCCACTCCTCTTGGCTTAGAGGAACCACAGATGCGTTGATGACGGCCAATGTTGCGATAACGGCATCCTTCGACTCAAGCATTCGCTGGATCATGTGGAATGTAGAGTTCCAGCGGGTGACACACTCCTGTTTTAGCTTAAGCTCTGCCATCGACATTTGCCGCTGGGTGGATTTCAACTTTTGAGTGGCTGTTGTGCTTCGGTGGAAGAATTCCACTATTGCCTTTACTTTGTCCACAGTGGCCTTCATTGCCCTCAGAGCACTTCTTACAAAAAGGTTAATGGTATGTGCCAGGCAGGGATGGTGTGTCCATTTCAGCAGCTGGATGGCTCTTGTTATGTTTGCTGCGTGGTCTGAGACGCAGCATACAACTTTCTGATCCACCCCCCACTCTCTTGCCACACGGAGGAGCTCTTCCGCCAGATTTTCCGATGTGTGTCTGTCGCTAAACTCGAAGCAGTCCAGCAGAGATGATGCCATTCTATAATTCTCCACGAAGTGGCAGGTGACAGACATGAATGATGTGGTGGCGCGGGATGTCCAACAGTCCGTAGTCAAGCACACTGCGGGGGCTCTCTTCACCCTTTCTTGCAGCGATGCCCGTGCTGCCTCATATAGGCCTGGGATGATTTTTTGAGACAGGGTTTTTCGGCTGGGGAGGGCATACATGGGGTTGAGGCCATAGCTGTAAGCCCTAAATCCAACGTCCTCTACTATGGAAAAGGGCTGGAAATCTTGTGCCACCATCTTAGCAAGCTCCTCATCAATTGTGTTCTGTCGGGCGGGGGTTAGGGACTTCTGTAGGAACTGCCTCATTGTGCTCTGGGATGTTGATGCTGGAGGGTGGGGTCCAGGCTGGGTTGTAGGGATGGGGGCAGGCATTGTGGCAGCAGCCGAAGATGTAGTGGAGGTTGATGCCCTGGCAGCCGAAGATGTAGTTGAGGTTGATGCACCAGAAGGTTCGCTTGGTCGCGACTCCTCCAGCAGTACCGCTGAGTGTGACGTTCGCATGTGCCTGTGTAAATTGGTGGTTGAGCCTGCTTTGTATTAAATGCTGGCTTTGCAGAGTCTGCACTCTGCCCTGGAGCTCGTTGTTGCATTAAAATGCGTCCAAATCTTGCTTCTTTTTCTTCCGCTCATTTTGCACACTTAGGCCTAGTGTTCTCACTCCTCTTCTTCCTGCTGTGCGTGCTTCGACCGCTGTTATGTGAGTGAGTGTCTATTAACACCTGCCGATGCATTCTATACAGCGTTTTCCTGCCATCTTATTAATTGAAAGCTATGTGTGATTGGTCAAAATGTGTGGAGCACACGCTTGACATGAGGACAGCAGAGGAAAACATGTGGACACATTTTTTTTCCCAGTGTTTTCCCGTCACCTTATTAATTGAAAGCTGCGTGTGATTGGTCAGATGTGTGGCGTACACGCTTGACATGAGGGCAGTGGAGACATTAAAGGAAAACGCCGGAAAGTTTCAAATTTACTATTTTCCCTGGTACATGTTCCCCAAAATCGATTTCTCACACTGTTTACATTTGTCAGCCCGAGAGAGTAACATTCGCGAATGTTTGAAATTCAAGTTATACCGCTCTGGCTCTCCCTCCCTAGCGCCGCCATGTTCACTCAACATGACGTCAGAAATGCAAACATTTTTTCTACAGCAATGGAAGACACTTACGAACTGTCTTGGTCTGACTCGGACCCGGAGATAGAATGCGAAGTTTCGCCTGAGTCCGAGTCAGATCATGATCAGCCTCTCGATCCAAGTTATGTTAGCTTATAGCCATCAGCCGAGACGGTCGGATAAGGCTAAAAATAAGGATGGACAAGTGGCTGTCGCAGCAGCCGCGACACCGCCGCCAAATGCTAATGACTCACCGGTTGTATCCACGAGCCGTGAGGCGTTTCCGGACCCCATACACAACCTTGTGTACCGTGTCCAGGCCTACCGGCAGGTGACCTACTTTCTCCATGGGAGACTTGGGAAGCGCTTCCGAAGAGTGATTCCCTCCTGTGCGGTGTGGGCGATCAGGGATAAATATGAGTCGCAGGACGGGACCTACAAGGGTTTCCTTCACGCCGACGAGGCAGTTGTAGACTATCACCACAGATATATGTGAACATACATGTTGAAATAAAAATAATTTCTAATTCTACTATATACAGGTAGTATTCAATCATTGTGTATTTCCAAGTTACACTCTACACTTTGTTAGAGCACACTCCCGCCACACAAGTAGAATTTTATTTCCGCTGCACAAGTAGAATTGCATTTCTGACGTAAAATATGCCCGGATGTGGCTGAACATGGCTGCGCCCATGGCCAGAAGTGAAAAAATTTGGGAGCGCAAGGTTATGGGTTGAATAATGTAAAACAGTGTGAGAAATCGATTTTGGGGGACAGGTGTTAGGGAAAATAGGAAAATTGAAATTTTCCGACGTTTTCCTTTAAGGCACCAACCGAGGAAAAAAAAACAGCACAGCTGCAGAGGTAAACGCGCATGGAGCAAGGAGAGGGAGAGGGAGAGGGAGAGGGAGAGGGAGGGGGGAGTAAGAGTGAGTGGTAGGGGAGAGACGGCGAGGCACCAAAAACTGTCGGCTGAGCTCTGTGTGTGGCACTTGCACTCAGCACAAGCGCAACGACAGGGCGGAGAGACAGCGAGATACTGAAGTTAAAAAAAAAAAAAAAACGGCTCCCAAATAAAATCCTTAAACGGCTCTTCTTGCCAAGCCGGTTCCTATCGTTCACTTCAAAGAGCCGGCTCTTAGAGCCGGATCGTTCGCGAACGACACATCACTAACTAATATGGTCGTATTTCCTGGTTCTAGTCAAGACTCGAGCAGCAGCGTTCTGGATGTACTGCAGCTGTCTTATAGCCTGTTTAGAGAGCCCAGTGAGCAGGCCGTTACAGTAGTCTAACCTGCTGGAGACAAACGCATGGATTAGTCTTCCTAAGTCTGGTTTAGACAATATTCCTTTGATTCTGGCAATGTTTTTTAGATGGTAAAAAGCTGCTGATGTTACAGATTTAATGTGGCTGTTAAAGGCCTACAGAAAGGTGATTTTTTGCACAAAACTGAAATAGCAGATCGATTCCTTATATACCATGGAATTTTTTTTGTGATTTTAAAATAATTTTAGGCCCCTGGATAGTCCTGATTAGGCCCAATAAACTATCACCACATTTGACTCGAATGTGGCAAACTGGAACGACAGGTGCGTGACGTCGCGAGTGCCAGCTGCTGGAACAACCACCAGTAGTTCTAGTAGCGAAGCCAGCAGTTTGCCAGACCTGGACAGCTTCTTCATGGCAAATTTTGATATGTGCCGCGGGACGTCGCTTGGAAATATAAAACGTTGGGTTCAGTGCAATTTTTTTTTCGCAATAAAAACTGCACTGAACCCAACGTTTTATTGCCTTCACCACTCAACAAGCATACTAATAGCGGCAGCCAGGAAAACCCATGGCACCAGTGACGTCACACGGAAGCCCCGCCCCCAGTTTGGAATTCCAGGAAGGATTTCCAAGCGGCAAATTCAAAATCGCAAATTTCCTGCGTTTTTTAAATGTTTTGGTGTAGAGTCCAATGATCATTATTGTTCCTCTGTGTATGTATTACCATTATGTATTGGGTGTAGTGTCAGCTTTCTGTAGGCCTTTAAAGTTCAGGTCTGAGTCCAATATTACCCCGAGATTTCTAACTTGATAGTTAGGTTTTAGAGAGAGAGTCTCAAGGTGACTGATAACACTTTCTCTTTGTTTCTGTGGGCCACAGACAATGATTTCAGTTTTGTCTGAGTTTAGCTGGAGGAAATTGTTTTGCATCCACACACTGATCTGTTCGATGCAGTGACACAATGTATCTACAGGCCCGTGTTCTCCTGCCGTCAGTGACACGTAGATCTGAGTGTCATCTGCATAGTTGTGGTAGGACACATTATAGCTGCGTATTAGTTGGCCTAGTGGAAGCATGTACAGATTGAACAATACGGGTCCCAGGATTGACCCCTGGGGAACCCCACAGGTCATAGCCATTTGGTCTGAGACACAGTTACCAATTTCAACAAAATATTTCCTGTCCTCGAGATAGGACTTGAACCAGTTTAAAGCACGACCAGAGATTCCCACCCAGTCTTCTAACCTCTGTAATAAGGTTGCATGGTCAACTGTGTCAAAGGCAGCACTCAGGTCCAGCAGAACCAAGACTGAGACTTTACTTGCATCTGTGTTCAGGCGGATGTCATTTGTCACCTTGATCAGAGCTGTCTCAGTGCTGTGGTGGGGCCTAAAGCCTGATTGGAAAGTATCAAAAGCATTGTTAGACAGGATAAAGTCACTAAGCTGTTGGTATACAACTTTTTCTAGGACTTTGCCTAAGAATGGCAGGTTTGATATGGGCCGGTAGTTGTTCAGTACTGTGGCATCAAGATTGCTCTTCTTTAGAAGGGGCTTAATGACAGCAGTTTTTAAGGCCTTTGGAAATGTTCCAGTCTGGAGTGAGATGTTGACTAGATGAGCGAGTTGTGGTAACAAACTGCTCAGCACAGACTTTAGGAATCTAATGGGCAACTCATCAAGGCAGCATGTTGATGAACTCAGACTGCAGATGGTCTCTTCGACTGTTTTGTCAGTAACAGGTGTGAAATGTGTCAGCTCTAAGTGTCTAGCTGGCTGCAGAGTAGTTATTTGTGTTGTGGAAATTATTGCATTTTTAATTACATTACATTACATTACGGTCATTTTGCAGACACTTTTAACCAAAGCGACTTACAATAAGTGCGTTCAACATCGGTAGGCAAAAGAACTTCAGGTCACAAGAAATCATAAGTGCATTTCCTTCCAATACTAAACAGCTAAGAGCAAAACTAGTGCTAGAGTAAGTGCGATAAGTCAGGTACCTCAGCCTCTCACCAACTGCACACCAGTCCCAGCGGGGTGGGGATGCAAACCCTGGTTTGGGTAGGGGAAGAAATAAAAGAGGTAAGAAAAGCAGGAATGGGATGCAAACCCTGGTTCGGGTAGGGGGTAATGAAAATATAGAGGGTGCCAGTGGTGGAGGAAACAATAAGTGCGTAAGGAACTAGGACGGATCAGGGTTGTTTTTCCTGAAGAGGTGGGTTTTCAGCCTGCGGCGAAAGATGGGCAGTGACTCAGCTGTCCTGATATCAGTCGGGAGATCGTTCCACCATCGGGGTGCCAGAACAGAGAAAAGCCATGACCGTGTCGATCGTGCGCAGGGACCCCTGAGTGACGGGGCAGCCAGGCGCCTGGTGGCCGCAGAGCAAAGTGGTCGGGAGGGGGTGTAGGGCTTGACCATAGCCTTGAGGTATGAAGGAGCTGTTCCTTCCACTGCCCTGTAGGCCAGCACCAGATCTTAAACTGGATGTGAGCAGCTACAGGGAGGCAGTGTAGAGAGCGGAGAAGGGGAGTGGTGTGGGAGAACTTGGGGAGGTTGAACACCAGACGAGCAACAGCTTTCTGAACCAGCTCCAGAGGTCTGATGGCAGAAGCCAGGGCGCCAGCAAGAAGGGAGTTGCAGTAGTCCAGGCGGGAGATGACAAGAGCCTGGATGAGCACCTGTGCTGCCTTGTCGATGAGGAAGGGCCGAATCCTCCGGATGTTGTAGAGGAGGAATCGGCAGGAACGGGTCACTGATGCGATGTTTGGCGAGAACGACAGTTCGTCGTCCAGGGTCACACCCAGATTCCTCGCGGTCCGGGTTGATGTCACCACAGAGTCATCCATGGTGATGGCCAGGTCTCTGAATGGGCAGCCCTTCCCCGGGAGAAACACCAGCTTAATGCCTTGAACTTTGTCATTAAAGAATGTTGCAAACTCATTACACTTGGATGTAGAAATGAGTTCTAAAGGCAGTGAAACTGGAGGGTTTGTTAATCTGTTTACTGTAGCAAACAGGACACGAGAGTTGTTCCTGCAGTTTTTGATGATTTCAGAAAAATAACTCTCCCTTGTTCTACGCAAAGTCTGGTTGAACACACATAGCTTTTCTTTGTAAGTCTCATAATGAACCTGGAGCTTTGACTTGCGCCATTTCCATTCGGCTCTCCGGCACTCCCTTTTTTGTGCCCTGACCGACTCTTCTTTCCTCCATGGCGCCCTTTGCCTACTTTTAACCATTCTAACCTTGACAGGAGCAATGGTATCCAAAACATTTAAGAGACTTGATGTGTAAGAGTTCAACAGATCATCAACATCAGAACACAGGGTGTTCTCAAACCTAATCATTTCCATAAACTGTGTCCCTGTTCTGTCATTTATGAGTCTTCCCCGAACAACTGCAGACCCAGCTGCTGGTTTGGGTAAAGTAGATAGGTCGAAGAAAACACAGAAATGATCAGATAAAGCAACATCGATGACATTCACGTTTGAAATAACAACACCTCTTGAAATGAGCACATCTAGAGTGTGCCCTCTGTTGTGGGTGGGCTCAGTCACATGCTGAGTTAGACCAAACATTTCAAGGACAGCAGTGAGCTCTTTAGCTTCCTTGTTATGCGCTACGTCCACATGCACATTCAAGTCCCCTGTTATGACTAAACAGTCAAAAGCAGTGCACACAATTGAAAGTAGTAAAATCATCAATAAAACAATTCTGTGGTGGTTTATAAATGGTGATATAAAGTATGGAAGATTGTTTTATCTCCATTTTGAATGACACATACTCAAATGATGAAAAAAACCCAAATGACAACTTGTGAGTGGGTATATTGTCCCTGAACATGGCACAAACACCCCCACCCCTCTGTTTTTCTCGTGTTTCTGACACAAAATTGAAGTGAGGTGGACTAAACTCAATCAGGACTGCATTTGCTGTGTTTTTGTTGAGCCACGTCTCAGTTAAAAACATAAAATCAAGATTGTGAGAGGAAATAAAACTATTAATCAGGAATGATTTGTTACTTAAAGATCTGACATTGAGTACTGCGTGTTTGAGATTAGTTACAGTTGAACTGGATGCTGTGTTCTTGCAAGGGATATGGATAAGATTTATCTGATTGGACAGTCTGATTGTCTCTCTCTTCACTCCATCCTTGGACCTCTGGTTGAGATGGTGTTTACCAACATAGAGGCCCTTAACGTCCTAGACAACAGCATTGACGCTGTTGGAAATGACAGCTGTGGGCACCGGTGGTGGGGGCCAAGCTGGGGGGGCTTTGCTCGATGGAGTAGGCTGGGGAGGGAGAGGGGCTCGATGATTCTTTGAGGATAGAATTCTTGATCTTGCCATGTTTGGCGTGAGAGGAACCATTTTAATCCCTGATTTCACCAAGCTTTCAAGGTGATCAGGAAATCTCCTGGGTGACGGTGGAGAATAGAACGATGGTGAAACATCTCTGGAGGGTGTAGATGCAGCAGGTGGGTCCCAGGCCTGTGGTGAGGCCCGTGGTGAAGGCGATGGTGGAGCTGCTGAATCCTGTGTTCGGGATGCTGGAGGTGCTGCTGTGGCTGCTGTGGCTGAATCCTTTGCTGGGTCCTTGGGTGGCGAGGCAGGAGCTCTTCTCTGGCTCGTCTTCTCTCTCGGCGGCAGCACAGGACCCGATCCTGGTCCTGGTCCTGGTCCCTTCTCATGCCTCAGAGCATGGAGAAGATTATCCGTCAGTCGTCTCACTCCACCTCTGTTCAGGTGTGGGCCTTTTCTATGAAAGAGATCATCTCTTTGCCAGAAAAGATTAAAGTTCTCAATGACATGAGGTCCTCTGGACTCACAGACTTTGGACAGCCATGTGTTCAACTGAAGCAGCCGGCTGAATTTGTTGATCCTCTTGTCGATGTTTGGGAGAGGTCCACTTATGAATGTTGGTATTGACACTTTATCAAGACTCTCAAACAGTTTCTCAAAGTCTTTTTTTAAGATTTCAGACTGATTCTCTCTGATGTCCACTGCACCCACGTGCAGAATCAGCTGTTCCACCCCTTGGTGTTTTGCCAGTACCTCTGGTAGTAATCTTGTGATGTCAGAGACAGTGGCACTTGGATAGCTGCATGTAACCATTCTGTTTATGTTTCTATTAGATATGGCTCAGTCTCCAATAGGCCGTAAGGTGAACCTCGAAAACTCCTTCAGAACACCAGGCTTGTTCCGCGCTCTCCGAACCAAACACGCTTCAGCTCATAAAAAGATTTGAGTTATGTTGAGGTTTAAAAAAAGTTTCGCCGCTCAGAACACAGTACTTTTTTAGTTCGCAACGTTTAAAGGAATAACTAGTGCCTGGCAAGGCGTATGTACATATTCGGCAGGCGTAATAACAATTCTCGCGAGAGGTGCCACGGTTGAGACGTCATCAGAATGGACGAATCGGATAGCTGGTATGTCAGCTGAGCTGGTAAACAAAAACAGCACCGCAGCAGCACCGCGATCATCCAGCAGTACCGAAGAAGACGAAATTTTGACCGAAAGATTTGTTACATGCACATATCTTCTGTTAAGCATGAGGAAACACAGAATTTCACCTGCACAAGGTGGAATGGAAGGAATCAGAAGGAACAAATAAAGAAGCACTTGCTGAGTTCTTATACGATGCGTGGCCGCATGCTGATCTTACAGCAGTGGGAAGAAACCTCAGCTTGTACATAGCACATCAACACCAATGTCACTGTGTGACTGTACTGGAAGGTGTGCAGTCTGTTCATGCTGTGGAAGACCTGCAGTGTGACCACGAAGAATATGACACAAGGGTGTTTTTGCATGCACAACATGCTGCACAGGAACATAAGACTGTCATTATTAAGAGCCCTGACACTGATGTAGCAGTCATTGCTGTGAGTCTGCAGAAAGAATTGCCATGCACCTTGTACTTTTTCACAGGGAAGGGCAACAGAACACGCATAATGGACATTACCAAGGTGTCATCAGCTCTCGGAGCCAGTGTGTGTTCAGCCTTGATTGGGATCCATACATTCACTGGGTGTGACACCACAAGGCAAAAAGAAGACATTTGCTGTGGCATGCGAGAATGTCTACCTGAAGGCTTTCAGAAATCTGGGGACTGAATTTAACTTGGACCACTCTACATTTGCATTACTTTGCAAATATGTATGCCATTAGTACGATCAGCCAACCGCAGAAAACATCAATGAGGCTAGGTACAAAGCTTTCTGTATGGCATCATCAGCCTTGCCAGAATTATCTATCCCCCCAACAAGTGATGCCCTCCACCAGCACTGCAAAAGGGCAAATTATCAGGCTAAAATAATAAGGTCATGTGTAAAGCAAAAGATTGGACTCATTTGAATCGGTGGTGGAGAGGAGGACACTGAACAAACTGTTATCCATCATGGATAACCCCACCCATCCTCTCCACCAGCTGCTGGTTAGACAGCAGAGCTCCTTTTCCAACAGGCTCATCCAGCTCCACTGTCACAAGGACCGTTTCAGGAAATCCTTCCTACCAGCAGCCATCACCATATACAACACCTCCCCTCTGGCTGGAAGAGAACTTCAACCTCAATAGGCTTGAAGTCTCTGCTAAAAAAACAATAACAAAAAACAAAAAATACTGTAGATTTGTACATAGCAAATGTTTATTCACTATTTTTTATTTATTTTATATTATTTTATTTTATTTCATATTTATTTTATTCTCTTCTATTTGCTTGTTTTTCACTACTTTAATTGTTTTCATATACTGTATGCTGCTGCAACAAAACAATTTCCCTAATTGGGATTAATAAAGTATTAATAAAGTAGACTTGTGCAGGTGTTCCAGCTGTTCAAACACCACAAAGGAAACAGAGGATAAAGAAGATGACAGCTGCCCTGACACTGACAGTGAGGAATAGTGTATGTGTGTGCGTGCGTTTCTTTTTTTTTTTTACCTTTATTCTATTCCATTTGTATCATTCCTTTTATTATGGTTATGTATATAAGTTTATGCCGGTTGATGTGTATGCCCTACTTGTTTTGATTTTGTTATGTGTTGTATAGTTATTAGTGAATAAATCAGTAAATGAATACCTGAATGGTAAATGGCTAAATTGGCTCAATTCAGAAATACATGAATGAGCATTATCGTTGATAATTATTATTTTATGTTCACTTTAAAATGATATTTTGCGAGATTCCTTTCTGTAGGTTAGTTTTGACAGCATCAGACAGGTTGTCATTTTTCCAGTTTGTTGTCGTAAATCGGCAACGTGATTGGTCCAGCGCGGTCACGTGGTGTCTTGTGACGTCAAAATCGTCATTCAGCCCTGCGGAAAATATCTTCAGAAAACGTCTCGGTTTAAAAAAAGTACAGGATTCTGTGACGCGAAACTTTTTTTATATGTGCAAAATAAGTTGGTCATTTTTATCAGCTAACGGGCATGTAGTTCGGAGAGCACGGAGCGAGCCTAAACGAAAACGGGGTTCACCTTACGGCCTACAAGCACAAGAGTATCTTTGACCTTGACACTTGGCACAGTTTCTCTGTCCATCTGCTGCTTTGTACCGTCTCTCTGTCTGTTACACTGGTCACATTTGGCTCTGACAGTGGTAAAAATCTGTTTGTTAACTTTATTCCAGGTGATGTTACCTATCCTCTGTTGATACCAACAGTTTGACGATTCTTTGGCTTAGCACCAAGTCCATCATACGTGTCTTTACAGAGTCTTGGAAAAGACACAGTATCATTTAGCTTTAAGTTGGAGGTAGCAGTTTTTTCACCCTTTCCTTTGGAAGTAAATGTGGACTTCTTACCACTGGATTCCATTGGGAGGGTTTCATGAAGTCCCATTTCAGTTTCTAAGGCAACAGCTTTCAAGGGGCATGTTGAAAGGATTGTAGTCGCTGGCTCGTCAGATAAGTTGTAAAAAGAATAAAAATGATTTTTAAAAAGTTTTGGTTCACTTAAAAGAAAAATAATAAAATTATATCCAAGTCTTGTGGAAAGAAGTAAAATGATTTAAAAGCAAATAAAGCGATAAGCAGCAGGAGGAAGCAGAGACACGTCTGCACTCTTCAGAAGCAGGAAGCAGCCTTAGTGCTGTTGCGACCTCATACCTAGTTTGGCTACAGATGTGTCCCTCTGTATAGATCACTGTGTTCCCACAATGTAATATAATGTCTGCATGAAAGGAAAGTGAGAAAAAAAAAGGTCAGAAATACTTTTATATCACAAAATACCAGATAATTACAGTGGACTATGTGTGCGTGTTTGTATGTAGCTGCATATACGTCGATCAATTTATCTTCGAAGAATACTTAAGTCCAGCGGAGCTGTATGGAAAGTAAAAGGTGATGGAAAGGAAGGTGATGGAGATAACGGGGAGATGAGGGCATGTGAGTTAAGATGGACGCAACGAGGTGACATCAGATGGAAGAATCCCCTGAGGAGTTCGATAAAAGCTTCCGCTGAGCTATGGAGTAGTCCCTCTCCCTATCTTTAGCCACTCATCGCTGTTGATCAGAGGGTGAGGCTTCCCTGCAGACATTCGAAGGCGGTTAAACATGTACAAACCCACACACGAAGACTTGGTTTTCATGCACAAACATAGCTATGGAATCACATTTTTGCCACTGAAGAACAAAAGCAAAATCTAAAACCAAGTCACAATTTTGACATACCATCTCAAAATTCAAAGTTAGTATCTCAGAATTCTAGACACTATCTTAAAATTCTGATCTATATCTCAAAATTCTAATTAGTATCTCAAAATTCTAACTTTGTTTCTCAAAATTCTAATTAGTATCTCAGAATTCTGACTTAAGATTTAAAGCCTCTCTCATCCTACATGCGAAATCTAAGGGCCATTTCAGACCAGGGCGGCAAAGCGTGGCGGAACGGAAGCGATTTTCACCGGCGAAGGCGAAAATACATGGAAACAGATCTGTCCTTGCACACCGACGCGGCGGTAGTCGGCCGGTAGCGGCGCGGGAGACGCCTCCGTCCGGCGCTGCTTTTGGAAAATAGAACTCGAGCGGAATTTGGACGGCGGCGGCCGGCGGTGTCCCGTTGAAATGAATGGGGAATGCAGACAGGGCTGGAGCGGAACTACAGCGGCCGCGGACTGTCCGGTGTGAAAAGCCAAGTAGAACTCACCGCCTGATAACCGGCGTTAAGACTGCCGTCGTCTCGCTGCCGCCACGCCACGCTCTAGTCTAAAATCGGCCTAAGGAGGACAGAACCACATGTATGTGTGACTTATAACAACCTGCTGTGTGGTGGGACATTGGATTTTGAGTTAGATACTAAGTCTGATTAGTAACAGTAGTATTAGAGATTTTTCTTACTTTTCTAAGTTGGAAAAATTTTATCTGGAAATTTTGAGATTCTAAGTACCAACGTGTCTTTTCCAATCACATTGGAAGAAATTTGTTTCCAATATGTACAGACAAATCCAAACAAATGTAGAAAAATGACAACATGCATTCTCATACTTCTCCTATCTGTCAGTGTACCTGTCTAAATATGTAATGTGTATTGTTAGTGTTAATATTGTGTCTTTGTCCTTCAGCAACGTCGTGGTCGCTAGGCTACTTCCCCATCCCTCATATTTCTTCAGACAGGCGAGGGAAATGCAATGGGTCAGGTGAGAGCTGCACTAATGGGGGAGAGCTTGCTGCTTGTCCTCCTTCTGCAGCTACTACGAGTTCAACATCCAGTCCCAGCTCAGCAGGGCTTAATGCTGAACTGTAGCCGCACTCTGACAATTCAAAGCATGCTAACGAAAACGTTCTAATTAGCATTTTTCTGATTAAAATAATCTGGTATCAGTTTGCTACAGTTAGCAAGAGAAAAGTCGGTTCTTATAAGAGCCCAACGCCTAGTGTATTTGTGGCACCCCTGAGAGGGAGTGGCCACATTATTATTTCTTATAAAACATAAAACGGGTAAAACGTGTTTATGGGACATTTTTCATTCATTTATGTATTTATTTTAATTTTATTCAAAGTTAGAGAACCATACGAAATGGGTCATTTGATTTTGGGAAAGCAGTGGGGCGGAACGGTGTGGTCGCTCCAGGTGTTCAGGGGTACGGTAAGGAGCCCCACCTTCCGCCGCGCCTCAGACACATTCTGGAGGAAAACAGACACATCGTGTCTTCATTACTCCGCTCTTCACCTGCTTGTGTGAACCATAAAATGTTTTTGGTGTTATCGCCTTTGATCCATGCCAATGTAAATAAGAGAGTTTAAGGCGATTTGCCCGAGTTATTTATGGGTAAAACGTGCTAGAAACGGGAGGAATTTCCCGCATTACGGGCCAAGATTGTTCGAGGTTAAGCGCTTGTTATTGAGAGTTTGTGTGCTTTATACACTTGAAACACGGGTTAATTTTGTATCTTTCCTGTTAAAATGTATTTTATGTGTTTAAATGTGAGATGTGAACGATTATAGTTATACTTAAAGGAACATTCCACCAGTGGAGACATGAATATGTATTGAAAGTGGGCCATATATGTAGTAGAATAGTAGCATAAATTTCTAATTTGGTGCCTTCTTGATCGAGAAAAGGCAGAAAATGACTTTTTTGCGCTTGTGGATTAAAGACAGCAATCCCCATAGTGCATTGCAATGCTCAAGATCCGCGGGCCACTCCCCCACCCGACTACGCTACCTGGAAATCATGTCACACAATTTCTAGTGAAGAGTTTGCAAAATCATTAGTGCAGAAGTCTTCAACAGGGGGTCCGTGACCCCCAGGGGGTCCGCGGAGGTACTGCAGGGGGGTCGCGAAATCTTTGGTTGATTAGACAATTTTTAACATTTTTAACATTTCTTTTTTCAAACAGTTTTTTCTCACAAATTGTGTGCAAACGTGTGCCATCCACAGATGGTTTGAGGATTCATTGTCCCATCTACATGCATGTTTAAAGTTAAAATCTGTGGATTATTTGAATTGCTCAGTGTTGTATGCAAGATGTTTGTTTATAAATGGCAGTGGCACGGCCACCCTGTACCTTGCACATGTTTAAAATAAAAACATGAATATATTAACCTGTGGATTATTTGAATAGCTCAGTGTTTATAAATGGCAGTGGCACGGCCACCCTGTACCTCGCACATGTTTAAAATAAAAACATGAATATATTAACCTGTGTATTATTTGAATAGCTTAATATTGAATGTACAATAACAGAGTGGCTATGTTTATACACGGCACTAGGCCCTGTTAAATATAAAACACAATTGTGTGCCATATAAATAGTAGGGGGGTCCCTGCTCCAACTCTCCATCAGTTTGGGGGTCCCTGGCCTGAAAAACGTTGAAGACCCCTGCATTAGTGAATTACTCCTCGTTTATGTTTTGAAATGGTGTGCATTTGCATGGTACCAGGATGTTCTGCCAGCACAAGGAAAATACACGGAGTAAGTTTTCATAGATTACCCAAAGAGTTGGACTTGTGCAAAAAGCCAGGAACTTCTGGAACTGCAAAGTTAGCAATGTAACGTTAGACACTTTGCTATGTAGATCTAAATAAGTTCGTTATTAGCGATGTAAATCCACCATGTTTTACTGTGTTAGTCTGACGTTATTCAAATGTTTTTAACGTTATTGAACGTATGACATTTCAGACTAAAACGACGTTGACGTCTGCTGCAGAGTTGTCCTCATCATCAGAAAACATTGAATCCCAGACAGCGCCAGGCGTCAGCTGTACCTTAACCCATTCCTCGTGATACATTTTGTAATATTACCATGTCTTATATGTCCTAAATGTCTTTATGTCTTATATGGTCTTTTGACCTTATCCTTGCACTGCCTTACCTGTTTGCACTTCCATCGAGCACCTTACTCGATCAATACCTCTTTTTTTTAATAGTGTGGATAATGTTGTTTGTGTGTGTTTATGTTCATGACAATTCTTATTTTGTGAATTAAAAAAACAAAATGTCACTCCTTCTCTCCTGTCTGCCTTCAAAAAAGTTTAGAATAGCATCATAAACTTGGAAGGAGGTAACTGATTTGCAACAAACTTATAATGCAATGTATACTTGTAATGCTTCATAATTTATAGTAATTATAGGTAGGCTATGATCACAATTCTGTTGTTTTGTCATCTGAGGTAACAGTAGCTATACTGTTCCAGTTCTGAAATGTTACGAATACACTTGGAGCAACATTACTAAGAAAGAACCACAACAACGTACATTTTAACCATTTAATTAAATAATTATACAAACAATACAACTGTTGAATGAATATAAAACAAGGAAACTATAGCTTCTCCTGAGCGTCCTCCACTTCTTGGTGCCCGCAGTACTGGCCGTCTGGAGCTGGGTAGTTATGGCGGATAGCCTGCACGACACAAGCAGGTAACACGACAGGACGCCCTCTGCCCAATCTCTCTCCTTGCAGGACCCACTCAAGAAAGTGCCGGTAGGCTGTTAGACGAAATTGTCTAGACAAAACATTGATCACAAAGTGAGTGATGGCATTTGACCCTAGCGTGCCACAGTAGCTTGCATAACTGCAAGGTATTTGTGCAATGAACATGCCACGTTAGCGTGTTAGCAAGAGTACTCCTTGACATAGTAACAAAGAAAACAAACTTACTTTACAGAAAGACGTCCATTTGGCCCTGTAGGCTTTGGCTGTCGTTTCCAGTTGACTTTAGGTATTCTAAAGTAGGTCTCCAGGACGCCACTATCCATATGGGGTGCGAAACTCGGGTGATCAACAACACACACGTCCGTGTCATCCTCCGATTTCGTCCAGAAGAAATTGGCACCGCTGGAATTCTCGGCAGCAGACAGACTCTTGTTCTGTGTCCATTGGCGCACAGTTAGAGCACAGGCACCACCAATTCGCCCCAGCTCGAGCCATAGCTTCTTCTAAATCCCAGTCCTCCGTTTTGCATCTGTTTGAGTATTCGGTACCTTCGACCATGTTAGCTGCAGCTCTCAAAAGCACTGGCACTGATCTGGGATAGGTCTGTTCGCGCATTAGATCCAACCCCCAATGGGCAGTGTTGAAGGGTGGGAACTAGCGCTTGTAGTCTCAACAGAAATCCACCCCTCTTCCACTTCCTCCTACAATGACGCAAAATGACGATTTTTGCGTCATTGTAGGAGGAAGTGTAAAGAGGTGAATACGGATTTCTCCCGTCTCAGGGAATAATGAAAGAGTGTTGCATGACCATTCAAAAGTATGACTGGGTTTCTAACAATGCAAAGCCTAATGCAAATGGGTGGAGTGTCCCTTTAAAAAGTGACTGAGTTTATTAGCTGGTGTAGCACAAGCATTTCTGTATAGCTAACAGATGCACTTAAAGAGTTGATCCAACATGCTGGATTTTCATGACACTGTGATTGTGATTTCTACCAGTAATTTACTGAATTAAACAAATGTGATGTATTTACTGATAATGTTATTGGATATAACTGTGTATGAAAAGAAATGTGATGATTAGAGAAACTGAAATTGTTTAAAGAGAACATATTTCACTGAGGTTGTGGAATCGCGGTCCCCATCCTTGGGACCCGTAACATATTTATAACATTACATTCTAGCCATGGGGCTTGTCTTTGACAATTTAAAAAGACTGTTAGATTTGTGGCTTGGATGGCAAGTGATATTGGCATTACAGGCACAGTGCCAGTGCCCATAATGACATCATGATATCTTTGTCAGTGCAGCCATTTCCTACTCTTCGTATGAAAAGTGTCCACATGCATGTCCACCAGCATCATGTGCCCCCAACCTTTTCCCCACATTAATTTAGCTACTCAATTAAATTACTTCAAGAACTACCACTACTTACAGATAAGACACTTCTACAATGTCAGCCCTACTGGGGGTTATAACCTGCTAAATAGTGTCAAACGAAAGAGAATGAAAGGAGATGAGGTGGAAGATAAAGAATGCCGTCAGAGAGGAAGGGATTTGAGTTGAGGATGAATGTGGAGGAAGTCATCTGCTATATTTGGCCTACATATTTCTGGAATTATATTCAATCCTGCATGCTTTGCAGTAAGCTTTCATATATTATATAAAATAGCTGTAAAAGGTGAGCTCACATGGGCACAATTGTCAGAGAAAACCAGGAAGCTGTTAGTAATGGCTGTGGACTATCTGCATGTGCCTCTTATGGGCCAACAGTGAGTTTTATTGTGGGCCAAGGATGGCCATTGGGCCATGTATGTGGATTACAGCGTGGAGGACGCCAGGCGGAGAGGGCTTGCGAAGAATAATAAAAGTTGGACATGTTTTGTTTTTTTTACTCACATTTACATTACATTCATCACAGTGCCTGTGATGTCATCATCATCTGTGATGACATCACAATGCCTGTGATGTCATCATCTGTGATGACATCACAATGCCTGTGATGTCGTCATCATCTGTGACATCAAAGAATCAGACACAAGCATCATCAATGACATCATCAACATAGTTTACTACCCCAGCCTAGTTTGAACAATTTAATTTGGTTTACTTCTAATCACAGTCGTGTGTTTTTCAGTAAGACAAAATACCTGCAGAGAGATTTCAAGATGAATTCTACAGCTCCATATGGACTGAAAAGTGTGCTGGAGTGTGCTACGAGAGCAACACTCCTGTCACAACCTGAGAATATCCCGGCGTTTTTAAAACAGTATTTTTCAGAGAGAACTGTCTTTAAAAATGAGCATGCTGAAGATGAGCCCAAGGAAAGTTCCTTCCTGTTCCAAGAGCAATGGGGTAAGTTGTTATACTAATATTGTTTTCTAAATTAATATGTTAAATTAATTGATGTCCTAACCTAATGGAAGTTGATGCTCAAAGATTTATATTGTATATTTAAACAAAATTTTATTCATGCTGAATTTTGGCAACATTTAGAAGTACTTTGATAAAGTAAACTTGGGACATCACTAAAAATAATGGAAACTCATTTTATCTGTCTGTTTAACTTTCCAACTAACATGTGTTTTATATTCATGTGTTCCAGAGAGGAAATATTTAAAACAACTCGAAGAAACTTTTCCAGAGGCATCAGTTCTTCCTGAGGAGAAAGACATTTTGGAAACTCCAGTTTCCAACATCAAGGCTGAAGTTGGACTAAAACCAAGTCTGCGAAGGACAGAACATAAAGCAACATCAAGAGAGCAGGGACTGCTGAAAAAGAGAACAGAACCAATAAAGAAATCTGAGAAGAACCAAGAAGGAAAAACGCCAGTTTCCAACATCAAGGCTGAAGTTGGACTAAAACCAAGTCTGCCAAGGACAGAACATAAAGCAACATCAAGAGAGCAGGGGCTGCTGAAAAAGAGAACACAACCACTAAAGACACCTGAGAAGAGCAAAGAAGGAAAAACTCCAGTTTCCAACATCAAGGCTGAAGTTGGACTGAAACCACCAAGTCTGCCAAGGACAGAAAACAAAGCAGCATCAAGAGAGCAGGGGCTGCTGAAAAAGAGAACACAACCAATAAAGACACCTGAGAAGAACCAAGAAGGAAAAACTCCAGTTTCCAACTTCAAGGCTGAAGTTGGACTGAAACCACCCAGTCTGCCAAGGACAGAACATAAAGCAACATCAAGAGAGCAGGGGCTGCTGAGAAAGAGAACACAACCAATAAAGACACCTGAGAAGAACCAAGAAGGAAAAACTCCAGTTTCCAACATCAAGGCTGAAGTTGGACTGAAACCACCCAGTCTGCCAAGGACAGAAAATAAAGCAGCATCAAGAGAGCAGGGCCTGCTGAAAAAGAGAACACAACCAATAAAGACACCTGAGAAGAACAAAGAAGGAAAAACTCCAGTTTCCAACATCAAGGCTGAAGTTGGACTGAAACCACCCAGTCTGCCAAGGACAGAAAACAAAGCAACATCAAGAGAGCAGGGACTGCTGAAAAAGAGAACACAACCAATAAAGACACCTGAGAAGAACCAAGAAGGAAAAACTCCAGTTTCCAACATCAAGGCTGAAGTTGGACTGAAACCACCCAGTCTGCCAAGGACAGAAAACAAAGCAACATCAAGAGAGCAGGGACTGCTGAAAAAGAGAACACAACCAATAAAGACACCTGAGAAGAACCAAGAAGGAAAAACTCCAGTTTCCAACATCAAGGCTGAAGTTGGACTGAAACCACCCAGTCTGCCAAGGACAGAAAACAAAGCAACATCAAGAGAGCAGGGACTGCTGAAAAAGAGAACACAACCAATAAAGACACCTGAGCAGAACCAAGAAGGAAAAACTCCAGTTTCCAACATCAAGGCTGAAGTTGGACTGAAACCACCCAGTCTGCCAAGGACAGAAAACAAAGCAACATCAAGAGAGCAGGAGCTGCTTAAAAAGAAAGCACAACCAATAAAGACACCTGAGAAGAACCAAGAAGGAAAAACTCCAGTTTCCAACATCAAGGCTGAAGTTGGACTGAAACCACCCAGTCTGCCAAGGACAGAAAACAAAGCAACATCAAGAGAGCAGGAGCTGCTTAAAAAGAAAGCACAACCAATAAAGACACCTGAGAAGAACCAAGAAGGAAAAACTCCAGTTTCCAACTTCAAGGCTGAAGTTGGACAGAAACCACCCAGTCTGCCAAGGACAGAACATAAAGCAACATCAAGAGAGCAGGGACTGCTGAAAAAGAGAACACAACCAATAAAGACACCTGAGAAGAACCAAGAAGGAAAAACTCCAGTTTCCAACATCAAGGCTGAAGTTGGACTGAAACCACCCAGTCTGCCAAGGACAGAACATAAAGCAACATCAAGAGAGCAGGAGCTGCTTAAAAAGAAAGCACAACCAATAAAGACACCTGAGAAGAACCAAGAAGGAAAAACTCCAGTTTCCAACTTCAAGGCTGAAGTTGGACTGAAACCACCCAGTCTGCCAAGGACAGAAAACAAAAAATCATCGAAACAGCTTGGGCCGACTGTACCAAAGTCTGAAACTGTTTCAAAGATTAAAAACAAAAAAGATGCGAGACCAATGTACCAGGAGCAACAGACTGTGAGACCAGAAGAAAAAAAAGGGAATAGAGTTCTTTGGATGGACAGAGAGAGAGTGAAGCCAGTGTTAGGATCAACAATTGGAGGTGTAAAGTGTCCTGCTAAAAAATGTGCACATCCACATCCTGTCCATGTCATAAGATACCGTTTGCAGATCATTTCACCAGTAGGCCCCCATCCTTATCTTTAAAGAAAACAGAAAGCACACAAGCAGGTCCGATAAAAGGTATAATATATATAAAATATAATAAGCAGATAATTAAAGTAACAACAGGATTCAAATTACATATGAAGGGCGACAGGTAAGTATCCATTAGATCTATTTGATCGTGCAAAGGGTATACAGATCTTTTCATTCACAAACTGTGTCATGAAACAGAACAGAAAAAAGAAATGGCCTGGTGCTCGAAACATCACGACAGCTAAATAAAGAAATCTTATTTGTGAGCTTTATGGTGAATATTGGATTGGAATCTCCTTCTGGCATTTCAATATTGGCGTAATAGAATACCTAATATTATAATATCAAGGGGCTTTTGATCATGTTCACAAATTACAATGTTAATGTCAAATAAATAATAAAAATTAAATAAATTTAAATAAATTTAAAAGAGTCTATGAAATAATATTGTGTGTATTTTATTTTGCTAGTAAATCTAAAATTCAAACCACATCAGCTCATGATAAAACTTCATAATTTAAAAAGACCCAAACATGGTTACAGTTATTAATTATATCACACTCTCAGAGACCAAATACATCCAAATTTAATCACCAACTGTGATATCTGTTAAGGTTGATCAGTAGGTAGAATCCAAGAGGAGACTGAGGAGGACAGGTTGGTAAAAGGTAAGCGATTTGTTAGGGTGGGGTGGCGTGCGGTGGGGTGTGGCGGGGCTTCTCCCCTGTTGGGGGCGGCTTGGGTGGGCCTGGGTGATGGTGGGTCTATTGTGACACATTACACTGATATTTAAGCATGGTTATTATGTGGGACCATCTATGTGTATTGCATGTTCATGCACACACACACACACACACACACACACACACACACACACATTCATTAGCCCACTTAGCTCACTAAGCAGTTGTTGTGCTGTCCTGTGGTTTAAGGTCACCTGTGTATTAAATGAGATTGCTGCTGCTTGTGTTTGTTTGTTTGTGTGTTTGTTCTCTGCTTGTCTGCTTACAGGTGCTCCTGGTGCTTCTAAGGTTGGATTCCCCACAAAAGCCGTGAGTCTTCAGTTTTGTTTTTACAGGTGTAGCAGCTGGGTCAATGACGAATAAGGGTTTTCAACTTGAACATTTTAAAATATAAAAAATATTAGTTTCAAATAAACTTTGTCAATTATTTACAATGGCAGGTATGCACAAATCTAAGTTTGATATTTATATTAAGCATTTTTTGTGTTTTTGATGTCCAATATGACGGCGACCTGCTTGAGTCTAATTCACACATTACTTTTCCCTATAAAATGTACAAAATGAAGAAAAATGCCTGAAAAATAGCATTTACCCAAGTAAACTTTGTCTGTTGTCAAAACTCCAGCCATAAAAGTGAAATGATATGTTCTTATTTTAAGAAATTTACTGCTATATTTGGTCGCGCCAAATGATGTATGGTCGCACCAAATGACTGGAAACCCTCATATTGGCGAAACAAATGGAAAAGAAATAGTAAAAAATAAAGTGAATGCGAAATGTATGATTAGATGACATTTTATTGCCAACACTCAGTGGAAACAACTTTTTTTTCACAATATCTCATCTCAGCTTCATAACAGTCATCTCATAAAATCCCATTGGCATCACATAACATTGGCATCACATAACATTGGAATCACATTCCTTGAATAGTTCAAACACTAAAAAAACCTGATTTTTGTATTGACAATGTTTATCCCCAGCAGTTCTGGAATGTTTCCCAGTCTTCTTGTTTTAGCTTGGACCAGCGAGAGGTTGCTGGTTCAGGCTCCGATATGACAGACTGGATTTCAGTCTTGAGGTAAAATATTGCGTCAACGGTTTCTGGCCACATGAATAGATTCTTCTCCCCCGACTGGCGCATTGCATTTACCTTGACATCATCTCCCACCACCTCAAGCACTTGGCCCACATAGGGCAACTCGTCATATTTCACCACCACAAACTTCCCAGCCAAGTCTTGAAGACTGCTCTGCTGCTCTGGCTGGGAATGATCTGGTTCATTTTCTGTATTGCTTTTGGTGTTCCGCAGGTCCACCTGAACAGGTTCAAAGCAGACGCATGCTGACATCTCAATATGGGGACAGAAGCACGACACCTGACGGTGGGTAATTTGGCCTGGTTGTGAGGATAGCACTTGATGGATCTTCAGTGTACCCTTCACCGTCATCAATTGCTCCGGAAGCATGTCATCATATTTGCTGATTGCCTCTGTGTTTATCCAATAATGGTGAATGCTTGATCCTGACTTCTGAACCAACATCTTAAAAACATCCTCTGGAGTCTGCAGCTCACCTCCATGGAGAACGTGACGGTCAGCATCCCTCTTCAGAGCTCCACCAACACCATCTGGGGCGCTCTTGCCGTGTGACCTTTCAGAGTAGTTCCATGTCACGTATTGAAAGCCAGACAGGAATGGCACAGTACTTAGTAAATAAAAGTTTGCATTATTTCTGTACTGTGTAACAGGCCCGTCACTAATTACATGCAGTGCTGTAATGTTGGGGTGAGTTGCCCGGAGCTCCTTCAGTATGGGCTCCAAGTGAGCCCACACGGCCCGCCCGTTATGGCGGAGGCTGTCTGACAGAGTAGCATACGACTTGTTGCCATGGGCCGTGTAAAGGACAGCAGTGTGAATTGTGGTTTGTTTCCGACTTCCTCCAAAATGAAAAGCCTATATCTCGGTGCTCATCTTACACGCATAATTCTCAGAGAAGTCAATATGAAGAACAGCTTCAGCTTCGGTGAGATTTTCTTTAATGTACCGGAACTGTTCGGACTGGTGTACCCAATTGAATTGGTGTATAGCTAAAGCTTCTAGCTTTCGTTGGAACATCTCCTTCACTTCCTCTATCGTCCCTGTGTGTGTTTGCTTTGCAACATGTGCAAAGGTTTTGTCTCCATTTGTTGATGTCACTCGCTCCCATTGTTCCCAGGATATAGTCTCACAGTTGTCTGTCTCAGGGAAGATGATTTCATCAAAGTAGCATTGGGGACATACTCGATCCATACATGCTTTGTTTTTGGGGTCACACACAATCATTTGAACTAACTCAGAGGGACTGGTTGTCGTCAGCAGCCCTATCTTAGTCAGCTTGTTCACCAACAGTCGGATGTTCTCGTGTTCTGAACATGCACATGTATCTCGATCCCGTAACTTTGGCTCTGTAATGTAAAAGGGCCGGAGTCGGGTAAACTGTCTGTAAGACATGGACAAGTGCCTATTCACCTCTGTTTGATACTGTTTGTGGAGCTCATTGAGAGGCTTTGTCAGGACTCTTCTTTGGACTTTTTGCTTATTTTTTGTGACTGTGTCTTTTTTGCCAGGTAGAAGACGGCTATTTTCATCTCTCAACAAAAACTGTAAAACAGCCTGCTTTCTCTCAGCTGACACTCTCTTCTGACCTCTCCGCTTCGCACTTTAATTTGCATTTACAGCACTCTCTTCTCACGCTTCCTACATTTCTCTTTCATTTTTTTCATATCCCTCAGCTGTTTTTTCAGAAATAAGACTTGTTTTTTCAGGCTGATTTTGTCTCGCCGCAATTTTCTGCAAAGTTTCTGGCCTGATGTATCCTCTTTCCTCACTGGTGTTGACGTCACTTCTGGTTGAAAGTCCTCCACTAGATCAAGGTTTTCTGGTGCAGGAGCTACAACATCAATGCTCTCCATTGATGGTGGTGTAGCAGTCACAGTGCCGTGTGGATTAAGAGTTTTCAAACTTTGACAAAACCAACATTCCTGTGGGGGATGTTTACGTATGTGGATATAAACCAGATCTTCATTTTCTTTCCACAAAGGAAAAACAGACAGAAACTGCCTAATTTCCGTTAACCTTCTACCTTTTTGAGAGTTTTTGGGGAGTCGAACTCGCAACAGACGCTCTCCATAAATTGGGATAAACTCGAATGAACAAAGAACCTTTCTGTTGGAAATGTTGGAGACCTCACTATCTTATCTTCACCATAAATCGCGGTTGGCATTTTAACACCCTTTCCCACCAGAGAAAGAGTCCAGATGGCTACACACAAACTGAGAAGACTTCACTAAGACTCACTTTTAGTCGAATCTTAAAACTATATTAAATGTGTTTGATAACCATATACAATTTCTTTCAGGTTTCCAGCTTGATCACAAGACGCATATAGAGACGATTCTGGCTTAAATATTGACAAAGAACTGATCTTGGTGGAAAATGCCCAACCTGCCTGATGGAACCACATTGCCCCCTAGTGGTCTGCAGTGTTGATTAGTTGAACATTTTAATCGCAGAGGACTCAGTAAAATGGACAAGATATATGCAACTTTTAACTTTTAACGATAGTGTTATGGTAAATTCGATGTCTGCTAACCTTTTGTCTCTTAAAAGACACCTTGTTGTAGACCCAATGTCTGCAGACCATGTGTCTGTTGATTAACACATTGACAATAATCATTCAAATGACCATTGTCTCCGGATTCTGCATCTCCCCAAAGTGCGAGACTTTCCCCCAGGGGGTGTGGCAAGGAGACAGTTGGAGAATACACACGATGTGTTCTTTCAGGTGTCACCTGAAAGTCCAAACCCTCCTCTTTCTGTATAAATGCTTCTGATTTCCTTTGTTCTGGGTCTCTTCTTACCACGAACGCTGACTGGTGAGGATTGACCTCTTTTGCAGAAGAAAATAAACACGTGGCCGGCCGGCACAAACATTGAAAGTCTATATTTCACTTCTCATCAGATGTAATAGGATGGTAAGCAAAATCTTAATAGGGAGTTAAGACAAAAATTCCATAACAATTTGGCGTTGTCGGCAGGACTCACGCGCAATCGTCCGGGGCAAAACACGGGAAGCGATTGGCCGTCCTGGATTATATAATTCAGCCTCTGAACGTCTGTTTAGTTTTTAAGACGGGAGGGCTTAACCGTGTATTTGTCCTGAATCGTTGCCGCTGAAGTCCAACGAACATAGATCAGCGAAAAACCATCTGGTGAGTACTGAAATATTGACTTCTAAATTATTATTTCAAATTTGGGTTTTAACATTTCCATTTCTCATGATCTTAGCAGGTGGCAAAGTTTTTTTTACTGCTTGGGAACTTAAGAAAGACGAAGCAGAGGGTGTTAAATGTTCGTAAAACGTTTGTCTAATGTAGTTTTTTGCTGCTTGTGAACTTAAGAAAACGAAGCAAAGACGTTAAATGTTTGTAGTTTTTTGCTGCTTGTGAACTTAAAAAAACGAAGCAGAGAAAAGTTAAATTAATGTAGTTTTTTTTACTACTTAAAGAATAATCAGTCGTACGACGCTTCCTAGTTGGGGTGGGGAGCAAGGTCTCCGTTTGAGGATGGCGCAGCCTCCGGGGGAGCCACTTGTTGACGTTATGAGAAAGAAATGTGGGGAAAGAAGTTTAAAATATCTAAATGTTTGGACGAATGAGTTTGGGTTTCCAATAGGGGGATCCTTTATTTTAAAAGACATATCAAATTTAGAAGAGAAACTGAAGAAAAGGGAACAGGAAATAATAAGACAGAACAAAATTCAAAGAGATTGTTTACAAATGTGGAAAACAGAGGCAGAGACACGAGGTGAGAGATATACACAGATACCAATTCCATTTACATGCGAAGGAGTTGAAACCAATGGCGGCTGGATTATTCCACACACACGGGATACAACGGGGGAGGGACATGGCCGTTACAGGAAACAAAGGAAAACCCCCAAAGATGTATGCTTCGTCTGTGGCCAAAGCGGACATTGGAGACGTGAATGCCCCAGAAACACCTCATCAGAATGGGAAAGGAAAACCCCCAAAGATGTATGTCTCCTCTGTGACCAAAGCGGACATTGGAAACGTGACTGTCCCAGAAACACCTTATCGGCATCAGCAGAAAAATCAGACTGACGGTGGATGGAGGCTGACAGAAGGAAATGGACTCCTGCTGATAAGCCAAACCAACTTGCAAAGAAGGTACTGTCCTATTCAAATTTGTAGACGGGTCACATTCAAGCTTCAAATACGCATTTTTGCTCTCTGAAGTCTGCTCTATTAACTTGATAGGTAGAGACTGAATTTGCAAATTACGCGTTGTCTAATCTCAACATACCAACTCCTTCACTCACCTCGTCTACCACACCCTGAATATGACTTTTGCTAACCAATGGAAATTGCAAACTTTAACATGCTTCTGAGTTTTGTTTCAGCAAAAAAAAAAAAAAAAAAAAAAAAAAAAAAAAAAACGACTTTAAGACACCAGAGGACCTGGAATGCATTCCTTATGTGGCACCTGATGAATCATATGAGGAAGGCTGGTTAAAGGAGAAGGTTTGACAAATTCGAATGGAAACACATTTATTGGACACAACATAAATGTGCTGCACTAGTCTCATTCAGGCCCACACATCCCACTAGAAAAACACACATCAGATAGTTGGGAAGATTTAAGCCCCATTATGAAATCATGTAAGCGTGCAGCCGATTAGCAAGAAAATCTGATCAATCTGGTTTATTTTTCTCACCTACACTGCAGTGGTACAAAAAAAAAAAAAAAAAAAAAGGAAAATCCAGCTGGTAACTAAAAGCACTTCTAAAAAACTTTTGTTGTTTGTCCAAAGAAAACACTGTACTCAAACAGCCTTACAGGAGGTCTCCAAGTCACTGTGGACTGTCGGTAAGTATGATGTTTTTCAAAGTTTGTGAAAATGTTGTCATCACTCCAAAATCAGACTTTAAACTTTGTAAGTCAGTCAAACAAGAAGCCATCGATTCTTTGAGCCTCTTAAGACAGCAGGAGTCATTGTCCCAGATGATGATTCTCCAAAATGCACACTTTTATTTCCTGATAAGAAGATCAGAGATAAAGAAAATAGTGGCGTGTTTTTCAGGGTCTGCAAGCAGGTAATGCAGCCAATTAATACAATATTTGTATCAATGGTCAACTTTTTCATACATCTACTCTGAGGCTCCAGGTTTACAAAGGAAGCTAATTCTGGTTTGCTTTCAACTTCAGCACACGAGGCCATAAATCCACACGTCTGTTTCAAGAATACTGTGAAAGCCAATGAAGCGTTCAGACAGTCTTGAATCCTTTGTTTTCTCTCCAGACACTACTTCGTTACAATATGCTGATGACCTAAAGATTTGCATCCCACTTTGCAGGTCTATTCTGATGTTGATATTCTATTCTCACACTAACAACTCAGATCCTGTCTCTCTCTAGGAAATGCAGGCGAGGATGCCGCTGGCTGCAAACAGAGCGACATTCCAACACACTGATCCTTTATTTGTATCAATTCCTGTTACCATTCCCAACTTTCTTACAGCAACACAGCCCTTCGCCACACCACAGGAAAAGACGCTCCAGTGCCACACAGAAAAGGAAGCTGTGTGATGTGGACCTGACGATAAATCTTTCCTGCCTAAACATTTCTTTCCTCACTTTGCATAAGTGACACATGGGTTGAACCATGTGTCAAAAGGGGGGAAGAATAATGCTATAACCCAACATTGTTTTCACTAAAGGATTTTCAGATTTTCTTCAAGTTTCATCAATCATGAATGGTTTGTGCAACGCATAACAGGTAAAACAAAACGATCACACCAACTCACCCACCACAGACAGACCATTTGAACACCTAATGATAGATTTAATAATTGCTTAGTAATAGATCGACATGTGGTCGAACTGAATTGAAATATTCCCAGCAAAATACCAAAAGAGGCTCTGCTAACAGAGATTATTCCCAGCTCACTTTGTCAATTCTGTAATAACCCAAATTAATACATTTCTTGCTATTAACCTCAAACAACATTGTTTATAACACCCTGCCAGAAAATGACACTCTAAAATCAAATTAGCGTAGTGTTGTGAGGAAACAGGACTGCCATGGACAAAAGCCTATTGTCCTTATGCATATTAGAATAAGGAAAACATTTAACATATACATGAGACCTTTTGCAATTCTTTTACACACGGAGTTTGTAACCAGGCCACTCCATTCCACTCACACAAGGAAATATGTTACAATATTGCAAAACTTATTCTGTCTCTCTGTGTCAGCAGGTAAAATCACCATCAGCTTCCACATCACGCCATGACTTCCAGCCTGACGACTGGGTGATGGTGGAGGGCCTGAGAAGGAAGCACCGGCATTCCAAATGGTAACGAGATCCATTCCAGGTTCTTCTGATGACGCATATCGCTGTGAAGATGACAGAGAACGACGCGGGTTCACGCCAACCACTGAAGGAAGATCCCCGAGGCAACAGAGGAGCCAAGCTGCCAACCGGAACGACAAGGAGGAACACACGCCGAGGAGGAACAACACGAGGACGAATGGTGCAAGGACGCACAGACGCCAGAGAGGACGACGCAAGGAATCAACTCAATAAACGCCAACTAGACGTGTTTCAACAAACTACACCATGGCACGTATTGGTGTGGAATTAAATATCCAAGCTCGGGTATACACAAACAACTCAGTTTTAGTCAATGGGTCACCCGACCCACATGGCTCCCAATTTAACATGCTGGTAGATTTTAAGACGGTCAAGCGGACCTCTGGAACTGAAGACAACCATTCTGATGAATATGAGAACATTACCAGCATCATCAAAAATATGCAAGATGCCATTCAACCCCCACCAGCAGTGAATGACTTTCTAGGCTAAAATCTTAGAGCCAAGGATGGCCAGCACGGTTTTTAATAATAATTTTCTTTTTGCTCTGCATCTTAATTCCATGCGTGTTAAAATGGCTGTTTGATGTGCTCATAACAAAGATGATTTACTCCTCCACGTATGTTCATGTGTATGCCAATAAGGCCGACCAAAATTCAACCTCTGTTCACATTCCTGACACCAAATCAGACTTTGATGATAACATTTTGTAAATGTTTATTTTTATTTTCTTTGTTTTGCTTTGTGTTGGTTTGGTTTTGTTTGTTTGTTTTTATATTCCCATTATTTTCTCTCTTGTAGACAACCGCCAGGATGATATATTTTTCAATCTGTGTGAATTAGTGATAATAGTTATGACTATTTTTAATTTTGTTCCCTTTCATTTTTTTAATTCCTTTTTATTTTTCTTTAAGGTTGTTTTGTTTTCTATTAGTGATTAGGTCTACTCAATTGAAAGAAAGTGGTTGATGATTTCTAATTTTTATCTTTTTAAAATTCTATTTCAATATTGTTTTCCTTTAGTTTTACACTATTTCATTTTTTTTATTTTTTATGGTTTTCTCCTATTAATGATTAATTAATAATCAAAAGGGACAAGTGTTATGGTAAATTCGATGTCTGCTAACCTTTTGTCTCTTAAAAGACACCTTGTTGTAGACCCAATGTCTGCAGACCATGTGTCTGTTGATTAACACATTGACAATAATCATTCAAATGACCATTGTCTCCGGATTCTGCATCTCCCCAAAGTGCGAGACTTTCCCCCAGGGGGTGTGGCAAGGAGACAGTTGGAGAATACACACGATGTGTTCTTTCAGGTGTCACCTGAAAGTCCAAACCCTCCTCTTTCTGTATAAATGCTTCTGATTTCCTTTGTTCTGGGTCTCTTCTTACCACGAACGCTGACTGGTGAGGATTGACCTCTTTTGCAGAAGAAAATAAACACGTGGCCGGCCGGCACAAACATTGAAAGTCTATATTTCACTTCTCATCAGATGTAATAGGATGGTAAGCAAAATCTTAATAGGGAGTTAAGACAAAAATTCCATAACAATGTCCCTTCGGTATCTATTTGGTATTTGTTTGGTATCCCCATTGTTAACACAGAAAATTAACATTGTGTGGTTCACTATTCATGTCACGATTTCATAGATATTCATCTGAATTTTGAAAGTCATAATCATCAATTACGTTGTGTGTTATTTGGATGTCTTTATATTGCAAGTCTATGTTATATCTTTAATCTGCATATCTTAACAAGATGTGGTGTTTTCAGAATCACCGAGACAAATGTTCTATGAGACAGAGTAATGGAGAAATAAGAGTTTCTTTGTCTCATCCAGAAATCCCCATATAGCACAGATCATCTTACACAGACACCCAGGCAGACATTCACTACAGTTCAGGCATATCATTGGCTGAAAGAGTAGTGTAAGCTTACGTCACGCCCCGCCTCCGAGAGTCAAAACCCGGAGCCGCGAAAAACACATCCCTCTTGCTTCTAGTTTTTGTTCCAGAAGAGTTCCAACCCAGAGTTTCAGAAGGAGATTTGAGCAGAGAACAGTTGCTCAGAGAGATTTGGAGATGGTTTGAGCAGAAGAGAAGAGCTCACCAGAGTTTGGGAGTTTTCCCATAATCTCAGGAGAGAGCGGAAGGACGTGAGGATGAGCGATGCAGAGGACGACCGGAGGAAGCCCTCCAGAACCCAGTGAGACCCCGGAGACGAGAAAGAAAGACCCGAACAAAGATAAGAACAGGATGAAGTTTTCCTACCAAGAAAGCCAACTCCAATCAACCTTTTATTAATCTTCTGTGAACTTAAGTTCACTTCATCAGAGAAGCAACGGACCCACTGACACTCAGAAGATTCGATCATCTAACCACAGCCCTCGGCACAATCGTTCCCGTTTCCCAGTGAAAGAAGCAACTGAGAAGTCCGCTAAAGTCAGCCACCACAACCAGGAAGGCCCAGAGAGCGGAAGAGAAATCCCCTCGGACCCCGCGTGGCCGCTGCCGTGTTCCGAATTGACTATGCAGAACTTCAGCACAGTAAGACCGACCCGTTTTCACCTTAAAGTGGGTTTGATGGATGTCTCGAGGCTTTCACAGAATGATACATTAATCCGAAATGTCAGTATTTAGCGTCAAATAGTCAGCCAACCTAAACTATTTGAATACATCCAGTATCTCCCCATTCCCCATATTTTATTTTCCATTCACTTAAGTGTTTTATATAATCACCCATATTCAATGCATCTCCTGTTTGTTTTAAAGGTTCATGTTTTGGTCATATCATTTTAATAAATAGTTCATATATCTATATATATGTTATAATCACAGATTGTGTCGTATGCTTTCTTTACCTAATGGCTGTCCAACCAAACGAGAACTTCACGAAAGTAGCGAGATATTCAATTCAATTCAATTCATTTTTATTTATATAGCGCCAAATACAACAAATGTCATCTCAAGGCACTTAGATAGTAAGTCCAATTCAAGCCAATTGGAATTCAATTAATTAATAATAATCATAATTCATAAAATAATCCAATTCGTTCATATAGAGCCAATTCAAAAACAATTTCCTAGCTAAGAAAACCAACAGATTGCACTGAAAACTTTTTGTTTTTCGGTCCAATCTCCCGGCCTGAGCGGCGTGCCTGAGGCGACTGTGGAGAGAAACGACTCCCTTTTAACAGGAAGAAACCTCTGGCAGAACCAGACTCAGGAAGGGTGGCCATCTGCCTCGACCAGCTGGGGTTTGAGAAGACAGAAAGGGGGGGGGGGCACCGCGACGGCGGCACTGTAACACCATTCAAAGGATATCTGTTGGAACAGGGAAACACGAGTTAATGACCACAATAATATCACATATACATAAAGAGAGTAAAGTGAGGAAAGGTGTGTCAGATGAGGCCCCCCAGCAGTCTAGGCCTATAGCAGCTTAACTATGGGATGTTTCAGGATCACCTGAGCCATCCCTAGCTATAAGCTTTATCAAAAAGGAAAGTTTTAAGCCTGGTCTTATAAGTGGAAAGGGTGTCTGCTTCCCGGACATTTACTGGCAGCTTATTCCACAATAGAGGGGCCTGATAACTGAAGGCTCTGCCTCCCATTCTACTTTTAGAAACTCTGGGAACCTCAAGTAAACCTGCAGTTTGGGAACGAAGTGCTCTGTTAGGAAAATATCTTACAATGAGATCTTTAAGATATGATGGAGCTCGGTCATTAAGAGCTTTATATGTAAGGAGAAGAATCTTAAATTCTATTCTGAATTTAACAGGGAGCCAATGAAGAGAAGCTAAAACTGGAGAAATATGATCTCTCCTGTTAGTTCTCATCAAAACTCTGGCTGCAGCATTTTGGATCAACTGAAGGCTTTTCAGAGAATATGTGGGACAGCCCAATAATAAAGAATTACAGTAGTCCAATCTTGAAGTAACAAATGCATGAATTAGTTTTTCTGCATCACTCTGAGACAGGATGTTCCTGATTTTAACAATATTACGAAGGTGAAAGAAGGCAGTCCTAGAAACCTGTTTTATATGCGAGTCAAATGATAAGTTCTGGTCAAAAATAACTCCAAGGTTCCTCACTGTAGAACTAGAAGCCAAGGAAATACCATCTAGAGTAACTATATAGCTAGACAATTTCTCCCTGAAACGCTCAGGTCCAAAGATAACGACTTCAGTTTTGTCTGAATTTAGCAGCAGACAGTTCTGAGTCATCCAGGTCTTTATGTCTTTAAGACATGCTTGTAGTCTGACCAACCTATTGGTTTCATCTGGTTTTATAGATAAGTACAGCTGAGTATCATCAGCATAGCAATGGAAATTTATGCCATGCTGTCTAATAATGTTACCTAATGGAAGCATGTATAAAGTAAAAAGAATCGGTCCAAGCACAGAACCCTGGGGAACTCCATGACTTACTCTGGTGTGTGAGGAAGATTCTTCATTTACAAGAACAAACTGAAATCTATCAGATAAATATGATTTAAACCAGCCTAATGCAGTTCCTTTAATCCCAATAACATGTTCAAGTCTGTGTAATAAGATACTGTGATCGACCGTATCAAATGCAGCACTGAGATCCAACAGGACAAGCACAGACACAAGTCCGCTATCAGAGGCTAAGAGGAGATCATTGGTAACTTTCAGCAGTGCAGTTTCTGTGCTATGATGCACTCTGAATCCTGACTGAAACTCTTCAAACAGATTATTTCTGTGTAAATGATCACAAAGCTGAGCTGCAACTATTTTTTCAAGAACTTTAGACATAAAAGGGAGATTGGATATAGGTCTATAATGAGCCAACACTTCTGAATCAAGAGTAGGTTTTTTAAGTAAAGGTTTAATTACAGCAACCTTAAAAGTCTGAGGTACATATCCTGTCAACAAAGACAGATTGATCAAATCCAATATGGAAGTATCAATTAATGGGAAAACCTCCTTGAACAGTCTGGTTGGGATTGGGTCTAAAACACAAGTTGATGGTTTAGAAGAGACTATTGCTGTTGTTAGATCAGAGAGATCAACTGGGCAGAAGCCGTCTAAATACAAATCAGGTTCTAAAGATACTTCTAAAGCTGCTGTACTTGATGATACATCACTAATAATAGTGGGAAGGACTCCATCAATCTTCTCTCTGATAGAAACAATTTTATTAATAAAGAAGCTCATGAAATCATCACTGCTGAGAGTTAAAGGAATAACTGGCTCAGCAGAGCTCGGACTCTTAGTCAGACTGGCTACAGTGCTGAAAACAAACCTGGGATTATTCTTATTCTCTTCTATCAATGATGAATAATAAGCAGTTGTTCTAGCTTTACGAAGGGCTTTCTTATACATTGTTAAACTATCTTTCCAGACTAACTGAGACTCTTCTAAATTAGAGGAACGCCACTGTCTCTCCAGCTTTCTTGCAGTCTGCTTTAAAGCACGCAGCTGTGAATTATACCAAGGAGCCAACCTCTTCTGACTGATTACCTTCCTTTTCAGAGGGGCAACATTGTCCAGTGCTGTACGCATTGAAACTATAGTGCTGTCAACAAGAGAGTCAAGTGTTGCTGGAGTAAAGTCTAGGTAGTCGTCCTCTGTCATATCTGCAAATGGCAGTGAAGAAAAGGATGATGGAATTAATTCTTTAAATCTGGTTACAGCATCCTCTGATAGACACCTTCTATACGTAAATTTCTTCTCAGAAACTGTATAGTCAAGTAATGTAAACTCAAAGGTTATCAGAAAATGGTCAGATAAGACAGGGTTATGAGGGAACACTGTTAACTGTTCACTCTCAATGCCATAAGTCAGAACAAGATCAAGGGTGTGATTAAGGCAGTGAGTCGGTCTGTGAACACTCTGAGAAAATCCAATAGAGTCTAATATAGAATTAAAGTTCATATTCAGGCTGTCATTTTCAACATCTACATGAATATTAAAGTCACCCACTACAATGACTTTATCTGTACTCAGCACTAACTGGGATAAAAACTCTGAGAATTCAGACAGAAACTCAGAATAAGGGCCAGGTGGACGATACACAACAACAAACACAAGAGAAAAGAAAAGATATGAGACTGATTATTAATTGATTATTAACTGATTATTAATTTAACATACCAGGATCGTAAGATTTTAACAGTTTTCCTACCTGACTATAACTAAAGTTAAGATACCGGTAGGTGGTGCCCTTAATTCGAGGTTTAAGATAAATCCTTATATTTGATAACCAATAACGCTACAGTGGGGTCAGGTCTAACACTGCATTTGGCATATTTTTTCTTTACCTGTACGCCTTCGATGCGACCTTCCACTTCTGCCTCTGCTCCCTTTTCTCTCTGCCTGGTAGCTCACTTGCTTTCACATAGTGAATCTTTCCCTGTTCTTTTCTTCTCTGGTAGCTGAAACAAATAGTACTGTATTACAAATCTATGTCACAGTTTCTCATGCATAGTGCTAATTAAAAGCATGTCTCGCACTGACGAGAAATGGTAATGCTATTCATTTTAATATCAAATTAATATTTATTTTTTCACGTTTCAAAACAAACCTCTCTCTTCTCCTGGCAAGGTACTCCGCTCTTGCTGCTGGATCAGAGTTGACCCGCTCCCTATGGCGGGCAGTCTTTATTTTGCTTGACAGTGGCATCTGATAAAAACAAAACAGTTAAAAAATACATATGTGTGACCAAGACGACAAGATTTCCCTTGTATTTTATATTTTTTTCAAATTGTACTATGAAATATGAACTGTGACACATTTTTCTTGAAATACTCAAAACTGTTCAAAAATGGAAGAAAAAAAACTTGTAATGTATTTATTAATCATAAAAGTAATGTTTAAAGCACAAACAAATATAACTCTGCAATGTATATGAGTAATTGAAAGTATCCTGCAATGGTCGCACCACATGAAATTGGTCGCACCAAATGATGTTTTCTTGATACAGTCAAAATTTACAGACCTAGCATTAGGCGTTGTAGCTAAACTAGCTGGTTTCTGATACAAGGTCATCTAGCACTATATCATCAAAATAAACATTTGTAAATAACATTTTGTTACAGATATCTTTTTGAGGTCATACCACATGACATCCAAATTTGGCAACAACATTGCAGCACTTAAAAACATTGCTTTTCGAAATGTATGAAAGAGAGTTACAGACCTGCCTGTTGAGGAACGATGCAACTTCCTATGTTTTTACTTGGATTCAAAATAAAAGTCCCAAAATCATCATTTCTTGATGGTCACACCACATGATATTTGGAAAAATGAAATGGCTCGGACATTATTTGTTTGTATATTATGGGGGAAAATATTCGTTCAAGTAAGCTGACATTTCATGAGGGACTACAAAACACTTCAGAAAATGTGCCAAAAGAGAACTAAAATAGATATTAGATTTACAGTAATTTTTTAAATGTTTAAAAATCAGCAGTTAAGGGCGGACGGTCGCACCACATGACTTTAACACTTTGAGGGAAAAAAATGCATGATGACTAATGATTTCTGAGAAAAACAAAATGGGTCCATAGAGGTCACATGTACTACATATATGAGGTGAATTATTATGAACATTTAAACAGTTTTTAAATGAACGGACGCCCAGACCGCAGACGGCATGGCAGGCCTGCGGCCTCTTGGTCAGGCCCTGCGGCCTCTTGGTCAGGCTCGGTGTCAGGCCCTGCGGCCTCTTGGTCAGGCCCTGCGGCCTCTTGGTCAGGCCCTGCGGCCTCTTGGTCAGGCCCTGAGGCCTCTTGGTCAGGCCCTGAGGCCTCTTGGTCAGGCTCGGTGTCAGGCCCTGCGGCCTCTTGGTCAGGCCCTGCGGCCTCTTGGTCAGGCCCTGCGGCCTCTTGGTCAGGCCCTGCGGCCTCTTGGTCAGGCCCTGAGGCCTCTTGGTCAGGCCCTGAGGCCTCTTGGTCAGGCTCGGTGTCAGGCCCTGCGGCCTCTGTGGCTGGGGCCAGCTCTCGGACGGCTGGGGGTGCTGGGTCTCTGGACACTGTGGCTGTGGTGGCTGCTGGGTCGCTGGAATGAAAAACTGAAGAGGTGAGGGAGGTTGTGAGTTGTGCAGCTATATGTTCTGGCTCAAAGCCAAATACGGCCAGTGAGGCAGCACGCTGCACAGTCCTGGAATGATCCCAAGCGCCCTCCAGGTTATCATGCCACCCCCGGAGCCCCCGCCTCACCGACAGGAACACCAGGAGTTTTCCAGCCACCCAAAGTCTCTCAGATGCAGATCCCCTCTCAATAGACTGAAACAGTTCTTCGTAGAGATCCCAGAAGTGGTTGGAATCCGCCGCGTCCATTTTTTGGCCGGATCTTTCTGTCAGGTGTGGGGAAGGGAGGACACGGATGCGGACTTCAAAATAGAAAACGGGGTTTATTCACAAAAACAAAGTACAAACAAAAAGCGCGGCAGAGCCGGATTCAAAAAACTTGACTGGATAAATACTTGGAAAAACAAAACAAAACAAAGGACTTAACATGGCATGGATAATAAATACTTAGGCTACGGCTACACGGAAACGAAACGAGTTTTCTTTTTAAAACGGGTACGAAAATTCTTGCAACCACACGGCAACGCTGCGGTAAAGACTCAGGTCCAGATGAAAACGATGAAACGATGCAGTACACACGCCACTGTGTCACGCCACGCTGTGAGACAATAGAGAAGTCTCACAGCGTCAACGTTTGACTGACGCAAAAACGTTTTCGCTGTAATAATGGAAACGAAACGACCTCGTTTTCAAACTTTCCCACTCTGGAACCCGTTCTCAAAAACTATCGTTTTGGGGTAGTGGGAACGCCGGCTCCGTGTGGCCGCGACAGTGAAACGATAAGAAAAAGTATCGTTTACAGTGAAAAACGTTTTTGTGTAGCCGCAGCCTTAGCTTGACAGGGCTCGTGGAACATGGATGGCAAACATGACAATCAACAAAGATCCGGCAAACTAAGAGGGGAGGCTGGAAACTAAATAGGGGGTGAGAGTGATTGGAGAGTGAGTGCAGCTGAGGGAAAAAACACAGGTGAAGTGAGTGAACTAATAAACTGAGTGCAGGGAAACTAAGGCAAAACTTAACATGGACTGAAAACAAAAGCATAACCTAAACATGAAAACTAAAAACGAGTCCCTGGGCGTGACATAAAGCTTCCCTTGGCATAGCAAATGTGTTTAGCATAAACGGTATTCAGATTACAATTCTGCTGCCATAATGCTGGACACGACAAGGGGAGATAAAAAAAAAGGTAAGCGATTTAATTTACAAGTGCAAGATAAACTATATTAATCCGCTGGTGAACTTTAGCAACTCGGGTCTGTATATTTCTCTGTGACAAGTCTGTGGTGCTGGGAGAGGAGAGGTTGATCAACAAGAATGTATTCTTCAGAAGAATTCTTTCTTGAAGGCATAATTACTCACTGGTGATTTGGGAGGTTGAAACATGGGGTGACTTTCCTGTGAACGTCCCTTTGGCAAGATAATGTTAGCGGTGGAAGTGCAGAATGGCTTCTCCTTTCCGTTGCATACTGAGCTGATGGTTGGTCAGCCTTTCTCCAGTCTTTCTGTGAAGGAAGCAGTGAAAGATTTCCAAAAACAACTTGACAAAAACCTCTCATTTTTTAAGACGGGGGAATAAAATATGATAATTAATCTGGTAATCGAAATTAAAATGTTTCCATGAATCAAAGCAGAAGAAGTAAGTTAATATTCTAATACAATACTACTGTCTACTGTAGCACAACAACACATTCTCACTCTCAGGAACATTGTGACATTCCCAACTCCTATAACCTTTTCAGGAATTGGGACGTTTTTTCGCGCATTCGGACTTACAGGAACTAGGGACCACGGCCCTCAGTTCCTATAACAATTTTAGCTCCTTCTCAGAGGCTGGGTCTTTTCTGGGTTCCATAGGAACACATGTGACGTAGGTGTTTGGTGTAATAGGTTGTAAAATGCTATATTTAGTTTTTAATGTAAACTGGCACAACCCCTATTTTTTGTAATAATTGATGTATTTTCACATGACATTTCACACATACAAGTACACAGTTAAGTCATGTGGTGCTCTCGTGCTGCTGTGAATATCACCAGGGAGAATAGCTACCTGGCTCCGCTCAGAAATAAACGCTAACGCTAACTCTTGTCCTCTCCTTGTCGATTCACAGGTACGGTAAAAATTCATATTTTGGTATTCAGCATAGTTCCATAACTACTGTGAATGCTTCATCAATTACTTTGCAATATTTCGAGATGATTTTGAGACCAGTCGAATGTGTTGTAAGTTCATTTTTGAGTTAATTGTTTTCATCAACTTAGTTTCACTGAGTGTTGCTTGCAAGAGTATAAGCAATAGTAGCCATCTGTAACATGAGAAAATGTGGGGAACTACTGTTAAAAGTATCTGTCAGCAGTGTAGAAGCTGAAATCAGAGGAAACGCCAGGTTAAAACGACATGTACGGTTATGGCGCGATATCGCCATTTTGTTAAGTGTCGTCCATACGTGTGTATGTGAAAGAGAGAGACAGTAATCGTATTGTACAAATGTTTATATGATGTTAGTGTAGGATAAATTTAAGTAGGATTATATATGTATGATGTGAGTTTGATAAATTCAGAAAGAAAAGTGAATATGTATTGTTTGATGCATATTACGAGTTTAACCAATTTGTTTTATGGAATATGTAGAGTTTATATTTTGCATTTGTATCAGAAATAAACGAGCATGAGCAACGCTAACTCTTGTCCTCTCCTTGTTGATTCACAGAGTTAGCTCATTTACATCTTGGCTACGCAGTGCTCTCTAGCCAGTGTAACCCTTGCTGCTGGTCCAGATTTCCCCAAGGTCTGGTGCCGGTAACATTGGCAGCTATGCCAAGCTATGCTTCTTTCTTTCCGCTTCTTGTGGTCTCTAATCTGCTCAACGTAAATAGTAGAATAGTCTGAAATGTTTACCCATACAACATGGACACAACCGGCGCATGTTTAATACGTTAAACTTACACGTCATCTCCTTTGTCTGCAGCCACTTTAGACACACGATGTGATCGTCCATGATTAACATTACAGTCATGCAGACCATGAACACGGTGGCCTCCTCGCTCTCCACATTAGCTTCTTGGTGGTGTTGTTTTCTTCTCTCCTTACTTTTCGCAGGTTTTGTTTTGTTTAGTTGTTGAGTGTGGCGCTAAAGTAACACGTCACTGTCGCAGGCGGTTGCTTGGCATCAGTCCCTATCAAGGTCCCTAACTCATGTGCGAATGCAAAATGACACAGTTCCCCTGGGGATGGGCAGTTCATAGAATGAAATTCAAGGTGGACAGTTCTTAGAACTGCGTTCTTCGAACTTCTCTGTCCGAATACGGCTATTATAACAAACAGTTTTGGAACTGCCTGGCATAAGTTGATTATTCCCTCTGCCATCTGGGTTGTAGCTATGATCGTGTTTGCTGCTTAAATAGGTTTAGGCAACCACAGTATCTATCCCCAAATGGGTAATAATAGCAGCATTAGGACTGTAGGAACCTTTGGCAGTTCTTATAACCTTTTAATCCACGGGGCCGTTTTCTCCCGCATTCGGACATACATGAACTCGGGACCATCGCCCTCAGTTCCTATAACCATTTCAGCTCCTTCTCCGAGGCTGGGTCTTTTCTGGGTTCTATAGGAACACATATGACGGAGGTGTTTGGTGGTTGGTAGCCCCTTGTCATGCTGTCACGGCTGAAATGTTTACTCATACGACACAGACACAACCTGCGGGTGTTTAATAAGTTAAACTTACACTTCGTCTCCTTTGTCTGCGGCGTTCTGCTCTCCGTCCTTCATGAAACGAAGAAGTATCGCCTGCGCTCGATCCTGACTCTCTCTGTGTGCTCTTCCAGCCTCGATGTTAGACGCTCGATGTGATCGTCCATGATTAATATCACCATCATGCAGACCATGAACACGGTGGCCTCCCCGCTCTCCATATTGGCTTCTTGGTGGTGTTTTTTTCTTTTCTCCTTACTTTTCGCGGGTTTTGTTTTGTTTAGTTTAGTTGTTGAGTCTGGCGCTAAAGTAACACGTCACTGTTACGCCGCATCAGTCCCGACCTGGTCCCGACTCATGTGCGAATAAGGACTGTAACAGTTCTGCTGGGGAAGGACAGTTATCAGAACAAAATTCGAGCAGGACCGTTCTTAGAACGGCTCTGTCCGAAAGCGGATAATATTGTTGCAGTGTCGTTCATGAAAAAAAAAAAAAGAAAGTATATTCAGTAGAAAAATCACTGTGAAGTTGGAAGTGTAACACAGAGAGGTGTGGTTGAAATCTTTACAGATGCCAAAAACTTGGCATTGTGTGTTGTTTTTATGGCTTGATGACAACTTCACTTGCAGTGTTGGCAGGTAACTCAAGTGAACTTTCTTAACAGATAACATTCTCAGACAACAGTTCAGTATCTGCTGTGACATCCAGAATGACATATGTTGAAAACAAGCACTGCAATATCTCTTCCCTTACTCTTGCCACCCTTTTTGCAGTCTCTGTCTGCCTGTATAAAACATTCATTCATTAATTAGAAAATGCTAAATGTTCCTGCAGCCATGTCTCTGTGAAACACATCCAGGACAGCTGCGTTCTTACTGTGTTCTCATCAGCACTCCAAGCTTTTCCATTTTATTTACCAGTGATCTCATATTCCCCATGACAGTCACGGTTCCATGCCTCCATTCCAACATTGGCCTCAAGTTGTCGTATTGGCGTCACTTAATTTTCTATGAAACGTCCCTTCATTCCGACACTTTTTTCCTGCTATTGTCGGAATGGCAGTATGTTTTTTTAATAAACATCCCACCATTCCTTAAATGGCCTATTAAAGCTATAATGTGTAATATTTCACGTTGTCTATTAACAAATTTGAGTCTTATCATTCACAAGTATTACCTCAATCGTTATTAATTACCTCCATCACAAAAGTGCAGTGTTCTTATATTCTTTATATGCAGCATGCGAATGTACATAACAGTGTTACACCCCAATGAATGTCTCCATGTCGCTCCGCCATTTTAAAACTACGGGATTTGTAGAAGGACATGTCATCAGCTTCGCCCTTTCCGTTTAGGGCGAAGCTGATGACATGTCCTTCTACAAATGGCGATTTACAAAGTATATGCTATATTCTACATGTTTTTGTATGAATTTTTATGTTGTAGAGTTGTGAAATTATTTTATCAATGGAGAAATTGAGCAGCCTTGCTTTGTTGTCTACAGTAGTAGATCAACCCTCATCTTACTTTGAAGCTCCCAGCTTCCTGAAGTGACGTCGACGCAGCTTTAGCTGCAGAGAAGCTATCAGGCTTGTGTTGATAATAATAAACTCCTGGACTATTTTCAAACTTCCAAATGCATCGTTTGGTGAGTACAGACCATATTTGTACTACTGTAGAAGTTTGGTGTCATGGCATGTGATTTTAGTGTGGTAATTTTGGAGATACGGACCAGGATCCATTAACCCTTGTACGAAGCTATCCGGGATAACTCAGTAACTCAGCTGATGTTCAGCCAAAATCGAAAAAACTGCGGGTGGGCTACTTGGCTGGATATCACGGTTCAAATGACCCCATGTTGAATCTACTCCGGAGTATCACTTTAAATGCTCACTGGGTGTTGGGTGTGAAATTAACTTTTCAAAATATGAACATTAGTCAAATTCACCAGCCACTCAATGGTAAATTATTTATTTATTTTCTGTATTTTAGTTAATGAGTAAAATATAATTTAAGAAATAGTTGTATTTAAGTAAAAGTAAAATGCCACTGTAGTAAAGTAGGTAGGCTACATTAATTCAGGCGACATGAGTACTAGATAGTGATGTTTTAAATAGATATTTTTAATTGATTTATCTGCCACTCACCGGAGACAGATGGACAGGCGCTCCGCAGCTGAAATGGAGCGCCTGTAGTTGGTGTCCTGCCGAGAGATCACGGCACCGATCCTCCCCAGCAGGTCATCAAACTGGGTCCTGGTGAGCCTGAAATACCGCTGGAAGCGGCCGTCATCCAGACGCAACTCCTGGAGAAGGTGGTGAAATTCTCCGAGCTGACTGCGCCTCCGGAGGATGTCACTGACCCAGACACGACGGCGTGTGCGTTTCTCGGACTTCCACCGCAGGTACAAGTACGCGATAGTACATATATCAGCCATGGTTGATGAGACAATGAAATGGAGGGAATGGCGCCAAATAGCCCGCTTTTTTTTTACTCGCGCGAAAGAGGCGTTTGAGGCGATGGAATTTAATTTACACCTGTGGCAACGATCGCGCGATGAAGGCGGTGCGAATATTCGCATCGCGTTTGGTGTGAACGCACCGTAACTCATTCCAACTATACGGAATGTTCGTGTGTAGAGTGGAGGCCACAACTAAGCAAGATTCTTCAAAAAGAAAGTTTTTAACCAGTCACTGTAACCACAATTTGTAACCTACAGACAAATCTTTTACCATCAATTTCAATTTCAATTTTGTGACATGAGTCACAGACTTGTGACATCAGCAGCTAAAAAAAATCCTGTTTCAACAACCAGATGTCTCCCCTGGGAGCTTCCTCAGCTCCCACAATGAAGACGTTTTACACCAAGGACACGCCTCCCTCTGCTTTTATCAGCCAACAGTAAAAACTCACATGTTAAAAGTAAGTTTAGGCCCACTGAAACTGTTTTCAGTCTTCGCATATGGTCACGAACGACGCAATGTTGGCGACATGTTAACGACAACACAACTACATAAACCAAGAATTAGCACAACCCAATCGAACCAAGCATTCTGCTAATTATTACACAGCTGTGGCTAGTTGTTATAAAACCACAAACCAAAGCAGCTTGCTTGGTTCGTTAGACTAACTTCTGAGATTTTGTCCTCCTTGTAATTCTCTCACCTGGCTTTCCACTGCACGAAAAGAGGGATTTGTGTCACTGTGGACGGCAGTGAACATCCGCGAATTTGCCTAATTTTCGGACGCACCTGGGCGCTTTCAGGCAGACAAACTTTAAGTTTGTTGAGCGAGAAAATCGTCAGAAACGAACCCGACTCGCGGCGGGCTCTCACAGCGGGGTGCTAATGGCTCAGCGATTTAGCACCCCGCTGTGAGAGTGCCTGGACCTCTCACTGGCCTCGCTGGTATTGGACGAAAAAGGCACGTGATTAAATGAAAAAGCTCCTGTAAAGCTGACCGCCCATTGGCCAATAAGGTTAATATATGCATACTTTATATGGGCATATCATTCAGCAATTATGATTAATAATTGTGATTATGATTACTAATATTCCTGGGATGTTTGTGTACTTCATATATTCACGTCATTCTTATAAGCTGCACTATGACTAGGCTAATGCAGGCATGAATGACGTGAATCTATTGAGGAAATGAAAAAGGAAACTTTTTGTTTTTAAAGCGCTTTTATTGCCACACCACACAATGTACATAGCTTACATTGTAATAAGAACCATGTTGATAATAAAGAATTGAAAACTATATACACACACTGCTGTAGCCTACAATATACAAAATAAGCCTAAACGCCGCCGTTTGGAATCCGCATTCTTCGCATTACTCCGGTCCCTGCAGGGTCAGCGGGAGTTGTCAGACGTCCTCATCCTGGATCAGAAGCTGGCTTCTGGGAGCTGTTGGAATAACCAATAAATAATCAAAACATAGTCTATCCATGCACAGCATATTGACAACTTGTCTATAAAGTAACAAAAGTCATATTGACAGCGTATATGTTCTAACTCTCTTTCACTCTTCTGTGGTGAGACTGTGAGTATTTCGGGTTGGCTTCAAGACGCGCCTGTAGCACAGCACACAGGTCCGTCACGCAGCTAAAAAAACAAACAAGAGGAATGAATAAAATGACCAGTGCTTAAAAGTATCAGTGCCAGCCGTGGTAAAAGTCAGCGCCGCTCACCCTCAATAGTGTCCCCGTCTACCTCTCTGAAGTTCGGACTGTTTGACACCGCCTCCTTCAAGCGACTCGTTACATCCATATTGTGAGGTGACAGTAGCCTGTAAAAACAATAGTCCTATGGTTAATAAAAAAAAAAACTGCATTAACGTAACGTAACATCAGGTCCAACTCAACTAGATACTGGGAGAACATTCACTTATTCTTACCCTTGACCTGGATTATAATGCCACGGTGAGTTATGCAGGCGGCGAACTGCTTCCTATAAATTGAAAACACGAAATACATTTTTTTAAATAAAGCAACTCACACTGGTTTTCACGTGATGGACACAATTAAGTTGAGTTTAGCCTAAAGCCACAGTCAACAACCTACTCTTACCGCGATTTTCGGATTCTGTATCCGCCTTCTCTTGGGGGTGCGCTCTTCAACTTCTCTGGAATGTAACTCCAGTCCGTTCTCGACGGCCATCTTGCCTCCAACCTAGCGAATCTCTGGTCGATTCCCTCCAGAACCCTCTCCACGACCGTATCCACAGTGCTGGCCACCATACGAGACATCCCGGTCATAGCATTCAACAGGACTTTCATTTTATCTGCTTGTAAGCAAGTGAGTAAGTAAGTTTAATATACAGCACATTTAAAATCAGCGAGAACTGTCCCAAGTGCTGTACAGTGTCAACAAGACTAAAATTAAACAATCAAATGGTCATGTGCAAGTAGAAAAAAACACACAAACCTGTAGACCCGCAGAGAGTTGCTGGGGAGTTGAAAGCAAGTCGTCTTCCAGCCATTGTATTCCGCAAACCAGGGCAGTTTTCACAGCACGGGACCTCAGCGATTTCTGTCTGCCTTTCTGCCGCCAGATCTGCTCCTTAAACTTTTTGTTTACACTGCACGACACAATGTTTCTCATACGTGATTGAACGAGAGCTTATGCGAGCCGTTAAGCTCCACCAATCATATGCGTAGATGTCATTACACGGAATACTCGCGAGACAACCTCCCGTCCTTTTGCTATTTAATGTTGTCTGACCACAGCTGGCAATTTGCACTGTTTTGACACAAAAATGGACTCTGCAAGGACAAAGAAAAGACCTCGGCGATATTGTGACCATTGTGACACCGAATTAAGCCATACACAATAAAACACTGAGCGCACCACTGCACATTATGTATACAGGCCAGATTTCTATATTTTTATTTTATTTATCGTCTAAACGAAAGGCACATCTGATAAAATATTTTGTCGGTTTCACCCGGGAGCGTTGTCGCGTATAGCCGGCCTAATGCTGCGTGTACACCAAGAGCGACCTACGCTACCTGGTAGCGTTCACGGTCAATGACTGTTTCGCCTTGCACCCCTACAGCGTCTGCGCCGCGTCACCACACCATCTTAAGTAGCAGTCTAGCCGCCACCTACAGGGAATAATTATGACACCACACTAACAAGGTGCAATTAGTGTCAATTAGCAATTAGTGAAACACAAAGTTTGGTCCAAATTCAAATATAAAATCTTAATCTAAATCTTCTAAATCTTAACATAAACATTTTCAGGAGCTCTTATATGAAAACAATAAATCAAAAGAATGGCTCTTACAACTACGGATGGTCCTTATCTGCCTTTCCCAGACTCCGCCCATGTGGCTTGCTGATGGGAGTATTCATGAGAAATTGACATCCAAGTAATTTCACCTTTTCCTGATCCATATCCTTTAAGAGATTAGCAAACTCTCTCTGGGAACCAACAAAATTGGTTCCTCTGTCACATCTTAGTTGCCGAACGTTACCTCTGATTGCAATAAACGCTCGCAAAGCATTGAGGAATGCGTCTGTGCTTAAGTCGTCTACTACTTCAATATGTATGGCTTGTGAACACAGGGGTGATAGTGAAAAAAAATCCTGAGCCTGAACCTTTTTTTTCCTGTTCCAACGGGGTGGGGGGCGCACAACATACTGCATATGTGACGTAACGTAGGCCCAATTTTGACACATTATTCAAACATTTAATAGTCTGTGTATGACCATTATTGTCAAGTGACACATTTTAGATAATGTTTTCATTTTTGCCTTATGTCTATTGTGTTATTTACGAAAACACAGATCATTTCCATCTTGGTATAGCACTTACGATTGACTGAAAGAAACTGGCCATGTTTTATTTTAGCTGTAAAAACTAATACTAATAGAGGAGTCAGATGAGGTGGCTCGGGCATCTGGTGAGAATGCCTCCTGGACGCCTCCCCGGTGAGGTGTTCCGGGCCCGTCCCACTGGGAGGAGGCCCCGGGGAAGACCCAGGACACGTTGGAGAGACTATGTCTCTCGGCTGGCCTGGGAACGCCTCGGGGTCCCCCCAGAAGAGCTGGAGGAAGTGGCCGGGGACAGGGACGTCTGGGTCTCTTTGCTCAAGCTGCTGCCCCCGCGACCCGATCCCCGGACCAGCGGAAGATAATGGATGGATGGATGGAAACTAATACCAGCGTATGCGGTTAAAAAAGGCATTCTAGGCTTGTGATGTTGCAGTGTAGCTAGAAATTAAGGTGGGTATTGAACCACAATGGAACATTTCAAAACCAGAATGGATTTCTGAAAACATGGTGCATGTTGAACTTGATTTAACTCAAAGCTGCATACCCAGCAGCCATACCAAGACAGGTCAGTAGGGGGCAATAGTGGTCCAAAGTACAGTAACTACACTCTGTCTAAAATAGAGGAGGTGATTACCAATTAATTAAGCAACACTTTTTAATGAAATAACATACCTTTGTTTAAAGACCACTATTGTGTAACAAATAATACACAGTGGCTGCGTTTACAAGGTGGTGTTAATTCAGAACTATATGCTAATTTTTAATTCGGAAGTAACGTTCATGTAAAAACTTTCATAACAGGAATTAAGTGTATTCGGAATTAAACTTTAATTCCACTTTAACAACAATTCCGGTCGTTCCACGCATGCTCGTTGGGCACGCGATGACGCAAGACCCAGCGACGCACTTCCAGGCGAAAAACATGGCGGACCTCAGTACCATTTCTTACATGATAGTTTTTGCTTAATTTAAAAAGCCTAAGTGACTATAAATGTTGTGAATACCATATATTGATGTAAAAATGCACCACAAACTGATGTAGCACAAGAAAGTTACTCCAAATTATTATTTGACCACTCGATTTTCTAAGCTAGCCAGGTAAGCTAACCGGGTTAGCATGTTTACTTCCAGACCAGGGAGGTTGGTCCAGGGTACTTACCCCGGCTGGGGACACTAAATTGGGGCTGAAGATAACATGCCCGCCCTGGAACGCACTCGGAGCCATCTATGGCTCTGCCATGAGGGTGCCGCTCAATGTCCCTTATTGGCCGAGACAAATAAGACCCGCCCCCGTCCTATTTCTGAATGGATGGAAGGCTTGCGTTGAGCTTTAAATGGTCTGCACACGTCAAACGCAGGGGGGAAAAAAAGGCTTTTCGTAAGTTTTTATTTTATTTTATTTTTTTTATTTTTGAAAACATTTTAACAGAGCCACGCTACGCCGGAACGCTATCACCCCTGTGAACATAGACATGTAAGTATGAGTCCATACCTTTTAAGCTCTTTCCGTCCATCTTTGATGAAAATCGGACCAAAACAATCCATGCCTACATAGGTGAAGGGTGGTGTAGGCTCTGTCTAGTCTACTGGTAAATCTCCCATGCTTTGAGACTGTTTTCCATCTGTACTTGCGACACTTGACACACTTGAAGATTAGGGGTGGAACGGTACAAAAAACTCACGGCTCAGTACGGACCCTACGGTTCGGTACATTTTCGGTACAGTGCCGAAGGAGGCGTGTAGCGAGGTTCGAGCACATAGATATCTGAATCCTGCCTCTTCTACAGTGGAATATGGGCGCATAGCAGATGCGATGTAAATTCCAATTGCTTCGGTAATTTTTGTTTTGTTTTGTTCCGTTTTGTTGTTGAATTTGGTGCTAAACGGCTAACGGCTAACACGTCACTGACGCGGACGGCTGCGCGCGGCGCATCAGTCCCGACTCATGTGCGAATGCAGACTGAAACAGCTCCGCTGGGGAAGGACAGTTATCAGAACGAAATTCGAGTAGGACAGTTCTGATAACTGCGTTCTTATAACTACTCTGTCCGAAAGCATATATCTCTACGGACCAATCAGACCTTGCATGTGGCAGTGTTTAAATGGGTCCTGAAGGAACTCTTGCAAAATAACAGTTCCGCGTTCAGAAAACTTCCGTATCGTGTGTATTTTGCGTGGAAATGCGCGTACCGAACCGTGACCCCCGTACCGTGACGGTTCGGTACGAATACATATACCGTGCCGGCCCTATTGAAGATGTATGATGAAACTGCACGGCTGCTTCCAAGGATCCATCAACCGTTAGCTTGCAGTTCATTCATAGTCATTCCACGACCTTGGTGCTGAACCTTAGAGTGAAAATGTCTTATCAATAAAGTTGAAATACTGGCCCGTAGCCAGGATTTTGCTTGGGGGGGGGTTCTTTTTGTATATTTTTGGGACTTTGTTGTAGGGGATCCGGGGGCATGCCCCCCCGAAAAATTTGAAAATTCAAGCCTCTGCAGGGCTCTAGAGTGCGACCAATTTGGTCGTTTGAGGAAAAAAAAAAACAAAGTCTGCACGATGCCGTGGTTCAACAACAGACACACATTAGACCCATATCGTGGTCTAAATCAATCAGAGATAGCGAAGGGCGGGACCCCCTTCTGATTGGCCCGTGTCCGGCGTACGTTTGAACACGTGCTTGCTTCAGTCAGACAGTGAGGTGATGAACCTCGGCTCGTCAGATAAACAGTGGATGTAGCCGCGGGAGATAAGATGAAAAGAACGATTGACAACTTTTTGGTGGTCAGAGTGGCTCGACCAGTTTCCCTGGCTAAGATACAGTAAAGCCGATAATATAATGCATTTTACAGCATACTGTAAAATGTGGCAATAGTGCATTTGTGACTGGTTCTAACACATTTCGAATTGAAACGCTGAAAAAGCACACCGCATCTATGAAACACATTACCTGCCGCAATAAGTGCTCTGCTCAGTGTCCCCTCTCCCCGCTGCCTTTCAGCAGCAGGCAGCAGCAAACATCATCGGACGAGGCCGAGATGATAATCAAGTTTAGCGTTGCCGACCATATTGCAAAAGTTCCCTTCACTAAGTTCAAGTCTGAATAATAATTCTTCAGAAGAAAAATGGCTTGAACGTAAACCCGACGTACAACAATGGATAGTGTGCGCAATTTATGATATATAATATATAATGTATCATCACAGATACATTGAAAAAAAAGACGTCTGTGCTAACTGCGAACAGTGAGTACATGGCATTCCTGATCGTTCAGGAATGCGTCAGTGTGTACGGCTGTATCATGAGGAGAGGAAGGCTGGTGAATATACACACCACTTATTGCGCCACTGGACCAGTTCAAGGCTCCAAGGAGTGGGGAGCAAAAATAATAAGACCAGAGATCACTGCTTTAAGTTCAAAAGGCCGGCAATTTACTGAATGCACTAGAACATATAAATCAGAGTACACAAAACAAAAAAAATACCCTGCAGGTTCTTATAAGAGGTAATTGTAATGAAATAAATTAAAAAATAAAAAGGTATTTCACCTTTTCCTTTTTATTCCTTTAAAGGTAGGGTAGGAGATTTTGAGTCTAGCGAAGCTGCATTTGGAAAATACACAGGTAAAAAGTCCCAACCCTTTTCTTCACTTTCCCCCCGAAGCCACGCCTCCAGAGTACATGAACGCGCACGAAGGTGCACGAGCGCTGTTCTGACAGCAAGCATCGACCGTTGCCGTATTTAGTATTTAGTATATGCTAACTATACGTTTAATACTGCTAGGTGCTAGCCAAGCTGGCTCTAGTTTAGCTTCCTGCCAACCTTCTGGGCACGCGTAATTCGTTCACAGAGCAGGGTACACGCACAGGGGGAAGGAGGGGGAGGGAGGAGCAGATTGCAGTTTGATAAACGGCATCAGATTCCAATCATCGTTCGTTCAGTATGATTGGATAGTGTTTTTCCTAGATTGTACATTCTAGAGGCCACTAAAACTTTTCATATTTGTGTCAAAACCTTTAATTAATTGGTTGCAATGGGGGTGTGAAGAGTATTTCAAGCAATATGTTAAAAAATGCTCCAGAGAAAGAACCCCTACCTTTAATTCACCTAGGTTGTATCGTTGTAAGTATATGTACAGGTAAGTATCGTTTTATGGATTCTTAATCAACTTTTTCACTGTTTATTTTTCTAATTAGCCGCCGCACGCTTTCTGCTATCTCCTCTCTCCCTCAGTTATTTGCGGCAGCGTCAGTGAGGCGCATGTCGATTCTTAAAGGGAGAGCAACATGACTTTTCTGTTACCATGTTTTTAGTTTTTTAACATTAAATGATTATTTTATTGACATTTTTTAACTCTGACTTATGTCACATTTTAACATGGGTTACATCTACGGTTGCCAACTCCCTGAAAAATAAACAAGGGACACCTCAATAGAAGGGCCGGCCGACCCGATTGCCTCCACCTTTCCTGGCCTGGTGAATTTCTTAGCCCTTTTTTTGTGAGTGAAACAAATTTTTAACTATTTGACTCGAACCTGAATTGAATTAGATGCATATTTTTTGAGTGACATGAACACATGGAAAACAAATTATTATTCAGGAATTGACTTTTTTACAAAATAACAAAAGTAACTGAATAAAATAAGTATCTTTCTTAAAGGAGAAGTTCATTTTTTTAAACCTGGACCTTATTTCTGGCATAAAATACGTTCATCTACTCACCGATAACAGTTTGGTGAAAGTCGGCGTCCTTCGGAAGATATTTAGGTCACTGGAGATCCGTTTATATCCGTTTATTATCTGTCTTTATTTCACCGATACTTTACGACCAATGAACGCGTACTATTGCACTGTTAGCTTAGAGCTGCCCTGTTGTTGTTATTTTGTAGCAGTGGTGCAAAAAGTCTACATTAAGTGGTTTCAGAGAGTTACATGGTTCTGTAAAAGCATTCATAAAACAATACAGCAATGTACTGGTATTAAAAAACGTACTTTGTACTTTTGAATACTTAAGTATTTTTAAATGTAAGTTCTTAAGTATTTTAACTTGAGTAAAATATTGAACTTGTAGTTGAGTATGATTTGACCATGAGTATCAATACTTTAACTCAAGTACTGGAGTTGAGTACTTTGTCCACCACTGCTTAAAGCAGTGTCTGCTTACTGTCACCCATGCATGCTGCCTTGTTGTTTTCCGCTATCTTCTCCGCGAGCAACAGTACCTCCTCGACCAATGAGCTGACAGCGTATTCTCGGGTGTGAATATGCTGTCAGCTCATTGGTCACAGAGCAGGACAGGGCCTGGGAACAAGTTGACCGTACATTTTCATATAAAGCCCCGTTATTCATTTCCATTGGCATGATACTGACTATTTTTAGACTCTCACAGTAATACGGGACAGGTGCTGTTGTTTCTAAATACGGGACGATTCTGTTTTTCAAGGGACGGTTGGCAACCCTAGTTACATCTGTACATCATAAGTAAGGAATTCTTGCGCCGCGCGTATCAGTAATTGTTAACTCATCACCTGCCGCGACCGGACTTCTCGGGACTGTGGGGGGGTTCGTCCGAATACATAACGATTCACCAAGTACCAGTCTGTGACTCATGTCACAAAATTGAAATTGAAATTGATGGTAAAAGATTTGCCTGTAGGTTACAAATTGTGGACACAGTGACTGGTTAAAAACTTTCTTTTTGAAGAATCTTGCTTTCACTCTGTCAGTTGTGGCCTCCACTCCACACACGAACATTCCGTATAGTTGGAATGAGTTAGGGAAAAAGATTTAATTTAAAAAATAATAATAATTTAATATTTTAAATAGTTTAAAAGTTAAAAATCTGACAATATATAGCCACCAGCTTCTGAATGAGCTGAATGTTTTCCAAAAGTATGGGGAACTAGCTAAGTGCCAAATAACAAACAGAAGATATAATAATAAATAAAGAAAGAGAAACAAGAACAATTTAACAGCATCCACACAGCTAAAAAAATCCACAAACCCTAAGAAGTTAAAGGTAGAGTAGGAGATCCTGGATTTTGAGTCCAGCGAAGCTGCATTTGGAAAATACACAGGTAAAAAGTCCCAACCCTTTTCTTCACTTTCCCCCCGAAGCCACGCCTCCAGAGTACATGAACGCGCATGAGCACGAAGGTGCACGAGCGCTGTTCTGACAGCAAGCATCGATCGTTGCCGTATTTAGTATTTAGTATATGCTAACTATACTTTTAATTAATTGGTTGCAATGGGGGTGTGAAGAGCATTTCAAGCGATATGTAAAAAAAATGCTCCAGAAAAAGAACCCCTACCCCACCTTTAAGTCATGAAAAATGCTGTTAGTTTTTACTTTTTTGTTTTATATTTGTTTTTTAATAAAAAGCACTACATTATTGCGAATAAGCTTGGTGTCGTGCTCTGAAAACACACAAATACAGTAATATTTAGTAGTTGATCAGTCGATATGAAAAGAGCGGAGGTTTGTTCAGATGCTCAGGTCTAATGGCCGTGTTTATGTTCATGTAGAAACAGCTTTCACTTCACACAATTACTCAGTGATGGATACACTAGTAAGATGTAAGAGGTGAAGTATTTATGCAGGATATCTTCACTGTGACAGATGATAAGTGGCCTCAGAATGAGCATGGAAATTAAAGTCTTCAACTTACTTTTTAGATAATTCAAACTATAGAAATATCTTATTATCTGATTATCATTTGATCCAACAGAATCAAGTGAGTCAGTTTGTTCTGTGCTAATTCATCTTCAGGCTGAAAAAAAAAAAAAGGAGTTTTAGGGTGTATTCAGACCAGGAAAGTCCGATAGTTCACTTGCTTTGGTCCGAACCTTTTTTTTTCCATTTTGGTGCAGTTCGCTTTCAGACTGTACATTTCAGTAAACGGACCAAAATATGTCAACAAAGCCACGCGCCCTGAAGTCGTTCGGCTATTGTTCAGAATCGACACGCGCAACACAAAGTGCTAAGTTCACAAGTGAAAGTAGTCATGGACGCTTTCCGTGCCGTTATTGCTTTTAATATATTCAAAACTATATGTTTTTTCAACGTTTTGCTATTTTCACAACTGTGTAATTACTATGCTGCTGTACAAGTAATTTATCAACAACGACGACAAAGGGCAAGGCGGCTACGGAGGATAACGCTGATGTGTGCTCATCAAGCTGAGACAATTCGTCACTGGAACCACCACTTTTTGCAAGCATGTCCCTAATTTTAATGTAAGTCTGGCGGAGTTTTTTCAGTTTTAGCCTGCATTGCTCTGGTGAGCGAACGAATCCTTTTTCTTTCAACTTATCTGTGAATAAGGCAAAGACGTCAGCGTTTTTATGAGTGCGCTCCAACATATATGATATGTGGGCATCTGCCCAAACGTCCACAAGAGCACGGGTCTCCTCTTCGGCCCACGTTTGTCCCCTACTCACTTTCGGTCTAGAAATATTATTTTTGGTCTTTCGTTAGCTTTACCACAGCCGGTCCAGTAATTAGAAGAACCACGCTCTGTTCTGTTACCTAGCAGCAGACAAACGACGGATGCTCCCGAGGTACAAAAAAGCAAAAAGTCTGGGATTAGGTCCGGTCTACTTTAGGGATGCACCGATACACATATTTTCACTTCCGATCCGATTCCGATAACTAAATTTGGATATCTGCCGATACCGATACTATTCCGATATCTCTGATAACAGTCTTGTTCTTTCAAATTTATACAGCTGGGCATGCAGGCAGGCAAACACGCGCACACACGCACACACACTTCCCCATTATCCAATTACTTTTAGTTTACATTGAGTTAATGTCATTAGAATTATTCACGTTAAAGTTAGGAATATGTTAACACTTGATTCAGCAGCATTTTGATTAAATTGCAACAAAAAATGCCTCACCTGTCCTTGTATCGAGCGTCCACTAAAGTGGCAACAACATAGAGTGGCTCACTGTTCCCACTTGCATTTCACGCTGCAGGTTTTCCAGGCGAGACTGTGCAAGCTGTGAATGCTTAAAGTGATAGTTCGGAGTAGATTCATCCTCATTTGAACCGTGACATCCAGCCAAGTAGCCCACCCGAAGTTTTTCCGATCTTGGCTGAACATCAGCTGAGTTACTGAGTTATCCCGAGTAGCTTAGTACAAGCGCTAACGAACCCTGGCAGTATCTCCAAAATTACCATACTAAAATCACATGCCATGACACCAAACTTCTACAGTAGTACAAATATGGTCTGTACTCACAAAACGATGCATTTGGAAGTTTGTACATAGTCCAGGAGTTTATAATTATCAACACAAGCCTGATAGCTTTTCTGCAGCTAAAGCTGCGTCGACGTCACTGGGAGCTGGGAGCTTCAAAGTAAGATGAGGGTTGATCTACTACTGTAGACAACAAAGCAAGGCTGCTCAATTTCTCCATTGATAAAATAAATTCACAACTCTACAACATAAAAATTCATAAAAAATCATGTAGAATATAGCATATACTTTGTTGTCTACAGTAGTAGATCAACCCTCATCTTACTTTGAAGCTCCCAGCTCAACGTTCGCCTGCTGGCTTGTTGCAAACTGTGGCATGGAATTCTTGAACGGAGGCGTGCTTGTGCAATACTGTGATCACTGAGATGGCCCCGTTTAGGAAATCCATTCCACATCTTGCAGTAGCAAAGCAGCATACCAGAACTGTGCGCGGAGAATCTTTTCAGCATAATGTGTGGATCGGAAATCTCGGGGTGTGGATCGGAAATTTCCAATAGGTGAATTACGTTGATATCGGAACCCGATACCGATACTGGATCGGATCGGCCCCATCCCTAGTCTACTTTCACACCTCCAAAAGATCCGCACCAGGGTTTGTTTGATCCGGACCGAGTCCGACCTTTCAGCTCAGTCTCGGTCCGCTTGTTTGGTCCGGACCAGAGTTCGGTGGTTTGTATTCAGACCATCCCAAAAGGTCCGAACCAACGAAAATCTGGTCCGTTTGGTCGTTTGGTCCGGACCAAACGAGGTAGGTGTGAATTAATGAAATTCTATATTAGAATAGGCTCCCACGTGTAAACTCTTGCGAGATTATGGCAGGAAAATATAGATTAGCTAAATAACAAACATTTATGAATGTTGATGGTTACTTTAACCAACGTTAAGACCACTCAAACAATTCATTTTCATGTTGTTAAGCTATATTTCCCGACCATTCTTTATTAAAGGCAATTTTAATGAATCTTGATGATTTAAATCTCGCGATATATTCATCTGGATTCTGAATTCGTTACCCTGGTAACCCATATAACGCCCGAGCACTTCAGCTAACTAGAAATTCAGCGGCGTTGGCTCACTTTTACCCTATATTTAATGATTTAGCTTTGTTTTGAATGAAAGAGGCAACAATGCCAAGAAAGAAACAAACCAGAGAGAAAGCAAACCAGGAAGATGATGCCTCGAAAATCACAGGTGCCCATATGGAAAAGAAATAGGAGAAACTTATAAAAAAATATATAAATTTCCATCACCTTCAGTTTATGTTTCGTGTATTGTGCATCATATAAGTAATATATGATTTACTCCTGAAAGTGGTCACTTTTGCATTATTTTCATACAATATAATAAAAAGAATTGCATACGAATCATGTGAAAACCATGTATGTTTTCATACATGTTTCATATAATTTTTGCAGTTTTTTTTACTATGCCTGTTATAAAGACATATACTTTACATATATGAACAAATACCATTTTATGTAGGTTTTCTGTATGTAAAGTGAATATTTTTTCCTGGGGATTTATATTGTCTTTATATGTTTCATATAGGTTTATTGAATTTCCTATATGTTTCTATAAAAACATATAGGAATATGTACCATTACATATAGATTTTTTGTATGTTAAGGGAATATCATTTTGTTTTTTTATGTTTTTTGAATAAGAATTTCAACCTAGTCAACCTATGAAATTTGCAATAAAATGATCAAAATTACACTTTTTTATAACTCACATATGAAAGTGAAAAAACTTAATTTGTCCCTTTACAACGGCAATACTACTTTCTACCATTCCAGCTACATAACTGCAGTCTATAAATGCAATCTTTCAATATCTATAATGCTGAAAAAAATTAGGCAAACTTTTTATTTAATGGACTTTATTTTCTGTGTTTATTTATTGATATACTGAACATCAACATGGGCAAAACTAGGGATAAAAACCTGCCCACTTATTACAATTTCCCTCTAACAGATAAAACCTGGGTATAAATGTAACACTGTAATGGTAAGTTACTTCCTGGTGGAAGAATAATTTTACTCTTGGCACAGAGCTCTGTGATATTGGCATTGATTGTGCTGCCAATGCTGGAGGGCTGGGTTCCAGGCCACCTCTCAAACGTTGCACCTATATATTATGAACACAAGAATAGGGAGAAATGGAAAGGAATAACAGTACAATTATTGATCTGGAAGCGATTGATCTTATTAATATGTCATTATATTAAAATCTAATGGTGCTGGCTCTATTGCACTGTATTGGAGATGCATGGAGAACTTAACTAAAATGAAATACATCACACTGTATCACCTTTGACAAAGTAATGCAAAGAAATGCAAGATTATACTTCAGACTGAAAAAAAATATTTTTCTAAATGTGTTAATTTCTTTATTTGCTGTTGGACAAAAAAAAGAAACATTTCAGAGGCACATGAAACAGCAGATGTCATGATCATATCTGAATCTCACCTGGACTTAAGTAAGGAAAAGCGTTTCATCTTTTGCAACATCCCAGGAACCTGGAGATACGTCTAACCTTATCCGTCTAACCTTATCCCTCTTCCTGCAGCTTTCCCAGTACCCCTGAATGAAGCCTTCATCTGGCATTTCCACTGTCTGTGAATAAATCCTTTTATTTCAATATCACCTGTCTGCTATCGAGTCCTCATGTTTTCAGGCGGCCAGGATCTAGCCGTGGCAAGAGAAAGTGGTAGCCTACAATAGCATGTCATGAGAAGACCAATATTACACCTGCGCATATAATACAGTATATAAGAAAAGGAAGATCCGACAGTATTCTTTGAATTAGGTTCTTCCATTTGACAGAGGTATTTTTTCATAAACAGTTGTACATTGTAGAAATGTTGTGTAGATATGTTCTCCATGCATCTCATAGAACATTGAACAAATCGGCAACAAAAAAAGCATGTACTATTGTCAAAGGTTGAAAACTTACTGTAGATAGCATCCAGTTTACTTTTGTCCAGAGGTAGACGAGCATCTCCTCTACCTCGTTTCCCCCCTCGAAGATTGCTCACCAGCAGTATCTCCACTGGGAAGACTGCTGTGAGAAGATGCCTCACAAATACTGTAGCCAAATTTGCATTAACTGCATAGGCCCATGCCAGTTTCTCTACCATGACTCCAGTCCCAGGATGGATCTCCACCTATTTAAACAAGGAGACATGGTGAGTATTTAGGGTTCAAATATAATTTGCTCACCCCTAGAGACTGAAGACAGAAAAAACAAGTTATATCTGCCATACATCTGAGAGGCGGTAGATCAAATTTATGCACTGTATTTATTTATTCTTTAGAAATTAATTACCTTGGACGATGGAACGACAGACTCTGATGTGGAGCTGGACAGTGAAGATCTTGGGAGGGACTGCAGTGAATCTGCAGATGATGAACCAGGCCTGGACTGCGGAGAACTTTGTGGGGGCAGTCGTGGTGTGGCCAGCTGGTCTGAACTGGATCTCTTAGGAGATTCAGCCAAATCAATTACATTCTTCATGGTCTTTAGGAGTTCAGGCACATCTATATACAGCAGATCGCAAACAAATTTTTTTTAGTACAATGTAAAGTATGGCTAAAGGGATTTTTTTAAAGTGTTTTTAGTTGTCTAATTGTTAAATAACTGTTAAGAAGTGATACCTTGGACAAGCAACTCCCTCAAATTAGCATTCTCTTCTTTCAGGTCTTGGATCTCCCGCTTTAATTCAACCACTGTCTTTGGAAGACTTTTATCATGATGAATGACTGAGGTCGGTGAATCGGTGTACATTGCAAGGAATTCCTCTGCAGGGTCTTTCCTTGTGAGAGCCTTTGACTTCTGGGTATAGAGAGAGTGAGAGAAAAGAAGATATGACATTCGATTTACATGATATAACTGAAAAATATGGTCACCTCAAAATAGTTAAAAGCAAATAAATGTCACCTTGACTCACCAATGACTGAGTCAGAATCTGAGTGTCATCTGGATCATCCTGATATTTTTGAGGGTGGACTGATACCCTCTTGGTCAGCTCTGGAGGTTAATTTTTCTTCAACAGTGCATTAAGTTTACGGGTTGCCTCATAACGAGTAGCTAGAGAATGCAAACAAACAGATTTAATGGCAAACTGCTTAATACTCGAGAGCACTTTTTGTATCACCAGGTTACGACACTGTCAGCATAACAATATAGTATGTGTTGTGTACACCTGTTGTTCACATAATGGGATTTGCAAAAAACAATAATTAATATTTTACTATATTCCCATCCATATGAAACTTTGGTTAATGTTTAATAGACTTCTGTCAGAACCGCTCTCGTCAAAATGAGACGAGAAACAGAGATAAATTTCAGAAGCTTATTCTGAATGCATACAATTTATGTTTGGCGGTATGGCTCTGTTCGGAGGAAGTTCCCGACTTTTCCATGAGCTCCATGGAAGCCAAGACAGGGAACAGCAGCATCCTCAGGTGGAGTGCCTTCCATTTGCTGTAAAGGCAACAAACCCCCCAACAGAACGCAGTCCAGCCAATTGATTAATTGGAACCAGGGTATCCTATCCCCCAACGAATTATTAGCTACCAACGTGTGTCCCCATTATGATTAGTAGTAGTAGTATTACAAAAATAATTATTAAACCGCGACTGAGTCTGCGGCTACACGAAAACGTTTTTCACTGTAAACGATACTTTTTCTTATCGTTTCGCTGTCGCGGCCACACGGAGCCGGCGTTCCCACTACCCCAAAACGATAGTTTTTGAGAACGGGTTCCAGAGTGGGAAAGTTTGAAAACGGCCTCGTTTCGTTTCCATTGTTACAGCTAAAACGTTTTTGCGTCAGTCAAACGTTGACGCTGTGAGACTTCTCTATTGTCTCACAGCGTGGCGTGACACAGTGGCGTGTGTACTGCATCGTTTCATCGTTTTCATCCGTTTTCGTCTGGACCTGAGTCTTTACAGCAGCGCGTTGCCGTGTGGTCGCAAGAATTTTCGTACCCGTTTTTAAAAAAAACCTCGTTTCGTTTTCGTGTAGCCGTAGCCTAAGCTTGACGTTAAAAGGTGGAACTGCCGTAGGCCTACATTAACACAGACTGAAATGTGATGCGAGTATTTATTTGGGGCAAGCATTGAACTCAACCACTTAGGTACACCATAAAAAATATAGTCGGTCTCCACAGCAGCGACAGCGCTTTGCGGCAGGGCAAAGCAGAGCAAGATCCAAGCAAAGCAGAGCAAGATCCGATCCAAGAACAGCAAACAAGATCCAAGCAAAGCAGAGCAACATCCAAGCAAAGCAGAGCAAGATCCGATCCAAGAACAGGAAACGAGATCCAAGCAGAGCGAGATCCAAGCAAAGCAGAGCAACATCCAAGCAAAGCAGAGCAACATCCAAGCAAAGCAGAGCAACATCCAAGCAAAGCAGAGCAACATCCAAGCAAAGCAGAGCAACATCCAAGCAAGCAGAGCAACATCCAAGCAAAGCAGAGCAAGATCCGATCCAAGAACAGCAAAACGAGAGCCAAGCTAAGCAGAACAAGACCCAAGCAAAGCAGAGCAACGTCCAAGCAAGCAGAGCAACATCCAAGCAAAGCAGAGCAACATCCAAGCAAGCAGAGCCTTTAACACACTTCACCTGACCCACCTAGGAAGTTAAAGTCACCGTGAGCTTGCATATTTTTCCTATCCACACGATTAAACAAGCCATAAAGCATAACACAAATGACCTCTGTCATTGCTGTTCATGCCATCAATTCCGGGAGCGGTTTTAATGATTTGACTTCCCAAATTTATTTTTGATCTTAATCAGCATCTTTCATGCAAAGTTAAGCCCTAACAGTGGCTCTTGTTTTATTTAAACAGAGGCACAAGCTGCACAATGTTTTTTTTTTAACCCGAGCCACCTAAAAATGTATTCCACTGTTAAAAATTTATAATTTCCAGAGGTCATTTACCAGCTGAATAAATATTCAAAGGTAGTTCAGTCAGCCAACTACACTTAGGCTCCATTGTTTTACGATAGCCTAAGCTAATCAAGCCTCTTACTGTTGCTTTTGTTAAGCAAAAAATGCAGCAAAGTAAGTGAAAGTTTCACTGTAGTCTCTGGAGGTTGTTATACAACGAAGTGCACTTCTATATCAAACAGGGCAGCATCCTGACGTTCTTCTCTTTCAGGATCAAAAACCTTTTCAGAGCCTATCAACGATGAGCCGAATTAATACAAGCAGAACATACATGAGCAATATAATCACAGTGGATCTACATGATGAGATCAACTCGACCACAGCCACAGTTGGGCCATGCTCCCCATTCGAGCAAGGGCAATAACCATACCCGGACGCACGGCGGCGAATAAACCGAACCACAGGCACAAGCACTCCACACCCTGACACGACAGGTGGCGCCGCACCCATCAGACTGTAATGCAGACATACCAATCAGCACCGTGAAGCACCTGTTGCGGAGGTGAGGTGCGCGCTCCACCTAAAAGCATCACCGCGAGGACCCAAACGAACCAATTAGGAGGATGGCTTGTAATCCAAATGTGCCGGTATAAGACCCGCGCCACACAGCTACAGTCATGCAAAATCATGTGAAATCGGTGTAAAATAAGCCGCGTGTCTAACCGCGGCAGTCCTGCCACGTACAGGAGCCCGCCGCGGCCTACCTCGAGTCTGCCCGCGGCGCACTGTGGACAGCCCGCCCGGTGTCGCATCTTGGCTCGGCTGGACTTGGGAAGGTCGGTGTCCTCCACGGCGTCCATCTCAGCCGAATCTTTCGGGTCCTCCGGCAGACTCTCCGACTCCGCCGGCAGGCGGGGATCCATGCCGGACGACAGGGTAAGCAGCAGCAGCAATAATAATACTAGCATCGGCGCGTATGCTAATCGGAGCTACGTCTTGCAAGCAGAAAGCAAAAAGAGCAGTGACAGCAAACCAGTTAAATGAAGCGCCCCAAATGCCAGCATCCAATTGCGAGCAGCAGCTGATTACCCATCAGCACAGTTGGTTTGTGGACAGCCATAAGGGTTGGGTCGGCGTCAGCCAATAGGCAAAGGGCGCGTTGACTACGTGGTCTGCCAGATTTTGTGCACTAAAACATGTATAAGAAAAATTCTTATCAGACAGGTGTTTCTGGTCTAATTTGTGTCAGTTTAAGGGTACTTAAAATTAGGAACCACTGCTACAGAGTATTTCCACTATAGTTAACATCATGAGATTACTGTGTTGTAGTGTTACAAGGAGCGTTGTGTAGATAAGCATTTTGTAGAGCAGTCGCTTGTACATGATAAAGTGGGAACAAAACGGTAAAAATGTGTAATATTTTAAATCAATAGTTGGCTTAAAATAGGGCTCATATTTTGACTTGACCACCAATTATATTGTAAGCTAATTATTCATCATGTATACTGCAAAACATTTGTTGGAAAGTATTTACCCACCTGGCAAGGAAAGTAAGCACACATTAAGACTAGGTTAATTTTAAAAAAAAAACTTTGGACACCTATTTTCAGGTTATGAAGAGAGGACAATCTTTGAACCATAGTAACATTAACTTACCACTGACAAATATAACAGTGGCCCGGTAGTGAGGCCACCCTCCACGCGGTTTCTTCCCATGGCGCCATTCGATAACTGCTGAGTAGGTGGAGATGGGATTCCCATGTTAGTCAATCTTGGAATCATCATACCTCCGTATATTATCAGTTTTTATTTCACTGAACTTCCCAGAATCCTCCCCTTCACTCCACTGTACCACTGCAAACTTCCTCAACTTGTGTTCTGTAGTGAAAAAGATGTTATCATTGCTTAGCTACACTATCTAACCATAATTTTTTTTTTTTTTTAATTATTCTATTATACAGGGTATTTTTAGGTTTAGGAAAGTGTAATTTCAAATGCACAATTCTGCCTTCTAATCTGAGAATTCCCACATTTCTCACTTGGTTTAATGTGTAGCCTACCTTTTAGCATTCAGCTAACTATCACGAAACAGAAAAAACTGTACATGCAACTTCTACATAAACAGAAAAGCTAACTCCTTACAATACGTAAATTTACTTACCACAAACGGGAGGTTTATTTGTCTCCATCGTGCGATGATAATGCAGAGAGCATCAACCGTTAAATATCAACCATCAACTATCAACCGTCAAAATAACGCAGTCTCGCGTGATCGTGCCAAGGTCTCGCATTGATACCTACCAGGTACACCTTGGCATCAATGATGGGCATGACCCGCCCTACGGTGTCTTTGATTGACGTATCCTGATACTCGTAGCAAATCAACGCTCTCAGGGATAAAAACAAACTTTTAACTTCCTGGGTGAAATGGGTTCTAGTGGGCATTTGTTTTCCACAGCATGGTAAACCGACCGTTGAACTGGCTTCTGTTGTTACTTTAGACATGCCGAAAAGAAAAGTCGTGGGACCTAACACAACAGAAAGAGACTGGCTGCGGAGAAACGTTCCTACACGGACTTTGACGAGATGGAAAAAAAGGTATTTGCACGCTCTCTGCAGCTCATAAGTGACGTTAACGTTACAGTTATCGTTACTAGTTACTGTCCATTGTTTGATTAGGAAAATCAACAGAGCTTTGAGTGACAGCAGGAAGCACACCGTGCAACAACATGTAAGTGCAATATATTTCTTGTCCTCTCTGTTTTATCAGCTAACAATAGTCAATGTAAGGTGAACTGTTTCTCATCACACTATAATCATTGAATTCCAAGTCAAGGTTATGTGTACCAATGTAAGTTTAAGTGTTCACTTTTGCACAAAAGTATGAAACTTCATACACTTAGGTGTATGTATTCTCAATTATGTATTAATGTGCACAAATCACAGTGGTGCTATGTAACATAATAGCCTACATGATGTTTGTCACATGAATTCTGTGCATGTGATGTGAAAAGGAAATTCCAGTATTTGAAAAACTATAGCCTAATGGACTTCATAATATTTCTGCAAATTATCCAAAATGTTACTAGAGTAAACGTGAAATGTTGACTTGAAGAAAAAAATGAACTGTTTTTAACTCTTAAAAAAATAACTATCTTATTGTGATTAAAAAAAAACAACCAGTCAACAATAAGGAAAGAGAGTAAAACTGCATTGTAATTGTTTCCTGGGGAGCTGTGTGAAATTTGTCTCAAACGAGTTCTTGATATACCATTTTAAGGAAAGTGATGAAGATGATACCCAAAGAGAAGAGCAGCCCGCAGGACCTTTCACAGTACCACAGCAGGTGAGAAATAAATTACAGGATTATACAACGTCCCCTCTGTCTCTACCACTGTCCCTTCATCATTCTGTTTAGAGATGCAATGATCCACTTTTTTTCAGTTCTGATCTGATTCTGACATTAGCGCTCTTTTTTCCTTAAATTATATTATTATTAACGGCAACAGTACTGTTGTTGTTGGTATTATGTGTAAGGTTACATATTTATTTATATAAACTTTTAAAATCTGCATATAAGTGCCCAGGCTTTAAGTTGACGTCATCCCTTCATTCTTATGTTGTTCTGTGCACACCAGTCTCCTCTACACTGATACATCACAGTGTAGAAGACAGAGATGTAGAGTTTACAGATGTCTTCAGCTGCCCATAGTGGCTCTGTGCCGTCAGTCCAATATCCGTTGCATGAATTAGGTCACTGTTAGATCCCATCTCTAATTCTTTTATCTATTTAATACATGATGTTCCTCTCAGGAAAATGAAGATGCCACTCAAAAAGAGATGAGCTGAGAGAAGAACCTCTCACAGTGCCACAGGTGAGACAAAACTAGAATATTAGACAACTCTACCTCGGTTGCTTACTCTTACAGTCAAATTACAGTTATTATCTCTGTTTCTTTGTATCTTTCTTAGGAAAGTGATGAAGATGATAGCCAGAGAGAAGAGGAGAGAGCAGAACCTCTCACAGTGCCACAGGTGAGACAAAACTACAGTCATATAATCTGCTCCATCTCTATCCCTCTCTTTTTCTTTAATGAGTTGTTCATTTCTGTCCTTTTCAGGAACAAAATGAAGATGGCAGCCAAAGACCAGAACAAAGACCAGAATCTTTCACAGTGGTGCAGGTAAGACAAAACTTAAGCATTTACGTATGAGGTTGATTACACATTAGATTAATTTGTCATTGGACAAACTGTAACATATTCTGCAGTTTTTTAACATGTACACTTTCTATCCATCTGCTTCTTTTTTCTCTTTCTGTGTTGTAGCTTCTGTTTACCTTCCATGCTAAGTGCAGTCTGCCAAAACAAGGTTATGAGTAAAACAAGTGAAACCTGATCAGTTACAGTGCAGTTCTTCTTTTTCTATCATTTAGGACAATGTCCCTGAAGAAGCTGATGATGTCCACTCCTCCCATGGACTAACAGAAGAGCAAAGCATCATCTCGATTCTCTCCTTTGCATTGAGACATAACACAACAGGTGTATTAATGGAAGACCTGCTGAAACTGCTCAAATTGCATTCTGCTGGGACTAGTGCAGTTCCAACAAGCAAGTATTTTCTGGAGAAACCGTTAGCTGGTATTACACATCAGTTTGAACGACACCATTACTGTAGAGTTTGTACTAAGTACATTGGTTCTTCACAATCTCTGGAAGAAACACTCAAATGTGTGTCATGTTCCTCATTCACGACAGTGAAAGCCAGTTTACAGGAAGGACATTTCTTTATTCACATACCATTGAAGGATCAGCTGAAAGACATTCTTGAGAACCAGGGTATGCATGATCTATGTTTTTGTGCTGATGCCAGTACAAAGCATGTAATAAATGACATATGTGATGGCACCTTATATCGGACTTTGAAAAATAACAGTAATGAGAATTTTCTGTCCCTTACATTCAACTGTGATGGTGTACCAGTTTTTCAGTCCTCCAAATTTAGTATTTGGCCAATATTATGCTGTGTTAATGAGATACCACCTGAGAGTAGGGATAAACATATACTTTTATGTGGTTTGTGGTTTGGATCCAAGAAGCTAGACATGTCCTGCTTCGGTGTAGTGCATATACGTCGTCATCGTCTTGCTGCCCCCCCCGTTCTGTGATTGGTTCCCAAACTCTGGCAAAACTAAGGGCAGTGGTTTCCAGGCTGACTTTGCAGTGAGAATGAAATCGCGTGCAAAGCAGCATGGGAATTCCCAGGCTACCAAACACCTACGTCACATGTGTTCCTATGGAACCCAGAATAGACCCAGCCTCTGAGAAGGAGCTAAAATTGTTATAGGAACTGAGGGCCGTGGTCCCTGGGTTCCTGTAAGTCCGAATGTGCGAAAAAAACGTTCCTATTCCTGAAAAGGTTATAGGAGTTGGGAATGTCACAATGTTCCTGAGAGTGAGAATGTGTTGTTGTGCTACAGTAGACAGTAGTATTGTATTAGAATATTAACTTACTTCTTCTGCTTTGATTCATGGAATCAAATTAATTTTGATTACCAGATTAATTATCATATTTTATTCCCCCGTCTTAAAAAATTAGTGGTTTTTGTCAAGTCTTTTTTGGAAATCTTTCACTGCTTCCTTCACAGAAAGACTGGAGAAAGGCTGACCAACCATCAGCTCAGTATGCCACGGAAAGGAGAAGCCATTCTGCACTTCCACCGCTAACATTATCTTGCCAAAGGGACGTTCACAGGAAAGTCACCCCATGTTTCAACCTCCCAAATCACCAGTGAGTAATTATGCCTTCAAGAAAGAATTCTTCTGAAGAATACATTCTTGTTGATCAACCTCTCCTCTCCCAGCGCCACAGACTTGTCACAGAGAAATATACAGACCCGAGTTGCTAAAGTTCACCAGCGGATTAATATAGTTTATCTTGCACTTGTAAATTAAATCGCTTACCATCCATCCATCCATCCATTATCTATACCGCTGAATCCGTCGATCGGGTCGCGGGCGGGCTGGAGCCTATCCCAGCAGTCAATGGGCGAGAGGCGGGGTACACCCTGGACAGGCCGCCAGTCCATCGCAGGGCTAAATCGCTTACCTTTTTTTAAATTTTTTTATCTCCCCTTGTCGTGTCAAGCATTATGGCAGCAGAATTGTAATCTGAATACCGTTTATGCTAAACACATTTGCTATGCCAAGGGAAACTTTATGAATGTAAAGCTCCCCTTGACGCCCATCAACTCCTCATTTTTATTTATTTATTTTTATTACAATATTTAACATAATATGATCATAGTGCCGAACCGGACCGGGGGACAGAGAGAAAGACAGACAGACAGAAAGCGAAGAAGAGAAAAAAAGAACAGAAACATGAAGAGACAAACAATGAAAAATCCGACAACCAGCTGCTACACCTGTAAAAACAAAACTGAAGATGATTCACGGCTTTTGTGGGGAATCCAACCTTAGAAGCACCAGGAGCACCTGTAAGCAGACAAGCAGAGAACAAACGCACAAACAAACAAACACAAGCAGCAGCAATCTCATATAATACACAGGTGACCTTAAACCACAGGACAGCACAACAACTGCTTAGTGAGCTAAGTGGGCTAATGAATGTGTTTGTGTGTGTGTGTGTGTGTGTGTGTGTGTGTGTGTGTGTGTGAGTGTGTGTGTGTGTGAGTGTGTGTGCATGAACATGCAATACACATAGATGGTCCCACATAATAACCATGCTTAAATATCAGTGTAATGTGTCACAATAGACCCACCATCACCCAGGCCCACCCAAGCCGCCCCCAACAGGGGAGAAGCCCCGCCACACCCCACCGCACGCCACCCCACCCTACCCTAACAAATCGCTTACCTTTTACCAACCTGTCCTCCTCAGTCTCCTCTTGGATTCTACCTACTGATCAACCTTAACAGATATCACAGTTGGTGATTAAATTTGGATGTATTTGGTCTCTGAGAGTGTGATATAATTAATAACTGTAACCATGTTTGGGTCTTTTTAAATTATGAAGTTTTATCATGAGCTGATGTGGTTTAAATTTTAGATTTACTAGCAAAATAAAATACACACAATATTATTTCATAGACTCTTTTAAATTTATTTAAAATTTTTAATTTTTTAATTTATTTGACATTAACATTGTAATTTGTGAACATGATCAAAAGCCCCTTGATATTATAATATTAGGTATTCTATTACGCCAATATTGAAATGCCAGAAGGAGATTCCAATCCAATATTCACCATAAAGCTCACAAATAAGATTTCTTTATTTAGCTGTCGTGATGTTTCGAGCACCAGGCCATTTCTTTTTTCTGTTCTGTTTCATGACACAGTTTGTGAATGAAAAGATCTGTATACCCTTTGCACGATCAAATAGATGTAATTTGAATCCTGTTGTTACTTTAATTATCTGCTTATTATATTTTATATATATTATACCTTTTATCTGACCTGCTTGTGTGCTTTCTGTTTTCTTTAAAGATAAGGATGGGGGCCTACTGGTGAAATGATCTGCAAACGGTATCTTATGACATGGACAGGATGTGGATGTGCACATTTTTTAGCAGGACACTTTACACCTCCAATTGTTGATCCTAACACTGGCTTCACTCTCTCTCTGTCCATCCAAAGAACTCTATTCCCTTTTTTTTCTTCTGGTCTCACAGTCTGTAGCTCCTGGTACATTGGTCTCGCATCTTTTTTGTTTTTAATCTTTGAAACAGTTTCAGACTTTAGTAGAGTCGGCCCAAGCTGTTTCGATAATTTTTTGTTTTCTGTCCTTGGCAGACTGGGTGGTTTCAGTCCAACTTCAGCCTTGATGTTGGAAACTGGAGTTTTTCCTTCTTGGTTCTTCTCAGGTGTCTTTATTGGTTGTGCTTTCTTTTTCTCCAGCCCCTGCTCTCTTGATGTTGCTTTATGTTCTGTCCTTGGCAGACTTGGTTTTAGTCCAACTTCAGCCTTGATGTTGGCCTCATCTAACAAACTCTCTTCACAAGGACTTTGATGGTTGAGCTACAGCGACAGACAGAGTAAGATGTTAAGCAAATTAATTAATGACGACGCTCTTTCGGATATGGCGTTAATGGTGGGCTTTCCTCGCTGCCATCCTTTCGGCCTTCAAAGCTGGCACTGATTTGTGAGTGAGTCTATTTAACGTTGCAGTGCTATGTGGATGTGCAGAGCACAATGCTTACACATACTTGGAGAACGGTAAAAGTGGGTCACACAGCCCACTGAGATTCAGCCTGTACCATTCACTGATGTGGAAATAAGCCTTGTGCAATGGTTAACTATCCAGGCTGCACTACCGCCCACTACCATAGTCAGCTTCCAGCCTTGTACCACACAAAGGGGCACTGTTTTGGTCATTTTTAAAATCAACAGCACCTAGACATTGCAGAAACATACACATTTTTATCAGTATGATAAAAGAGATCACATTGTTATGAAACAGTTTGGGTACCTCGTACATTTTACATGTAGTGGCTTAATCTGCATACTGGAGTTGTGGCTCTGTATGCATACTCTACATACCCAAGAAACTGAACATACCAATATATTTGATTATTTATATTTAATTAATTTATGTTGAATGAGTGGCTTTATGCCTTTACTTTTGTTATCCGTCAGATTGTTTTTGTTTCTTGTGCCCTTATGCAGTTATACAGAGAAAGAAGTCTACCTTGTAAACTACTTAAGAGTGGATTATCCATTTAAGCTTTGCCATCACTGTAGCTGATGGATTAAATGCCAGTGAAAACACCAAATTTAGTAATACTAACAGGCATACACAGGGACTTTGGGACGTTTAAAGAATCGGTGTGGTATTTTTTAATCAGAGCTTTTGTAATATACAAATATATATGCATATATGCACAGATTTGAATTTATGCATCTTTGATATCAGGTCAGGGATGAATGTAATGCAAGTGTGAGTAAAAAAACAAAACATGTCCAACTTTTATTATTCTTTGCAAGCCCTCTCCGCCTGGCGTCCTCCACGCTGTAATCCACATACATGGCCCAATGGCCATCCTTGGCCCACAATAAAACTCACTGTTGGCCCATAAGAGGCACATGCAGATAGTCCACAGCCATTACTAACAGCTTCCTGGTTTTCTCTGACAATTGTGCCCATGTGAGCTCACCTTTTACAGCTGTTTTATATAATATATGAAAGCTTACTGCAAAGCATGCAGGATTGAATATAATTCCAGAAATATGTGGGCCAAATATAGCAGATGACTTCCTCCACATTCATCCTCAACTCAAATCCCTTCCTCTCTGACGGCATTCTTTATCTTCCACCTCATCTCCTTTCATTCTCTTTCGTTTGACACTATTTAGCAGGTTATAACCCCCAGTAGGGCTGACATTGTGGAAGTGTCTTATCTGTAAGTAGTGGTAGTTCTTGAAGTAATTTAATTGAGTAGCTAAATTAATGTGGGGAAAAGGTTGGGGGCACATGATGCTGGTGGACATGCATGTGGACACTTTTCATACGAAGAGTAGGAAATGGCTGCACTGACAAAGATATCATGATGTCATTATGGGCACTGGCACTGTGCCTGTAATGCCAATATCACTTGCCATCCAAGCCACAAATCTAACAGTCTTTTTAAATTGTCAAAGACAAGCCCCATGGCTAGAATGTAATGTTATAAATATGTTACGGGTAGTTGTGCAACGGATCATCATTGATCCGTGATCCGTTCGGATCAATTATTTCGGTTCGGCACACACATGATCCGCGGATTGATTTATGAAAAAAAAAAAAATTGCGCGCATGTTCAGTCCTCACACAGCCGTTACCATTCCTGCTAGTTTCAATAAGCAAACAGTCCTATGGCTCGTTTGTGATTTATTGTCCTCAGCGTACAACATGTAGAACAGTGGGCATGGAAAATAAAAGTAGGCTAGACTTCGGTGACTACTGTAACGATAACTGCTGCCTCTGTCTCTGTCTGTTTCCATATACTCGCGCTGCCCACAAACCTGTCGCCTAGGTTACCACACAGACATAACACGTAGCTGACATAGCGATAGCTAACATAAAGAAAACCCCTAACCTGCAACACGGCGTGGTCATGGCGAGCGGAGGAACAGAAGAGCTTCACGCCCCACGTCATTTACATCCCCTGTTTGGTAGCATTTTGGCTTCCCTGTCAAATTTAATGAAGAAGGAAAGAGGTTGGTGGATAAAACCGTGACGGTGTGTAGGCACTGTGGCACAAGAAAGCCACACAACAGTGGAAACACATCGGGCATTGCCACGCATTTGCAGCGACATCACCCCGGTGTTTCACTGACAGGAGTGAAACCGAAAGCGGCTCAACAACCGCTCATCACCGCGGTGTTTAAGCAGCCCCTTCCTTCACAATCCGACCGGGCTAAAGCGATCAAAAAAGTTGTTTTTCTTTGATTATGTTGAAAAGAAGATACTAATTGTGCACTTTGAGTTGATTTTATATATTTCAATTTAATCATTTAAAAGTGTTAATAAACAAAAAGACAAAACATGTTTATTTGTCTTGTCTATTTTTTATTTATTTTTTTTGCTGATCCGAAAAATGATCCGATCCGTGACTCTGATCCGAGGAACGATCCGAACCGTGAGTTTCTTGATCCGTTGCTCCCCTAGTTACGGGTCTCAAGGATGGGGACCGCGATTCCACAACCTCAGTGAAATATGTTCTCTTTAAGCCATTTCAGTTTCTCTAATCATCACATTTCTTTTCATACACAGTTATATCCAATAACAGTATCAGTAAATACATCACATTTGTTTAATTCAGTAAATTACTGGTAGAAATCACAATCACAGTGTCATGAAAATCCAGCATGTTGGATCAACTCTTTAAAGGTGAACTCCAAGGAATTTGAAGCACAATCCCATTGCTAGAGGTTGTCAAATACTGATAGTAGGACACAGACAGGTGCAAATCTGCGCTCCCTGTGCGGAGATTGCGCTGTTTGCGCAGCCTGTCATGCGAGGCTAATACGTGGTGGCTAAGGGGCAAGTGCTAACCCTTCCACGTAAAACAACAACTTGCACACTGCAGAAACGTCACACCACTTTATAAACCATCTGACAATAAAGTCACAAGCCTTACCATCAAAACCATATGCATGGTTCTCACATTACTGGCATGGGGACGTTACAAACAACTTTATAAACAGCATGTAACTCACCGCTTGTCGGTATGCGCGCGCATGTGAAAGCCCAAAAGAGTCAATGGATGATACTCTTCAATACAAAGCAATTATCTTCTCTAGAAAAACTGCGTTCAAGTATTTAAAACATTACAACAATACATGCCCAGTAATATTGTTCTCTGCTGCTAAAGCTGCGTTGACGTCACTTCAGGGAGCTGGGAGCTTCAAAGTAAGATGAGGGTTGATCTACTACTGTAGACAACAAAGCAAGGCTGCTCAATTTCTCCATTGATAAAATAATTTCACAACTCTACAACATAAAAATTCATAAAAAAAAACATGTAGAATATAGCATATACTTTGATGTCTACAGTAGTAGATCAACCCTCATCTTGAGTCTTCTTCGGTTCTATCTAATCAAATAAGTCCGACTAAGGAGACTGGCAGTAGCACTGAAGCATGAGAGCATTGATCTCCACCTCACATAACACACAACACAAAATATGGTATGTTTATATTGAAACGTTCAGCTTTGTTTTTTAACGCAAAATGTTCAGTTTTGCACACATTTAATGAAATGCAGTTCTTTAAAAAAAATAATAATTCACAGAATGAAATTAAATTAGCTGAAACAAGTGAGTACTGGTATAGAAAATAATAAAGATAAAATAAAAATGTCTCTTTCCCCTTAAATGGGTTGAATTGTCCTTTTTATTCCCTGTTTTCCACTGTTTGTTTCAGTTTACTGTCTTTCAGGATCCTCCAAGGAAAACAGTTCTTTAAGTTCCTTTGTCAGTTGGTTTTTGGAAAAAATGTAAAAAAAATACTGAGATCTCAGAAAAGAAAGTGCAAATAAAATGTGTGACTCCTCAGGACTGGGTCCTGTCCTACCACACTGATGCCCACACTGGTCCCGATGAACCATGAGTCTCCATGCGGCAACAGTGGTGGTGTGGATCACAGTTGAGCGGAGGAATTCGTCCCTCGGAAAAAAAACAGCCGAAATAGTTCCAAAAAGTCTGGGAAAACACTCGTCCGAGTCGCTCCCAGGATCGGTTTCACTTCTACCAGGTAAGTTTCTCTTCACACTCACTCTCTAACGACAGTTTCCACAATATCAGCACTTTTGGCCGCCGAACGGGGACACTTTTCCTGCGGCTGCACGAGGCTTCTCCTTTTCTTTTTTTCTTTCTCTCACCTTCTCTCACACTAGGCCTGCAGATGATGCGTTCAGGTAAGCTCGGAAATTCCACTACTAGACGAGAAACAACTACAATGCAGGAAACTATGATTCATTTGAGGAAACTGGTATTTTTGAGTGTTGCAATTCTAACCAGGGTTACAAGTAGGTAGTGACGCTCAAAATGAATCAGTGACGTGTACACTAAATCCGAGGCCTCGTTTGTCATCAGTCACGTGATTTTTACGGAAACGATACAAGCCTCGAACCAACGCTTCATCTGGCTCGCAAAAATAGCGCCAAGCGATGTGAGGTCTGAGTTTTTCATTGAGAACGATTTTGTGATGTAAATGTATTACTCTTTTGAACGCACATTGTTTTGAGAAGCAAGACGCTTTATTTTTCTAGCCCCAGCCAACTAGCCGGACTACCTTCATGGACGCCAAAACTCAGCTGGAACTCGGCTCACAGGACGCAGCGGGGGGTAAGTCAATGTTCATAAATGATATTGCTAATATGGGATGTCATACAGCTTCATGTCAAAAGAGGCGAACTATCCCTTTAAGGCAATTTTTATGGTTTCTAAGTACATAAAAAGCATTGCATTAACAGATGGCAAAATCAGATTTTTCCTGATGTGACGACCCCCTGGCCCCCACATCTCTAAAATAACTTAAACAAAAAACTTTTGACAAAGGTTTGGTTAAAACAAACATTCACTTCTGTCTGTAAATGACTGAGACTGCATGGAAAAACATGTCGGTCTTGTTTGAATGTTATTTACATACATGGCAAGGCTAAAAAAATAAGTTTCTTTATGGTACCAACTATGCATTTTGTTAAAAATTTCAGGGACACGAAAAGCTCTAGAGCAAACACGATGTTTTGTTGGTATGAAACAGGTTGTGGATGTTTGGTACATCACACAAGGAACCATTTACATGTCAGCTGCTGATGTATTTTAGTTGAGTTAATTAGATGTGTGCATTTGCATGGATATGCACGGATTTGGGTCGAAACATAGGCAGATGAGAAATGGTTTGTTCACTCTCCTTTCATTGCTGCATTGCAACAACCAAAAAAAAAACACCTGACGGAGGTTAAGCAACAAGGCTGCACTTAAATGTTGGTGCTGATGTTATTATTTTTATCATCAACTTATCCCAACCTCTGCAAACCTGCCCATTTCTCAGAATCAGAGGTGCATGACATAACATCAGTTTACACCCATATAAAACTATGCTTAATTCACCACAAGTGAAATCTCCTCAGTCTTAGTGTCATCAGCCTTACAAATGTCATTCTGATGTGAAGTACCATGTGGAATCAGCTGACAACTAACTTACAAAAGACTTGCACATAATGGCTTCAATTCCAGATAATGAGTATAATGTCTTGCCACAAAGTTACATGGGATCCTTGCTTACAGTTGACCCTGCTTTAGCTTCTTTGAGGTTTCAGATGCTTCACATCAAACCCATCAAGTATGAATGTTTTCAATTGGGTACAGAACACTGAGGGAAACATTAACTTCAAACTGACATACACAGTCTGTAAGAGATCTGAGATGGATACACTCAAAAGACATAGATTCCAGGTTGACATGATGCAAGATTGTACAGTCACTGTCGGACGAATATTTTTCCAAAATAGGCTGTAAAGTCAAAAAAGTTCAGAAAAAGGTCATAAAAAGGTGCTGGTTACACAAAAGGAATAAAACAACACCGGGAAACATCCTGACAAGAAATGAGGTAGTGATGTTGGCAACGAGGAGGGATGCACCAGTCCCCTTTGTACACTGCTTAAACCAATACTCACTGCTGATAATAATTTATTAATCATAAAAAGGAATCTGACTGAATATCGAAGCTATATGTTCAACATATTTGGGCTCATTGTTAGAAAATACAGGAGCTTTTATTGTAATTTTTCTCCACTCGTCTTAGTGAAATGCAAAAATTCGAAGTCAGATTTTGTGCATTTTGGACAGATTTCTGATTGCACAATAAAGAATTTAGAAAATTTTTTTTCCGTCATACAGATGGAACCAGATAGGCTTGAAGAATCAAGCTAAATTTGCCATCAATTTAAAAACTTGGCAACCATTTAAAAAAAATGATCATACAAGAGTGAAAATCTGGCTTCAGCTGATGGCACTGTGGTGCATTCCTACTTGGGTGTCGAAACAGGAGAGTGGTCTGCAGATGTTGTCAAATTTCTTGTTCTCCCACCAATGCAACTGAACCAACAACAAAATCATTGTCCAAATACTTGGATTTCAAATTAGATACCAGCAGCTATAAAACAGAAAAAACTAAGTGTCTCTTGTTTACAAAATCACATCAACTGGACAAATGGCATTTTGGAAAAGTAACCTTAAGGCTGCGTTATACTTCTTTTAACTGCCCTTGCGCTTTCTTCTTGCGCGTATGTTAATGGCTCGAGACGTTTATACTTCATTTAGCTTTGTCGGCGCTTGCGTGTGCTGCGTGGCGATTCACCGCCAGGACAGTAGGTGCAGTAGCGGGTTTTTTCAATGACAAGCCTACTCTGATGAAAGGAAATTCACCGCCAGGACCTCTTCGAGTGATTCATGCTTCTTCTTCTTGTAAATAGCCGGTATTTTGTCAGATTTTCAACACCTTGGGGGTCTAAACGACTACTTTCTCGCCTGAAAATGTTTCAAATGTTGCTAAAGTTATATATTTACAGAGTTTATAGCTTAAGCGAAATCAGCTTTTCAGGCTGGCTGATTTCGGCGCGGGCAGGAGTGAAGTGCACTGTGTGTAAACGCTCTGCATACTGTCAGATCGATGAGTATGTCGTTTTCAAGTAGTAGGCTTGCGTCTTTTCTTGCGTGAAGTTTAGAAAATTGAGGTGACACACGCAAGCTCGCAATGGGGGGCTTGCAACCGCGCAAGGGCTTGCGTTTCTTCTTGCGTCTTGCTTTGCGTCTTGCGTTACCGACTATAAACCAGGCTTTACTTGTAAGAAATATCTTGTTCCTTTTCAAACCATTTCCTACTTGTACTGAATATGATAATCAAGAGAACTATACAGAGGTTACAAACGCACCTAGAATAATTAGGCACCTGAGACCCCCACACTCCAGTCAGGAAATGTGTATGAATGTGTTTATGCATGACTGGAATTAGGTATGATTCCTGTGTGTGTGTGTGTGTGTGTGTGTGTGTTAGGACCCTGAGACAGCAGGAGGCTGGAGAGACACAGGTGTTCTGCAATCTCACAGTGTGCACATACTCTTTAAGGCGTATTCCTCTGTGCCACATTGTAGTAGCATCCACACAACCTAGCCTGGGGAGAACTTCCTGTTCCCGTCCTATCATAGCTGATGATAGCTTGTCCAAGTGCTCGCTCACTTGGGAATAGCCTTCTCCAATCCACTTCCATCTGCTTGGTTATGTTAAATCTTGCTTTTCCTCGCTAGAAAAATGAAAGATACTGAAAGAAAAGTACAGCTGCAATGATCTAGAACATGTTCTCAAGACGGTTCTCTACCTCTAAAAATATGCCGTATATGTATAGTGTGTATACACACATATGAAATGATGGATTCAGTCCCTATGAAACTTGCAAGGAAGAGAAAGAAATCCAATGATGAGGTGCATAAAAATGACCCAATGGGATCCTTTCAGAGGGGAAGTCTTACATGTTTATGTGTGGCTGATGCCCGATATGAAGAGGCTATGGGCACAGATATGTGTGTGCTGCTGAGGTAGAGTGGACAAAGCCAGAACTGACAAAGGGGGCAGGAGACAGTCCAGCAGAGATGGCTTTCCCTGGTGCTGATGAACAATGTCTAGAATCCCCATTTTCCAGATGCTCTGAGGTCAAAACAGCCCTCGCAGACTTAGGAGAATGGAAGCCGTTGATTAACCCCATGTCCTGTGGGTCTGAGTCTCCAGTGGGCTGGTGCCCTGTGACTTCTGTCTCCCCGTTGCGATCAGCCAACAGTGTTCTCAAGGGAAGACTCGAGGGACTTTCAGCCAGTGAAAGTTTTTCTGGGGGTTCCTCCTCTCCTGGGGAACTTGGCTGACCTAAAGGGGAATATGTGTCCTCTGATAATGAGGGTCCCCTGGTGGTGTTGGAATCACTCTCACTGCCCTCTTCCTCATTCTCCCCGCCGACGTCTGACAGCTCAGAGTGAACAATGACTTCGGCCTCAACCTGGTTACTGCACAAAGATGTGCACAGACGGCCGTCTAGTTCCTGCAACAAACAATATCTCCGTCATGTGAGTATTTTAGAAAAACGTGTAACTGTAAGAGCAATAATCTATGTTTTGGACAAATCCTTGGATAAGTTGCAAGCGTCAGGAACTGATATTATTGTTATTATTATTATTATTATCATCATCATTTCTTTCTGTAAGCCTGTAAGTGTTACCATAGCCAGCTCATTAGCTTATGACCTGCTACTGTAAACGACCACATGATTAATTAACTAGATCATACTAACTTCCACATTATTACTATTAAGAGTAATTATCTGTCTTTCAACACAAGAGCAATGTTTCAATTGAGTATACTCAGTTTAGCCTTTGACAAAAGACTATGCAACAATATTATGAAGCCCTGCGGTGTGTATTCAATACCACATTCATCGGCTTATCATAATACACATTAAAAAGTAAATTCTTGGCACTAATGTTAGCTTAATTGGCTAGCTTGCTCAAACAAATAAATCTGCCAATGACAGTTGCCATTTCAGGAGGCAGAATGGATGGCCAGCCATCAGAAGCTGCTTTTCTTTGCCTCTTTCTGAAATCAGCAACTCGTACTTTAAAAGTGACAATTAAATTCAATGGTGAATCAACAAATGTAGTTCCAAATGGTAGGTGTAAGATAAGAGGCAGTGATTGCAGGGAGCAGGGTTTAAATTATTATAGAATATTATAAAAAAACTGAAAAGAGAAAAAATAAAAGGTGAATTAGGCATGCTTCTATTAATTGGGTCGGTGCCAGTAACCTAGCTCATTCAGTGTCTTCATATGTCAGTATACACTACATTAGACACAGGGAATACACAGGCTCTGAGAAACAAGGAACAAAGCCACTAATATAGAAGAAGAAGCTTCCTGTCAGGGACTGTTTGATACCCAAAAGAGATAGTATAATTCAGCTTGTTTTGTTCATTTATTTACCATGCCAGTAGCAGTAATAAGCATGTTGAGTGCTCCATTAATCAGTGTTGGAGAGTCTTCTGCCATGGTGTCTCTGTATCTTGTGATTCTGTTGACCCAGTTATGGCTCACAGAGCCATTCCAAGCAGTCTGTAAGATAAGCAACATAGCAGAAGCATCTAAATGAGAATTATTATCCCTCTAACACATGGAAAAAAAAATAATACAAGGAAAATATCGCTGGCCCATCTGGAAATGAGAACCCCCCCTTGCAGGTTTTGACCTTGGGTTCAGGTGCTGGGGCATCTTCCCCATCTCCCAGATTAGCACTTGCCATCAGACTCTGTTCCTCTGGGGCTTCTGCTGGCAGCTGACCAGACTCTTGGCTGCCGGAGGGCATCAACATTTCCAGCTCATAGCTATCACTGCAGTCTGGCACATTGACTGGATCGGGACAGCCATCTTTCCTGTACTGAGGCGTCAGAGCTGTGGAGTTCAGACCTCCAGATATCTCCCTATTAGATAGAAAGTTGTTTTTATAAGAACTGGAACCAAGATATATAATGTGAATACTGTGTGAGTACTGACAGTCCAGCACTTAACATACCTAGATTTGCTGTTACGAAAGCTGAAACACATGCATAGGAGGATGCATATAAGTCCCAAACACACCCCAACTATGATGCCTGTTACTGCATGGATATCCAGCTCTGTGAAAATAATCAGAAAACATAGAAGAACAGAGGAAAAATATTGGATAAGGACTTTACCAAAATCAGAAATGTCGGCTTAAGTGATATACATCCTATACTGATTTTCTTATTTCATATTTGGCTCACTAATTGGGACACATTAGCACACCTCATACAATACTTTAAATTTTGAGAAATTGGCAAAGGTCCTATCCAAAACAACTACTAGGATGTGTTGATCTCTTTGTGTAAGATAAGTTTACAGTATCAACAAGATACAGGGCTGCATTGAAACAGAGAGAGCAAACCTTAATTGGTATTCATTGATACTGGGTGTCTTTGGCAGTGGCGTTTAGGAGAGGAGAGGAAACAGATGGCAGGAACTCTCACCCACCTACCCACAACTGTGCCATTCACACTTCTTACTGGCAACACTATCACAGCACATTTGGAAAAAGAAATAAACTGTTACGCTGTCTTTTTTTTTTTTACTTAAAAAAAAATTTAACAAAAAATGCTGCATTCACTTTTTTCTTGCACTTGGAAAGAAAAAAATACAAAGTATAAGTATTATTTTGCTACTGGTAGGTATGTACACAATATAATAAGAGGAGTGCTATATTAAAAGACAAAATGAGCATTTAATAGCTACCGGTGAAACTAAAATAGTAAACAACTGAATTAAAAAGTGTGTGAAGAGATTGAAAACTCAAAGTGACTCAAAGTGACATGGGCGTAAAGAAGGTGCTTTGCACATTCTGCTATGTTACTGATAAGGTCACCTCTTTTATAACCACACTTTAATATTACCCCTCAAGATGCAGAACTACAGTCCTGACTGATGGCAGAAAAAAAAAGATGCATACAAATTGCAACCAAGGGTGATTACTTTTGATGTGAGAATATGAACAGAAGTTTCACATCAAGAGAGTAAAATCTATAATTTAACATGTTTTACACATACACATTTCTCTCTATATATAGGAGCTAAAATGATATATATACCTAATATATCATTTTAGCTCCTATTTGAACAGCTTTGCCTAATAAATGCAAAATTTCACTGTAACAGTTCATTGAAAACCTTCTATTAGTGCTGCTTTCAGTGTCACAATTTCACTTTTTTCCTTATTTCTACTGTTACTTTGGACATACCATATTTGGGAAGAGGGGTTTGAATATCCTTTATAGCTGAATAAGGGCCTGGCCCCATCTCAGTAGAAGCGCCCAACTTAAAAAAGTAACGCGTGCCACCGCACAAACCGTAGATCTCCACGCTGGTAATGCTCCCTGAGAAAGACGGAAGGAATGATACAGCTTTTCAGAAGCACCAAAAATTGTATTCACCTCAAATATCCTAAATATCAAGAAGTCAAAGCTAAATACATGGATGGGATATTGGTCAACATGTTGACTTGTACTCACCATCCTGAGAGAGGTTTTTCCATACATGCTCATGTGTGCTGAGGTTGTCACTGTACAAAATCCTGTAGCTGATGACGATACCATTCGGCTCCAGTGGAGGGCGCCAGCTCACCAGCACAGAGGAGGAGTCCAGAGCACTCAGTTGCAGTTCCTCCGGAGGTGTGGTGGGCCCTGAAGGGCGGATTATAGTTCTGCGTCTATCGTCTTGACGTGTTGCTTTGGTCTGGTCGCGAACCACTTTTCATGTTATGGTTCTGCAACCTCGGTCTGGAATTTCTCAGGACGCACAGCAGTTTCCCCTCGTGAGAATTTCGGTGGGAGGTGACGAGAACTTCGGCGGCACCAGCGGAAGTGTTTATCTTAAAAAAAAAAAAAAAAAAAAAAAGTGTATGCAAGATATGGATCTGAAGTTGCTCGACATCGAAGAAGAACAGCTTCTTTTATTGGAGTTGGCGAAAATGCAAAGGAGGAAGCCACACAGACAACCGGAAAGGCACACCGAGGACCAATCACAGCCGCTTTTGTCTGCGCACTTCTGTTGGTGGTCTGCGTGCGTCTGTCGCGTAGTCAGGATTTTTCTGAGGTGCATGACAACGCGCGCAGAGCCTCTGCGTGGGGGAGTGGTCAAGATTTTGACGCTTGCAGAGGCTCTGCGTCCGAGCGTCAGAGGCTTTGCGTCTGAAGCATAAATCAGCCTTTAGGGAGAGAGGGACTGGGTGAGTAATTAGAGCCCAGAAATTAGGCGTTACAGCTGTATTGTCTTGGTGGGGGATTTGACATGCTGTCTCACACCCATCTGTGTCCTGATAGCCCTGCCACCTGGGTCCAGGAGAGGAGGTAGAACTGGGACAAAGGGGGAATGGGCATGGGCTCAGGTGATGACATAAGGGGATGGAGTGAGCTGCAGTAATAATGCCATTTAAAGGCTTCAACCTCGCTGCTACACCTGGGTACTTTATTAGAGCTAGTTATCAGCAATTGGTGCAAACCACTAATAAGTACACATAAGTAAATTATCATTGGCATAAAGTCCAGATTCTCATGACTTTAGCAAGTACAAAATCTTAACTGTGCAACTAGCTGGTTCATAAGATTTTAATAAAAAAAAGCACCCCTGCATAATCTGCCTGTCTATACAGCTGATCAGAGTTGTAGAATCATTGATGTGCACTAACAAGATTAAATAAATGTGCAACATCTTGAATTGCTCAGAGAAAACATTCAATGCCTGTACCCTCATCTTTTAAATACATTATTTGCTGCTATACCGCCCCCTCCCCCCAACTATAATTTCACTTTTCTTTTTTTTGGAACAGTAACTGCTTCTGAGCCCTATTCTTTATGTGAGGGGCTCAAAAGAACTGCATAGGTTGTGAAAAAGAGTGTTTTCATTTATCAACTTCAAGTGAGTGAAAAAAAGACTTGAAGCTCACATTCCAAGAGAGTTCTCTAATAAATTTGGGTAAGAAATTTTACTGGTGGATACTCACGGTCAGAGAGAGTGGACTGTTCCACAGTGCCACCGAAGGGTCCAGCCACATCCACTCCATTAGACTGCACTGCCAGCTCATATTGGGTGAAAGGTTTCAGTCCCCCAAGCAGGATCTCCTGAGCAGAACTGCAGCACATGAACAAATCAGAGTTCTGTGTGAGATGTATATGTTTGTTATTCTCTGCACTCACATATATTGGTTATTGTTGTCGGTTTTGAAAAATGCATTGATTTGTATGGTATTGCACAGAATACCAAAAAAACAAAAGCAAAAAAAACCAAACATTTGACGTGGGTAGATACTAGTTGGCTGAGAGCAGGCAGAAAACAGAGAATGAAAAGAGGACTACAATATTACCACTAAAGAATCTCCTTTCATCAGAGTTCAGATTTACAGAAGAAAGCTTTTAAACAGGCTTTGTGATGAAAACACTCACTCAAAAGGTGTCATAGTTCTGCAACTCTCTCTCCCAACTGGTAACTTTCCACTCATTATCACCGGTCATTTCCACTCTATCAGGCTCACCTGCTGCCACTTAACGAGCATTACTCTGCTGCCTCCATGCCATCACTGACTCCGCTGCCTATTGTCTTTAATTGACCCTTGTTAACAATCTGTGGCTATCATTGGCTGGCTCTTGTCACCTGCTGCCTTTCTCTGTCCATATAAACCTCAGTTCCCCAGTGCCTCTCTGTCAGATCGTCTGCAAGTAACACTGTTTGCTGGCTACTTCTCATCTGGCTCCGAACCTGAACCCGTGTCTGAACCTTTGACCTCGACTCATCTACCGTCCCGGAAAACCTGACCTGTCTTCTGTCTGAAACCCACCCTGATCTCCAGCCACGGTAATTCTGACCTTCCTTCTGCCTTGCGACTAAGAATTTGGATTTACCTGAACTGTGCTGCTGCCCTGCCTGATCTTTCCTGTTGTGTGTGTGTTCCCCCACAGGACCCAGAGGCCTCGGACCCTCCACCACTGGCGCCACAGGACTCTTCTCAGCCACTGGGGAACGCACACACACAGGCCCCGGATTCAACCTCCCAACTTCCTCTCCCCCGGAACCCTAAAATAAACTGTGATAAGTGACGCATCTGGGTCTCTCGTCTGTCTTTCTGACAGTACGATCTGACCAGCATGGACCCAGCTCACGAGTCTTCCGACATGGACCTCACACCCGTCATGGCCTCTGCACCCGAACCAACTGCTCTTGACCGTCTGCAGCACACAGAGGGAGCGGTGGCTCGGATGACCGCAACATAGCTTCTCTGATCCAACTGGGCCATCAGCAACAACAGCAGTTCATGCAACACCAGCAGATAATTCAACAGCAGCAACAACAACTTGCCCAAGTGCTTCAGCTACTCACCAACCCGACCCTCCCATCTGCTCCGTCTCAGCCTGTGTCTGCTCCATCTGCACAAACCCTTCGCTCAGGACCAACGCCCCCTCCTGACCCCAACATTCCAAATCAAGTGGCACCGTCTTCAGTCTCCATAGTCCCTGAGCCCAAGGTGGGAAATCCGGAGCGTTTCAACGGTGACCATACCCAAGTCTGGCCGTTTCTGTCGAGCTGCAGAATCCAGTTTGCACTTCAGCCCAGGACATTTGCTACAGAGGCGGCCAAGGTAGGACATGTCATCACCCACTTGACTGGTCGGGCTCGGCTGTGGGAACTGCAGAATTCGACCGCCAGACCCCAGCCTGCACTTCATTCAACGCGTTCGCTGAGGAGATGGAGAAAGTTTTTGACCTGGGGTCTTCGTCGGCTGACGCGTCCCAAGAACTGATGAGTATTCGCCAGGGGAACCAGACCGTGGCGGATTACTCCATTGACTTCCGCACCCTGGCGAGACGCAGCACATGGAACATGGACGCACAGACGGATGCTTTCCTCCACAGCCTTGCGGGCTACCTCAAGGATGAGCTGGTCTCCCGCGAACCACCCAAGACACTTGATGAAGCCGGCGCCGTGAGAGGGGACAACCAAGACAACCAACCACCAGCACTCGGCACGACGCCACTTCCTTGTCTCTGCTGGCCAACCCCCAGAACCAGCCTGACCAGACCAAACCCATGGAGATTGGCCGCGCCTCCATCTCCCCAGAAGAGCGGCAACGTCGCTTCACTGCCCAGCTGTGCCTCTACTGCGGGGCCGACGGTCACAGAGTCAGCAACTGTCCAGCAAAAGCCAGAGCTCACCGGTCATAGGGGAGATCCGGCTGAGCTCGACAAACATCAAGTCTCCCTCCACCCGTAAACCCATGCTCCAGGTCTGTTTCCTGCTTCCTTACTCCAGACACACCCTGGCTGCATTAGTGGATTCTGGGGCTGAAGCTAATATCATGGATGTGGAACTTGCACGTCAGCTGGGGTTGGGCCGCCAGCCTCTGTCACCACCTGTTCCTGTCCGGGCGCTTGATGGCCATCAACTCGGCACGGTGACCCACATCACATCCTCCGTTACCATGGAACTCTCAGGAAACCACCAGGAGACCATCAGCTTTCACCTCCTCAGTTCACCGGCACAGCCCATCATCCTGGGGTACCCTTGGCTCAGCCGTCACAACCCTCAACTCGACTGGAGATCTGGCACAATACGAGAGTGGGGAGGAGACTGCCACCAGACCTGCTTAAAGCGAGCCATGCTACCCGTCAACTCAAAAAACACCTGTCCTGCCCCTGATACAGCCGGCATCCCCACCTGTTACCATCATCTCAAGGAGGTTTTCAGCAAGTCCAAAGCCACATCTCTGCCTCCCCACCGGCCTTATAACTGCGCTATCGACCTCCTACCTGGAACGGCACCACCAAAGGGCCGCCTCTACCAGGGTTATTATAGTTTTGAAATTTTCATTAGTTTTTATTTTTATTTAGTCTTTCAGTTTGGTTTTGATTTCAGTTTAGTTTTAGTTAGTTTTATGAGTGCTTAAATAGTTTTAGTTGTATTTTTATTTTGAGGAATTGACTAGTTTTAGTTTAGTTTTTATTTAGTTTTAGTCTTAGTTTCAGTTTTTCAGGTATTTTGAGGAAAGCCTTAATTAATAGAAGCTGAAAAAGGTAGGATGAAGGAATGCATGACATCAAAATATGGATTACAAAAAAACCCTTTATTTTTTAAAGGTCCATGACCCATTTACATTGCTTAAATCAAAAGCAAAACTCAAAAGATACTTTGACACTCCTTGAAAAGATTAAAAGACAAAATTAAAATTCCATAAATTCCAATTTTTGGAAAATAAGGCCACAGTGTTAAATGATGAGAGCAGAGGGGAGGAAGACAATCATCTGGAGATGAAGCTGCAGGACTAACACTATTAATTAAAGATTAAACATCTCAATTAGTGCTGTTGTACACAGTGTACATAGTTCTTATTCCATACAAGAAAAGAGACATTTATTACCATATTATGGTGTGTAGAATATATAAGTCTCAGTAATAATAGTAGATGGGACAAAGTGACGACAAAGTGTTGCTATTTACATGTATTTATGGGGAAATGGTCTAAGCAGACTTAAGGTTATGGAGTGAGAACACATTAATTTGACTTGGTTAGGAGGTTGGGTTGGACAGGTGCCTAAACAAACATACACACACAGGCACAGGTACTATTGCCACCACATATCTTTAGTTAAGTAACTTGTTGTTAATCTTGAGGAAAACACGTTGCTCAAGAGAAGTTGTAGCCCGATTTCTCAGACCAGATATAGAAAATGCGCTCCACCGTCAGCGTGTTACCGTCACGCTTCATCACCACACATTTACTTTTGTCTACTACGGGGTCATACTCAAAGTATTCCCATATGGGACTGTGCCCGTTTCTACCTGCCATTTCCATAAAATCTATGTCTTCCATCTGCTATCGTCAATGTTGGTTTGCACATCAAAGGATCTTCTTCGTCATCCTTGGAGTTTTATGGGAACCGTCATCGGCATTGCTGCCACCTTCTGGAACAGGGACGAAGTTGCGCAAATTGAAGGGGAAAACGAAACGAGAACGAACACGAAGCTGGTTTTACCTGCAATTCTATTTAGTTTTAGTTCGTGTTGCCTTGTTCATTGTAGTTTTTATTTAGTTCTCGTTTTTTTTTAAACTGTCGTTTTTATTTTTATTTCAGTTAACGAAATTGTTTTTTCACTGCTAGTTTCAGTTTTAGTCTTAGTTTTCGTTAACTATAATAACCCTGGCCTCTACTCGCTCTCTGCTCCTGAAAGGCAGGCCATGGTGGACTATATCAATGACTCCCTGGCAGCTGGAATTATTCGGCCATCGTCTTCTCCTGCCGGAGCTGGTTTCTTCTTCGTGGGGAAAAAAGATGGCTCCCTCCGCCCTTGTATTGACTATAGAGGCCTAAACGACATCACTGTGAAGAACCGCTACCCTCTGCCACTGATGTCATCCGCCTTTGAATGGGGGCCACCATTTTCACCAAGCTCGACCTCAGAAATGCATATCACCTGGTCTGGATAAGAGAGGGGGATGAGTGGAAGACTGCATTCAACACACCCACCGGTCATTACGAATATCGGGTCATGCCCTTCGGACTCACCAATGCTCCTGCTGTTTTCCAGACCATGGTTAATGACATCCTCCGTGACATGTTGAACAGGTTCGTTTTTGTTTACTTGGATGATATTTTAATATTCTCCAAGAACCAATCAGAACACATTATTCACGTGCAGTCAGTACTTTGCCGTCTTCTCAAAAATTCACTCTGTCAAGGCAGAGAAGTGTGACTTTCATGTCAGCTCTGTGTCCTTCCTAGGGTACGTTGTGGCAGAGGGTAGTATACAGATGGACCCAGCCAAGGTTGCAGCAATGACGTCTTGGCCAGCCCCAGAGAGCCGTAAGAAGTTGCAACAGTTCCTAGGCTTTGCCAACTTCTACAGGAGATTCATCCGGGCATTCAGTGCAGTGGCAGCTCCACTCACCTCACTGACCAGTACCAAACAGCCATTCAAATGGACTCTGGCTGCTGACAAAGCCTTTGATACGCTGAAGGCGCGGTTCACCTCAGCTCCCATCCTCCGGTTGCCAGACGAGGACCTGCAGTTCTTGGTGGAAGTAGATGCTTCGGATGTTGGTGTCGGAGCGGTGCTGTCCCAGTGATCACCAGAAGACGATAAGATGCACCCGTGTGCTTTCTTCTCTCGGAGGCTGACTGCATCCGAGCAGAACTACGACATTGGCAATCGAGAGTTATTTGCCGTCAAACTTGCCCTAGAGGAGTGGCGTCACTGGCTGGAGGGGTGCAAGACTCCATTCCTGGTCTGGACTGACCACAAGAACCTGGACCAGCATCTCAACAGTAACAGGGAGGGACGGGGGGCTGGCAGCCATGGGAGAGTAAGCCACCACAAAGAATGTGTAGGCACTATGAGGGAGAAGCTCTTTGACAAGATACTCTGTGGTGTCGCTGTTCATCGCAAATTGATACTCCACATTATCAAAGCCTGGAAAGGATGAAAATATTTCGATAAAATACCTTTTAAAAATGAGGACCGGTGCAAAAGATTGGCCCCACACCCTTATTAAAGAGACCAAGCAGAAGTGCGCTGGAAGTGCACAGAGTAGCCAATGATTTGGTCCGAGTTGTTCTCAGATTTCATCCAGGTGAGTAGGGCAGTCGTGCTGGAATAGGGTGTAGCAGAAAGGTCAAAATGACCGTCAGCTTGGCAGTGGCACAGGCTGTACCAAGCCCATTGTCGGCTATGCACTGGTAGTAGCCCCCATCCTCCAGAGCCAGCTGGTTCATGATCAAGACTCCTGGGCTTTGAGTCTTCACCCGTCTGAATGACTTCATGGGCTGACCATTCTTTAGCCAGTGCAGCACTGGTGGAGGTTCCCCAGAGCTGTTACAAAGAAACCTGGCTGTGTTTCCCCGGGATAGGGACACTGTCTCTGGGGGATGAATAATCACTGGAGGGGCTATTAGGAGTGAGGAGCAAAACTTACATAAATTGGAGTGAGAGGTTGATGAGCTGGTGTGAGATGAGCTGTAGATTACTGAATCAATTGCAGTTGAATGAGATCTCTGCAAAATGCTGGAAATTTTACAAAGCTTAAATTCAGTCAAGGTTGAATGATTTTTTTTTTTTGCTATTTTATGTGATATTCTACATAATAATGATAACAATAATGATTGTGAATGCAAATGAATACATGTGTAGTGCTATCACACACATAACAACCTCTAGTGCATTGTGCAACCAGCTGTTGGTTTTTCTTATGTCTTTATTACTTTTGCTTAGTCGTAACTCACACAGTTTGATGCCATTTAAGCCCAATCTTTTCATCTTTGCTTAGGTAATTGGGCTGCTTTTTTTCCTACTCTGCCCTCTATCCTCACAACAGTATGTTTCCTTGTGAAAGGGTTTTAATTCAGTTCGATAAATGAATAGACTGAATGAATGAATATATATATAATCTGGAGTGAAAATGTACCATGAAATCATCATTCTTGGGTTAGATGGATGCCATTAGACACATATGAAAAAAAAAACAGCGGGAGTTAAGCATATCAGATATTTCAAGTAGCTGACATATCATCTGGGAATAAAACACTTGATATTCACACACATCTGCACCAGAAACCTTGCCATGCTTGTCAATCATCTAACTGGGCTGAGGTCGACAGCAGTAAGCACCACAATAAAACAAAGTCTCACAATACTGCGCTGTCCAGAAGAGCATTAATTGATCCAACTTAATCTTGATTTCCTAAATAAGAGAGATGACAAAACACACGTGATTTTGTGAATAATGATGCAAAAATGATGGAGCTAATACCAAAACTACCTCTGTTATATCTGAATATCTGAAGCTGAATGCTCATAATTTATAACGTACACAATCAGTCATAACATTAAAACTACTGACAGGTAAAGTAACACCGTTCATCTTGATACAATGCAATGATCTGCTGGGAAAATATGCGTATTGGCATTCACATTAATGTTTTTTCACACTTATCTAAACATTTTTGCAAGACCACTCACCCAGACAAAAAACTGCTAAGAATGGGCTCCAAGCAAATGACCCAAGAGTCTGAAATGTTCATCAGGATTTTTTCTTTTTTTCTTTCATGGCCCTATTTCAACCGAGCTATAGTTGTCGGACAGATGGCCTCAAATCTGACTCTTGAATGCTGTGATATACAGAGAAGGTGCAAGGTGCCCAGGTCCTCGGGCTGCAAAACAACCCAAATCATCAGATGACGTCTATGAAGCACAGGCTGCAGTTGAATAAAGCCTTCATATTAATAAGAAGTCTGTCAGTTTCTTTTTGGATTCACATAGTGGCTGGGTATCAACAACATTCAGGGACTTTGTTGCCTCACCTTAAATTCCAATATAGCTTATAATAATCAAACTAAAATAAACTTGCAGTTCCAAGAAGGACCACTAGGGGGTAGTGTTGTCATTCCCCTCAAAGCGCATAAATTCGGTGCCACTCCCATAACGAGACAACAGCCTTAGTGCTGTTGTGACCTCATACCTAGTTTGGCTACAGATGTGTCCTTCTGTATAGATCACTGTGTTCCCACAATGTAATATAATGTCTGCATGAAAGGAAAGTGAGACAAAAAAAAAGGTCAGAAATACTTTTATATCACAAAATACCAGATAATTACAGTGGACTCTGTGTGTGTATGTAGCTGCATATACGTCGATCAATTTATCTTCGAAGAATACTTAAGTCCAGCGGAGCTGTATGGAAAGTAAAAGGTGATGGAAAGGAAGGTGATGGAGATAACGGGGAGATGAGGGCATGTGAGTTAAGATGGACGCAACGAGGTGACATCAGATGGAAGAATCCCCTGAGGAGTTCGATAAAAGCTTCCGCTGAGCTATGGAGTAGTCCCTCTCCCTATCTTTAGCCACTCATCGCTGTTGATCAGAGGGTGAGGCTTCCCTGCAGACATTCGAAGGCGGTTAAACATGTACAAACCCAAACACGAAGACTTGGTTTTCATGCACAAACATAGCTATGGAATCACATTTTTGCCACTGAAGAACAAAAGCAAAATCTAAAACCAAGTCACAATTTTGACATACCATCTCAAAATTCAAATTTAGTATCTCAGAATTCTGACTTAAAATTTAAAGCCTCTCTCATCCTACATGCGAAATAGGAGGACAGAACCACATGTATGTGTGACTTATAACAACCTGCTGTGTGGTGGGACATTGGATTTTGAGTTAGATACTAAGTCAGATTAGTAACATTATTATTAGAGATTTTTCTTACTTTTCTAAGTTGGAAAAATTTTATCTGGAAATTTTGAGATTCTAAGTACCAACGTGTCTTTTCCAATCACATTGGAAGAAATTTGTTTCCAATATGTACAGACAAATCCAAACAAATGTAGAAAAATGACAACATGCATTCTCATACTTCTCCTACCTGTCAGTGTACCTGTCTAAATATGTAATGTGTTTTGTTCAGTGGTGGAATGTAACGGAGTATTTTTACTTCGTTACTGTACTTAAGTAAATTTTTCCGTATTTGTACTTTACTTAAGTAAAAATAATAATGCATACTTTCGACTTTTACTCCATTACATTTCGCAGCTATTATCTATACTTTCTACTCCACTACATTTCTACAATATGTGTTGTTACTCGTTACATTTTATAAATGCAGTTTCGCCATAACGTTGCCTACACAAAAATATGTTTAAACCAATCAGATGGCTCTGTCAGCTTCAATGTTGCTTATAGTTTTTACTAACAGTGACTTCTGTAGAGGCTTAAGTATTACCAGTAGCTATACCTGCATTCTTCATCAAAATGGCCTAGACATTGAAAGACAACCAATAGCGCGAGTACTTTTACTTTTAATACTTAAAGTAAATTTAAAAGTCAGTACTTATGACTTTTACTTAAGTAGGATTTTTGATGCAGTACCTCTACTTTTACTTAAGTATATATTTTGCTGGGTATTTATACTTTTACTTAAGTACTACACTTCAGTACTTCCTCCACCACTGGTTTTGTTAGTGTTAATATTGTGTCTTTGTCCTTCAGCAACGTCGTGGTCGCTAGGCTACTTCCCCATCCCTCATATTTCATCAGACAGGCGAGGGAAATGCAATGGGTCAGGTGAGAGCTGCACTAATGGGGGAGAGCTTGCTGCTTGTCCTCCTTCTGCAGCTACTACGAGTTCAACATCCAGTCCCAGCTCAGCAGGGCTTAATGCTGAACTGTAGCCGCACTCTGACAATTCAAAGCATGCTAACGAAAACGTTCTAATTAGCATTTTTCTGATTAAAATAATCTGGTATCAGTTTGCTACAGTTAGCAAGAGAAAAATCGGTTCTTATAAGAGCCCAACGCCTAGTGTATTTGTGGCACCCCTGAGAGGGAGTGGCCACATTATTATTTCTTATAAAACATAAAACGGGTAAAACGTGTTTATGGGACATTTTTCATTCATTTATGTATTTATTTTAATTTTATTTAAAGTTAGAGAACCATACGAAATGGGTCATTTGATTTTGGGAAAGCAGTGGGGCGGAACGGTGTGGTCGCTCCAGGTGTTCAGGGGTACGGTAAGGAGCCCCACCTTCCGCCGCGCCTCAGACACATTCTGGAGGAAAACAGAGACGCATCGTGTCTTCATTACTCCGCTCTTCACCTGCTTTTACAGGTCGGTAAACAGTGTGTGAACCATAAAATGTTTTTGGTGTTATCGCCTTTTATCCATGCCAATATAAATAAGAGAGTTTAAGGCGATTTGCCCGAGTTATTTATGGGTAAAACGTGCTAGAAACGGGAGGAATTTCCTGCACGGCCGCCATTACGGGCCAAGATCGTTCAAGGTTAAGCGCTTGTTATTGAAAGTTTGTGTGCTTTATACACTTGAAACACGGGTTAATTTTGTATCTTTCCTGTTAAAATGTATTTTATGTGTTTAAATGTGAGATGTGAACGATTATAGTTATACTAAAAAAGTGACTGAGTTTATTAGCTAGTGTAGCACAAGCATTTCTGTATAGCTAACAGATGCACTTAAAGGGGAACTCCGGGGCATTTGAAGCGCGTTTCCATTGCTAGAGGTTGTCAAATACTGACAGTAGGACACAGACTGGTGCAAATCTGCGCTCCCTGTGTGGAGATCGCGCTGTTCGCACACCCTGTCATGCGAGGCTAATATGTGGTGGCTAAGGGGCAACTGCTAACCCTTCCACGTAAAACAACAACTTGCACACTGCAGAAACGTCACACCACTTTATAAACCATCCGACAATAAAGTCACAAGCCTTACCATCAAAACCAAATGCATGGTTCTCACATTACTGGCATGGGGACGTTACAAAACAACTTTATAAACTTCATGTCACTTACCGGTTGTTGGTATGCTCGCGCATGTGAAGCCCAAAAGAGTCAATGGACGATAATCCCATATACAAAACAATTATCTTCTCTAGAAAAACTGCGTTCAAGTATTTAAAACATTACAATAATATTACTGGGCATGTATTGTTGTAATGTTTTAAATACTTGAACGCAGTTTTTCTAGAGAAGATAATTGCTTTGTATTGAAGAGTATCATCCATTGACTCTTTTGGGCTTTCACATGCGCGCGCATACCGACAAGAGGTAAGTGACATGCTGTTTATAAAGTTGTTTTGTAACGTCCCCATGCCAGTAATGTGAGAACCATGCATTTGGTTTTGATGGTAAGGCTTGTGACTTTATTGTCGGATGGTTTATAAAGTGGTGTGACGTTTCTGCTGTGTGCAAGTTGTTGTTTTAGGTGGAAGGTTTAGCACTTGCCCCTTAGCCACCACGTATTAGCCTAGCATGACAGGCTGAGCGAACAGCGCTATCTCCACACAGGGAGCGCAGATTTGCACCTGTCTGTGTCCTACTGTCAGTATTTGACAACCTCTAGCAATGGAAATGCGCTTCAAATGCCCCGGAGTTCCCCTTTAAAGAGTTGATCCAACATGCTGGATTTTCATGACACTGTGATAGTGATTTCTACCAGTAATTTACTGAATTAAACAAATGTGATGTATTTACTGATACTGTTATTGGATATAACTGTGTATGAAAAGAAATGTGATGATTAGAGAAACTGAAATGGCTTAAAGAGAACATATTTCACTGAGGTTGTGGAATCGCGGTCCCCATCCTTGGGACCCGTAACATATTTATAACATTACATTCTAACCATGGGGCTTGTCTTTGACAATTTAAAAAGACTGTTATATTTGTGGCTTGGATGGCAAGTGATATTGGCATTACAGGCACAGTGCCAGTGCCCATAATGACATCATGATATCTTTGTCAGTGCAGCCATTTCCTACTCTTCGTATGAAAAGTGTCCACATGCATGTCCACCAGCATCATGTGCCCCCAACCTTTTCCCCACATTAATTTAGCTACTCAATTAAATTACTTCAAGAACTACCACTACTTACAGATAAGACACTTCTACAATGTCAGCCCTACTGGGGGTTATAACCTGCTAAATAGTGTCAAACGAAAGAGAATGAAAGGAGATGAGGTGGGAGATAAAGAATGCAGTCGGAGAGGAAGGGATTTGAGTTGAGGATGAATGTGGAGGAAGTCATCTGCTATATTTGGCCCACATATTTCTGGAATTATATTCAATCCTGCATGCTTTGCAGTAAGCTTTCATATATTATATAAAATAGCTGTAAAAGGTGAGCTCACATGGGCACAATTGTCAGAGAAAACCAGGAAGCTGTTAGTAATGGCTGCCTGTGCCTCTTATGGGCCAACAGTGAGTTTTATTGTGGGCCAAGGATGGCCATTGGGCCATGTATGTGGATTACAGCGTGGAGGACGCCAGGCGGAGAGGGCTTGCAAAGAATAATAAAAGTTGGACATGTTTTGTTTTTTTTACTCACACTTGCATTACATTCATCCCTGATCTGATATCAAAGATGCATAAATTCAAATCTGTGCATATATGCATATATATTTTTATATTACAAAAGCTCTGATTAAAAATACCACACCGATTCTTTAAACGTCCCAAAGTCCCTGTGTATGCCTGTTAGTATTACTAAATTTGGTGTTTTTACTGGCATGCAATCCATCAGCTACAGTGATGGCAAAGCTTAAATGGATAATCCACTCTTAAGTAGTTTACAAGGTAGACTTCTTTCTCTGTATAACTGCATAAGGGCACAAGAAACAAAAACAATCTGACGGATAACAAAAGTAAAGGCATAAAGCCACTCATTCAACATAAATTAATTAAATATAAATAATCAAATATATTGGTATGTTCAGTTTCTTGGGTATGTAGAGTATGCATACAGAGCCACAACTCCAGTATGCAGATTAAGCCACTACATGTAAAATGTACGAGGTACCCAAACTGTTTCATAACAATGTGATCTCTTTTATCATACTGATAAAAATGTGTATGTTTCTGCAATGTCTAGGTGCTGTTGATTTTAAAAATGACCGAAACAGTGCCCCTTTGTGTGGTACAAGGCTGGAAGCTGACTATGGTAGTGGGCGGTAGTGCAGCCTGGATAGTTAACCATTGCACAAGGCTTATTTCCACATCAGTGAATGGTACAGGCTGAATCTCAGTGGGCTGTGTGACCCACTTTTACCGTTCTCCAAGTATGTGTAAGCATTGTGCTCTGCACATCCACATAGCACTGCAACGTTAAATAGACTCACTCACAAATCAGTGCCAGCTTTGAAGGCCGAAAGGATGGCAGCGAGGAAAGCCCACCATTAACGCCATATCCGAAAGAGCGTCGTCATTAATTAATTTGCTTAACATCTTACTCTGTCTGTCGCTGTAGCTCAACCATCAAAGTCCTTGTGAAGAGAGTTTGTTAGATGAGGCCAACATCAAGGCTGAAGTTGGACTAAAACCAAGTCTGCCAAGGACAGAAAATAAAGCAGCATCAAGAGAGCAGGGGCTGCTGAAAAAGAAAGCACAACAAATAAAGACACCTGAGAAGAACCAAGAAGGAAAAACTCCAGTTTCCAACATCAAGGCTGAAGTTGGACTGAAACCACCCAGTCTGCCAAGGACAGAAAACAAAAAATCATCGAAACAGCTTGGGCCGACTGTACCAAAGTCTGAAACTGTTTCAAAGATTAAAAACAAAAAAGATGCGAGACCAATGTACCAGGAGCAACAGACTGTGAGACCAGAAGAAAAAAAAAGGGAATAGAGTTCTTTGGATGGACAGAGAGAGAGTGAAGCCAGTGTTAGGACCAACAATTGGAGGTGTAAAGTGTCCTGCTAAAAAATGTGTACATCCAATTTTTGCACATCCTGTCCATTAGGGGTGGGTATTGGCAAAGAAGTCACGATTCGATTCGAATCACGATTCACATGCCACGATGCGATTCTATCACGATGCATCACGATACTTGAATTATTGCGATGCATCGCGATGCATCGCGATGCATTGCCATATTTTCACTGAACATACTTAAAAAAAACATACAGCCATTACCAGTGGCTGACTGGCTGTGTATGATCTGGATAGTGTCTTCAATTGATACATAACTCAAAGCAAATCAATTCATAACTGTATTTATTGAAACAACTTCTGGAGGTATTGCCATTAAAACAAATATTACTGGACACAAATATTACTATTACTGGACACACTCATCACAAAAAGTGATTAAGTTTTATAAAACTTAAAATAACAAAATAGGGATGATCAGTACAGACAAAAAAAGTGCATAGGCTTTATAAAACTATATATATATATATTGCAAACATCCCTTGCAGCGAAATGTATCAATTACATGTGTCCTATCACTAAAGGCATAAAAAAAAAAAAATTATTATTTTTTTTTAATATAAATAATCGATACTTGGCGTCCAGAATTGATGCAGTAGATCTCGAAAATTAGAATCGCGATGCATCGTCATGACGATTATTTTGCACACCCCTACTGTCCATGTCATAAGATACCGTTTGCAGATCATTTCACCAGTAGGCCCCCATCCTTATCTTTAAAGAAAACAGAAAGCACACAAGCAGGTCCGATAAAAGGTATAATATATATAAAATATAATAAGCAGATAATTAAAGTAACAACAGGATTCAAATTACATATGAAGAGCGACAGGTAAGTATCCATTAGATCTATTTGATCGTGCAAAGGGTGTACAGATCTTTTCATTCACAAACTGTGTCATGAAACAGAACAGAAAAAAGAAATGGCCTGGTGCTCGAAACATCACGACAGCTAAATAAAGAAATCTTATTTGTGAGCTTTATGGTGAATATTGGATTGGAATCTCCTTCTGGCATTTCAATATTGGCGTAATAGAATACCTAATATTATAATATCAAGGGGCTTTTGATCATGTTCACAAATTACAATGTTAATGTCAAATAAATTAAAAAAATAAAAATTTTAAATAAATTTAAAAGAGTCTATGAAATAATATTGTGTGTATTTTATTTTACTAGTAAATCTAAAATTTAAACCACATCAGCTCATGATAAAACTTCATAATGTAAAAAGACCCAAACATGGTTACAGTTATTAATTATATCACACTCTCAGAGACCAAATACATCCAAATTTAATCACCAACTGTGATATCTGTTAAGGTTGATCAGTAGGTAGAATCCAAGAGGAGACTGAGGAGGACAGGTCGGTAAAAGGTAAGCGATTTGTTAGGGTAGGGTGGGGTGGCGTGCGGTGGGGTGTGGCGGGGCTTCTCCCCTGTTGGGGGCGGCTTGGGTGGGCCTGGGTGATGGTGGGTCTATTGTGACACATTACACTGATATTTAAGCATGGTTATTATGTGGGACCATCTATGTGTATTGCATGTTCATGCACACACACTCACACACACACACATACACATTCATTAGCCCAGTAGCATGCTCACTAAGCAGTTGTTGTGCTGTCCTGTGGTTTAAGGTCACCTGTGTATTATATGAGATTGCTGCTGCTTGTGTTTGTTTGTTTGTGTGTTTGTTCTCTGCTTGTCTGCTTACAGGTGCTCCTGGTGCTTCTAAGGTTGGATTCCCCACAAAAGCTGTGAATCATCTTCAGTTTTGTTTTTACAGGTGTAGCAGCTGGTTGTCGGATTTTTCATTGTTTGTCTCTTCATGTTTCTGTTCTTTTTTTCTCTTCTTCGCTTTCTGTCTGTCTGTCTTTCTCTCTGTCCCCCGGTCCGGTTCGGCACTATTATCATATTATGTTAAATATTGTAACAAAAATAAATAAATAAAAATGAGGAGTTGATGGGCGTCAAGGGGAGCTTTACATTCATAAAGCTTCCCTTGGCATAGCAAATGTGTTTAGCATAAATGGTATTCAGATTACAATTCTGCTGCCGTAATGCTTGACACGACAAGGGGAGATAAAAAAAAAAGGTAAGCGATTTAATTTACAAGTGCAAGATAAACTATATTAATCCGCTGGTGAACTTTAGCAACTCGGGTCTGTATATTTCTCTGTGACAAGTCTGTGGCGCTGGGAGAGGAGAGGTTGATCAACAAGAATGTATTCTTCAGAAGAATTCTTTCTTGAAGGCATAATTACTCACTGGTGATTTGGGAGGTTGAAACATGGGGTGACTTTCCTGTGAACGTCCCTTTGGCAAGATAATGTTAGCGGTGGAAGTGCAGAATGGCTTCTCCTTTCCGTGGCATACTGAGCTGATGGTTGGTCAGCCTTTCTCCAGTCTTTCTGTGAAGGAAGCAGTGAAAGATTTCCAAAAAAGACTTGACAAAAACCACTCATTTTTTTAAGACCGGGGAATAAAATATGATAATTAATATGGTAATCGAAATTAAAATGATTCCATGAATCAAAGCAGAAGAAGTAAGTTAATATTCTAATACAATACTACTGTCTACTGTAGCACAACAACACATTCTCACTCTCAGGAACATTGTGACATTCCCAACTCCTATAACCTTTTCAGGAATAGGAATGTTTTTTTCGCGCATTCGGACTTACAGGAACTAGGGACCACGGCCCTCAGTTCCTATAACAATTTTAGCTCCTTCTCAGAGGCTGGGTCTTTTCTGGGTTCCATAGGAACACATGTGACGTAGGTGTTTGGTAGCCTGGGAATTCCCATGCTGCTTTGCACGCTATTTCAGTCTCACTGCAAAGTCAGCCTGGAAATCACTGCCCTTAGTTTTGCCAGAGTTTGGGAACCAATCACAGAACGGGGGGGGCAGCAAGACGATGACGACGTATATGCACTACACCGAAGCTTGTAGAGTGTTAATCCAACATGACAGCGGACACAACGTTACCGTTCGATGCAGCCTTACGGTGCGTTCACACCAAACGCGATGCGAATATTCGCACCGCCTTCATCGCGCGATCGTTGCCACAGGTGTAAATTAAATTCCATCGCCTCAAACGCCTCTTTCGCGCGAGTAAAAAAAAAAGCGGGCTATTTGGCGCCATTCCCTCCATTTCATTGTCTCATCAACCATGGCTGATATATGTACTATCGCGTACTTGTACCTGCGGTGGAAGTCCGAGAAATGCACACGCCGTCGTGTCTGGGTCAGTGACATCCTCCGGAGGCGCAGTCAGCTCGGAGAATTTCACCACCTTCTCCAGGAGTTGCGTCTGGATGACGGCCGCTTCCAGCGGTATTTCAGGCTCACCAGGACCCAGTTTCTTAAATTATATTTTACTCATCAACTAAAAACAGAAAATAAATAAATAATTTACCATTGAGTAGCTGGTGAATTTGACTAATGTTCATATTTTGAAAAGTCAATAAAACCACTGCTATGGTTTTGAACAACTCAGCTAAATGAATTATTTTCTGTGCTGCAGATATCTAGCTACTGGGGACTCCTTCCGGACCATCGCCAACAGCTTCAGGGTCGGGGTCTCCACCGTCTCTGTTGTCAGCGATGTGGTCAGTGCCATTTGGGACTGCCTTGTGGAGGAGTTTATGGCTGTGCCCACCACGGAGGAGTGGAGGTCCATCGCAGGGAGTTTTGAGGAGCGGTGGAATTTTCCTCTGCTGTGGAGCGCTGGATGGGAAGCACGTTGTGCTGAAAGCCCCTGCAAACAGCGGATCCCAGTTCTACAACTACAAGGGAACATTCTCTCTGGTTCTCTTGGCAGTTGTAGATGCCCGGTATTGCTTTCGGGTGGTTGATGTCGGGGGCTATGGGAGGAGCAGCGACGGAGGGATTCTGGCCAACTCAGCTTTTGGTCAAGCACTTCAGTCTGGCACTCTCCAACTGCTGACCTGCCACTACCAGGAGCTGAGCACCGCGGACCACAGCCACACGTGTTCGTCGGTGATGAGGCGTTTCCACTCCTGAAAAACCTCATGAGGCCCTTCCCTGGACCTGTGCTTCCAAAAGAGCGACGGGCGTTCAATTACCGTCTGTCCAGAGCTCGGCTGGTTGTGGAGTGTGCCTTTGGCATCCTTTCCTCACAATGGAGGATCTACAGGCGTGCCATCGAGTTCCAACCTGAAGTTGCGGAGAAGTGTGTGAAGGCGACCTGTGTTCTCCACAACTTCATGAGGAGTACCAACCAGACAGCTGCAGTGAGGAGCATCCCAGCTGGTGAAGTGGAGCCACAGCCAGGTCTGGGAAGATTAGCTGCCAACAACGCGGGAAGAGAGGCCATCGGGGTGAGGGAGACCTTCACATCCTTCTTCTCTGCAGAGGGAGCTGTCCCATGGCAAGACACCGTGTAGTGCACCCCCAAAACGGCTCTTTTAAGAGCCACCCACACATTACTGCAGGGCAAATATTCTTTAATATGAGCACCAAAATAAATATATACCTGTGTCTGTGTCATTAATCCATATTTAGACCACAGAGAACATTTGTGTCTGTTTTTATTTTACAGTATTATTGTGTTGGGCATGTCTACATTGCATTACAACACAATAATATTACATAATAACATAACATGCTAACATACAAAAATAATAACAAATGACTACTAAATGGAAAAAGACCAACAGTCATTTTAAATTCAAAAAATGTTTTATTGGCAAAATGTGTGTGTGTGTGTATATATACGAGAGAGAGAGCGAGCGAGCCTGGTTCCTTCACTGCAGAGATTATCGCCCCAGCAGCCTACTCAACAGGTTCCAAATTTAACAAAACAGAAGTGGATTCAAAAACCAATTTGTACATCTGAAATTTAAGAATTTCCTTCTGCTGGGGCGGCAACCTCTGCAGTGAAGGAAGCAGGCTCCTGAGGAAGAGTTCATCCTCAGATGGGGGTGGCAGAGCGCTCCTCTTGAGGACCTCCAGCAGGAGCCCCTCTATGGGGCTTTCCTGCATCCTCCTCCTGGCCCTCTTTGGTGCTGTATGAAAATTGAAATATAGGGTGATTCAATTAGATCAGATTTTTTAATAATGACAGTTTGACATGACATTATTTCTGACTGAAAATTATGAAATCAAGCAAAGTTATGGATCAAACATGAAAAGGCAACAAATAAAGTAGTTGTTCTAGTGAAAACATAACTGCATACTCTTACCATTTAAAAAATGGAATCTAATTTGTCATGTGCTTACCTGTGACTGCTCTTGATGGAGCAGCAGGAGCAGCAGCAGATGCCTCGGTGTCATCAGAGGACTGATCAGGGATGTCTGTTAGTAACAATAAAACAAATATATTTTTGATAGATTTTAACTCACCAACCATTTTATAAATGCATCCATATTAATACATCATAAAGTTAGGCATTATATTATCTAGACTTTGATTTTCCCCGAACCACAACCTAGTGACATTAAAAAAAAAAAAAGGGTTATTCATGTTTCCCTTGTGTGTGTCTTCATTGAAAACCAACCTCTCACGTCGCTCCTGCTGCTCCTGCTGCTCCTGCTGCTCCTGCTGCTCCTGCTGCTCCTGCTGCTCCTGCTGCTCCTGCTGCTCCTGCTGCTCCTGCTGCTCCTGCTGCTCCTGCTGCCTGGTCCTCACCTGCTGCTCCCTCATCCTGACTGTACTCTGCGGACCTCTCTTCCTCGACCCCCCGCCACATGTTGCCACTCGTTTCCCTTGGGGTGACGAAGGGGTCGAGAAAAGAGAGGACCGCAGAGTACCTCCACCTTTTCCTGACCCTGCTGCCGCCCCACTCTTCAATCCTGCCTCCTTCTTTCTCTCTTTTAAATATGTGTCCCTCAGCCCCTTCCATCTTCTCCGGCATATCTCAACTGACAAGAACAATAACGTAAACAGATAAATATTAAATATGCCGGACGGCGAAGGCTGCTAGTGCTAGCTAGCTGCTAGTGCTAGCTAGTGCTGCTAACTTTGTAGACAGAGAAGTATCTACAGCAGATAGCTGAAATCACAACATTTTCACAACTTACCAGGTAGACCGGTCGCCTCACTCACCCTCCTCCAGGCGAGCTCCTTCTGATTCCTATCCCGGTAGGAGGGTGAGGTGGTGTCATAGAGCACCGGGAGCCCACAGACGGCGACGATAAGTTTATCTTCCATTTTTCCTGGAATAGGCGGGATCCCGGGACGCAATGACGTAGTCCAGAATCTCAACGCTGATAAGCTGTCTGACGCGACCATTTCGCCAAAGTTGGATTTTTTGAACTCGCGCGGATCGCATATTTTCACTCGCGCGGCGACCACCGCACCGCCTCACCGCACCGCCTCACCGCGCATCACCGCACCGCCTCATCGCGCCGCCGGCTCGAATCCGCGTCTAATCGCGTCTTTGCATTGACTTTGTATGTAATCGCGTCGCCCGACCGCGTTTGGTGTGAACGCACCAGAAAGTTTAAGTAGCTTAGAACGCAAGTTTACTTTTTTTTTTCTTCTTCCTCGTCGAATTTCTGTCGTCATCTGGTGTAAGTGATACAATTGGCTATGAATCGTGCGCAAAGCAGCATGGGAAGAACCAGACGCCATTTGATAGACATTCGTAGCGCCCAATAAACGGCTCTAGGCATTCGTAAACCACGCCTCAAATACGAGAAAATGCACACCTAGTTCCCAGACCACCATCTCGAGATTGTGGACGCGTCAGCCAGGCTAGGTGTTTGGTGTAATAGGTTGTAATGCTATATTTAGTTTTTAATGTAAACTGTCACAACCCCTATTTTTTTGTAATAATTGATGTATTTTCACATGACATTTCACACATACAAGTACACAGTTAAGTCATGTGGTGCTCTCGTGCTGCTGTGGATATCACCAGGGAGAATAGCTACCTGGCTCCGCTCATGCGCAGCTCAGAAATAAACGAGCATGAGCAACGCTAACTCTTGTCGTTGTTTTTATGGCTTGATGACAACTTCACTTGCAGTGTTGGCAGGTAACTCAAGTGAACTTTCTTAACAGATAACATTCTCAGACAACAGTTTAGTATCTGCTGTGACATCCAGAAGGACATATGTTTAAAACAAGCACTGCAATATCTCTTCCCTTACTCTTGCCACCCTTTTTGCAGTCTCTGTCTGCCTGTATAAAACATTCATTCATTAATTAGTTAGAAAATGCTAAATGTTCCTGCAGCCATGTCTCTGTGAAACACATCCAGGACAGCTGCGTTCTTACCGTGTCCTCATCAGCACTCCAAGTTTTTCCATTTTATTTACCAGTGATCTCATATTCCCCATGACAATCACGGTTCCATGCCTCCATTCCAACATTGGCCTCAAGTTGTCGGAATGGCGTCACTTAATTTTCTATGAAACGTCCCTTCATTCCGACACTTTTGTCCTGCTATTGTTGGAATGGCAGTATGTTTTTTTTATAAACATCCCACCATTCCTTTAATAGCCTATTAAAGACTTTTTTTTTTTTTTTTTTTTAAAGAGGAACTCCGAAACCTCGCAAACCAACTCTAATAAATTATTAGCAAAATCCCCTGAAATTGCAAATATCAAAATACAGGAATTAATGTAAATCGGGCGAAACATGAAACATGTTAGATTAAACAGAAATACAGTGTCAGTGACCTGTCACTGCAGCCAGCTGGAGAGGAGTTCGCCACAGAGTCCATGCGTCTTTTGCACGCTGGCATCATAATATGCAACATTTATAATTGCAATTACAGACATCAATGACAGGTCACCTGTGTCGGATGTCCCGGTGCTGCAAATAAAACCAATTTCATATATTAGGCTACCCAACACGTATTATTATTATTATTATTTTATTAGTTTTAAATCAATAAGTGAACAGCGTTTGTCTATGTTTCTTGTTACGGCCAGTGGCCTTGTATGTTTATTTTTCCGTGTAGGTTCCTGACTGCTGCCTCCACTGAGGGAAGTGGATGCAGCTCTACTCCTGGAACTTCCTGGTTGAGGCCTACTCCTGCTCTGATTGGTTCTTCCTTCATAATGACTCCACCAATCACTGAAGAGGCCTCCCTATTTAAACCTCCTCTTCCTACCAGAAGGTGTGGCTGTGGTTCCTTTGTGAGAACAGCGTGCCTCTTTGCTTGGTGTTGCTTTACTAGCTTGTGCTTAGAGATGGGATTTATGGCTCTTTTGGGGGATCCGGCTCTTTATGGCTCGTTCCTTTCAAAGAGCCGTTCAAAAAACTGGCTCGTTTGGCTTTTTTTTTTTTAAAGTATTTTAGGCTTATAATCAATTTCCGCCATGTCCGCTCGTACCCATGGTTACTCCAAAGATTTTCTTAGTCCTATTTGACCGTCTCTGGTTACTCCACAAACGCAAAGTCCTGCACACATTTGGGAATGCGGCAGAAATCATACATATTAGAAGAACTGTAATTTTAACACGCCATCTCCATTTGAAATCAAATGTAGCATGCTTGAAAACGCAGTATGTAGAATCTTGGATGTTAAGTTGCAGTATTTGATCAATGAATATGGTTAGTTTGTTATTGACATTTTATACAATTCTGAGAAAGCCAAGTTTCCCTTGACTTCCACTGGGAGGCGCCAGTAGCCAGTAAATGGCGATGCACGCATTGTAAATAACCACTGCTCACTCAAACACTCACTGCTCATGTGAAGGGCACGTGCAAGCTGCCTGCGCCCTACCCCCCCTAGTCGTAGTCGTAGTTGTCCTATGTGGGGGGAATCCGCAACTAGATGTCCCCTGGGAGCTACGTGAAACACGCATGACAAAAAACGAAATAGAATGGCTCCCGCGCCGCCGCGACTCGGCTCCCTTCGTTTAAATCAAAGAGCCGTTCAAAAGAACCGGCTCGTTTGCGAACGTCACAACACTACTTGTGCTGTTGTGACTTTGTTTGTTTTTATGTTCTGAAGGTTACTAGAACTTGGTTGTTTTAGAAGAGTCCTGTGTTTTGGTTTTTGGTCATTTCTGACAAAACTGGCTTTGAAGCCTCTTGGTTTGTTTTTTGTTTGGGCTCAGTTTTGGTTTTGTTTAGAGTTTTGAATTACCTCTTTTTTTTTTTTTTAAGATGTAATTTTTTGTTTTGGAGTTTTATTTAGGGTACTGTTTTGAGACCCTTCTCGTTTGACTTGTGGTTCGTTAAAATAAACACTCAACTATTTCACCTTAAAACATCTGGGTATTTTTATTTTCTTTAATGTTACTTCTCCTTCCCCCCCTGATTGAGCTGGGTCGTAACATTAAACATTATTTTTTGTGAAATAAAAACTATTTGAACATCATTAATTTGCTTCTGGAGTGCGTTTTGAAAATTACCTAGGACTCATGACATTGTCAGGATCTGACGGTATCCGACACACCTACATGATAGCTGTTACACGCACACCAGATTTATAGTGAATAGTAACAACATAGCCCTGTGGATGGATCCTGAGTGCCATCATCTTTTATTTTTAAAATCTGAAATAAGCCCACATCCACCTGATCCTCCCCTCTGACAGTAGATTTGACCCTTAAATCATCATTCAGTAACAATTTAATATAATTCAAACATTTCAAGCTTTGAAGAATAACAGAAAGGCAGAGAGAGAGGGGGAGAGGCTTTAATTACGCTTTTAAAGACTGTATCACATCTGTACACATGTCTTAAAGATCCACTTCCATCGTTATTTCATTTACAAATATACATATTACTGTGGTCACCACTATGATTGAATGCATTGTGCATCGTTTCTGTCAAAAATATCGTCCTTGTCTCCTTGTTTCAAGCTGTTTTGTGTGAGCTAGAATTGGCCTGTGTGGCAAACGACTGGCTTTTCCGGTTTTCCTCATGAATATCCGCGACGTGACAATAAGGCACCTCTGATTGGTTTCTAAAGAAAAAACGTCACGGGGCACACCCCCTAGACCCCAGCTGAGCTGTGCCACTGCCAGCCCCGCAGCGCGGGACTGTGCCCGGAGTTTCTTGCTGCACTACAACGATTGGCAATCATTGCTGTGAATTTGTGAAAGTTGGCGGATAAAATCATGTCTTCATGTATTCGCGCGAGTAAGAAACGAGCGAATAGCTCAAGGGGCTATCCATTTCATTCTCTCATCAACCATGGCTGATATAAGTACCATCGCATCCTTGTACCTGCTGTGGCAGTCCAAGATTCGTCTGAAACGCACACGCCGTCGTGTCTGGGTCAGTGACATCATGCGGAGGTGCACTCAGCTCGGACAATTTCACCGCCTTCTCCAGGAGTTGCGTCTGGATGACGGCCGCTTCCAGCGGTATTTCAGGCTCACCAGGACCCAGTTTGATGACCTGCTCGGAAGGATCCGTGCCTTAATCTCTCGGCAGGACACCAACTACAGGCGCTCCGCAGCTGAAATGGAGCTACGGTACCGTGATTTCAGGTTTATTTTTTTATTTTATTTAGTCAGAGACCATGTGCAAAGTACATTAATTACAAAGTAAAGAGGTGACCTGCACCAGATTGTAGTTTAGAAGCTAATTTCCATCTGCAGTCCCATCTGCATGTCACAGACACGACTCCATTTCAGCTGCGGAGCGCCTGTCCATCAGATTAGCTGTGGCCATGCCATACAAGGCTATGGGCGAGGCTTACGACCGAGTGACGAATCAAAGTTTCGCCTTCTCTCACGCGCTCATTTGTCTGTGTCTCTAAGTGGGTTGACTCTTCAATGACCAGTGCAGCCCAAGTAGACCGAATTACACTTTGGCACGGCGCATACTCATATGACTTGTTGTGACCTACCACATTTTAAAATGAGTGACACAAAAGTGGTTTCCAGCGAAAGTTGGCCTTTAAAAATGCAAAATCCATGAACAGAAAGAAGGGACTGTTATCTGTTGAGTAACACACATTTCCTAACATGGAAAGCCATGGCGGAACAGTGGAATGGCGAGATGCCGGAATAGCGGGATGTCGGAATGGGTGTTGCTGCCCGACAATCACGGAAAGAAATGTTTTGAATTCTTTCTTTCGATTATTAGTTTCCAAACTCCCCATCCTGCCCCTGTCCTATATCCTTGGAGTCTCCTCTTCAACTCATCTGGCTTTGGGGTTTTATTTCTGTCATTAACTTCTTAGGGTTTGTGGATTTTTTAGCTGTGTGGATGCTGTTAAAGTGTTCTTGTTTCTCTTTCTTTATTTATCATTATATCTTCTGTTTGTTAATTGGCACTTAGCTAGTTCCCCATACTTTTGTATATTTTAACAATTTCTATATCAAAACATTCAGCTCATTCAGAAGATGATGGTTATATATTTTCAGATTTTTATCTTTTAAACTATTTAAAATATTATTAAATTATTAGTATTTTTTAAATGAAATCATTTTCCTAACTCATTCCAACTATACGGAATGTTCGTGTGAAACTAATACATTTCAATTGAATGCAGTTATTGAGACAGTTTTGAATAATGTTACATTTAAGTGACAGGGTTGTACTGTTCTGTTGTAGTGTATCAAGAAAAGTTAATTTTGCAGCATAAACATTTAAAGTTTAATGCAATTGATTTGTAAACATTGTACTATTTTCATTAACATTTACATTGTGCTTTTGGGAACAGAGAAGTGTTCACTATGGTAGATGAACAAGATCACGCTTGGAGAAATTTCACAAAGATGGGAAGTGCCAACATCGAACGTTTCATATTCAGTCTGTGAAAGGCAGAATATGAAACGCTTGGTGTTGGCTCTTCAACGCAAGCGAACACATAGCTACAACTACAGTTAGCATACAGTACCTAGCTAAGTGCCGTAAACACAAACGACTCTTCTCGCGCATCACGACACTTCAGAAGCGGGTCGCTCCTGCCTAAGTTACATATGGGAGTTTCAGCATACAGACCGCTGTTGGGAGCGAGACAGGCTTCATTCGCTTACCATTGACTTGTTTAACCTTTGTTAAACTCGTGAAGGCTATAATTTTAGGTGAAAATGCTACCTAGTGCCCCTTTAATGTATTCTCTATTTTTCTAAATTAGAAATTTACCTGGTCACACCACCTGATGTTACAGTTGCGCCTCCTCACAGGACTCTGAATGGAAGGAAATATATTAGAAAACTGTTTTTATTTAACATACAACAAACAGACAAACATTAATGGTAACAGGATTGCAATATATAACTTGCAGAGAAGAAAGTGTGTAGTGATTTAACAACAATAAAGTTTTTAAGTTTGATTGGTAACATGTCAGTTTAGTTTGATTAAAAACATGCTTCGGTCCACTGAAAATACTAGGGCTATAAAAAAAAAGGTCTGAGGTCAGGTTTTTTTTGTATTTTTTTTCCTGTATTCAGACGCACAGGCATTAGCAAAGCTGAAGCCCACAGAGCCAGTGTTTTCATCATAATTTGCAGCAACATTGAAGGTTTTAATTTTTTCATTCAATCAAATTTTAATGGAAGGGGGGAATGAAAGGAAGAGGGGATGTGTGGAGAAAATAAATGAGATCGAACCATAAAAGAATGAATCAGCTGCTGCATCTGTGGAGGAAAAGGAAACACACAATGGCTACGAGCAGGACCATCAGGAGCACTGGCATGAAGATTAATGAAGAAAAATTAGAACAGAAAGAAAGACACAAACAGCAACAATATCGCCGGTAACAAGCATATGAGAATGTAACTATGGTCACTGAACATTATCAAAGCCACAAATTGACATGGCAACTGTAGAGTGAGCATGCGAGTGAATGAGTGGGTGTGCAAGCATGTATGTGTGCCTGTGTGTGCATGTGCGTGCAAAATGTATGGCAAAGGCTTTACATGAATTGTGGTTGATAATGGGGGAAGGGGGCAACCACCCCCCTCTCTAGAGATCTGGAGAAAACGGGAAGAGCCCCCAGACCCAGGAAACCAGCAGCCCCCATGGAGCAAGGAACAGAGAAACCATGAAGGAGGGATGCAGAGATGCTGGCTCCAGCTGCTGTGTAGGCAGCACAGGTGTGGACACTTGCCTGCTTTCTATTCGCTGTCAAGTTTTCTGAAAAATTGACATGGAGGACACCTTCATCTTCTTGCAGGCTTTCTTTTAATGCCCTGCAAGCTTTCATCTGATGAAGCCAGTTGCAATGGTTTGCAATGGTCTTTGCAAAACAATAATTTTCTGCGGCTGTATCTCACATTCATATTCAAACAGTGTATTCTAACATGAAGACTTGTTGTCTATTCACATAAACAAATTACATTCATCTTTCAGTTTTGCCATTTCATCTCATGGTAAGAGAACGATCACGTCATCTTTAATACATATAAAACAAAAGAGACCATTGTGGATTTTAGGAGGACCAGGAGTAAGCCAATCTAGGAGAAAAGGTTGAGATAGTTGATACCTGGGGCTTTACCTAGACAGCAGACTGGACTGGAAATGCAACATTGAGGCTGTCTACAAGAAAGGACACAACAGACTGTACTTGAATGAGACATTTCTCTCCCAACGGCTCAGAAGTTGATCTCCCAGCTGGTCTCCGGCTTGGTTTCCAGACCTTAACAGACTGTTGTTTAAAGAAAATGGAATGCTACACAGTGGCCCACATGGCCCAGTCCCAACTGGTTTAAAACCAAACTCTTTTAGTCTGTCTTTATTTACATTTTACACAGTAAGTGTTTAGAGATGTTTGTGCTAAAGAATTTCTGCCCTTTCAAAGATGGTGTGATAACAGGCCTAAATATTTAAAAACTGCTCTGGTTTTTTTTTTTTATTAATGCCAACCCTAAGCATGTTTGCACCTAATTCTTCCCCAGTAGGCTCTTTACATCTATTACCTTGTCAACTTCAGGCGTCAACTTCCATCCAGATGAGATGGTAGAAATTCCCACAAATGTTGAAATAATAATGCTGATAACTACTGTAGGTTGCGATAACATTTATATTAATTACACATCAAAATACCATAATATAATGTTTTGTATTCAGGAGTACGGAGAAAACTAGTCCATACATAAAACTGATAAAGGAAAATAACGATTATCTTGGGCCAAAAATGAGTTGAATTGAAGTAATCCACTTTTCTTTTAACAGTTAACCTATCTGCTTTAAGAACCATGAAGAAATATATTCTCCTATCACTGAAAAAATGCGGACCTCATCACGCAGTTTAAACAGTCTGGTCAATACTCTACCCTGGCAAAGCCACCTGACCTCTGTGAAACAGTAGTAATTCATGGTCTGTTCACATTTATTGGTGGAGTGTTGTGGACAGTCTGGTTTGCACTGGCCAGATTTTTTTAAATTTACCCATATTAACAGCTGACTGTTAATTAACAGCTGACTGTTAATATGGGTGTACCCCGCCTCTTGCCCAATGACTGCTGGGATAGGCTCCAGCCCCCCCGCGACCCCACCGACGGATTCAGCGGGTATAGAAAATGGATGGATGGATGGATATTAACAGCTGTTTGAAGAAGGCTATAAAGTTTTGCCTCGAGGGTCTTGCTGGCCAGGGACGATGCAGTGTAAAAATTTCATAAGCAGAGGGAATTGTCCCCTCCATAGAACGTGCTCCATCTGTACACATCGAGACACAATTCTCCCAACTTAGTCCTTGCATATTGATGTTCACTTTATGAAATAAACACCTGTTGAAGTCCACTCCAGAGACCTACAGAACAATAAGCCCTTTATGCGCTTTTCCTTAGTAGCAGTATCTCACAATTACAAGCAGCTGTTCATCACCTGTCAGATCTGTCGATTCATATGCGTGCAGTGAAAATCGTCCACTTGTCCTTACTCTGTCCATGAGGTGTTTCTTTATGTCATTTGTTTAATTTGACAGTGGAATAGTCTTAAATGTGCCAGCTCTTTTCTCACCATGCATAGGCATTCATTTGTGGTGTGAGGAAAACCAGTGGGGGTCTGAGCCAGTGAGCTGATAAGCTTCCAAGGTAAGCTAAAGGCTGCGGCTACACGAAAACGTTTTTCACTGTAAACGATACTTTTTCTTATCGTTTTGTTGTCGCGGCCACACGGAGCCGGCGTTCCCACTACCCCAAAACGATAGTTTTTGAGAACGGGTTCCAGAGTGGGAAAGTTTGAAAACGGCCTCGTTTCGTTTCCATTGTTACAGCTAAAACGTTTTTGCGTCAGTCAAACGTTGACGCTGTGAGCCAATTTTAACACTTCTCTATTGTCTCACAGCGTGGCGTGACACAGTGGCGTGTGTACTGCATCGTTTCATCGTTTTCATCCGTTTTCGTCTGGACCTGAGTCTTTACAGCAGCGCGTTGCCGTGTGGTCGCAAGAATTTTCGTACCCGTTTTAAAAAAAAACCTCGTTTCGTTTTCGTGTAGCCGTAGCCAAAGATTGCAAACTTTCACCATGCAGTCGTTTTTATCGGAGTATAACTAACAAAGTATAACTATTAACAGTTCGATACAGTAGGCTATTAATACTGGACTATTAAACAAGACACAAAATAGAACGAGAGTCTAAGGCTCAGTTGAGTCACAATCCACACACATACATAACACACTCCACGACAAAGAGATTGGGCCTCATGCAAGAACCGTTCGTACGCACAGATTTGTTCTTAAATCGTCCGTACGAGTGATTTAAGAGAATTTGCGCATTCACCAATCTTTTCGTAGTTTACGTTTTCTTTCAGGTACGAACGGAATTTACGAGTGATCCAGACCTGTCGTAGGAGTTTCGTAAAATAGTCCGCTGTTATTCAAATCAAGTTTGCTTGACTAATGGATTGTATATTTAATTACTTTGAAGAAAACATAAATAAATATATACATTATACCCCATAATTATGCTGACATTATTCTGTTTGTCTTAAATTATGCACTAATTGAAGGTTCATTTGAATCTGTATATAATGTAATGTGTTAACATTACATTATATACACGTTTCTGAAAAATATGTGGGTCGGGGTTTGCGGAAAAATAGAACCAATCAGTAAACAACAAAGAGCCCGAGTTCCAGAGTTCAAGAGTAGAGTTAAACCTTAATCATCCAGTCTGTCAGGGCCAGAAAACAAAAATCTTTAACAGGGCATTAGAAACACAACTCAACCAACAAAGTTACCTGATGAGTGCAAAGAACAAAGAGGCCATGTTCCAGGGTTCCCGGGTTCAAGAGTGGAGTAAATCCCAAACCACCCAGAAAACAACAAATCAAACAATAAATCATTATGAGCTGAAGATAAGAAACTGTCTCAAAGATTAAAAACAAAAAATTTCAACACCAAAGGACCAGGAGCTAAAGATTGAGACACCAGAAGGAAACAAAGGGAAGAGAGTTCTGTGGATAGAAAGAGAGAGAGTAAAGCCAGTGTTAGAAAGGACAATTGCTGTTGTACCTATCTACTTTTTTTTCTTTGTCCTTTTTTGGATTGAATATCTTGCACTGGTGGAAGCGCTGATTGTGAATGTTACATTTGAATAGAGTGTTGCGAGTGTGCTACAAAGAAAACTTTAGAGTGCAATCTGTGGAATTTTTATTTAAATTTCAAAGTTTCTAAAACAACAATGGACTGTGCTGCAATTGTTTTGCTTTTGAGACATTAATCCTGCAAAGTACAGTTTGTCAATTATCCGTGCTTGTCCTTGGATCCTATGATGTCCAGTTCCATCAGCTCTGCAGTGTTATGCACTATTTTTGCCTTTTGTGAGATGAAGCTTTGAGGACTGAGGACATCAAGTATGCCATATCACATGACGAGTGTAGTGACAAGAATAAATCTTATCATTGGCAAATCACAGACACTGTGTAACTTGTAACATTGTGTAGACTATGATGTGCTACATAAGTGTGTGTGAATGGGAGACTGTGGCCTGTAGTGTAAAAATGTTTAGAAAAGCACGCTATAAATACAGACCATATACCATTTACAGCCAGTTGTTTGTTTTTGAGCAAATCATTTTCACCCTTCATGACCTATGATCTCTATAGAGCCAGTTTATGCAATGACCTCAGAGTAATTTGTTAGGCTACAGTACAAAAAATGATTTCACAGTAAAATTTATAGTTCCATTTGTGTTTGTTCAAGCTGCACTGAACCAGCGGTGACCCTAAGATTTCACATAAAGGGAAAGACCCTGGGGTTGATAAATTTATGCATGGCATGTTTATTGCCGTGTATATTTATATTAGATGCCTGTTAGGTGATTTCAGGGCCAGGTGTCTCTAAAATGTGCTATGGAATTGCAGTGTTATCTGTCCTGTTATTATAATAGCCATATCATTCACACATGAGGTTCAACTGTGAAGATAGTAGAAATAATGGACGTTAGGGTGTCATTACTTGTCAACCTATAGATTCCATTGCATCAGTCATCAGGGCTAATGGGAGACACGATAGGCACCGTAAAAATAATGTATGCTCTCCTGTTTTGGTGTCAGAGATTTAAGAGTTGACATGTAACCTGTACCTCAGTATGTTGAAAAGGCTCAAAAGAGATTCTCAAGACCACAGTCAGAATACTTTTTCGGAGTGTCTATTTGCACCCCTGGTACAAATAGCCTTGGCCACACAGCTGAGCTATTCACACCCCGTGACGTAACACCAAAATAAAAGCTGCTGGCTTGCACAAAAAACATGGCGGACATCCGTTTTTTCGTCATCAGAGAGTGAAGAATACTGCTAGGTTTCGGCACAAATATCTGTTCCAATTAAAAACTAGATGGAAACATTGTGTTTTATTTTCATAATAAATGTTCAGTGAACACATTACAACCGTCAGTTTGTTAGTTTTTAGAAATTTTGTGATCATGACGTTCAGCCATATTAACTATAAAGTTACCTGCACACCACAGATATGTTATAGGACCAACTAGCGTAGTGGTAAGTGATTTGGGTAAAGATGCAGGAGTCTTGGGTTCAATTCTTGCCTGATGCATTTTGGAAGTGACAGTGCGCGTACCAACGTCTCTGCAGAGAAGGCGCGCAATTTGAAAAACAATTCAGTTCTCAAACGGAAGTTTTGATTGCAACAATTAGCTAGTGCACCAGGGTGTAAATAGCACACTTTGCTATAAATAGCATACCTTATGCTGAATGTCTATTAGCACCCCTGGTACAATAGCCTTACACTAGTCACACCACTGATCTATAAAGAAGGTTCTTTATAGATCTGTGATTCTTCACACCCCGTGAATTACCACCAAAAACACCTTGCTCGTGAGCACAAAGGCCATTGCGGACATTCGTTTTTTCTTCATCAGAAAGCGAAGAATTCTGATGATCTTTTTAAATTGAAAAAACCCATTGAAATATAGATGTCTTTCTTAACTCTTAGCTGAGGACATCTCTGGCCTAATGAATAGCGACGTAATCCTCCATACGGGAGACAGTGGTTCAACTAGCTATCCTTTCATGCTAAATCACCTCTCCCATTTTTCGTTAAGCTTAAAGTTATGATTATTAGCTATATAACCAAAGCAACCATGAAACAAAACTTTAGCTGCCGTTTCAGTTTATTTTTTCATAATCATCCATACAAATAGCATACACTTTTAATTGCACCGGGGTACAAATAGCATACACTTCTAATTGCACCGGGGTACAAATAGCATACACTTTTAATTGCACCGGGGTACAAATAGCATACACTTTTAATTGCACCGGGGTACAAATAGCATACACTTCTATTTGCACCAGACGGGGTATCAATAGAACACATTGCTGAGTGTACCGGGGTACGAATAGCATTCACTTCTATTTGCACCAGGGTACAATCAGCATATAGTGCTAATTGTACCAGGGGTGCAAATAGCCTTACCCATACTTTTTTTCTTTCTTTCATTCTGTGTGAGAGAGACATTTATGGCTATAGCATCAGCAAACATTGAGAAAAAACCTGTAAGATAAAAAGAATACATTGAGAAGTAGCTGTACATGTGAGTGGTCAGATGTTGTTTATGCTCCGTTGTTTAATACAAAGAGAGTTTTGCCTCTGGATCAGCTTGAGAGTATCTGCAAAGCAAAACACAGCAGCAGGGTAGCCAACATGGTTCTTGGCAGTGTTTTTTTTCCTTAGCAACTTTAATTTGCTAGAAGTCTTGCAGGAATGGAACCCCATTTTCTGTTTATAATGAATGTCTACTTATGACTCCCACCCAGTGCAATGGAGGAACAACCTCTACCTTGTTTTCAACAAATCTTATGGGTAGTTAGCATCAGATATTCTCCTGATATAAATTGCAGGTTATAGAAAGATGAAATTATCTTTGATTATTTTTTATAACTCCAAAGATTAGTAAAGGAGTGGTGTCTACTCAACAACCATGCTGGAGAGCGTGTGGTCACATGTATGCTGACCATACACACATATTCTGGTCCTGCCAAAAGTTAAAAGGATACTGGGACAAACTATGGAGGGGTTTACAAAAAATAATAGGATATAAATACCAAAAACATGTAAAATACTCTACTTGGGGAATTTAACACGAGACATAATACAAAGAGAGGATGAGTATCTTGTTAAAGTGCTGTTATCAGCCAGTAAAAAAACGATTACGAGAATGTGGTACAAAGTAGACCCACCGACTGAGGAGCAGTGGATGTGCACTGTGGAAGAAATTTTTGTAATGGAGAAAATCACACACAAACTAATAGAGGCACAATTTGAGGATAAATGTGAAAATGGACTGATTATAGAGGACGAGAAGAGGACACCACCATTGCCACTGGACAATAAGGACATTGATATAAGGATGATTGTTTAACTATGTATGTACGATGTGCCCTTACACTGTAATTGTTGAAAGAAAAATCAATTAAAAAAAAGTAAAAAAGAAAAAGATAAAATTATCTGGTGTTGCAGAGCCAAATTTAGCTGTTTACTTATTCTTTTTTTTTCTTACTGTAACTTGAATGTTGAGTCATTAAATAGTTTGGTAGCAGAGGTTTTAGAGATAAGCTAGGGGTGTTAAAAATGATGCAATATGCAAACAGTATGTTCAGCAAACTGTATTATGTGCGTGCCAAGCAGAAAGTTTACATAAAAACTAACTGCATGTTTTTTAGAGTAAATGTTTATACTATTGCTTGGCTTGTAGCTGGCAACATGCTTTATATGTCCAGGTTCTACCTTTGGATGAACATAGAGGTACCGTTGTACTTTAGCATCAATCAGATGTTTGATTTCACTTTTATTGTGAATTTTGGTTATGTTTTTGTTCTTAATTGGTGTTTTTATTCAGGACTTTGTTTCCTTTAATAGATCAGTCTTTGTTTCATTGTGGTTCTGTTCTTTAGTTTTTCAGGTTGTGCTCTCCCTCGCCCGCTGTGTTCTGCCATCTCTCTCTCCTGCCCTCTGCTCTCATTCACTCTCACCTGCAACCCATTACAATTACCCACCTGTTCCTACTCCAGTAATCACCTCTCCAGTATATATGTCTGTCTTGTTCCATCACTCCTCGCCGGATCCTCGTCTATACCTTGGTCTCGTCTCGTCTCGTCTCGTTCCCCGATCCCCGATCCCCGATCCCCGATCCCCGATCCCCGATCCCCGATCTGTAATCCTAGTCTGCGTTCCTTGCCTCTATGGTCACATTCCTTTCCCTGGTCCCTGGTTTTTCCCCGTCAAGTCTGTTTTGTTATTTTCTTAGTTTCATGTTCAGTTTAGTTTTTCCGTATTCCAGCCTTTGCTGCGCTTTTGTTTATCTTTGTAAAATAAATCCTTTAACTTCATTTTTGCCTCCCGTCCGTGTCTGTACCTGGGTCCTCCCATAACACACCATGACATTTGGCTGAATGTGCAACAACTGATAGTTGATTAGGTGTCATCAAAGTCATCCAAGAGCCAATCCCCTTTGACTTGTTTGTAGCTGTTTCACAGCTTGGCACCTGCATTTATATATTACGCAGGCAGACAACCCAGAGACCTCATATAACTGCAATCATAACATTTGCATCAGCCATTACTTTCAGCCATTACTTTAGTTAAACCATCATGTCCTGTATGATCTTTTAGGTTGTTATGCTACTCCTCCTCAATTGAAATGATCAGTGGTCTTGTGTCTCTCTTTTGTTTTTCATACCCAAGTAAATTTAAAAGTATGAAACAATTCCCAAATTTGTGTGAAGGCTGTCACAATGGTAGGGGATATGGCTTGCAGAGAGTTGGTTTGAATCATGACCAATGAGCATGGCATAAGACAACTGCATTTAAACAACTTTGGTATCTTGCTCTCAAGGATGCACCACTGACCAGAGAACACAGAAGATATGTAGCAGGATTGCTCCATGTTTGGGTTGCAGATGGCTGGCTCTTTGACGGAAAGCTCGCCAGAGAGTTTAATGCGTCCTTAATCAAAGAAGAGTGGTTCTCTTTCCTTATCGGCAAGGAAAAAATGTTTTCAGCTGAGCAATTTTTGGTCAGTGCAGGGTTGAGTAATGTTTCTAAGCGGTGAAATGATTTCTCTTGGCATGTGGTGGTGCTGATCTTATAATTTTCAAGTAAAATTTGGCAGCGCTCCGATTAATGTGAGGGAAGATTGGTGATATATAGTCCTTGAGACTAGCTACGTTTCTGTTTTTTTTAGGCAAGGCAAGGCAAGGCAATTTTATTTATAGAGCACAATTCATACACAGGGCAATTCAAAGTGCTTCACAGCTACATAATATCACAAGAAGGCAGGAGACCCCTCCCTGAGGTTCTCAGAGACCGAGTTGGTTCATATGGCTCTAACATGTCAGAGATGTACTTTGGCGCTTGACCATGAAGAGACTTGTACACAAGCAGAGCTGTTTTAAAGTCTATTCTCTGAGCGACAGGAAGCCAGTGCAGAGACCTGAGCACTGGACTAATATGGTCGTATTTCCTGGTTCTAGTCAGGACTCGAGCAGCAGCGTTCTGGATGTACTGCAGCTGTCTTACAGCCCGTTTAGAGCCCAGTGAGCAGGCCGTTACAGTAGTCTAACCTGCTGGAGACAAACACATGGATCAGTCTCTCTAAGTCTGGTTTAGACACTATTCCTTTGATTCTGGCAATGTTTTTTAGATGGTAAAAAGCTGCTGATGTTACACATTTAATGTGGCTGTTAAAGTTCAGGTCTGAGTCCAATATTACCCCGAGATTTCTAACTTGATAGTTAGGTTTTAGAGAGAGAGTCTCAAGGTGACTGATAACACTTTCTCTTTGTTTCTGTGGGCCACAGACAATGATTTAATTTTTTTCTGAGTTTAGCTGGAGAAAATTGTTTGGCATCCACACACTGATCTGTACGATGCAGCGACACAAAGTATCTTTTACTCAATTTTCCCTCAATAACTCTGGGATCAGTATCCAAGTGAAACTGGCACAACTATTTAATGTGTTTGGAGCACCAGATAGCACAAGTGGTAGAGCAGGTCCTGCATATGCTGAAGGTCCTGACACAGCTCCCCCCTCTCTGCTCAACATTGACAACTAAAGGCTACTGGAATCACCCCTAAAATTACATAAGTTTGTGGTCAAGACTTACATTTCTACTTACTTGATAGCACTAATCAAAGCTAATTGCTGTCATAGACAAACACAGTTTGCCTTTGCCCAGCAGATGCCCAGCAGATGCCCAGCTCTTTTCAGACCAAAACATCATTAATCCCAAAATGTAGCAGTCCTGCTTCATGGTTGGATTGTGTCAAAGTGTGTTAAATCTTGCTCATCTTACAGTATGAGCAAGTCATCTGAAGAGACATTTGATTTCTGTCGACACAATGACATATTAGAAGGCTCGGATGATTTTTCAAGCATCTCAGACCAATTTTTCTGGCAGAGACATTATAAGAGCATCTACAGAGGAAGGTCTGAGAAACTCCCAGCCAAACAGATGACTTCTGTCATGAGGCCACGGGAACACCAGCATAACCCAAGTGTGATTCGCTGATTTATGATATCAGCACTTTGCTTGAGCTGAGATGATTATGCAGGCAGCTCCCTAGCTTCACCCAGCACCATAAAGGTTATTAGCAGGGCTCCAATACTCCACATCCAGCCATGTCAAATCAAATCAAATCAAATCAAGCTTTATTTATATCACACTTTTTATACAAAAAAGCAGCGCAAAGTGCTTTGCATAATGAAATCAACTAGAAAATTCCTAAAGAAATTTTGGATGGGTGCCAATCTACTGCCCGTCCAATCGATAAGTTTATTAATGTTCAGTTAAAGTCGAGAGTGTCCTGTCGCATATAAACTTTGAATGAGGTCTCTGCGATGTCGGATGGCTGAGATATAGCAACTCCAAAATAGGGCCGTTTCTGGCATTTTTGGCTCGTTATGCGCTTTTCATTCAATTTTTCCATTGAATTTTGGGTCTCTGCGAGACCCAAAATTCCTAAGACAGGTCTTCTGAAGAAAGTTGAGAGCCTCCTGTCACATATAAACTTTGAATGAGGTCTCTGTGATGTTGTATGGCAGAGTTATGAGGCCTCCAAAACGGCATTTAGTGGCATATTTGGCTCATTATGTACTTTTCAATTAATTTTCCTTTGAATTTTGGGTCTCTGCGAGACCCAAAATTCCTAAGACAGGTCTTCTGAAGAAGCTTTAGAGACTCCTGTCACATATAAACTTTGAATGAGGTCTCTGTGACTTTGTATGGCAGAGTTATGAGGCCTCCAAAACGGCATTTAGTGGCATATTTGGCTCATTAAGTGCTTTTCAATTAATTTTCCTTTGAATTTTGGTTCTCTGCGAGACCCAAAATTCCTAAGACAGGTCTTCAGAAGAAGCTTTAGAGACTCCTGTCACATACTTACTCACATACATCACTGACAACCACACTGCACACATCCCCCCCCAACATGAGCAACATCAACAACAATAAACATTAACATCTCCCGTTTGACGATGTAGACACTGTAGACAAATTAGTTTTTTTAACTGCTGCAATGTGGATCCAATTCTTCCAAGTTGTTGGTTCTATGCAACTGGTCTGCAGAATTCAATATAAAACAAACCGCTTCACTTTCTCATACACAAGTTTTTCATCTCAGATTGAGCTTGGCCGATTCAGTTGCTTTCAGCCAATCCTCAGTGTGTGTGTCTCTTTCCTCCCTCACCTATCTGAAGTTCTACCAATGGACTGTTTTAAGGTCCGTGGGGCAGAGAGGGAAAATCGATATGGGATTGACTCATCTCCTTTCTCCTTCCTGTCATGTAAAGTAATTTTCTCATTTTCTTTGCCATGTTTGTATTTACTTGGAGCACAGGCTATTACTGGGCAACTTGAACCAGCAGCAGGGAGATTTCCTTAAGTATTTATTCTCAGTGGCTTTTGGGAGGGATCTTCCTTTAGAAGAAAAATTCCCCTTCTCTTAGAGGGTAATGAATCTCTACCTGACCAAATACCTGTGCTCTATCGCAAACCATTTGGTAAACGTAGCATGCAATCAGACTTGTGAACGGATTGAACAAAAACAGCCCAATGAGTTTTTTTTTTTCACTGAAATGGCATTTTAAAAAACAACTATGGTCACACATGGTAAGACAGCTGAAACTAGTTCAAAGGTGAATGTACATTTCAACCACATTTCTATGAGATTTACATCAAGAATAAATATATGGTAAAATTTCATCTTTACCTTGTGAGGCTAATCTCCAATCCAAGATTCTGACAATTAGTAACATGTGCTATGAGTAGGATTTTGCAACAGTTACGTTCTGGCTCTGTTCTCATGTCACTGGAAACACTGAAAAAATACAGTTGGGACGTCAGAGGGAGAGAGGTAGGAGAGAAGCTTCTAAGATCAGCATTGGTCAAAATGCATTTGTATACTGTATTTATATATCATAAGTCTTTGGGACCCACTGCAACGGTTGCAAAGATTGCCTGGTTGATTGTGATCCCCCTTTTATTGTATAAGCCAAATGATAGATGCTCCCTTGATGACCTGCTTGTGTTTTTTTGGCAAAAGATCCTACATTCAGTTCAGACTGCTAATATCCTCTTTATTCTCCAAAATGGATTTTTGTGTCATCACACGTCTTGAATTGACTGGGGGATAACGGGTGTCCACCACGACCATGTGGATTTGTCTTCCACAACAAACCCAATGAATAACTCTGTCAATTTATGTTTCTATCGTGCTTGCATACAAGTGTCGTTAAAAAGATCATACTTAATTGTTGTCATTCTGTTAGCTCAGGTTGATATCAGTAAATTAAGAAAAATATATTTTCCTACTTCTTAAAGTGAGAATTAATTGGCTAATGTAAGTCATATGTCTCTTTGCTAAATGTGAACTAACTAACATCAGCTAGCTTGAGTTGCATTTTTATGAAGAATATTTCCCTGACACCACTTGGGGTTTTTGTAAGTTTACTCATTTGTTATCTTTCTTTAGCACAATGATTTTGATTTGTACATTCCCATGCAGAAAGACTTTCCCAGTTAAATTTCCCTTGGAAATATCCCTTAATAGGCACACAGTCATGATATGTGTTTGAATGCACTGGTTAGTCTAGCAGAAAGTGATTTCTTGGTCTTTTCACATATTTCTGAGGTTCTGGTGTGTGTCTGTAGGATCCTGTCAGATAAGGAAACAAAAAGGCGTACATAGAGGGGCAGGCTGCTAGTGGCAATGCATCATCTGAGTAGAGGATCTTCTAAATGTGGCCTTTGTACCAGCCCAATTTTCTCTATTTATGGAGATTAATGATCCAGACATCCACTTAAGTCGAGTTACACTGTACCACAAATCATCAAGTTTTATGAAGCAACCAGTGCTTTATTGTAAGGCAATGTTATGTGCATCATATGTGTTGTGACCCCCTAAATTACTACGGAAGCCCAGAGCAGACGTAGTACGTATAAACTTTTTTTTGATGGTTTTCTCGAGATAATGAGTTAATTTACCGATGGTTTTCGAGGCCACTTTTTCTCCCCAGTCCGCCCCTGTTTATATGTGTTTTATGTGTTCGCAATTTGTTTGTCTTGTAGAGATAACTTTCATATCAGCCCGCGTCATTTAAGAAGACGGCCGGCTCAACTGCAGCTCAATAGGCGTTTACACCTAACTGATCCTGCTGCTATAGTCAACTTCATCAGTGACCAGCTGAGGGGACGGGGCCGTCTCCATGGTTACCGAATGATGCACGAGAGGTGCCGTTATCGTTTTCTCGAGATAACGAGATAAATAACTCGTTATCTCGAGAAAACGAAATGCTTGTCACACCAGCAGGATTTGCTTTGTGCATTTTCACAAGCAGAATTGTTACACAAACGCTCCACATTCCATGTTTTATTCAACTTTATTCAGTTTTCAATGAAAGGGGGGTAAAAATGGGTACACCTTTGCCAGAAATACATATAAACACATATAAACAGGGGCGGACTGGGGAGAAAAAGGAAAAAGTGGCCTCGAAAACCATCGGTAAATTAACTCGTTATCTCGAGAAAACGATAACGGCACCTCTCGTGCATCATTCGGTAACCATGGAGATGGCCTGGTCCCCTCAGCTGGTCACTGATGAAGTGATAAGTGAATTAGATAATTATCTCGTTATCTCGAGAAAACCATCAGAAAAAAAGTTTATACGTACCACGTCTGCTCTGGGCTTCCGTAGTGACCCCCTAAATTACAGAGCTACCTGACCGGTAAATCAAACAAAATGAATGACCGATAGAGTTAATAGTTTTGGCTTTTCCACAATAACAGGTTAATGGATTAAATGAGAACCTTTATTTGGGGATAGCTAATTCCACAAAATGCAACTAAGCTAACAGCTGAAGCAGCCAAACAACCAACTGACACTGGACAGGAACGTCAACTAAATCTCACATGAGTTGCAGAACATGCTGTTGTTGGCTTGTTCTTGCCTTTGAAGAATCAGGGAAAGCTGGCCTGCCTCTCTCCTGTAGAATTAAAACTGAATGCGGTGCTTTTCTTCACTTGTCCTGAGTAGCTGCTCATCTGTCGGTTACTACATTGAGGATCACAGTTACCAACAGTAATCTATGATCAAATCCAGTAATCCAGTTATTCTTAAATACTGAAATTGAGGCTCTTCAGAATATCCTAATTTTAAAAGAATATTTACCATAAACTAAGATATTCATTTACCAAGCTATCAACGATATGATTATCTAAGGTACACACCTAGAAGATATGAATGTCTGTCAAAATTTTTTTTTAATTTGAAATAGTCAAGCTCATGGGCAAATTACAGGAACATTTGTTCCAGGAAAAACATTTCATAAATTTCATTTGGCATTGTATTTGAGTGCTAGTTTCTGCAAATTCTAATTGTGATTGGCGGAAATACACATATTGCTGAGTGTACAATGAATGGCCTGGGATGCTGTAATGCCACATGGCTGTTTAGATAAGCACAGACACTGAAACAGTTTTGTGTAAAGCAATGAAGCCCCTCTCTCTGACCATATGCCACAGGGCTTTCCTCAATCCTCTGCAGTCTGGACAGAAACATCGGCAGACTGTGCTTTCCAAGTGGGAAGTTCATCCCTTCCTGGTTATTGATGGTCAGACTGGGAGTTGTAGCCACAAGGAAGTTGTTTGTCTTAAATTCCAAAACTGTCACTGCTGATATTTGCAAGTCTAAGAGCTTGTCTGAATCCCAAATGTCATGCTGCACAAACACACACTCACTGACACAAGCACTGAAATACACTCATACATAATACACACTAAACCTTGGCCACAAATATACATATAGTCATGTGTCACCCCCATGTGTCACTGGGCAAATGAGCTACTAGAAAACTATGTATCTAGTGTGAAGGGTGGCGCTTATGGTGATGATGATTAATGGTAAAATGGTCACTTAGCGACTGAGTGCTTGCATATAAGATTATGCTTCACTTTGTGAAGCTGTGTCACATCAGTGGTGGATTTGTGAGGCAGCACATTCATATAGTACAAGCCACATGCAAAATTAATTTAACATGTATGACAGCTGTCTTGCAACACAAAATTTTATCTGACATTATACACATCATGGGCAGCCTGGCGAGTTGAAACGACTGTAAATAACCAATTTGTCATATAGATTGTCAGGAAGTGTTGCCTATAAATCAAGTCGTAAAGACATTATTGCTAGTCTTAAATTATAATCCAGAGTATTCAGTCAAAACACAGTTGACTAGAGAGGTATTGAACTGCTCAGTCCTGACTTAAAACCATAAACTGTGGTGCAGCATGCTCATTTACCTCTCAGCCAGGCTATAGGTTGATCAGGGGCCCTGCTCTCAGACTGAGCAGAGCGCCATCAAACTGAGGCCCAGCACTGTAATTACACATGAACAGATGGCCTTGCTGGAGGACTCTCTTCCCTCAGTCCCCCCTCCTTTCAGAGCTACTACCTGCAGCGCACTGAGTTCTTGTTGTTTTCAAAGCATTGTTACACACAGATTATTGTCCACAATACGAGAGAAGAGGGTTGACTTTACAGTTAGATTTGAGCTTCAGAAATAGGGACGTTATTACTCCCCGAACCCAAAGATGTTTGACTGCATTTTGTAATATTTACACTTATCTGGGCAGACATTTTAAGATGAAATGGAGATTTCTTTTTTTATGTAGTTTTGGATTAATTCTGCAATCTCTGGCTGCAAAAAAAAAAAAAAAAAACTTCACAATGAAGCACTGGCTTTTCTGAGAGTCGTTGTGTGGAATCCCTCGAGATGAAGATGAGTGGGATAAATGGTGGCTGTGCAAGCCATGTCCTTTGTTCTCTCATTGAAATAATGCAGGTGATTTATGAGCAGGAATACAAATAACGCACCTGTTGCGTTTTTTCTGTTTCAAAGGACCGATGTGGACAGAGGCAGAAACATATATCAGTCTGATCATTTTGTCAGGCACAGACTAGACAAAAATATTGAGATAATTTGTTAAACTTTGAAATAAACTTTGCTGCAGAGTACTTAGTGGTGCAACATAAATGATTCAGGGTGCAGGCTGTGGATATATATGCTGTTCAGGGCCCTCACTGAGCTGTTTTCAATGGCTAGGGAATTTCTGAAAGCTCTCGATAGAGATAGGACAGCTCCAGGCTCTAAAATCTAATGATTTGTCAAATCAAAGTGATATACTCTGCGCTGAACGATCTGGTGACTAGATTCTACTTCCAAACACCTCCTTTTAATCAAAAGCTGCAAAAGGAATTTGTGTGCAGTCAACTGAAAACTACACCCCAATGACTGTATTGTAGACGGAAATAAATCATATTTTTCCCTCCTTTGCCATCATGTGTGTTTCATATATTTTTATGTCAGCTGGCAGAGGTAATTACAGTGTTGTTTGAGCCAACTTCACGTTAACGGTTGGCTGCTCAGTGTCATGGTTCACTTCAACTTAACATCTATCTGGGTCCAATCGACAAATCTATTGTCCAGCATGCTCTCAAAGAAGTCACACTGACAATCCCTAGCAGTATCTAATGATTTACAATCTCACTTTCTGACACTATGGTGGCCAGTTACTTCGTGCTCAACAAGTTCAGGGGCCACCTTGGTGTTATAAAAGGTGACTTTTACTTCCCTATTGTGGCTATAGACCTGTTTTTCCTCTGTACAGTGGCAATAATGGGACTCCACTGAGACATGTAGAGTTGTAATTACACTCAGATTGGTTATGGAGAAAGGGCAGTGCATATAAACCCATGGGACGCACACAAAAACACATATTTAAGTACATCATATGTATAGTTCATAAGGGCACAACACACCAGTGCATCCGTATCCAGGTCATGCAATGTTATTTTTCTTACAGAATATACTGTGTACAGTACACACACACACACACACACACACACGCACACACACACACACACACACACACACACACAACCTCCCCCGACACATGCTCCTGATGATTTATTAAAATAGTTAGAGGATTGGAGGAGACGCACAGGTAACATTGATGAAATGGGGAAAGCCGTGGGGATACCGAGTAGAGCTGAGAACTGGATTACTTATCACATGTCATAATCTTAGCTAGACCCAGCCAGGAAATGCTACTTTTGCATCTGTTTATCCAGGGAAATATATCAGGCTTTTATGTTGCATCTAATTCTGTCAAACTTTGAGGTTTACAAAAAAATGCATTCCATTTTGGTGTTTCATTTTCATGGCTGTAGATGGTGTTCGTCTTCCTTTAAAAATGTAAATGAAAAAAGAAGGCTGTGTGTGAAAGCGGTAGGTCACTCACTATTCTCAGTTTAGTCCACATAAATGGAAACAGTTTGATGAAATGCGAATTAAACCTTTAGATAACATTTTAAGTGGTATTTAAGAATTTGCAACTTCCAGAAAAAACAGTGAATCTTAACTGACCAGGTACTTGTTTTATTGACAATGGACTAAGCTGTTTCGTTTTTTCAGGTTCTGTTAAGCTTAAAAATACAGTCTACTGTAATCTAAATAATATGTGGGATATTCTGACAGGAAACCTTTTTCTCGTAACACACAAAACAGCACCGTGCAGCTAATAATGTTATCAATGGGCTCTTATTCATGGTTGTGAGCCAGCATACTAATAAATACTAATGTTATTGGGACTTGAGTTGAAAAACAATTTTTTTTATATATAAACACATTTTTTGGTGAATGAAGTCTGCTGTACCTGAAATGACCAAAAACATGTCCACACAAACAGATTTTCAGACCTAGCCCCCTTTTTATTTCAGCCCTGACAAGTCTATCATAAAACGTGATGGGTAGTGATGTATTTCTTTATATTCTCCAGATGTTCTGTTCTGATGAAAGACTCTAAGCTCAAGAACTGCTCGTAATGTGTTTGAAACATGATGATCAAATTAACTAAATTATTACATCAAATCAAACACGTATGCCTCGAGTAACAAAATATTCAAATTAAGTTGGACTCATGCAAACTAGGCTGATACATTTTTCAGTAAGTTTCCCCATGAGAACTTTCTGTTTGAGCTGTAACTTAGTTTTCACCATAATAATGCTCTTCATTTGACTTTGTATTTTAAGTATAGCATCTTATTAGTTATTGCAGCATTCTGGTGTAACCCAGTTGCATTCATTTTACATTTTGCACAAGATGTAATAATGTTTCTTACTTATATCAATCTCATCCGCTCACAGCCAGCCCAGAAGGTTAAAGACCCACCAATTTGTATCTTCTGCCTGGTTTGAAACAGAATACATGCTGCTAGAGAGTAATCCTTCCCCCAAGGAGAGCTCCATCAATCTTTCCCCGACGAATAAACAGCCCTCTGCTTTGAAGGACACAGACAAGTCCAGGTTGGAGGCTTCATAGCTGTCAGGCTGTTTCTCATATATAACAGCTGGCTGCATTGCATTATCACACAGATGGACATGTTCCTGTGGCCCATAATTTCTGGATGCATCCTCCTCTTGTTGAGCTGTATTGCTATTCCATTCAACTGTCATGTGCTCAATTAGTTTACCACTGGAATTCAGTTAAGACTTTATTTTGAATTGATTTAGTCCAATAACAAAGTTGCCATCTTACCATAAATCATATCAACTGACTCCTCTTCAAAGATCATAGTTCACCAGCATTACTTTGTGTGATGCAACGTGCTGCTGATGACAACCAAAAAAAATCCCTGAAGGATCCGACAGCATGTAAATGAGAGGTCAAGGTTGTGCAAGTCTATGTAATTTTGCATCTTGGCAGCTCTATTGGTGAATGAGTCAGGTCTTCCTGTTTTTCCTGCCTTCTGGGAGGTCAAAATTTAGAATGACAACGCTTTCCTTCCCCCGCCCAATATATTCAGCTCCTCAGTGTATGTTTTCTCCTTTAAGTGTCCTTTTATTGTCAGACTGTATGGTGAAAAAAGAAAAGCAAACTCATGTCACTGGCATATACTTGTCTCAACAAAATGGATTTATTCATACTCAGGTCTGGCAAGTGATGTGAATAAGAGATTTTTTTTCCTTTTAGAAAATGATGACATTTCTTGCAATGTGTGAGACACCTATTTAAAACTGATCCAGATGTAGGTCTGACACAATGATGTGACACCAGCTACAGTGTACTAACGCGGTCTTTTATTGTAATTGTTGGGGCAAACGTGCCTTATCAGTTACTGACTTCTTCTACTCAGCGGTTTTCAACTTGAAAATAACATTTTCTGATTTACAGTTCTCGAAGAACTGTCACTAAATAAAAACCCAATTCCAAAAAGATTTGGATGTTGTGTAAAATGTTACGAAATAAGAGAAAAAAAAAAAAAGAAGCAAATATAAACATATAAGCTCATCTTGAATTTGAGCTCAAAAAAAGTTGGGACAGCGGCAACAAAAGACTGGAAAAGTAAGTGGTACTAAAAGGAAAAAGCTGGAGGAACATGTTGCAACTTATTGGGTTCAACAGATCACCGGTCATGAAGAGAGCACCTTAGTGAGGTAGAGTCTCTCAGAAGTAAAGATGGGCAGAGGTTCAGATCAATGCTACAAAAAAATTGTCCAAAGAGCCGTATGAGTCTGGAGACTTTTCTATGAGCAAAGGACATGGCAGAACATCACTACTGAATGTCTGTGGTCTTCAGGTCTTCAGGCAGCACTGCGATAAAACCAGACATGGTTCACTGCATGGGCTCAGGAACACTTCCAGACACCACTGTCAGTGAACAGAGTTCACTGTGCGATCCACAAATGCAGGTTAAAGCTCTATCATGCAAAGAGGCGATATGTGACCATGATCAAGAAAAAGTTGCATCTTCTCTGGGCTTGATTAAAATAGATTGAGCCAAAGTAAAAAAACTAGTCTGTGGCTACATGAATCAAAATTGAAAATCTTTTTGGAAAACATGGACAACACTTCCAACGAATTAAAGAGGAAGGACCATCCGGTTTGTTATCACCTTTCATTCTAAAAGCCTCTGCTTCTCTGGTGGTATGGGAGTGCATTAGTGCCTATTGAACTGGAACTTGAACATCTGGAAAGGAATCATCGGTGCTGAATTGTATATCCAGGTTTTAGAGCAACGTATGCTCCCATTCAGATGACATCTTTTAAAGGAAAGAACTTGCCTATATCAGCAAGATTAAGCTAAACCACATACTGCATCTGTTGCAACAGCACGGCTTTGTAAAGAAGAGTCCCAGTACCGGACCTTTCACCATTTAAAAAAAAAAAAAAAAAGTCTCATCATGAAACATTCCTCTCCACCAGCAGGTCTCCTCAGTTCCCAGATGTTTACAGACTGGGACTTTTACTCAGAGGTAAACACTGTCAAGTCCCAACTTTCTTTTAGATGTGTTCCAATTGATCTTGAGTTAATATTTTTCTTTAAATAGTAAAATAGGTTTTTATTTTAAATTTATACTGCTCCCCAACCTTTTTGGAAAAGGTTTTGTAATTTTCTTGATCTACGCATAAAATGTGAAGTATTGTAGCTTAGCAATAAGGATATTACCAATGTGTCAAACAATTCATACATTGTTTTGTGTGCAGTTAACCCAGTTTCTCTCAGCCTTTTTTTTTTTACGACTGTCTCACATTCATCTTCTTTCACTGAACTGAACTCCAGCTGTTAAGAATAGACAAAAGAGGGACAGATGTGCTTACTGACCCTCTTACATTGCTGTTCCAGGTGAATAGATACACCTGGAACTCCCTGATCTCTGGACCACGAGATGAGCTATGGGAGAAATGATCAGTTTTTAAAGGACAGTGTTTCTTCAGTCAACTTTGAAGAAAAACAACATATTGCTGTCTCATTGGTCTCAGTTTTAAACATATGTATTTCAAAATGACACATATATATCCTTCAGTATCATAAACAGTAACCTGTATATGATAGGAAATGCAGTGGGCCATATAAAAATGATTGTGATTTTATTTTCTCCCACAGTATTTCTTCTTGTGGGTGTGGAAATAATGACAGTAAGTAGAGCATAACTGATCTGAAAAAAGTCATCTCACGCACCATGAATTGCAAAGAGGAAAAAAAGGTAAAGCTTTCAAGCTTTGTGCTTTACAGTCTCCGTTGAGAGATTCATACAGGCAGATCTGCAAGGTGTTTTCAGTTTCATCAAAATATGACATCTTCCGTTACATCAGATTTTATAAAACTTAAAGGGACCTTCTTTCCAACTGGCGAGAGGAAAATTGTTGAAAGTTTGTAACCAGCAGCAAGGGGTGTCTCTCATGCAGGAGCCAAACATTACAACAAGCTTTACCTTTTTGTGAATCACAGCTGAAGGAGCCTTTCAATATTTTTCAACCTTGGACCCGCAACTACAAATGGCTGCAGCATAATCCAAGGACATTTGTTTGCATCAAAGTAAAACAGATTATTTTTGCGGTCGAGCTACTGTGTTTTTGTATGGCCTGAATCCTGATCGACAAAGAGTCTGCATGAGATCTCTTTGCTCTTGCAACAGCAATTGTCTTCAGAAAAAGGTCGCTGGTGTTGGATTTTCCTCTCTTAGAATGTCACTGCATGCAGAGTGATGTGTGTTTACATCCATTTGTAGCGCAAATACTCACAGGCCTGGAAAGGTGTAATTCTAATATCATAACTCGGAAATGTGAGAGCACCAAGTGTGTTTTCTTTTTCTACACTTTTGGTACTTCTGTCGCATGAGACACATTTGTCAATCATGTTGTAACATTTTGAGCCCGGCGGTGACAATTAAAGGGCTTCCACTGAGACAACAGCCTCTTTTCTTACATCGTGGAAATGTTCAAGTTTAAAGTTTTTGCTCTGTATTGGTCCAGTACTAAAAATCTATGTCCCCATGAATCACTTTGACCCACCCCCCCTTCAAAAGATTTTTTATCACTTTCAGGATGGTTATAATGGTTGCCACCACCAAGGGACTTGTTAACAACTTAAGCCTCGTTTCCACTATGCAGTCCGGTACGGGTCGGTTCAGAACGGTTCGCTTATTTCAGTGTTTCCACTACCACGAAAGCGTACCAGTCCCATGGTACCCGTTACCATTTTAGTAACCCTTCTGCTTGGGGTACCTAGCACACAGGATCGGTTCCAGGCTCTTCTCTCCATTGTTGGTGAGGAGGCTGTGCAGCGGGAGCTCGATGGCGCTGTGCGAAACGAAAAGGTTTCCCAGCTGATTGTTGTAAAAATGGCAGAGAGTGGTTTAAACCGGACCGCGAGCCAGTGTCGCATTAAGCTGAAGAAGATTGGGGGTGGTTCGAAATTATGGATGTTATTTGCTGTTATTTGCTATTTACGCTTCGGCATGCACTCCGCCCACCCCTGAGGATCCACTTTGTACAGTGGGAACGCAAGCTGACCCCAAAGCGACCCGACCCGTACCGTTCCAAACCGAACCATACCGGACTGCATAGTGGAAACGAGGCTTTAGTCCCAATCTCTTAACTGAATCTGAAGCTTTCCTTACATAATAACAACAAGAATAATAATAGCAACAATGATAATAATAATAACGAAAGATAAAAACACTCGAATCCCCAGAGATGATAAATCCCTGAGTGATCGATTGAGGCTTAATTGAAAATTTTTCAAAACAGCCTGGATGCTTAAACACATTTGCACGTACTTTATGCACACAAAAGAAAAGTAGACTTTTGTACAATATCTCACTAAATATATTTACATGACATACAATTCGCCATCAGTGCAATACATAGGAATGTTGCATATTTACCAAATGTTAGACTCTTTCCTTTATGAAGAAAAATAATTCTAGTGACAGAAGCTGATAAAACTAATGTGTAAAGTAACATGTGCAACTTTCATATTGTTAACAGCTTCACAGGAAATAAAAAAAAAATAAAATCTCTGTACCACCCTATCAACAATCCAGTATTAAGCATTGAAAAAGTAATAGATCACATGTACATATATATTTTCATACATGTAATGGATTGCTTTTGTACAAATATTTTATATAACTTTGGCAGTTTATCAGGAACAAAGTTATCGGAAAAATATGAAACGATAATATCAAACTGCCTGCAATGTCATGTAAGCTTGCCTTCCAAAGCTCATGTTCACAGTGGTCATTCAGAAAGGCTGGAAGCTGAAAGCCGAAAACGAAAAAAAACACGCCAAAGAATAAAGTAAACATTTCCACCCTTTCTGCTAAGACTGCTAGCACTGGAGGCTGTTGTCATTGTTGTCATGTTATAAAATTACAAACACCTATGAAGGTTTACATAGCAGTCATCGCCATTTAAAAAAACATGGTCTATTTTCAGGTCGACTTAAAATACAAACAGTTTGAAGGCAAGGGGACAGGACCCTGCTCGTCGGTCACTGTGGAATCATGGGAGAGACATGACCAAGAAGAGGACATGCACAACAGTGCAGTGTGGAAGAACGTGAAGCCAAAAACAAGTATGCAAAATGAATGACTTTGCGACAATCAAAACGCCACACGGTTAGAAAATGACTTACACCAGACAAAATAATCGAGCAAATTTCAAACATACTAACTTCACCATAATTCATAGACGTCGATTTTGTTCTTTTTTTCCACTGGTTTGGCACTTTATTGGAACAAATCTCTGTTCAAAAAGACTAAATGTTGTACAAAAGGTATCATGTCTCATTAACATAACTTTTAGAATATAGTACTTAATAGTAAGCATACGGTAAGTAAACACTTGTACATACTGTAGTTTTAAAATGAACATTCCAACAGATGTTTTACACACATGCACAAAAACAAACAAACACAACTCTCTCACTCTTGTTGCCTTGCCACACTTGGGGCTCCTCCGCTTCTCTTTGGCCAATCTCATTATGATGCTGTTTCCAGCGACTATCCCACAAGAACAACTGTTGCTACCTCTCTATCCTTGCCAAAATCCATCATTTCTTTTCTATCGCTCACTGAAGACAACACAACTCTTAACACTGCATTTTTGTTCCACATTATGACACTTCTTCTGCTGAGCGTGTATCTGTCTTCAGACGCACAAACTCTTTGGCCACCTCATCATTGGTCCTTTGAGAGAGTATCCTCATGATGGTGAGGCCTGTTTCGTCCATGCAGATGCTCTTCACCAGCGGGTAGCAGGCCGAGCAGCTGCCCTTGTCCGCTAGCTCTCGGAGCTGGATGACAGTCATGCCGATGATGCGATCCTCACGGGCAAAGCAGTAGTCCTTTACGGAGATGTGCAGCTCATAGGCCTCTGGACCGTGCTCGTTACTTAGAATACTTGGAGAAATGACACGAAGACATCAGAGATATAAAACTCAAGAGTTCAAATATGTGTACACAATGCAAAGTTAGAAAATAATTATCACTGAAATAACCAACATGTGTGATGAGGGGTAAAATATTTTTACAGAATGAAAGCTGCACAGATACTGTCAAGTAAGTTGTGAGTCACTTTTTATCGTATGAAGTACATGAAAAGCTTAAAGTCTCCATCTGGGGACTTTTATATGAGAGGATACCGCTTGCTTTGTAGATCTAGGCATTCAGTTTTCAACTGAATTTAACCTGTCTGCAAACTCGTCTGGTTTGATGACATTTCAGACATTTGATCAAATAATTTCCCTTCATATAATTTCCCTTTGGGATAAATAAATATATTAAATCTAATAAAAATTTCATTTCATTTCCCCAGTTGCGAGCGTCCTCATTTTATGTCTAACTAAGATGAGACAATTCAGTCAGATTTTGTGGGTGAAATTAATGCCTCTGACCAAATAAGCTAATAGTCTTTATGGGGTTCATTTGAAATCATCCCCATCAACTGAGCAACTGTTGTCATTGGAAATAAAGTTTAGAAAAAAGAAAAAAACAACTCCACAGCAGAAGAAGCAGAGAGACCCAAGAAAAATGCTATCGGAGGAAGTGAGGAAGATGAGATAAAGTGTAGGAATGAGACAATGGAAAAGAATACACACTGGAATAGAGAGAGCTCAGATAAAAAAACAGGATGACAGACAGAGAGATGGCTTCACGATTGCTATCAATAAGTAATAACTGATAATATCTGGAGCTCTGTTTTATTGAGTTTAATTTGCTTGCCACCATTGGAAAATGAAAATACTTTAATAATGAAAAGAATACGATCATGATCATTTCTTCATTTGCTTCTGTGTCAGCTGTAAATCAGAGGAGACTGAAGCTGTGGTTGAATCCTACAATAAAACTAACGAAACATGTTCAGGTATTCCCTTTAGAGCTGTATTTAGTGACTAATGCAGAATGCACAACTTTACAATGGCAGCGTCTTCATTCACATTATGTTATTCATCAGCGTTTTAAATGTAAGTAATAACCTCATCATTATGATCCTTCTGGCACAATTACATGGAAATAAGTTCTTGTAAAATAATGTTTGGCACTGTAACATGTACAATGTTGATTTTCTGTTACACATTATTTCTACATGTAGCAAATCCTTTGAAAAATGAAAACCAGAAAAAGCTAATCTAATGACAGGTGAACAATGTTTTGATTTTGTCTTTTTGTGAGTGTTTATTTATCACTATTTTATAGTATATAGAATATGCAGTTTTATCCATGTTAGGTCCTGTAACATTAGCCAAGATTGTCTTTTGGTGGCCTCTGGCGGTGTCACTGTGTGCCTTTTCAGCATGGCAACAGATGCACACGCACAGCTGTGCATGTGCAAGGCTCAGATGGAGATATGTTTTTGTGAAAGTATCGTTACATCCCAAAACTATGCTGGGAGTCAAAGAGCAAAAAATGAGCAGATTCTTTAATGATGCCTTAAGGCAGATAAAATGCTGCAAATAATATTATTCTCCCTCCTTCTAACTAACTAGAAAGACACAGGATACTCACTACTGGAATGTTTCATTGTACTTTGGTGACCAATTGTTATTCTTGGTCTTGGTGCTGAATTTGCGCTTCTTGTCTGCCAAGTGTGGACCAATGGCGTTGACTTCGACAAATGGCCGGAACATGGCGTTGGTCTGCCAGATGAGGTTGTCAACTCCGACCACTGGGAAATACAGAGGAAATAGATTTAGATAGAGGCATTTGTCAACAAGAAATATAAAAGATACTATGAATACACATAGTAAAAAATCCATGTTTACCATTGTATCTATTCATATATTCATTAGTAACTGGTCGTATGTACATATTGTTAAATCATGCAGCGATACTATCAGAGTAAGCAGAAACTATTTTCTATTTCTGGAACAATAATGGTAAACATGATTGATAGGGACTGACATCAAAGAACAAAGATTTCTTGTTAGATTCAGCATACTGCACGGACATTCAAAAAAAAAATATGCAAGAGGTTAATCCGTTATTAAGAAGACAAGATACAATGTGCAGCCATATTACAAACAGTATTACAAAAATGCTAAACTGCAGCACTTCATCTAGTAATAATGGATTTGCCTTTTATAGAAAGCATATAGTTATGATTACCATGGCAACCTAATTGCCAATCATATTGTCTAGTTAGTGCAGGCACTTATTATAGCTGTTTGCCAGCTGTAATGCATATGGTGCTGCCAGGGGGGAGGCGTGCTAGATAATGTTGCAGCCACTGTGTGGGTGTTGAGTTGAATATGTGTTACCGAAAATTAATCATGCCTATCTTAACAAAACTGAAAAATGTACGCACTTTCCTCTCAGAACTAAACATTTAAAAATATATCATACAATTATCATGAGCACAAATCCGTTCAAGACTAACAGAATCCATACTATTAATACATGATAAAAATATTAGGTGACTGGAGTTGGTGTGTTGCACATATCAAATTACAGTTGGCGAAGTTTACGGAGATGGCAGCGGGGCAACAAGAAAATCCGAGGCCCGGAGATGTTTGAGCTAAAAACGAATGTCAGCAAGCTCACGTTTAACAGACAAAATGTTTACCCTGTTCATCATGTTGGTTTAGTGTGTTTGTTCAAACATTTGTTAATTAGCACTTCACACCAAGTACTACTGAAGGTTGAGGGAATGCAAATGTTTTCTTAATCAATGTTGTTTTATTCGATATATATTCTCACCTCATTTCCCTGAAACACATCCAATCGACTGATGACATCATGTGATCATCAAACTAATCAATTCTGTTCTCCAAAATTTTACTGCAATCCATCCAATAATTGTTCCCAGTTGTTGCCAGTCCTACTCTGCCATCCCTAAATGTATGCTGCGGCATAAGCTTTATGATAAAATAAGAGTTTACTCTAATTGATGAACAAAACATTTTTTTTATCCTCAACCAGAGAAGACTATGAAACTGCAGAGCAACCACAGTTACGGTTTTCTAGTTGTTCCTTTCACATGTTTCTTTATTTTTTTTTATCTTTTTGCCTGAAGGAACAATATACATCGCTTATGATTGTGGTCCCAGCAATCCAATTACCACACATTAGATTGGATTTTTGAGCTATTTTCAGGGGAGAATACATTTGAACAGAAATGAGGGAAAGAAGGTTGGAGTGTAGGAAAAAAAAAAAAAAAATCTCACCCTTCACGCTGACTTTGTGCTCTCCTGTGCCAGGGTGAGAGATGAGATTCACTTGCATTGACACCTCCCCCACTGATCCACTGGATGACTGACCTGGACACACACCAAAACAGCAACAGGAGAATTGGACAGAGGCATAATGAATATCACAAGAGGGAGAAAAGGGGGGAGGAAGAGAGGAAGCCAAGGAGAGAAACATCAAGACCAGAGAGAAAGAGAGGATGCAAGGAAGTGATCCAAAAATGTGGGTGAAGCTTTTTTTGTACATGAGGTACCAGAAATACACCCAGAAAGCTGTGTATAAACACATCTCTGTGACAAAGCAAAAAACTAAGAAAAACAATAGGGGGTTGACTTGATTTCACGCTCGTGGAGCCGAGTATCAGGCATTGCCAGGTTTTTCTTTTACAACAAAGTAACAACAAGGGGAAAAAAAGCAAACAGCACACAATGTGTCTGGTTTGAAGATCACTGAAGATGCATGTGGTGTAAAGAGATCTGCTAAATAAATAATGTTCTACATGATGATATCAAACTGTTCAGCTCAACAGAAATGCAAAGCTCTGCATTTGACTGTCTGCATGCCACTCAGGTAGAAACAAAAACAATTAGCAGAGGTTGATCAAAAGCATCAGCTGAAAGGCGGGAATATCCTTTTGGGCAGCGCAGAGGGGCGCAGTCGTGTTATAACTACAGTTAATCACAGCAAGAAAAACATTTGCATAGATTGCTGACCATGTGTCTCACATTCCCAAATGGAGGGAGTCCTGCCCATTTTAGCCGTCTCGTGTTATAGCTGTCCCCTAATCCAGGACAAACAGATGTTCACCACTGTGGAAGGCAAGTGCTGGTGTGGTTGATGAAAGGCCGATGTTAAGCCAATAGCTAATCAATACCTACCAAACATGCGGTGCCCATTATAGCCGGTAATGAAGAAACAAGCCTCAAGATTTATTGTGATGATGCCCCTGCAGAAAAACAGTGCTGCTGCACAGCCTGTACTTAAGGGAAATTTACAGAGCAATACCATTGTACAGTATGTTTCCCTCAGCTGTCAGCTGATATAATGGTATGGGTTGATAGATTCTCTATGTTTTCTGAGGGTCTCAGGTCCATAAATAAATAAAGACTTTCAGAGTGTACACAGTAAAATGGACAACTTCAAAGACACGAAGAAGCAGATTTTGAGTGAGATATATAGTGCTCATCAAAGATAGAGGAGAGCATAGGTAGATACAGCAAAGACTGCGGTGAGCAGGGTCAAAAGAATAAGTCAGAAAGTTGCCTATAAAAAGAACAATTGGTTGTATTCATTTTTGCTGACTTCATTTTTGCTGACTTGGTCTTCCATTAACTAAATTTTTTTCCACTGTCAAAGAGTGAGTTACTTTCAGCTGACTCTAAGCCACTGATCAACAGAAGTTTATAAGCAAGAAGCTGCAGAATATTTAAGTCAAATTACTGTATAAAAGATTATAATGTATGTCCACTGTAGCATGAAGGGGCTATACAACCTCAGCCCGCTCCCTAACAAACACAGAAACGCACACATGCTTCAGAGGGTACACTTTGCAGGATTAAACCAGTACAATCTGTGGACTAAATATGTTGCTGGTGGAGCACAGGGGTCTGTAATTAATGAAACAGTGCCCACTGTGCAACATCAGGCATCAGCACAACTCCACACTGTTTACTGACCTAAAGCACATCAAGCACCTCACTACTTCCACATATAGACATCACAGCAGACCACCTTGGATAAAAAGTGACAACATGGTGTGAAATCAGGGATGGGGGTGGAATGAGATGAGGGATCTAGAGCAGGAGGAAGAGGAAAGAAACAAAGAGCAATCTCTAAATAGCACACAACAAAATGCTGTGCATCTATGACCATCTGCCAATCAGTGAGAGCAGCATGACTGGTTGGTCTGCTGGCTGCATGGCTCACGAGCTTTCTCCTACAGCCTCTCCACTGTCCTTCTGCCTGCCTCTGGAGCGTTCTGCAAGGCTGAGCACACTGAAGCAACAAGGATCTTCGAGCTTCAGTGCCCTGCTGGGCTGAATTCCCTCCCGGGCCTCTACGGACACCTGAGGGGTTTTCTGCCTTGTTACAGAGAGATGGGGAAAAACTGTTCCATATAGAGACAGATGAATAAGACAACCCATGGAAGTGGGTCAGTGATGACGGAGAATAGAGAGAGGAGAGTGCACAAAAGGGATTTTTATAGATTTACACTAACCCATTTGTCATGACAGTGTTTTTATGTGTTTCCAATGAGAGAGAAGAGGCAAAAGAGCATGAGAGCAATCAAGCCTGAAAGCACATGGGGTCAAGAAGTCACAGATAACTTTGTTTATGTGTTTGTTTATATTTATGTTTTCACTGTGAAACAGAAAAAATCTGATCAGTGAAGGGGATGAATGCATGAAAATAAACACATACAATAACACGTACACAATGCAACTATAGTGGACTCTCATTATTTTAATCTAAGAAACATTTATCTAAAATGCATGAGGTTATTAATGTGAAAGGCTGCAGTCACGTTCAACATAAACTGCAAAATATACTATCTGGTGCCATAGAAGTACTATATTATAGCTTTGCAATAATGACAATATGCCTGGTCCTGCAATAGACTGGGGACCTGTCCAGGATTTACCCTGACCCATATCCAATTGCAATGATATGAATGAATGAACAAATTAATGAATGAATGACAACCTGTGCTTTTGTTTCCACGCATATTTAACCCTTTTCAAAATGCTTTATTTAAATCTGAACCTACTCATATGAGACACTTTATGGACATGGCAAACAGCTCTAAACTTAACATTTATATTTGAAAGCCAACTCCTCTCCGCATTTGAAACCTTGCTGAGCCGGATTCTGGCTCGGTGCTTACCTTGAGAGGTTTGGGTGCATATATGTTTCTTGATCAAGGCATCTGTAGGTTGAGTGTAAAGGCTGAGCGCATACTTGAGGGACTTCATATCAGGGCTCTTTTCAAGAAAGGTTTTCTTCAGCCCGTTTCCTCCTGCATGGAAGTATTGCTGCAAGAAAACCGAAGCCATATCAGCTTGTTATATTGTATTTCTCAAGATAAACTTAAGACTTTCAAAGAACTCCAGCAAGGAAGCCTCTTTCGAGTTTATGCACAACAGCGAGCTGCATATGGCTGATAAATAAGAGTTTTAGGATTGTATGGACAGTATGCATTTGTAAAAACATGAGACGAGGCAAGAGACAGCAATAATAGCTACTTCTGCAGCTAATTACCATGCATTTGAATCTAAACCTTCTGCCTGGATGGTTAATGTGCATTTGTGCTGATAAGCTTGATAGCTGACGGCAGACAAGGGTTTGCCTTCTTTTCAAATGCTGTCACCAATCCTACATGTGGAAGGTGGGCTGGAGGCATAGACTGAACTTATTAAGAAAGGAAGTGTTACTGAAAAGAAGGGATGATGAATGTAAGAACTCTGAGACACAATTAAGAACGCCTTCTATACTTTTTGGTTTGTGCCTACATGCTGAACTAACTTTCAGCTGTAATACATGACCATTACAGGAGCAATGGTATATTTATTAGTGTTCACAGAGGGTCTGTTTGCGTGACCCAGGTTAAGGTATACACTAATCTCATATCTCTAGTAGCACTGGATGAGAAAATGCAGTGGACAGACAAAGTCCCGCAGTTGGCATCTGAGCCACACTATCCTCAAGAGACAGACAGTGACACCCTGCTAGAGAAGGTGTTTGCAAATATTTTTTGACTGGTGTCAGGTCACTGCTTGGCAGTGACTCAACACAGTAGGAGGCACTGTTTTCTACCCCACCGATGACTCATAAGTCATAAAATATGACCGACATGTCTCTCATGAACTCTACATAAAAGTTTTACAGGGATGAATCATGGAGGGAAAAAATAAAATCACGCACAAAGGGAATGCGTATAACCCTATTTAAGCCTCTGTCATTGAAAATGTTGATAAAGCTGCACTTTTTTTTAAATAAATGATATCCAATTGATTTATGGATTCGCTAAAATTATATTATAGATTGCTTGTTTGTTAGCAGGATTAAATCAAAGGGAAGGGTTTACATGGAAATTCTAACAGATGTCGAGTCCTGCTTGACTTAGAAGTCATGTTGATGTTGATCCACATCCAATTGCATCCACGCGTCCGGGATTTTTTAAATTCAACCTTTGCTGTGGTATCGACTCGACTGCTTCGGATCTTTTTTTAATGGTGTTGCAATAGTTTAACTTCATCTATTTTTGACACAATAGTAGGGGAATGATCAACAGGATCAACATTTATAGAATGCATATATAAGTGTCTCTTAAGTGTTTTGTCTCATTTTGCTGAGAGTAATTTCAATTTCTTAATCCACTGTTACTTAATGGGGGAAGTTCGTTTTTTTTAAAACCTGGACCTTATTTCTGGCATAAGAATAGCCCCCAATAACAACAACACGGCAGCTCTGAACGAACAATGCAACAGTACACGTTCATTCATTCATTCGTCTTAAAGTATTGGTGAAATAAAGACAGATGCCTTATTTAGAGGCTGTATTGTCTGCCCTGTTCTCCCCCGTTATTTGGATATACGTGGATCTCGAGTGATCTAAATAGCGTCCGAAGGATGCCGACTTTCACAAAAATGTTGTCAGTGAGTAGATGAACGTATTTTATGCCAGACATAAGGTCCAGGTTTAAAAAAAAACAAAAAACTTCCCCTTTAAGTTTATTTAAATAAGGAGAAAAAAAGCCATGACTATGATGCCACAGCATTGTGGCTGATACAAAAATGTACACTTCTAAGGTAAGTGTTGCTTCATATTGGAAAATGCTCACACGGTTACTGGCAAAAAAAGTCTGCATGCTTAAAAGATCATGGTTCTGGCGAAATCCCTGCCCACAGCCACATCTCTGAAATATCTCCTTGTCTTGTCTACTTTGCACTTCCTACTTTATTTCTGTTGCCTCTTATATCCATCATGTAATATCTTTCAGTTCTTTCTTTGTTTTTCGTGTCCTTTTACTTCTCAGCTTTTCTTCTTTGTGGTACATTGCATCTAGGTGTGAACTTTGTGAGAGTGCACTCCTTTCATCTCACACCTATAGTGCAACTTCACATCTGACAACAGAAAACAGAAGAATCTGAAACAGCTTCCACTATCACGGTCATGTTAGAGTTAAAAAGTAGGTGGCAACATAAAGTATTATTTAGGGAATCTCTAAAATGGATGACTCACATCTCCTCAATCAGTTGGTACATTCACCCATTATCCTAACCATTATTTTTCGTAAGTCCTGGATAAAATGATTTCAATGGCATAATTTGAAAATGCATTTAAATGATTTGCTTATGCAAATCAAAAGACATGGTGTATGTGGTCACATTTAGCTAAATGAGTCATGCCCATTTTTAGATTATTTTCATTGGCATAATGCAGGTACTGTAACTTTCTAAACAACGTTCCTTCAACTGATCAGCGGATTCTCTTTAGTTAAACTGTGCTATGTGACAGTTCTCATTGAAATACTGATGAAAGAATCCCAGTGACGTGATTGATCTAAACCTGCAGATGATACCATGGTGACAGTAAAAAAAACAATTAGTTATCTCAGCACCTGCAGTGTTTCACCAGAGGAACTTCATCCTAACTGTCATTGTCTTCCCATAGAACTTAGACTTCTAATCATCTCATATACATTCAAAAAGAGTGCAATAAAATGACAGTAAAATCTAATGTCACACTTGGTTTTTTTTGGGCATTTTTTTGTGCACCTTCAATATGACGGGCTATGATTACATCATTTAGATCGATATAGAATCACATGGAATACAAGGCTCCACTTTGACTCATTAAGTAATTTGCATATCTTTGATCTGCTTTGTGTACCTGCTCAGCTTTCAGTCCAGCTGTCATGTATGGCAAACATTAAAATCTGACAGAAAACTTACCTTGATAGTGGGAAGCACGAGGTCCATGGCGGCACACTGGCGTGGCGTCAGACTTCTGGCTTCTTCTCGAATGACGTGCTCCTGGAGAAATACCAGAGTGTGAATTATGGCAGCAGGCAAAATGGTACTATGTGTAATGTTTTGGCACAGGGAATCTTTTAAATGGCAATATCTGGGTGAGGCTTTCTGAAGACATAATCCATTTACTGTTTAGAAACCACAACCAGATGCAAACACTAAGGGATAGACTTCAGCCTTGCTGTCACTCATCAGGACAGAAGAAATCAATTTTAATCCAGAAAAATGTTTTTGTCAATTCTTATTGGAGTTTTCCTGATATGGGAATTGATTTCATGAAATAACTTCCGCCCCTGCCTTATTTCCCAGGTGTTTCCCTCACACGACACAGCCCAAATACAATGGGTCTTTTATGCAACTAAAATTCCTGACTCCAAATCTGCAGCGTTTCATGTTTCCGACCAGTGTGTAGACGTTTGCATGAACTTGGTTTTGGATTTCACCCTTAATGTAACCACAGTGGAAGATGCCTATCCTAACCCAAAGGAGAAATAAACATAACCACAAATATATTCAGTTCTAATCGGGATATTGTGCAGTCCTTATCAAAGTGTGTTTTAAATACATTCAATGAGATAAACACAGAAGGACAATGCTTTAAATTAACAACCCTAAATCAATCAAAACCTCTGGGATCAAACTAATTGAGACGTTTTTGACAGAATAATACACTTTTTGGATAGATTTTTAATTTAAATGATTTTTAATTTTATTTTTCAACTACTCTTTTAATACTCAGAAATACACAATTGTGTATTCCTTTAAGAATATGTATCTTCTAACTAAACCCTGGAGATAAATCTGGAAACAAAAGAGAAAAGAATGGATATTGTGCACGTCAAAGAATATGATCATTACTGTGGTTTATCGCACAGAATTATGTGTTATAAACAAACAGCATATCAGCTGAAGAAGCACTTCTGCTTTTCCAGTGGACGTATGCCTGTATGTGAGTCAAATGAAAGAAATTCCAATAAACCGTTTCTGGATGTGACGGATCTTAACAAAACAAAACAACAAATAAAACAAAGTGGATAAAAGATGTCACATCCGAGAATTTGCACAAACTGGACTACAATACATGAGAAAAAATTGTTGAGCTGAAGATTATCAGTAATAATCGTGAATAACAAGAGAGTGAAAAAGCTATTTAATGCTTTTGGAGGAGGACAGAAACACACCCATCTGCTTGCTGATGATCAGTATCCAGATGTTGCCTCAGAGGACATCTGATAAAACTACGCACAGTGATGAGGCACATTCATCTGTAGCTATACTAGTCAAACACTCCATTTGCACCCTCTACATATGACTCAGAGCTAAAAGGCCTCCCTGAGGTACTGCAGCTTTTAGTGAAACCACAAAGTAACCAATGATCCATTCCAGTGCCTCACTACACAAACCTTCAGGCATTAAACTCCTCCAGACTCATCTGCAGTTAAACACCTGCTTACTTAAGTTGCACCGATCTGTGTTGTGTAATACCAAAACCTTTTAAAAAAAAATGGTCTTATAAGACTTAGTTTCTAAATTATTAATGCCATCCATTTTTTCACTTTTTTTGGTTTGTCTTTCTGATAACGTGTCAGTGAGAATTTAAAGCAGAGCTGCAACAGTATACCACGGTATTTCTTTATAATTATAGGTTGCTGTTAAATCTACATTAATTACACACCAACAGGTAACCACAGCAGTTAACATTAACAGCAGCTAACTGTCATTTTCCAGCATTGAACAGTATTTCCTGAAAACCACACTCCTTTGCTGACACCAGGAGGGTAGATAATCACAGTTTTAAGTTAATAGGTTTAAATAGGTTTGAGACTGAAAAGCAAAAAAAAAAGAAAGAAAAAACCTGCTGAGCTAATTCATTTTGGGGAGGTTAAATTCATCTACCACCACACTGAGTTCAAGCCATAACATGATAATGAGCATGTTACTGCATTAAGTCCAGTAATGCTAAAAATCGTACTGAAATATAAAATTATGATTTGATTACTACATAAACAAGTAGCCTTTAAGAGACTTTGAATTAAATTGATCGAGTCTCTGCTGCCAGTATTTTGATGATTTACAGAGACATCTGTCAAAATGTAGCCAGTGTTAACGATAACTACATCTACATCTGATACAAAATTATACAACCATGTTATTTTATCATATAATTACAGAATCTGCGAATAGGCGGGCATAATCAATCTTTCACCTGAGCATTAAATGAATAGTCCCCTTACAAAGAATAAATTAGTAGTCTCAGTGGTGGAATATGTTCACTCTGTTTAAGAATAATCAGAGGAATACCTTCAGTTTGGACAGCTGACCCAAGTCCTTGGCAGCATTGAAGATCATCTGAGCTCCCTGCTGCCGTACAAACAAAACGGTTTCCGTTAGAACAAATACATAAGGAAAAGAAACCAATTATGTACTAGATGAGTTTGTAAATTAATTGATTTATGAAAAAAATAAGTGGTACAAGGCAAGGCGATGTAATGTAAAACGTAAAATTAAAAACTTTACTGGTCCCAGTGATGACGAGAAAACTAAATAAATGAGATGACACACTTACTGGAGGGCTTAATAATTAATTTGGGGAAAATAACTAACAAACAAACAAAAATAAATCAAAAGAAAACAAAAACATTCCACGTGTTTGAGAATTTAGAGATGCCACGTTATTGTGAGGGTGGAGAAGGAGATGGAAACAAAATGAGAAGAGTTCAAGGAAAGGGAAAACGGTGGATAATTGATCAAACTCACGCTCTGGTCACTCAGCGGAGGCAGAACAATTGTTCTCTCAATGGTGTTAAGCACAATTTTCCATAGCTCTTTGAGGACTCGTTTCAGGACTGTCTTCTCACAAATCTTGGCAAAAAGCATCAAACTGTGAAGCAGCAATGAGAGCTTTAGGTCAGGTCAACACTTGCAGCACGTGGCAGACTGAGGTAACTGTTTTCATAAATAATACTAAATAAAATGAAAACAACGTCTGTGACTCACAGAATATATGCAGTAGCTTTATGCTTTAATCTCACCCCATTGTGCAAGCAGGGTCTCAGAGACAGGAGGAAGGATTTGTAATTTCCATATCATTAAGAGGATTCCCTGTAATACCCCAATGGCTTCAATGCTGCTTTGACAAATACTCCTCAGAGATCAACTGGAGCATGTCACTTCTTTCATAAAGGCCGCTCAAGTAAGTCATAAAAGTAAATAAATAAATAAAGTTGACTTTATTGACATTCACAAGAAATGTGTCTGTCTGTCTGTAGATAATAATACCTTTACATTTTAAGGGCCACATATAAAATAATAGCTGGAATATAATGTTTAAATCAGCTTTCATTGTGTATGAGGGTGAAATATGATTAATAAATGATCAATGGTGAACAGGATTATTTGGTTTCTTTAGAATTAAAGGTTTTTGTAGTATTTCTTGGTAAATCTATATAATGTGATCTTTATAAAATCTTTATAATTCATCACTTACCTCTGCAACTGCTGTCTTTACACAGCTATCCATATCTTTATTCAACATTAGTTATGTTCATGATTAATTGTAACTCTATACTTAGATGTTTATTTATAATTAATTTGCTGCAGAGAGTGACATTCACATAAGCACTATTGGACAAAACAGCCTTACATGTACCTTGCATTCAGTAGATACCCACTTTTTATCAAGAAGGTCCATCAGAGGCCGGAGGACAGTCTCTGCATCCATGGCTGCGTTGCTCCCTTTGGCTGTACCTTTCATTTGAACCAGCTCCTGGTTCATCTGCTTCACACAGTCCTCGATCACAGGTTGGAAGCTGTGCGATTACAACAGAATTTCTTTAAATTGTATTTCTTATTCTAGGCTCCAGCAGTCAAAGTTAGCCACTTTGAGCAAGTGCTAACTCACTCCTGTTGTTGCTACTTTAAAACTGAAAAGATTTTAAGCGCAAGGGTCTCTTTTGTTCAAGCTGAAATGTTTAGCAACTTGCTGTGCTCACTAAGCATGATGCACAGCACGAGCGTGAGCCATTTACATTTTAAATACACATCTGTCATAAAGTAAGCAGCTTTGTGGACAGAACAAGACATGAGTGGGGGCATAAACCTATTTAAAATGATCTGTTGCAGACACCAACACTCACCTGGAGCCAAACACTCCGCTGAGCTCATCCAGCACAGTGTTGAGTTTATTCTGCAGCTCCTTTAGCAGATCACTGGCCTCAGCATCCAGCTGTCAGAGTATAGGAGTAAAGTACAACACTTACTTTGGTACATCTTTGCACTACATACCCAAGCCCTCACTGACTAGAACTCTGTATCCCTAGAGGTTGCCTCAACTGTGGTAGGGGCGCTGGAGGGGGGTAATGAGCACAAAGAAGAGGTAACCTGCCATGCTTGTGGGCTACCTTTCATTCTGCCTGCCACCTGTGCTGAGCGGTGCTCTGAATACCAATGGACATCTCACCTCAGACTGCAGCACTGATGACGGCTTGTCAAGTCATAAAATGTAGGGACATTTTTGTGCACTATTACCCAAGTTACAGCATAAGGACGAGGCTCTTAGGCAGCTATAAGTCAGGGGATAAGCCTCTCAACCTGTAAAACCCAAAACACCAATTATAAAAAGTGTAGCAACGTGTAAAATAAGTGTGATAAAGTGAAATACATTGTATTCTCTTGTCGTTTTTTCATCACTGTCAGATCACTCTGGACCTTTCAATGAACTTTTAATTACTAGCCCCAACAAAATAAATGAACTAAATGTATTCACAAAATTCATATGACCATGCATGGCATGTCTCTGATTTTCTGAAGTGCCATATTTAAGCATGTGCATGTGATGGATGTGCAGGAAGATTTATGTTTGTGTTCATGAGGCACTTTGGACATATTTTGAAAAAATGCATGGATGGATTTTGGACATTTGTGCTGTGCTGCAGGGGAACGTACTTGTGTCCATAACTCCATGTACTGGTTCTGAGATGACTGTGTGAGGTGAGGCACCGCATTACATGCATGACAGATCCCCACATTAGGCCTCATAAGCTCAGCCATGAAGCCGCTCACCTCACACATTCTAATGGTGGATGGCTCAGCTGGGAAGCGGATGTGTGAATTTTTCAACATTTTATAGCTCTTGTTATTCTGCACACATGCCTCTACCTGCAACATGGGAATGGCAGATTTATAACTCTGTGTGTTCAGATGCCCACACATGAATATTGCTGTTCCCTTATTGGAAGTGACTGTGGAATTCTTTTCTGTCATACAGAAAAAAATTGCCCATAGAGGTTCGAGTTCTTTTCAGATATTTTCAAGTGATGGCAAATAAATATTGTTGACCTTGGTTTTGTTATCAGCTTCCACTGTTCTAGGGAAAGTTTTGGATTAAGATCTAATCTTTAGTTTGGTAGTCTCAGAAATTGAGATCCTTTTTATTGCCAAAAGAAATTCACACCACTGTTAGATAAACCAAGAAACCAGGCACCTCCTGATTGCTGGCATATTTCTAAACTTTGTGGTTTACTTGGTAAACTTGATGTTTGACGATTGCAATCCAGATATAAATGTCTCCACTTAAAGCAACACTAGAGTTCGTTTGTGAACCTTAAAAACTATGTGCTCCTGACTCGTTTTGAAGTGCACTGACCTTTGTTCTGCACATTCTCAGGCCTAAAACTGCCCTGGGGCACCCAGGTGATCCAGGAGATCCAGCAGTTCACAAGTTTTGTTTCCAGCCTGACACAATAATGTCTGACTTTACAGCACAACGTCATACACCAACTGCTAGACATCAACATATTTGAGCGTAGAAAAAAAAAAAAAGAAGAAGAGAAACAGACACTTTTGCCATAACAAATAATGTTGTGTCTGTGTGTGGTGGTGGTGGGGGGTTGTTTGATTTGCTTGGCTTTGAAAGTAAACAATCATGAGAAGAATACGATATAATCATTTCTCCCTCTGCACTGTGTAGGTTTTAAATCAGAGAGGATTGACGCTGTGGTTGATTCCTGTAATAAAACTAAGTTGAAACATGTTTATATATTCCAGATATTTACTTGGTGGTGCTCTGTAGTTTGACAAAAGGGAAATATTTAATATTACAACAGCAGAGTGTTCACACCCTTTATGTTTTTTTTACAAATTAAACTATAATAGATCTCCTCTTTAGCATGAATTCACGTATATAGCTGTGCATGTGCAGGGCTCATCCATTTTTACCACAGTGATGTTACATCCCACAAGTGTAGGGTGAGCCACGTAGCAAAAATAATGCAAAAGTCTCTAGTTATGTCTTAAAGGCGTTCACAAACATATCTGTAATTCAGCAAAATAGGCAGTTAAAAGACGAAGGTAAACATTATGTCTTGGATTTCCCCATGAAATATAATCGTCTAGGATCAAATGAAGAGTCCGATGCATAGCATTCCTTATTTACTGTTGACACTGAGGCTAACTTCAAGAAATAAAGAAAATTCTAACTTTCTTAATTAAACTTTATACAAAGAAAATGTCATGTTTGGAATTCATGGAGCACCTGGCTCATCCATGGTGGCTGGTTTCTCTCGACACTGATTGGCATGCAGAGTCCTCCAGGGTATAAAACTCTCCACTGGCTGACAGCCTATCAGCTGCGGCCCAGCTTTGCTTCACTTTGCCTGTTTCAACAATGCAATATCTACTCACTAGCAGGCTGTTATTCCACTGCACAGTTGGTCCAACATGACTCACAGTGCCAAGTAAGGAAAGGTTTAATAAATAGCCTTCTCTAAAGTGAGTGAAGCGTACAAGCAAACAGGGCAATAACCAAAATAAAGTCTTCATACTAATCTAGGGAGATCAGTCCACAATGAGTCCATAAATGGGCATTGTACAAGATTACTGTTAATCTCTGTTATTGGTAGCACTATGATAAAAGCTCTTGGTAATTACATTGGATCTCTGGGAGTTGATTGCTGATAGAGAACTATTCTGTAATGGATGGCCGAATGTGCTGGGAGAAAACCAATAGGTAATTCCCATCTGAAAAATTCTTTATAAATAGCCTTAAAGAGAAGTTACTTGAGGCATTCTTACATACCTGAGTGTGCATCAACATTGTAAATTCAAAATCAGATTTTTAAAAGGGAAGGTTAAGTGCCATCATGCTTCAGAAAAAAAAAAAACTAGGAGTGGTCCCGGTTTAGATCTGCAAACAGTTAGGCGGTGGCAGTAGCACCTCAGCTGAGGGCACAGCTGGAGAGTTGTTAGTGTTTGAGAAGCTCATTAAACACAATCTGAAAAATCCTATCGGAGGCATTGTGACGGCAGCTTGGGGAATGGAGAGAATATCAAAACCACAGCCAGCAACTTGGAGAGCTTCTGACTCTACTGTTTCGATCAGAGTAAAAGGAGAACAACGACCTAACGTAATATCACACTTCTAAATTAGCTATGGCTAGAAAAGTGGCAAAAAGAAAAGAAAGCTAAAAATAAAGATGGAATCTGATGGTTTGAGCCAGTAACCCCGGAGCTCAGTGGACGGTGAGCTGAGCAGTTTATCCAGAGGGGTGAAGGGTGATTCAGATTCCGTATGCTCTGTGGCACATGCTGCTGAAAGGGGAGGGAGTATGGTGTGAGAAGCAGAGGAGCGTGAGGGGAGGTGGCGTGGCACAGAGGGGAGGGGGGCGTGCTTAGTTTTATCATTTGTTAAATGGTACAAAGGGGTGTTGATGAATCCTATTACACACACCTTACAGAAGGACACAACCCCCTCCTCCTGGAGACAGAGAGAGAGAGAGAAAGCACAAAAAGGATATGGGGGGAACAGAGGACACAACGATAGGAGACAAAACGCAAGGCAAGACAGGTGTTAGACACTAGAGAAAAACATGCATTTAAGGTATAGGAAGCTGTTAGGGCTGCTTCTCAAGTTAGACTGACACAGTGACAAGTTGACAGGATAAAAATAAAATCACCCAGATTTCAAACGCAACACAAAATTTAGTAGCCTGACTACGTCATACTCACGATTCTAGTCAGAATGTGAGTCTGATACCGCTCAATAGAGTTTTGAGTATGGGGCGTGTTTCAACCGAACCAGGAGAAAAAATGCCTCTTCGCTCAATTGGATAGACCTACAACCAATCAGAGCAACGTAGTATGTGACGTAGATTAAGCGACACACACTTGTTGTAGGAAGGACGGCACAAACATCTTTTCAATCGATAAAAGCCTTTTTCGCGTTCCTCTGTTCGTCTTTCAAAATGAATGCAATGTGGAGATCCTGTAGAACAGACTCAATGGCAGAATCTACACACCCTAGCTCTCCAGCGGCAGCCATGTTCAGCTCTTCAGTGACGTACTCGATAATGTCCCTGTTGATCATCTGTCCATCATCGTATAAAGCCCGCCCTGGCAATCTGATTGGGTCGACCGATTCTTGGTCGGGCATAATGATTTCCCAACTGTGCAGAGCCAGACCGAACTTCCCGACCAAAACTTTTATGGGCGGGGCTAAGTTCGGCTGGCACCCAGGCTAAAAATTTAGGGGTTTAACTCAACATTTACAAAAATGGTAAGTGTGTTATACATGTGGAGGGGATGGGGGTTACAAAGAATGTTACTGCAGAAGAGTCAAAGAGGCAGTCATCAGAGAGGTGATAGTAACAGCAGACAAAGCTACATGTCAGAACAGTTTAAGTGCATTACTGATGAAGGGAGTATAGGACTACTCTGTTGGGTCAATTCACTTTCAGTTCAAATAAATAATAATGACAGAATTCAGCCCAACAGAGTGCTGATCTCAGAGAGGAGGTTTAAGTTTAGGTTTAATTAGCCAGCTCCACCTTTGCTGAAGAGCTGAATCCAAAAAGCCCCTGAAATGTTGCTCTGATGTTGACCTTGTGTTTTGTCTTTCAAATGAAAGAGAACAGATCAATGCAATATTTTATCCTATGAATTTCTATGACACAAAAATATCTACATATTGTATCAGGTTTGGAGAAAAAACTCTGGTCTAAATTGAAAGTGAATTGCCTTGAACACAGACAGTGTAAACAAACACTCAAGTATGTACAGACCTGTTTGCCTCCCATGGACTCAAACATCTTTTCCAGCTGGACACGGAGCTGCTGAATGTTATTGAGAAGGATGCAGGGCTGCAAAAGAGCAAGAATGAATATCATCTGATTGCTCTGTATAGATATGTGTATTATTCAATGTGCCTGAAATATCTTTAATGATGATACCCTGCGAAACCTAACACGTAAAATTCCATCGCTTACAGCTGTTGGCACTGTATTGTTACAGTTTGTAAGCTTGTGACTAGCTCATGTAATTGAAAACACAATAAAAAGTGTCAGAAAATTCAGAAAGGTAAAAACTATAAGATCCATCAGTTTTGATTTCCTGACACATCATCCATACAAAGAGGCAACGTCTCTACAGAACAGTCAGCGGGGACATGCAATACATAACCCAAGGAGAGAAATGTCTGCACTGAATGTGTCAGGCATTATCGATTCACAGCTGCACAACACGCTTAACGGATGACAGACATTTATCACTCTGTTTTTCATGGAAAATAATTCTTTATGTTATGTTGTTTATGTTATCTGCCACAAGAACGACACATGAGAATACAACACACCACAATTAGTGTAGTGGTAATGGATCCTGTACTGCACAGGAGAGGGATGATTGGCACCCTTGAAACCCCAAAACAGCCAAAAGTGACTGTGCAGCAACACAGAACGACCTGCTCTCTCTTGTACTTATGAGCATAATTTGCATAAAAGCGAGTGGATATTCTAAGACTGAACAAAAATGGAGCGATCCCACCGCTACATATTTCTGGACTGAGAGAGTTAAAACCACATAAAAGACTCAGTTAAGATAAGAGTATGAAAAGCATCAAAGTCCTTATAAGGAGAAATGTGTGGTTGGTGAATGGTTGTACTAGCTAACTTTAGTTCAGAAAAGCAGTGATCTTTCTTTTAGTGGTTCTGAGAAAATGCTCAAAGACAAGGAAGAGAGGAACGGCTGATACTCATTCAGACTCATATCAAAGGCCCAACAGTGCTAGCTGACCTTCGAAGCAAGAGCAGCAAGAGCCAGCAGGGCAGAACCATGACTGCTGAGCTAATTTGAACCTTTATTGTACAACATATGAGGATAACAAATTAGAGATTATAGTTTATAGACTGTAATTTGATGCAATCTTTCCATTTTCTAACTTTGCGTGCCTGATAGTTCCTTTTTTCATCATCTGTCTTTTTAGTTGTGTCAAGGGAGGTGACATTTCATGTTTTCACTGGAACAGCTGTAATGAGCCTGTCAACACTGGAAAGAAACATCTGCCTCTTTTGCTCCAACACTGTCTGTTATCTCTCACTTCAGCTTCAAAGACCAGTGTGGATAATTAGGTCACTTACAAAGCTCTGTGTTTAGTCATCCATCACAATAAACAATAACTTGTCCCCATCTACTATGGACAGTCCGATAAATTACAGCATCTCTGTTAACAGAGACACTGCTAAGGCCATTACAGAAGACAGGACACTGCTCTGCATAGAACAGACATCTTTTAACATTCATTCTCTGTCTCCTTGTCAACCACTACTGGTGATGTTAATTATAGAATCACCGTCATTTGACTTACCATATTTGCACTTCCATGAAAACATCTCAATGTAACCTTTGCGATTAAAATTTATAGACTTTGAGTGGGCACTTACCACATTCTCCTTACTCAAATACAGTGGAAAGTCCTTGGAAACGATCGCAGCATACTGCAGAAGAACTTTGTTGATAGTCTGCAGGGATTGCAAGAGAAAGTCTTACAATTACAGTTTGTTTGCTCTTCAATCATTGAATCTTGCTGTAAAAGAGCCACTTCCTAATAAGATTACATCAAAAGCAAATATACCAAACAGTCAGTTTAGATCAATGGCAAACTCTTTAACTCTAAGTTTTTGCTGGCACCGGAGTATTAAGGGTTTATTGTGAGGCAATTCCAAAGGGACTGACCTTCGCAAAGCGGCACATAAAGTGAGCCAGAGCCTGTGGGTTTGGGCATTCTAGTTTCTTGATAATCTCAAAACTCTGGTTTAGTTGAGTGAACACATCCACCACTGAACAGGAAAAGAGGGCGTGCTCCGAGGTTTGCTGGAACTGAAAGAGAGGGACAGAGATGGACATGAATTTAGAAAGAGAGAGACGGAATGGCAAAGTGATGAGATTGAGAAGATGGACTGAATTTTAGTTTCGAAGACCGTTAACAAAACATTATGGCGCTTTGTTTAGGACTGTGATAAAGGCACTGACAACATCGTAGGTCGGTACAATTTTGTTTTGCTGTCAAGAAAATTGAGTATTTGAGTATAAAATGAGTAACCATTTTTTAGTAAGTAATGTAGTGATTTACTGCACTACACTTTCATTAGACTGGAGAGATTTTGATTCCTAGATTCCTTGTATTCCCGTCTTTCCATGTCTCAAGGCAAAACATTTCCTTCGTCACCTGAATTTCTTTGCCAGCCGACCGAGAGCAGGGTCGGAGCCAAGGTATGGTCGTCGGTGGACATGACCACCATTTACTTAAGCCTGGTGGCGACCCCACACAACCAATTTAGAAGTTCTTCAGAGGGCTACTCATGTTTGTGTTATAGAACTAGTGTTACATCTTGGGAGTCCTGTTTTATCTTTAAATCAATTGCGCAATCTGCTTAATGGAGTGCAAAGCAAAACACAGAAGAAAAAATAAAAAGAAGTAATAAAAACAATACTTCACAATCCCCTACCCTATCCTACCCTTCCCCAGCTCCAACCAACCAGAACACTAAAGGATTGTCTGCTAAATCAAAAGAAAACAAGCAAACCAATCCTGGGGACTTAAGAACGGGGAACTGAGTAAAAACAACAACATCTAGTTCTAATAAACTTGTAGATTTGCTATGAGGAAACACGAGGGACAGATAAAATCATTGCAAAACTGTTAAAGTCTAAAATCCTAAAAGGATACCAATTGGACATAAACACAGATAAAATTAAAAGAAATAAAAGGAAATTACTATTTTATTTATGTGCTACAGGGAGGATTAAATAAAAAGAAAAAAACACAGTAAACAAATGAATTAAAATGAATATACAAAGTTCATATGATTAATTTAGAGACAAAACAAAAAACAAAACCCATAATCTAAAAAGTAAAAGTGGCAAAATTCATGGATTAAAAAAAGAAAGAAGAAAAAAAAAAGAAAAATAATTCATTAAAAATGAGCTCAGCAATGCTTATCTTTTGTTTATTTTCACATAGATTCAATGTAAAATTGACTTTTATCAGTAATTTAGAAAGCTAAACAAATTTCACTGATCAATCAAGGTTTATATGAACATGGGGTCCTTCTCCCTGGCAGTCATGTCACCGGACTTAAGTCACTTAGGTGAATGGATGTAAAGTTAAATCTTAAGAAATAACCGCATGCTATACTCACTCCATCTTTCTTGTCTCTTCCAAGAGCCCCATTGAGGAAATCCATAGCAACATCCTCATTCTCATCGAGCCATTGAATAACAAATGGATCAAACCACCTAAAAAAAGAAAAGAAAGAAAAAAAAAGATCTTCCATCATTGACAGGTCAAATTATAGTTAAATGCTCATATGATTTGTTTGAATCATGACATCAGTGAAAGGTCACCACATGAGCACTTCAGAGGCCAAAACCTTTTGTTTTAAAAATGTAGGGCAATAACTTAAAACTCATTAGATTGCACTCAAAACTTTGCAGATTTCAGTGTGGGCCACAGTTCATGTAGGCAATAATATCAAGTTTCAGTTTGTGGACAGATCAGGCAGGGAGTCTCAGACAGAGAGCAGCAACGAACAGAAGAGGTGTGTACCTCGAACATTTGTAATAATAATGCTGTTTTGTTTTGCACTTTGTCATTTTCTTGTTTAATATGGTGCCTGACTTTGTCCTCAGGCCAACTGGTCCCCCCCTCAAAACAGCACTGTACTAGGGGTGTGCACAACTAATCGATTAGTCGATTGGTCCGAACGGCGCACATAGTTGAACACTTTTTGGTGCTGTTTCTGCCGTTTTTGCACAGATTTTGCACAGATGTCAGCAACGGTAACAAAACGAAGTGAACCATGGCAGCATTTCACTAAACTGTACAACAAAGTCGAATACACATTATGATTAAAGCTAGTTTACTGCGATTCAACCAATGCGATGAAGACTCACCGACTCAACCGTTACATAAATGTTGTGCTTCAGGAGCAAAAAGACCAGACGGAAAGACAACGAAAAATAACTGGTTTTGTTGCAACTAAACGCTCGTGTGAAAGCAAACGACAGGAACAAATAACTGCTTTAGTGATTAATGTTAGTTTAATGATTACGTCACAGGGACATCATGACAAGTCAATTAATCGACTTTAACTGGCTTGATTAGTCCATCTTAAAAATCACCTAAAATGCCCATCCCTACTCTGGCTGAAGGTATCTGCTACATGAGTGAATGCCAATAAATAAGGTGCTATAACAGAAAAAGAAGATATACATTGGGACACAAGAGAAATAATGCATATGTGGTAATGCTTGTATGATGTGTAGGCTTTGCCTCTGAAAGAATCAATCCTGCTAAAGATGGCGTTTGAGTGGCCGTGTAGGGGAACCGGGCGGGTGAGTCATTACTCTGATACACTGGCTGGATGGGAGAGGGCTCAGTGTTCCTTCTTTTATTACATTTGCTTATATCACAGCTATGCTTGCTTGGCTGCATGTGATGATGCATGCACAATGAAAAACATGCTTTTAAGCCATAAATGTGTTCCTCATCCAAAATAATCAATAATCAGCTTGTTTGACGACTTGTTGAAATTATGTGCTGCCACACATCATATTGACATGGCAGTTTTACATTCAGTCAGTCACGCTAGAAGAAAAATAAAGTATTCTCTCTTCTAGTCCAAGAATGTCTTGTTTCAGTAGCCCACTTCGCATCAGTATATCCTTGTCTCCAAAAATCTCACGCAAGCCTCATTTATCATGTTAATTTCAAAGTTGTTGGAGGCAAGCCCTGACTGGGACACCAGGATGCTTGGTGACAGGATGAACGAGACAAGCAGCAGTTAGAGGAGTAGTAAGTGTCCCCCATTGAGAAGAAGTGTAGAGACGAAGATCAAGGCAACGCAAGGAGAGTTCAGCCAGATATTAGAAAAACAGAAAGGTACAATGAATAAAAAAATTTCATAGGAATACAACAAACTCTTAATAGCAGAGGCACTGGGAACTGTCAAACAAAGACTCACAGCTCTGGCTACTCGCCTGAGAAGGTACACTAGAAAAGCCAAAGCCAGGAGAATAAATTGGATAACTGAAGCATCCCTAGTGTATTCTTAGAGGCAACATAACAAGATGAGAACAGAGCCACTCAAGGCTGAGAACTATTCTGTAAGAACAAGAAGACCATATGGGAGAAAGAAGCATCACATAACATAAATGCTCTGTGGCTGGTGGATCTGGGCACAAAACACAACAGTTCCCAGAACAAGAACTGGTCACCGTCACAGTGGCGGAAATCCAAGAGAGAGTCTCAAATATCAGAAGGTGGAATGGACCAGGTCCTTGCATTATACACAACTCTGGCTTAGGAAATTAACTGCACTTCATTAATGCCTAGCAGCACAACAGAACCAGCTGTAAATGAACCCAACCAGAGTGGTAAATCTGAGGTCGGACAGTTCAGGTCATGAGGGATCCCTTGAAGGAGGAACATGGTTAATTACATTAGCAAGGCTGACTTTTGGGAGTGAGTGTGAGTGTACATGTTGTTTGCCTTAATTTGTCTCTGTGTTGGCCTTGTGATGGACTGTCGACCTGTCCACGATGTACCCAGCCTTGTGCCTGATGGCGGCTGCCATGGGCTCCCCACTACCCTGAACTGGATTAAATGGGTACAGAAAATGGATGGAGGAAAGAGGAAGCTGAAAAATGTTGCCAAGTCAAAGTAACTTATTTGCCAGTGGTAACTCGGGGCTGTGATCCCCAAACTGACAGATCCCAGGAACAACATCAGAATTCTCTGTCCAAAAGAGTGCAGTCCAAGGAACAGCTGAGATACTACACTTAACCAATCATTTCATCCACAAATGCATGTTGGTGGTTGCACTCACATACAAACACGCACACACACACATACACGCACGCACGCACACACACACACACACACACACACACACACACACACACACACACATTTGTTTTTATATCCCAGTGGTGATTCTTCATTGACCTAATGCATTACCTAACAACTGAATGCCTATCCCTCCCCTTTCCTTAAACCCAACATAACCTAATTCTTATCCTGCAAAACTATTTTGTGGGGAGTGCAGTGCCCTTGCTTCCAGGAAATACCCATAAGCAGGTTTTGGGTCATAACATTAAAACACACGCTTACGCACACACGCATAAACAAAATCTAGAAACACTGGCATCTTTTCTGGGCCCATGATCATTTAAAATGGACTGAAGTGAAGTGGGAAACTGTCCTGTTATCTCATTACACAAAATTTGTGGAAAAAAGACAAAATAAGGAAAAGGGATCTTCCAGTAGGGTTCCAGTCAGTGTACAGTTGAATAGTCAGCATTAGCATCATGGTAAAGTAGTGTCCTTAGGTATAGGACATGGATAGCTTGTATATCTGTGAAATCTGTGGTGATTATATCGCTCTTATTTATTTATATATTTTCATTTTTGTTCTTGGTGCTGGCTGGTTTTTCTTTGTTGTTTTCAGGCTGGGCGGAGCGGCTTGGAGGAGCGCTCTCTCACCATCCTCACCTGTGGCTGATCACCAATCTGGCACCGGTTAAAGCCTGCTCTCCCCTGTGCTTCGGTGCCAGATGATTGTCTTTCTCAGAGTAATCGTATGCCTAATCTAGCGCTCAGCCAGCTATCAGTGTTCCGCCCAGCCTCCCACCGTACCAGCCAGCAGCCCACCTTCGAGCCTCACCACACGAGCCCCTGCACGGAACCCCCCTGGACCTAACGAGCCCCGCACGGTAATCCCCTGAACACGAGACCATCTTCCTACGGATCACACACCCGGACACGGAGCCTCCTTCCCTACCGACATGTATCCTGGATCCCTTCCTCACTTCCTGGCATCCCAACTTTCCCCTCAGTAATTAAATCCATTTTCTGACACCTAATCTACCGTCTCTTGTTCGCTTCTGGATCCGGTCTGCTCACCCCTAACAAAATCACCATTAATGCTCAACAATACATTCAGGTTTTGGAGCAACATATGCTGCCAGCCAATTAAAATAGCAAGACATATTCAAACCACATTCTGCAAGTATTACAACAGTATGGCAAATATGATTTGATGCAACACTGATCTGTCACCAATCAAGAACTGTGACCCACTGAAAAAAAATTACACAATGAAGAATGAACTGATGAACAGCTGAAATCCTTATGTTAAACAAAAGTGGAAAAACATTTTACTTTTGAAATATCGGTACATTTTGTTTAAAAAAACAGCAACTGGTCTCTTCAGCTTCTAATCACTTACAGAGTGTTGTTAAAACAAGTTGTAATGCAACACAAACTTAGCATGTTATAATCTTCTTCCCTCAGGCCATCCCTGCACTAAACTTTCTATAACTTCTTGTTTTGATTATCTTTTTATTCTCTTGTTGTACTTTATTGCTGCTGTTTGCATATTTGATTTGCACTATGGACTCAATTTTTATGTGGTTTGTGGATGTGAGTGTGTGCAGTGAGTGTTTTTCTTTTATCATTTTAGTATTTATGTGGAATGTTGTTGTGCACCATGAGGAGCTGCATCTCCGATTTCGTTGTATTTTATACAATGAAAATAAAGATTCTATTCTATCACTTTCTACACGTTTCAGCTTTAATACTGCAGTTTTTTCTAATATATATTAGATCAATTCAGCTCATTCAGTTAAATCAACACATCAAAAAACTGCACATTACAATCAGAGGTTAGGCTATTGGTAAGCTTTAACAGACTGCTTTGCATTAGTTGTAGCATTCTTAGTATAAATTTTAGCAAGCTACAAAATAAACAAGCAACTCAGCAGGCATATTGTTCACCACAACTTCTCACAACGGCGTATCTGCTTAATTTTGTTCATACAGTACAACACATTTGTATGTATCTTTGAGTGTGTCTGCATGTAGATGTGTGTGAAAAAGAGAAGACACTTACAGAGAATATTCTGGGGGAACACCTTTGAAGGCCGGCAGGTCACGAACATACTCATTATGGAACCATTTGACTTTGAAGTGAAGATTCATGTATTCAGTGCTTTTGCATAGGCGGTGCTTTTCATGCTCTGTAATGCATATTAAAACAGGAGAGACACACACGTCAGCAAGTATTAGCTAAAGTCACAAAACTTTGACAAAGAATACTAAGTTGTAATCAAATATTGCTTATTTATCATACTATGATCAGAGTAGGTTCTCATTATGCTACCAAAATCAGAATCAGAATTACTGTATTGATCCCAGAGGGGAAATTCTTGGCATTACAAAACAGACTGCTGATTGAAAGTAGGAGTGAGACAAAGTGAAAGAAAAAGGATAAAAAAAATTCCAGAGATCTTTAAAAAGGTCAAAATAGAATCAAAATGTTAAAACAAAAATGCTACTGTAAAACAATAGCAGAGAAATGATTATCATGATTATGTTTGCATATGCACCAGTGTACCAAAAAAAGTATACACAGTATACATGGTCATTATGACCTTTATGTTGGTGATGGTTGTGTAGTTTGATTGCAACAGGCAGGAAACGGCCCTAACCAGTCAGAACAAAGACCATCTGAGACTATCGTGGAGTTTCTGGTACTGGGACAATAGTGATGGATCCTTTGGGCGCTGTGGGTCAGGACTTTCTTGATTGGGCTTGCTTCCCACAAGATGCCAGGGGGAAACATCAGATAGGAATCTGGGGAGTTTGGAGATTGGGTGAATAATTCAGACTCTTTAAGTCTTTCCTGGGCACCAACTGCTGTCCTACTGGGGAAGGCTACTACTGTAGGGGAATGCTGTTGAAAGGTGAGAATGGTCTGCAATGATGTTTAGGCAGATTACAGGTATGAAAGTAATCTCAGGAGGCAGGTTTTCCTAGCAGGACATTGCATTGTAACAAGATGAACATTAAAGCCCACCCGGTTTTAATGTTGTGGCTGATCAACCAATATGTGTACTAATCTCCTTTTTCCAGCCATTCAAAAGCCATTCACAAATGCAAGAGTAAACACTATTGCACAATGGCAATGATATATAAGCAAATAACCTCACAAATACAAAGAACAAAGCAGGAGTGGGTGCTTTTAATCTGACATCTTAACAGGCTCAATTGTGCACAGCCTTGAGCTATCATAGAATGAACAAATTAAACTCAGCCTGTGAATGTGCCCTGCTCTCGCCACAGAAAGAAAGCCCTTAATGACTGCTAACAAGATAACAAAAAAGGAATCAAGAATTCCAGGTCTGCTGAGTCATTTAGTCCAGCTTGCTGTAAACATTTCAGAACAATTAAACATTTCCCAGAAATCCTCTGGTAAAGAGATGCGTGGTAATGTAGCACAGGAGACATCAAACAAAGAGAGAAAGCCAGTGAGAAAGAAAAAATTGGAGGGTTACCTGAGGAATGCAAAAAGAAGGAAAAAGAACAGAGGACAATGCATTATTGGATTATGCATGAAATGACTGCACTTGGAAGAAAAAGAAATCTGGAAAAAAAGCAGATGGTGGTCAAGATGACAGCGTAGATGACAGCCTATCATAAGAACACAAAAGATCACAAAAGAACACAAAGATCATTGGAGAGTTTGTTGTATCATGACAATTGCAGCATGAATAAGACAGGATATAGATCAAAGACCACTCAGCAAGCTAGCATTGCATACAAGAGAGACCAAATCCTCACAGAGGAGAATAGCAAAGACTCGAAGGGTCTACAGCTACGCACGCAGCCCTGTGAGGCTGTACACTGTGCATTTGCATTGGGTGGGAGGGGAAAGTAATAATTGGAAAGATTCCCAGGGGTGAGACAATAAAGACTGCAGCTGCCGATCTTCTTAGGCTGCTGCTTCTTAATTATTGGAATTCTGACTGTAATAATCAATGAACATAAACAAGAATAAATGAAAAGACCCAGTGTTAAAGTTTATATATATATACATTAGGTACATATATAAAATAGATTATATATCATATATTACGTAATATATTGCGTAACTTTACAAAAAACACAATGACTGTTATGTTGGAGTATCATTTAAACAAACTGGTCAAGGTTTTAAAAAAAGTGCAAAAAATAAATAGAAAAAAAAACTGAGAAAATGTTATGGTCAGAGGTGTAGCTGCACCTGTAAAAGTGAGTATACTCTTAATTCTTTTTTTAAATATAGTGTTGGAATTAAAAATGTATTGTATGTCTCTTTTATAAATGTTTATATAATCTAAAATAAAGTTGTTATTGTTTTAACCTGTTTTTTATACTTTTTTTTAGTGGATTTACACAGCACAGGTCAAAATAACCAGCAACATTGTCAATTTAATTTTTTTTCAACATAATACAAGGGTTAAATGACCTCACCAGCACAGATTTTGACTCAAAACTTGGCCAGTGATTTTTTTCCACATTGTAAATTCTTTTTTGTTGTTGTTTTTGTTGCTGCATGATATCAGGGAATAAGTATCTGTGTGACCTTGGCCCCCTGGACCTCAAGTTTAACCCTAGCCAACTCAGCCAATTATGGTAATGCGTAAGAGCGAGCAGGAGGTGGAAATAAACTGGCCTGTTTTTATTTTCCTCAGAAAATTTAAAAAAAAATGTGTTCATCAAACAACAGAATGGTAGATGGTACCTGACTGAAACTTCTATCAATGGATAATGACAATCGGTGATACCTTCCATTTAACAGACGGATAACACTTGATATGGGAGGTTATACAATAAACCTACAAAACCTTAGTGAGTGCTCACTTTATGTAAATCAACATGACCACCCTACCTCACTCTGCCCCCTGCTGTGTGTGTCTTTTGGTCTTTTTCTCCTCCAACTGTGGCTTTGCATAATCTTATCTCACTATTTTACCCAACCTTTTCTTTCTAACTTTTGTCTATGCTTTATTCAGATCCCAACAAATGCAACTTATTTCTCTGGATTTTTGGTTGTTTTTTTCTTCTGTTATTTGGTTTAGTATATGTTATAAATGGGAATGTACATCTGACAATAATTGTTCAAATGATACAAATTTAAAAATGTACTGTAATTCCAAGTTTAAAGCTTGATCAATCTCAGCTGACTGATGACAAAAATGGTAAACAGCTAAACACAGTGTGCTAGGTTTAAACATATCCAAGTTTATTACTATGACACATTTCTGTAGCTCACCTCAGGTTGGCACAGTATCAAATCAAATCAAATTTATTTATATAGCACATTTCATGTACAAACAATTCAAAGTGCTTTACATAAAATAAAAGCATTGCAGCAGGGAGTGGAAGAAGCATTAAAATACATAAAATAATATAAAGAGAAACAAATAAAATAAAAGTAGACAGTAGGGAATTTAAAAAAAATTCTTTAAAGTAGCTTCTTCTAACTGATACTGCAGTATTAAAGGCATGCCATTTGTGCATGCATATGCACATATTTAA